>NC_045789.1:136426004-137026004 GCF_009873245.2 Balaenoptera musculus | reverse complement strand
AATAAAATGATTTCTTACAGAGCAGACCTTCTGGAAATAACTCCTTTCCACTTTTTGTTTGTTTGTTTTTTTCTTCTCCTTTCAGCTTTGACTGGAAATGTCTTTATTTCACCTTAACTTTTGGTGAGAAGTTAGCCATCACTTGTATCAATTGTGCCTTTGAATGTGATGTGTCATTTTTTTTTTTCGTGACTCCCTTTAAGATTTGCTTTTTTAATCTTTGGTTTTCAGCAGTTGACTGTGAGGTGTCTAGGTGTGGCTCTATAGGTTTTTATCTTAGAGTTTTTTTTTGTTCTGTAGGTTGATGTCTTTCATCAGTTTGGGACCGTTTTTGGCTATTATCTCTTCAAATGTTTTTCTGGCTCATTTTTTCTCTCCTATCCTTTTAAAATTTGTTGGTACATGTTAGGTCATTTGGAATATCCCATGGATTTTGGTTTCTCTGTTCTGTTTTTCTTCACTCTTCCGTGTGTTTCAGTTTGGGTGGATACTTTAGATTTACCCATCCTCAAGTTTACTGGTCCTTTCCTCCTCTGTGTCCAGTGTGCCCTTAAGCCCATCTTATGAATTATTCTTTTGTGACATCCTATTTTTCATTTCTAGCATTTTTCTTTTGCTTTTTAAAAAAAAAAAGTTTCCATCTCTCTTCTGAAATTCCCTGTCTCTTCACACATGTCTTAATGCCTTTTTCACGATCTGTTTTGACTTCCTATCATAGTTATTTTAAAGTCTTTTGTAGTTCTGATGTTTGGATCATCTCTAGGACTGTTTCTATTGAATTCGTCTCATGAGTTTACATTGTATTCCATCTGTTTTGTGTAAAAGAGCAGTAGAGACTGAAGTAATTACTGTTTCCTTCAGAAAAGGGTGTGTCCTTTCTCCCGTCTGCTGCTCATAGGTGGGCTGCCTCCGTCTCACCTGTAGTTGAGGCAGATCTGGACTGGGCTGCAGCTTTACTTTGATTCACTTTGCTCTTGCCTTCACATGGTTTCAGGGCTCGATCTGGAATTTTCCATCAGCGTGGCTCAGGTTCTGAGCTGTGGTGGAAGTCTGGAGGTCTCTGTATGCTACAGACACATGGTGGCTTTCTGGACCAACTTGGTTTTCTTTTTGGCCTGATGCTGGCCAGCTCTTTGGTTTGCTGGGGTATTCTCTCTGAAAAATTCTCTCTGAATATTTTTTAGAGCTCACCCACCTTGTTTTAGTTGTCAAGGTGAGAGTGGTGGCCTGCGTGCCTTTCTATGTGGCAACCAGAAGTCAAGATACCATGTGCTGCCCTTTTTTCTTCATCAGTCTTGCCAGAAGTTTATCCATCTTATTAGTTCTTTCAAAAAAACCAAATTTTTCCTCTGTTCATTTTTCTCTATAGTACTATTGTTTTCTATTTTATTAAGTTATCCTCTTCTTTCACTTTGTTTTGGCTTAATTTTCTGTAATTATCACAACTTCTTGAGTTGTGTACTTAGATAATTGATTGTTAGCCCTTTCCATGTGTGTGTGTGTGTGTGTGTATGTGTGTGTGTGTGTGTGTGTGTATGGATTTAAAGCTATGCATTTCCTTCTAAGTACAGTTTTAGCTGCATCCTCTATTTTGATTTTTTGTGTGTGTGTTTTTATCATTCAGTTTAATGGTTTTTTTGTTTTGTTTTTTGGCTGCAGTGGGTCTTTGTTACTGTGCGTGGACTTTCTCTAGTTGCAGCGAGTGGGGACTACTCTTCGTTGCGGTGTGTGGGCTTCTCATTGCAGTGGCTTCTCTTGTTGCAGAGCACGGGCTCTAGGTGCACGGGCTTCAGTAGTTGTGGCACGTGGGCTCTAGAGCGTAGGCGCAGTAGTTGTGGCACACAGGCTTAGTTGCTCCACAGCACATGGGATCTTCCCAGACCATGAATCGAATCCGTGTCCCCTGCATTGGCAGGCAGATTCTTAACTGCTGCACCACCAGGGAAGTCCCCTATCGTTCAATTTAAAATATTTCCTAATTTCTGTTGTGATTCCCTTTTTTACTAATGGTTTATTTGGGAATATATTGCTTAGTTTCCAAGTATTCAGTGATTTTTAAAAAAATTATCTGATTGTTTTACATTTCTAGTTTAATACCACTCTAGTCACAGAACTTTATATGGTTTCACAAAGTAGAAATTTATAGACTTGATTTATTGCTCAACATGTTGTCAGTTTTGGTAAGTGTTCAGTGTCTACTTGTAAGGGATGTGTATTATGCATTTGCTTGGGGTACTCTTCTATATATGGTTGTTAGATCACAGTCATTAATTGTCATGTTCAAATTTTCTATATCCTTACTAATTTATTTATTTGTTTTATCAGTTACTCAAAGGGAGAGATGTGGGAATATCTACCACTTTGATTATGAATTTATCTATGTCTTTTTTATTTCTGTTAGTTTTTGCTTAATATTTTTGAGGCTATGTTATTTGTTGCATACAAAATTTAAATGGTTATATTTACTGGTAGTTAAAACCTGAAAACCCTCTTCCTCTCAGTGTTTCTTGCCTTAAAGAATTACTCTCTGATTAATCTGTAGATTATCTTCCTTAATGGTACCTTTTGATGAACAGGAATTGTTAAATCTGAAATCTGGTGTATCAGTCTTTACCTCTATAGTCAGTACTTTTTGCATCCTGCCAAACCACCCACCCCCCAATTTTAGCATATTCCAAGTCACCAAGATAGAACCTGTATTTTCTTCCAGAATTTTACTGGCTCAGTCTTTACATTTAGGTCTCTGATTCATGCATATTGGTTTTCATGTACAGGATGAGATGTGGGAGTCAAGATTCATTTTCTTCCATATGCATAGTCAGTTATTTTAGTACCATTGAAATGGACTTAATTGCCACGATTGGAAATCAGTTGATTGTGTTATGTGTGGGTCCTTTTCTGGGCTCCTTGTTCTGTTTCATTCGTCTGTTTGTATATCCTCATGTCAACGCCACATTGTCTTGATTGCTGCAGCTTTAGAGAGCCTTGAAATCAGCTAGTATGTGGCTTCCAACTTTTTTTTTCTAAATGATTAAAAACTTTGAAATCATAGTTTTATGTGTAAGAAGTCAATGCTGTCATCATGTTTTTTTTATTTCACCTTGTCAAGGCCACATCTTTATGACTGAAGTAGATTCTTCTTCGTAAAGAACTATATAAAAGAAACAACCCTTCTTTATCTTGATGGTAGCGTGTTAGAGTGACAGAAGATTGAATGAAAAGTCTGGAAATCTGGAGTATATTCTGAGAATGCCTTTAACTCATTATGATATTTTTGGTCAGCAAACTCTTTCCCATTTATCTATCAAGTGGAAATAATACTGATCAGAATGGTCAAAAAGCTAGAATGAAAAAGTTACATAAACACACTCTTAGAACTGTAACAAACAGTTGAAATTTGTGATTTATTAGTATCACGTCTTAGGATTCCTTCTGTGAAAATTCTAACAACTCTCCGACATGAATTGCTTTGTAAAACGGATGCCAAGTCTTTTATTCATATAAACTCCTCTTCTCCCATACCGTCCTAAACCTATTATCCAGGTGTTCAGTATTTCAAAACGTGGCTTCAGTGTAACAATTAAAGACCTTTTCGGTAAGTCACACACACTCCCTCTGTCAGGTATGAGAAGCCTGGGGCTTTTGTTGGGCCAGTACAGGACTTGACAGACACTTCTTCAAGGATCGTTACCAAATTTGTTTCTGTCCTTTTGGTCTGCAACTTCCATTACCAGCAGCTCTTGCCAAAGTTCACTCTCGGTGTGTGTGTGTGTACAGATGCTGAAAACACGAGCCATCTTGTTGGGGCTCACTCGGAAGACAAGAGTCAATATTCCCAGAAATGCAGCGGTCAGATTTCCTTAAAAAATGTGCAGAGATTGTGTTTCTGGAGATGCAGGCTCAAGTTAAAAGCAAACAAAAATACCACAGAACATATAACAATTTGTGTTTTGAGAGATTTGTGATTCTGAATTTGGATCCAGTTCTCTTAAGTACGTATTAAACTTCTCACAGAACATGGCTCTTTCAAAAGAAGTATATTAGTATAAAAACCTCATTTGCAGCTATTTGAGAAATCGGGTCATAAACCTTTTATTTACTACTTCTGAATGAACTCTGCAGGGGCAATATGGCAATAAACAGCGATCAGAGAAGAAAGACAGTTTCATGAAGATAACCTGAAATAATCCAACCGTTTGATAAAACCCATGGAAAGAAAGGCTGGTTTCTCTCATTGATCTTTTCAGCAGTGCCTTTCTCTGTACCTGGGATGTAATTACTGTTATTAAATAGTCTCATGTTGCTGGGATATGATGAATAACCCCACCTGGCCCCAGGCGTGCTGGGTCTCCTCTGGTCTACCGAATCCACCTCATTCTATTCTCTCCACGAGGAATTTAAGTTCTAGAAGGGAGAAGCTAATAGGGAGGAAGGGGTATAGTTGATCTATGTACAGCATTGTAAGCATGCGGATATTTGGGTTGGCTTCATCAGGAAAGGCTTCTCAGAAGGGTGATTGCATTTTGTGAGTTGGCTTTGACGGCTCGGTAACCTCCCCTGGCTTCAGGTCTTCAGAGATTCCTCAGTTCCCCAAACGTTTGTTTGCGGGAAAAACAGGACCTGATATGGGACGGGGGAGAGTGGAGGGGACAGTCCAGTGACCAGGAGAGTGGGAGGAAGTTGGCGAGGCTGGGATGTGTTGGTGCCGCAGGCATGGCTTTTAGCTGATGCTCTTTTTCTTTCTCTCCCTTTTTTTTTTTTTTTAAATTAATTAATTAATTAAATTTTTGGCTGCGTTGGGTCTTCGTTGCTGCGCGCTGGCTCTCTCTAGTTGTGGCGAGCGGGGGCTACTCCTCGTTGCTGCACGCGGGCTTCTCATTGCGGTGGCTTCTCTTGTTGCGGAGCACGGGCTCCAGGTGCGTGGGCCCAGCAGTTGTGGCTCACGGGCCCAGTTGCTCCGCGGCATGTGGGATCTTCCTGGACCAGGGCTCGAACCCGTGTCCCCTGCATTGGCAGGCAGATTCTCAACCACTGCGCCATCAGGGAAGCCCCCAGAACTTCCTTCCCCCTTTGGAAAAAAGAAAAAGAAAAAGGAAAGAAAAAAGACAACTGTGTTTTGCATAAAAGTTTTTGCCAGAGATAGGTTTCTGCAGGTAGTGTTTTGTGGGATTTAACCTTCTAGTGTGAAACAAGGACCTCAAGACCCTTAGCAGTGTGTGTACAATTGAACGCATTTTCGTGTATGTACCGCTCTGGTCGCGAGAAGAGAGCGCACGTTGGCGTCCTTGTTGAGCTGTCCCAGTGGGCGTCGCTTTCACACGTTCTGGGCAGAGACGGAGGCTCACAGCCTGGGTGGCTCAGCCGTGCCTCTGGAGCTGGTGGTGGGACTGGGGTTTCAACCCCAGCTCCCGTCAGATGCAGAAGCCCAGGAGTTTTCCATTGCATTATACCCTTTCCCAAGAGGGAAGAAAAAGTCTCATCCTTAGGTCAGATCAAAGTGTGCCTTGTCAACTGAAGGTTTGAGAAACACAGGGGAGGTGAGGGAATAAAGACCTGCTGCAAAAGAAGCAGCAGTGAAATTAGCATGAAACGCGGAACTGAGGGAATCTTTTCCGCTCGGAGACATTCAGGAGGCGCAGGTCACCTGGGTTGGGGTCACCTTTGCTTACATTTTCACACCTCAGACTCAACAAGGAGAAAAACATTGCAGCAAGCTCTCTGGGTTTCTTCTTTTCCTTTTTTTCCTGTTTTATTCTCCAACGTGGACCTCACTCCATTGCTTTTTCGTGAAGCAGCTGAGCGCAGGATGGCTGGAAATGCTGTCCCGGCCTCCTGTCAGTTCCTGGCTCCCATCCCAAGCCCAGAGCAAGCCAAGGGAATCTGGATGTGTCTGCTGAGATCATATTGCAAAGTCACTACACAGATAGCTGGGGCTTTGGCATTGCTTTTTTATTTTTTTCTCCGAAGGCACTTGGGTTGAACCCAAATTGCAGCTTAGTTCCAAAAAGAATAGAAGACATTTTGAAAGCTTTGCCTGCTAGCTCTGCATTCACCAGAGTGTAAGTTGCACCAACCCGGGAGCTTGTCTGTCTTGTTTGCTGCATGTCCCCAGTGATCAGAACCACGCCCAGCTCCTTGCAGGAGCTCAGGAAGGACGGAAGGGGCAGTGGGTGGCCGCAGGGGTGGCTGTGACCGCCAGTAGTGCCGCAAGATGGTCCTGACACCTGCGGGTCTGGGCCAGGATCCCTCTCTGAGCTCTCAGCATAAACCGTACAGGTGCTTGGCAGTGATGATGGTGCTGGTGACAGCGGCCACCATGTCTTCAGTGTACACGTGCAGGTGCTGGCTGAGGCATCTTGCATACCGGGTCACGTTTTCTCTTCATTCAGCCGTAAGTACAAGGCAGGTCATGTTGATAACGCCTTCCTTTGCTAGTAAGGACGCTGAGGTCAGAGAGGGGACGCCTCTCGGCCAGTACTGATGTGCTTGCCTCACAGAGCAGTCAGGCGCCTCCTCAGACTCCTGCTGCCGCCTGCGCCAGCCTTCCTGCATCCTCCCCTGCTTCTCTAGAGCCCCGTCCCCCTCCTGTCTCTGCAGAGGCCTTCCTCCGCTTAGCTCCTCCCTAGGTGTCCCCTCCGGCCGTGCCCCCGCCCCCCAGTCCCTCCGCCTGCCTCAGAGACACTCCTCTGGACACCATCTGCCTTGCCGTCTCTCCCAGCTCTCTCCCTCCTGCTCCCTCTTCTTGGAAGTGAGCTCTTCTGGTTTGCTTCTGGCTTCCGTGTCCATTGCAGCTCAGGCTCTTCCAGATGCTTCTCTCCTTTGGCTCCACCCCATGTCCTGACCGGCTTGAGGTCTTCTCCTGGGTCTCCGTCCTGCTTTGCCTCCCCCTCCCCCCGGCAGCTCATTCCATCCACGGCCAAGAGCATCAGCCTGTTGAGCTCCCGCCGGCCCCTCCCAGCCCGTCTCCTGGCCCGTGGTACCCTGGGTCTTCCGTAAGCTCTTCACATCCCCCACAGGGCCTTGCACCGTGTCCCCTCTGCCTAGAACCCTTTCCGCCGGTTCTTCACGCGGCTGCATCCTTCTGGTCGTTGAGCTCAGCTCTCAGCTCACGTGTCATCCCAGGAAGGCCTCTCTTGATCTAAATCAGCCACCCCTTTTTGTTAAAGACCCTCTTCTATTCTTTGTAGCACTGACTGCTGTCTTACCTCCATTTTTTGGTGATATTCGCTGTTTCTCGTGGTATCTAACTTCTACTGGAGCGGAAGCCCCATGAGGGCGGGACTCTCACGTACACCGTTCCCTTCTGTATCCCAGAACCTCTGTCGGTACCAGGATGGGATAGACATTCGGTGAATGAGGAGTGAAAGAATGGACAAACGAGTGCCTGGCATCCTGGAGCTTAAATCCAGATGCCTCTGACCCCTCGGACTTTCCTACCGCACCTCCTGCCTCTGCTTGGACCCTTGTGTAACCATCTCTGCCCTTGTGCACTCACCACAGGTGGTCAGAGAGATCTACAGCGGCTGCAGCGGGCCAGCAGACTCGGAATGTCCTCCCCCCTCCAGCTCCCCGGTGCACAAGGCAGAACTGGAGAAGGTAAGGGGCGTGTTTCCTTCTAGGAATTAAACTTACAGTTAACTCGGGCCTTCCTCGAAGTTTTCATACCACCTCTGATATTTCAGCACTTCTGGTTGAAAAAAGAAAAAAGGAAGAAAATAATGCAAGCCTGCTTCCTCTCTGCCTGCTCTGTACGAAGCTCAGGTTAGCTGTTTTACAGATTGCATGGTTAGTTTTATTCTTCCCAGCTATAGATGCAGGAATGGCTGTAAAGGTGGCACAGGATCACCTGTGAGGTGATCAAGGTCACCTGCTGTTACACAGCAGCATGAGATCCGCAGGCAGCTCTGTGTTCTTCTGGAATACAGCAGGTGCTTCGTCAGTGCACCTTCCCAGAGGTTTATTCCCAACAGATGGGTAACACTTCCTGTCCTTCTCTGCTCTGTACTTGGGCGCCGTGAGCACGCAGCAGGTGGGTAGGTCTAACCCTTCCTGCCAGAGCGCGTGAACCCGCCACTCCTGCTGTCTGTCCCTGATGGAGCTCTGTTTGCCTGTATGTGCAGAGATCTTGTTTCCATGGAGATCCCTGACTTCCTGCCCCACCGTGTTCTGTCGGTAGCCTCTGTCTCAGGAACTTTCTGAGCTCTCCCTGTTTGGCCCCTGCCCTACCGGTGAACAGATCCTTTTTTGTCTATTCTTGTTTTAGTCAGGGTTCTCCAGAGAAACAGAACCAGTGGGGTGTGTATGTATGTATGGGTACACAAATTTTATATATATTATAAAATATACATAAAATTTCAATAAAAATAAAATTCTGCATATAGAATTATATACATACTGAGAGATTTATTATGAGGAGTTGGCTCACAAGGTTATGGAGACAGGTGAGTCCAAAATCTGCATTGTGGGGCCTTAGGCTGGAGACCTAGGAGAGCTGATGGTGCAGGTGAAGTCTTCGGGAGAACTGCCCCCCACCACCCCTTGCTTGGGAGACCCATTTTTTATTTTTTTAATTCAGACCTTCAACTGCTTGGGTGAGACCCACCTACACTATGGAGGGCAATCTGCTTACTCAAAGTTCACCAATTTATTTTTTTATTTTTTAAAATTTATTTTATTTATTTATCTATTTATTTAGTTTTGGCTGCGTTGGGTCTTCGTTGCTGCGCGTGGGCTTTTCTCTAGTTGCGGTGAGCCGGGGCTACTCTTTGTTGCGGTGCGCGGGCTTCTCATTGCGGTGGCTTCTCTTGTTGCGGAGCACGGGCTCTAGGCACGCGGGCTTCAGTAGCTGTGGCACGCGGGCTCAGTAGTTGTGGCTTGCGGGCTCTAGAGCACAGGCTCAGTAGTTGGGGCGCACAGGCTTAGTTGCTCCGCGGCATGTGGGATCTTCCCAGACCAGGGCTCGAACCCATGTCCCCTGCATTGGCAGGCGGATTCTTAACCACTGCACCACCAGGGAAGCCCCAAAGTTCACCAGTTTAAATGTTAGTTTCATCCACAGACACCCTCCAAGTTGACATATAAAGTTAACCTCACAACCCTCACCCTGGTATTGTGACATAGCAGGCCTATTTCTCTTTTTTCCTGATTACAAAACTAATGCCTGTTCACTGCAGAAAATTTAGAAAGTAAAGAAACAGAAATAGGATGGATAAAGTCACTTAGGAGTCTAGAGCTCCTCTCAAAGCTCTGCATGTTTTTAAACCAGTTTTTTTCTATTCATGTGTTTCTTTTACAGTTTGGATAATTTGATGCATAAAATTTCTTATGCTGCTTTTTCCTTTTTTCTTTCCAGTTAACCTTTATACTGTTAGCAGTTTTCCAGGTTTTTGAAAACACATAACATGCAGCAAGCATGTTTGCATTTTTATCACCTGAGTAATATCAAATTCATATAACTCTATTATTTATATACACCCCCCACTAGGCTCTTTTTTTTCTTTTCTGAGTCGTGTAAAATAACCTGACACTTTTGTGTAAATCTTTGCTGCTTCTCTGACTATTACCTGAGCAAAGATTCCTAGAAGCTGGCTTCCTAGACCAAAGGATAGAATTTTTAAAGATTTTGATTCATGGGGCTAAGCAAGTTACTTTCCAGAAGTTTGATCCTATTCAAGCTTTGATGCTGGTTCTCATCAGCAGTACGTCAGGGTTGTTCTTTCACCCACTCACACGGGAGTTGGCAGTTCTCTTTTACTCTCTTGGTTTCTCAGGTGGTGTCGTTAGTGCCTGGCTGGACCTGTTGACCTGGATCCCAGAGGTGCTTCCTGGCCTGAGAGCTGGGCTTTCAGTCCTACTATCACTGGAATATGGCACATACTAGGGTCCCACTAAAGCCATAATTCTTTTTTTTTTTTTTTTTTTTAATTAATTAATTTATTTATTTTTGGCTGTGTTGGGTCTTCGTTTCTGTGCGAGGGCTTTCTCTAGTTGGAGCAAGCGGGGGCCACTGTTCATCGCGGTGCGCGGGCCTCTCGCTATCGCGGCCTCTCTTGTTGCGGAGCACAGGCTCCAGACGCGCAGGCTCAGTAATTGTGGCTCACGGGCCCAGTCGCTCCGCGGCATGTGGGATCTTCCCAGACCAGGGCTGGAACCCGTGTCCCCTGCATTGGCAGGCAGATTCTCGACCACTGCGCCACCAGGGAAGCCCAGCCATAATTCTTTTACTTTGGCTCTTGCCGGTGCCGCTGGGGTTTACTGGCACCTGCCTGCCATCTTGGCCCAGCACTGCCTGGACCCCTTATCACGAGGTGAGCATGTGTGTCCCTGTGTTCTGGTATCACCCGGATATTTTGATTGTCTCCCCGCTGGCCAGCCTCTGTGGCCCTGGGGTGTAATTTGAGGTTCTGAGGAGGGGTGTTCTGGAGTCATTTCCTTCACTGTGACTCCACAGGGTCTCTGGTTGGAATGGAAGAGGTTCTGCTCATAGAAGAACTATGCCTCTTCTCCTGATACTAACCTAGAGTCCTAATTATGCTCCTCAAATCCATATATTAGGACTAAAATAATTACAAGTATCCCTGTGCCGTTTGATGGTTTTGATAGTAACTCATCTCTCTGTGTATATTCTGACTGTATTGTTATGAGCAGATACTTGACACTCGCCCAGTTATTGGTGAATGCTGGGAGGAAATTAAACGAATGGCGTAGGATTTATTTCTGGAAGGATAATGTGGCTTGGTGAGGGGGAATATTTTATGTACTCCTAATATTTGTTTGGCCAAAAAGTTAGTTCGGGTTTTTCCGTAACATCTTACGGAAAAACCCGAACAAATTTTTTGGCCAACCCAATATTTTTTTCAAAATTATTTGCAAGAAAAAGTGATTTGATTGAAATAAGCTTGGTACTATAGCATGTGTTAATATAACCTCAGCGACTTTTTTCTTTGTTCTTTCGATGTTTTTAAAGCTCTTGTAGCAAACCAACCAGATAGTCTGTGTTATAGTTGAGCCCTCTCTCCAGATTATTAAGAATGTGGCCCACATTTTCTTTCCCTTTTGAGATGACTTTTGATGGGTCCATGATGCATCACTTGGTCAGTGTGGCCATTGTTAAGAATAACTTAATCTTTTGCTCCTCACAGAAACTGTCTTCGGAGAGACCAAGCTCAGATGGGGAGGGTGTTACAGAAAATGGAATTGCTGTGTGTAACGGAAAAGAACAAGGTGAGTTCTGTTCGTGCCAAAAATAGATAAACCAAAAAAAAAAAAAAAAACAAAAACCCCAAAACAGAAGCACTGCAGCCGGGTCTGTAAACTCTGTATGGAAATTCAGTTATGCAGATGTCATCATTCTGTGTTACACCCGCAGAAATCCAGAGAAACCCCTTTAGTTGACACTACTCCTCCGTGTCTTTCTTTCAGTCCTTCCAAACGTTGGCCTAGGTTTTCTCCTACTGTTTTGATATGGGCCCTGCGTATATTTTAATTTATGACTTACAGCAGGTTACTTCCTCACCTGATTTACCACTGAGACAAATTTGCTTTGGGGGGCCGCCAGCATCTTGCTGGGAGACGTGATTTTCAGGGAAAAGAGCTTTGGATGATGAGACCGGGAACCCACGTGCCCATCCCAACGCTGCCTTTGCTGGAGAGTGAGATTGTGAGCAAGTGTTTCCTCTTTGGTGAGCCTCAGTTTCCCCATCCTTAAAATGAGATTTCTGATCTTTTTAAAAAAGATTGTCTGAAAATATCTTTATTTCACCTTCATTAAAAAAAATTCTTTTTTAATTGTGGTAAAATACAGATAACATGAAATTTACTGTCTTAACCATTTTTAAGCCCAGTTCAGCAGCATTAAGTATCTTCACAGTGTTGTGCAGCCGTCACCACCATGGGTCTCTAGAACTTTTCTCATCTTGTAAACTGCAGCTCTGTCCCCACGAAACACTAGCTCCCCATTCTACCCTCCCCCCCGCTCCTGGCAACTGCCATTCTACTTTCTGTCTCTATAATTTTTGATAACTCTAGAGACCTCATATAAATGGAATCCTATAGTATTTGTCTTTTTCGTGACTGGCTAATGTCACGTATTTCACTCGGCATGCTGTCCTCAGGGTTCATCCACATTGTAGCACGTGACAGGATTTCCTTCCTTTTTAAGGCTGAATAATATTCCCTTGTGTGGGTGGACCACATTTCGTTTCTTTGTTTATCCGGTCATCCATTGATGGACACTTGGGTTGCTTCCACCTTTTGGCTATGGTGAATAATGTTGCTATGGACATGGGGGTACAAATACTGAATTCTTTTTTTTTTAAAGTCAGCTTTATAAAGGTGTAAATTATATAGAGTCAAATTCACCCTTTTTGGTGTACGGTTCTTTGACAAACACATGCATGTACCCTTCATCACAATCGAGATGTAGAACATTTCTATCACCCCAAAATGTTCCCTGGCAACCACTGGCCTGTTTTCTGTCCTGTAAGTGGGATCATACAGCGGGCAACCTTCTGGGTCTGGCTTCCCTCGCTCAGTGTATTGCATTTGGGATGCGTCCACGTGGTGGGTCAATAGTCTGTCCCTTTTCTAGGCTGAGAGGATTCCAGTGTGGATGGACCAGTTAGTTTATCCACTCCCCGACTGAAGAACAGCTGGGCTGCTTCCAGGTTTGAGTGGTTTACAAGTAAAGCCGTCGTAGACATCCACAAACAGGCTTTTGCGTGAACACGTTTTCATTTCTCTCGGCTGATACTGCGGAGTGGGACTCTTGTGGTCACACGCATTCATGTGCCTTCTCACCAGCCTTTTATTGTCATCTTTGTTTTGTTTTGTTCTTTTCTTTTTATTTTAGCCATCTTGATAGGTGTGTAGTGCTGTGTAATTGTGACTTTAAAACACATTTCCCTACGACTAACAATGTTGAACATTTTTTAGTGTGCTTTTTTGCCAGCTGTTTATTATCTTTGCATATTCTTATTGGATTTTTTTTGTTCATACTGACTTCTGAGAATTCTTTATCTATTCTGAATGCAAGTCCTCTGTCACAACGGTCCCCAGCCTTTTTGGCACCAGGGACCAGTTTCATGGAAAACAAGTTTTCCACGGACGGGGCCGGGGCGGGGGATGCTCCAGGTGGTAACGCGAGTGATGGGGAGCAGCTGTAAATACAGATGAAGCTTCGCTCGCTTGCCCACCACTCACCTTCTCCTCCGCAGCCTGGTTCCTAACAGGCTGCGGACCGGTGCTGGTCCGCGGCCTGGGGGTTGGGGACCCCTGCTCTATCGATGTCTTTTGCACACATCTTGTCCTAGTCTGTGGCTTGACTTCTAGTTTCCTGCGCAGTGTGTGGGCCCAGAGGAGGGGTGGGGTTAGTGGGTGGTGAGGAAGTTTTCCCTGTGCAAGGCCAGAAGCCTCTGTGCTTCCCAGGTGAGCAGTTCTGCCTGCCCAGCTCAACTGCACTCAGTTGCTGGGGTGGTGCAGGTGTCTTCTGGCTCAGAGAGACGCAGAGGTCTCCTGGCCTTAAACCAAATAGCAATTCCGGCCGCTAAGAATCTTGGAGCCTAAACCATCTGGGCTATTGTGATATTTCAAGGTTCACGCCAGAGGGTCGTGATCTCTGCCTTGGCCCATGTGATTTTCTAACTCGGTTGTATCTTGAGTGTAATTTTAGTTCTTTCCATCGGAAGTTATTCAGTGGAAGGTATCATCTGTGTCTTCACAGGGCACATTATGTGTAATCAAAGACAGGAAAGCTATCTTTAAGTTTTGCCCTGAAACAGAACAACATACAATCTCAGGGTTCCTGCTCAGATGCCAAGGCTCAGCGGGCATTGCTTTGGCTGGTCTCTTTTCTTGTTTGTGATTTCCTCTCCCAGTGCCCCTGCATGAAATTAGGTTCTACAGAATGATATATACGTCTAGATATACAGGTAAGTGAATATGTCTGCATCTGATAGTCTTCTGTTTCCTTTTAACAAGAGCAGCCTTCTGTGCTTTGTAAAGGTGACCTTGGTTCAAACACTTTTTGCCTGGCAGTGGTGCTTTGCCTATAGTAGACCCCCAATGAATAGTCACTGAAGGAAGCTAACAGCCTAAATCCATTCTGACCGCCTACCTTAGCTTTTATCCTTGCTGCGCTCTCTTGATTAGCTTGTGATTGAGAAATTCTAGTAAAGCTCCCTTGATCCCAGCCATGTCGTGACTCAGACAGATTTCTCTGCTGGCTGCATGGGAGTAATCCCCAACTCCTGCAGCTTCTCCTAAATGTTAGACTGTCAACTGTACATGGACACCATCCAGATTCTGTGACCAAAGCCACAGGCAATGACTCTAAAACTCTGGTTTCTTCTTTCAAGGTGTCAGGCCCTGGCACGTCATGAGCCAGTATGGTGGGATTTGGGGTGAAGTTAGTAGAGTTCCTACAGATACCGCAGCTGCCATGAGCAAAGAGAATTGAGTCCCTAGGGCTGATCTGTGTGGAAGTGACAACTGTCCCCAACTCGCATTGAGCACGTGTACCATTTAATCACAGGTTAACGGGTCTGTTGGTAGACTTAGCAAATCAGTAGTCTGATGATATTCCTCCCACCTGCCTAAATACCAAAACACCTACACTCCCATTTATGTAGGATAAGAGGGAACCATCTGGGTTTATGACATTTACGGCTTTAAAAATGCTGCGAATTAGCTTTGCTTCAGTGCCTGTCAACACCGCCTCCACCCCAGCGCACCACATTGACACTGATGCCATTTAAACTCTGCAGCCTTTCTATTGTACAGCTTCAGTGAGTTGAGAGTTCTGAGTTTTTAGGTTTTTCTTCGTAATTCTATTATGTGTGCTAAATTCTGAGTTTTGTTTATTGAATAACATCAACATAGTCTTGTGATTTCTTTCTCACGTTCCTACATCCTGTGGCTTTTTCTTCCAAGGACAGCCTCACTTTTGCTTTTGCAAAAAAGCAGTGGACGTTCAAGGAATTAAAAGTCTTTATTATGTCCTTTCTTTGTAGCCAGAGTCCAGCAAGTACTTTCCCAACAGGAGCAAATCCTAGTAAAACTGGAAGTAAATCTAATATCCTGGCTTTCTCACTTGTCACTCTGAGATGCAGGGAAGGACTGATTCGTGCTCCTGAGCTTTGCAGAAGGTCCCTTCCGGGCACTGACTGTCCTCGCTGAGAGGATCTTCTCTTTTTGAAGCTTATTAGCTTGAGTGGGGTTCTGGTCAAAGACCAACTTCAGGCTCTTTAGAAACAGCTAAGAAGGGTCATCCACTGCTGCTTTCACTGTGGGTTTGGTTGAACTGAAATCAATGATACAGGTATTCCAACCTCGGACTCCATGTCTGATGGCAACTGGGGAGGAGATGTGCCTTCAGACCAAGAGATTAAAGTGGATTCTTGGTGCTTTATTTTACAAGGGGTTGTGTGTGGTGGGAGAGTGTCACAAGCGGGTGGGAGTGACAGTCCTGTGTTCTGTGTTTCTAATATGACCTGATTTGTTTAAAATAACGTAGAAGTGCTTGTACTAGTCAACTCAGGCTTCCATAACAAGATATCACAGACTGGGCGGCTTAAACAATGGAAGTTTATTTCTCACAGTTCTGGAGGCCAGAAGCCCGAGATCAAGGTGCCGTCAGTGTTGGGTGCTGGTGAGGGCCCCCTTCCTGGCTTGCAGACTGCCACCCCTCACTGTGTCCTCCTGTGGCCTTTCCCCACGAGTACACCAATCCTGTCGGATCAGGGCCCCACCCTTAAGACCTCATTTAACCTTCAGTGCTTCCTTAGGGACCCCATCTCCAAATACAGCCACACTATGGGGTTAGGGCTTCAACATGTGAATTCTGGGGAGATGCAAACATTCAGTCCGTAGTGCTGATTACCCTGAAATGTAGTGCGGCTTCTTTTTAAAACTATAATGTAGCACCTCCTGCCTCAGACGTTGTTAACTGTCGTTTCTTTCTGGAGAGGAAATAAGTGTTCAAGCACAGTGCCTGGCCTCACGGGACCTCACTGAGTCCGGGGGGTGGGGTGGGGGGAAGAAGATCTGCAGAGCCCAGACGAGGCAGGCCTGGGCGTGGGCGGATGCGCGCTGGCCTCGTTCCCTGGGCGTGGGGCGGGTGGCAGAGTGGAACTAGAGAAAGGGACGGCTTCCCCGCTCCCCACTGAGAGCAGCTCATGTGGTAGAAAGGAGGGGGGAGGGCGTGCGCTTTTAGAGGGTAGGTTTAGGAATGAGGCCCATAGTTTATAATCTCACATCCCTGAATCCTCTTCCTCTGAAATTATCCTGTGTGATGTTCATGCATGTTCTGTGTCCACAGGGAGAGGGGCGGGGAAGGAATTCTTGACTTTCATTACATTTTCTGAAAGGTCCGTGCCACCCTCTGAGTTACAGAGGGGTGAGGGGTCCTCCTGGAGAGGACCGAGCAGGGGCTGTTGGGGGTCTTGGGGGTTCAGGTGATGGTGTCTGGCCTTGATGCTGTGGGTCCCTCCAGGGCCCTCCCAGCCCATCCACACTGAGCGAGGCCCTTGCCCCCAGTACCAGGCACAGAACAGCCCTCAAGTGACAGCTCACCTGCCCGGAAGTGCTCTGGCGGGAAGGGTCTTGTCCCTCAGTCCTGGACACATCCTTAGCGTCCACTCTGGTTCTGCGCCTGGTCCCCACCCCTGTGATTCTGTCGGAGGTCGTAGACAAAGCCCGCAGGGGCTGGAGAGAGCAGATTGCCGCCACGGGTCAGGCACAGGATAGCAGCTGGCCGCTGGCGCCCAGTGGGCTGGGGTCTGGGGACTGTCGTCAGCTGGGCACGTAGGTCCTTGCGCACGGCTGCGGCTTCTCAGGCCCTGTCCCCGCCCGCCGTCGCTTACCAAAATGTGGGTTCAGAGTCGCCAGACCTTCCCGTTTTCCAAGGGAAGCCAGAAGCCATTCATCTTCACGCAAAACATTCCTGAGTTTTGTGCCTGCGGTTTAGCACTGCAGGCCAAACAGAACACACGGGGCTGGAATGCAGGCTGCTGGTCTAAGAGCTCCGGATGGGGCGGAATCCCGTGTGAGTCTGACAGGTCAGTGAGGGGCTGGTGGAGGCTCGCTGAGTCCCCCTGCCCCCTCACCTGCCGGACCCCTCCCTGTGCAGGCCAGGTTGCAGCTGCCCGAGCCTGTCTTGTGTTTCTAGACGTGTCCGGCTCCTTCCAGCGTCACAGACTCTGTGTTAGCTGATGCTCTTCTTGCCCGGACGGCTCTTCCCTCGGGTTTCTGCACAGATGCTACCTTGTATTGGTATTTAGCTCCTCTGCTTCCTGACGGCCTGGTCACTGTACCACGTAACCCTAGTTTAGGTCTACAAAGGCCTTTCCATCATCCGACCTCCCTCGGGGGTGTGTGTGCGTGTGCGTGCGAGCACGTGTGTACACGTGTGTGTGTGTGTGTGTGTGTGTGTGTTCTCAGCCTGCTGTGGAACACAAGCTTCCTGGGAGCGCCTGTTTTCTGCTGTGTCCTCTCGTATCTAGACGAGTAGCTGATGCACCGCAGGTGCTCAGTAAGTAGAAATTCGGGGAAAGAAAATCGGCCACGAGTCATGCTTCATTCTGATGTTTCTTTTCAGTTAAAGTCTATCGTTGAAACATGCTCTTTTGTCGTCACCTTTCTTCACAGTTAAGAGGAAAAAAAGTTCCAAATCAGAGGCCAAGGGAACTGTGTCTAAAGTCACTGGGAAAAAAATCACCAAGATCATCGGTTTGGGAAAGAAAAAGCCATGGACAGATGAACAGACCTCCTCAGCGGAGGAAGATGTGCCTACTTGTGGTAAGACGGGGGCGCGTGGGGTTGCCAGATCTGCGCCCTCTCCCTGAGCACGCGGAGACCCTCTCCGGGGAGACCTCTGTATCATGTTCTTCGAAGTCTCACTGATGGGGCTCTTTTTTTTTTTTTTTTTTTTTTTAAATTATTTATTTATTTATTTTTGGGCTGCATTGGGTCTTCGCTGCTGCGCGCGGGCTCTCTCCAGTTGAGGCGAGCAGGAGCCACTCCCCGCCGCGGTGCGCAGGCCCCCCGCTGCGGTGGCCCCTCCTGTGGAGCACGGGCTCTAGGCGCACGGGCCCCAGCAGCCGTAGCACGCGGGCCCAGCAGTTGTGGCTCGCGGGCTCCAGAGTGCAGGCCCAGCAGCTGTGGCGCACGGGCTCAGCCGCTCCGCGGCACGCGGGATCCTCCCGGACCAGGGCCCGAACCCGTGTGCCCTGCACTGGCAGGCGGACTCCCAACCACTGCGCCACCAGGGGAGCCCGATGGGGCTCTTTTGCATTGGTCTTGTGATCAGTTAAATTGTGGAGAATGGATTATATTTTACTGCTTATTAATGAAGGCCTTGCAGGGGTTTGAGATGATCTCTGAAGTTCTCTCAAAACAAAAAACAAATTCTCTCTTTGATCCCATGAGGTTCTTCCAAATCCCTTTTTTTTTTTTAACTTTATTTTTTGTTGTATAATTATTTATTTATTTGGTTGTGCAGGGTCTTAGTTGCGGCTTGAGGGCTCCTTAGTTGCGGCTCGAGGGCTCCTTAGTTGCGGCATGGGAACTCTTGGTCGTGGCATGCACGTGGGATCTAGTTCCCGGACCAGGGATCAAAGCCGGACCCCCTGCCTTGGGAGCCCGGAGTCTTCACCAGCGGACCGCCAGGGAAGCCCCCAAATTCCTTTTAAGCGTCTTTAAAGGGAAACCGTATGTGTGGGCGGTTGGCCAGCGGAGGGGGGTGTGTAAGGCGTGTAAGAGCGTTTACAGGGTCCCTGGCAGCCCCTTCCCTTGGCCTGACGTCACACGACTCAGCTTTCTGGGGCTGCTTCACTTCTCAAGCTTCCGCCTCCAGTCCAGTCGGGCCGGCTGACCCCCCTCATGGGTCTTCGTCCAGTAAGTGTTCTCTGGGCAGCTGCTGGCGGTGGGGCTGCGCCCGCGGGGCGGGGGGCGGGGGGTGTGATGTCCAGTTGGCTCCTGCGATCCCGCTGCATCCACTATAGCGCCCGGAGGGCGGCCTGAGGCAGGGGTCACAGACACAAACGTGTGGTGACTGACTCTGATCACGAACCCGGCGGGGATACGAGAGGGGCAGCGGGAGAGTCTGGCGGGGGTGTGACTTACACGAAGGCACCGCAGGGACCACCTCCCTGGAGAAGTGAGACCGAACATGCGCAGTGTTTCCTAGGCAACCGCGATTACGAGAACCGTGCGACCCCTTTAAGGAGAAACGCTTTAGAGGCTGAAAGATGGATATTTACCCTTTAAGAAAAATAAGAATGGGCTGTACTTTCCCTTGCGGACCGCAGGGCACATCACACGTCAGTCCCGCAATGCCTTTTGTGTGTGCTCGCTGTTTACCTCTCTCGCTCTCTTTTTTCCCTCTCTCATTGAGCATCTCTTCTGTCCACGGTTCTGGGTTACTGAGGATGCCAAAACATAACAGCATTTAGATGCCGCCCGTTAGTGCCTAAGTTGGGCCACACACGCAAAAATGCGTTTATTCAGCCGATATCACGTCCCAGGGTGTGGCTTGTGCTGAAAGGGCGGCGTGAGCCCAGAGCTGTGCCGGTGGGCAGGAAGGGTCGATTGTGGAGTGCAGCGCAGGTAGACTTGGGGTGGGGGGGGGGGCTTCTGAGGGGAGGGCAGGGGGGACTCGCAGCCCCTCACAGGCGTGACCCTAGGAAGTCGTGACAGACTTTTGGTGGCACGGTAACCCCCCTGGGGTGCTGTGCAGAAGTGCATGTGGAGCGGAAGACGGCTGGGCGGGCAGTGGTCGAGGCCTCTCGGGGTTGAGGTGCCAACCCAGGGAGGCCCCCAGGAAGCGGCCGCCTGTGGGTTCAGCTGGGAGGGGAGATGGTGACCCCCAAATGGAGGCCAGCGGTCTGGGAGCCCCCGTGCACGCAGAGGTCGTGAACTTGCCCCTGGTCCGACGGCGTCGGGTCACAGAAGCACGCTGACTGATGCCCTTTCCGTGGAGAAGAAGCGCCCTGCGGCAGCTGAGCCAGCGGGACAGAGCCCTGGCGGGAGGGCAGGGGCGGGGCAGCTGTGGACGCCAGCGGCCTGTGGCCCTCTGCCTTTCCTGGAGCGGCTCACAGCACTGGGTGATCTGCGCTTGTTTCCCTCTGGCGTTAGCCCTGGAGAGGAGATAGGAGTTAGGGGTTACAAGTGGAAAGAGGGAATTACCCAACAAAAAGGGAACTCCTTTTTTAGTTTGTTTTTTTTTTTTTCTTAAAACTGCCCTAGGTCAGCGAAGGAAATAGAGGTTCTTTCATGAAAAACAATTAAACATTCATATGGAAGGCAACTTAGCAACTGTGGTCCAGACGCCTCCTTTTACAGCGAGGACACCGAACTCGGGAAGGTTGTGGGACTTGCCTGAGTCACACGGCCAGGCCCGCTGGCCAACCCTGTCGCTGTCCTGCAGCACAGGTCTTCCCTGTCCCCCCCACCGTCCCCCAGGGCTCTCCACCCTCGTGACTCCTCATAAACAGCCGTGTGGGCACTTGGCCTGAAGGCGCAGTGGAATTGCTCAGAGAGCAGGCCTGGTGCAGCCGCGGCCCCGCACCATCACCTGAGGGTTTCCGCCCGGCTCTCGGTGGACATCTTTCGCCTCCACTAAGAGAACATCCTCTGTCCACAAGGTTTTAAAATTGTCCTCTAGTTCTTTGCTGGGCCAGGGGACGGGGGTGGGGGGCGCCTCTGGAGAAGTCGAGGGGGAGAATGACTGTCTTCAGTTAGGTTAGGACAGCTGCCAAGTCTCAGGCAGGAAACGTAGCTGGATGAAGGCCCAAGACCCCCATCCTGCCCAGCGTGCCAAGCGGACGGGGCACAGATGAGAGCGTCCCCAGGGCAACTGGGAGCTGAGTCCAAATCCCAGCTCTTCTGGGAGATGCAGCCCCGTCAGCTGGGGCTCTGGGTGTGCAGGAGAAATGCCGGCAGGTAGGAGAGGGCTCTCTGCAGATTACCCGCAGGCGGGGTGGGAAGAGGCGCCCGCGCCAGCCCCCCGCTCCGCCTGTCCTGCCTGGCTCTCACCCCTTTCTCGGGCCCTCAGCCAGCGGTTGCTGCGCTTAGCCCCAGCTGGGTCCGCTCCCCAAACAGCCACTTGGACTCTTAAGATGATCCGAGACTTGCACACAAACCCCTAAGCAAAGATGGGTCCTTTATTTTCCCATCTCCAGTGCTCAGGAGTTCCAGAAGTATTGTCACTGTATAAAGGCATCAGGAGATGCCTTTCACGTTTTTCTCTCTTCCCCAGCCCGTTTCTGTCTGTTGTTTGGACTCGTCCACAAGCCTCTCGACTGTCCACCTTCTTCTCCTCTGGATCCCTGAGGGCCACCCCGTGGGAGTTTTGAAACCTTGGACTAATCGTATCATCCTGTGCTCAGTCAGTTCAGGGCCTCTAACAATCTTGTCTCACTGAATTTTCCAGCTTTTTCCTCTCATTACTGGATTAAGATGCAGGTCGAATTCACCCACCAGTTGTGTTCCCAGCACCGAGCACACAGCCTGGTGGATAATAGCAGCTCAGTAAACACTTGTTAATTGAATGAATTAACTTAAGCAAGTCGCACACTTCTCTGAGCCTCAGGTTCCCCACCTATGAAATAGGCTTATATTTAAACTACTTTCTTTTCCTTAGAATTGAGGATAAAATCATGAAACATTAAGCTCATTGCCTACTTCATAATTTATGCTCAGTAAATGGTCGCTATTATTATTCATTTGTTCACCTGAAAAAAACCTAAGCGTACCAGACATAGTCAAGCCGACATGAGGGCAATGCCAGAGGAGTGGCATTGATAATATCGATAATAGAAATACAGAAGCTGAGTGAAAGGAGTGGTCCCCAGGTGCTAGGATGGAGGGCTTCCCGAGGCAGGGTAACCCGGGCTAGTTGGAAGGACCTTCTGGTTATTTCTGGGGCCACTTCTGGCTCTAATGGTCCGTGACTTTGTGAAGTTTTCAGCAGTAGGATTTTTGGTGGATGTGCAGGAAAGTTACGTGCCTCTCACTTTCTATCGTAATCCACCCGACAAAAGGTCAGGTGACATTTGATCAAGGAGGAGGGACGCGTTCTTGACGTCAGTCACCACGTCAAGGGCGTCTCGGGTTCTTTGGGTGCCCGCTGGAGGGCGCGTGCCTCTGGTGGAAGGGAGGGTTTCGGCGTCACAGAGCGGGGATCAGCTCTTGGCAGCCCCTTTCCTCTCAGCCGATCACAGTCTGAGGCTGGCTAAGATGAGACGAGCAGTTCGGTGAAAGTCCTCACAAAAGTGTGACCAGAGCACAGGAGACGCTGCCCTTCCCGTGCTAGAGAAGAAGTCAGGGGACGCGGGCCCCCCCTTCGGTCAGGCAGCCCTGCCTGCTCGTCTGCAGCTGCTGGACCAGAGGCGCCAGGTCCCCGCGCAGCTGACCGCGGGGGCGTTCACATCTGTCCCCTCCTCCTGTGGTTGTGTGTGTTTGGTCAGCCTCAGGCCGTCCTCATGAAACTTCACACGCACTTGTCACCAAGCTTTTGCAAGAGGCCTTGGAGTTCTTTCTTTAGAATTCGGAGCAAAGATAACCTCAGAACATCAAACCGAGATTCCCAGATGGTTATGATACCGTAACATCTCACCATAACATGATAGGTGGGAACAGGCAAACAAAAAATCAGATGATACTGGAATCGCCTTATTAGCAGGGCGCTGACCTGACCTGGGCGAGCCTGCGAAGGGGCCCGACTGCTCTTTGGCGCCACCTGGTGGTGGGTGTCTGCTCAGGCTGATCGTCTCGGGGCTGATGGGGTCCTGTGTCAGCAGGGATTCCATCACAGCCTAGCCGTGTCGTGGCGGGGAGAAAGAATATTAGGGGACATGGGACCTGCCCTCTGACTCCAGGGTACTTCGGTGAGCCACCTGCCATGTCCCTGCGTGGTCCCTCCCTCATCCGGGGTCCCTACCCAGCAAGTAGGAATTTCGGCCACCTCTTTGGAGAAGGCGGTGAGCCTGCCAGGGGGGGCCAAATGCCAGATGTGGGCTTGTTTCCGTGGCGTTTGCTGTTTACAGAAACAGGCCTGTTACCCACCGTGATTCTCGTTTTGCTTTTCCCTTTTGGGCAACTGTAACTCATTATGAGGAAGGCGTTAAAATATGGTAATTTCCTTTGAAGTCATGCTCTAACTAAAGTGTGGATCTGTCCAATGTAATCATTCCTTTTGTGACTCACATGTCAAGAAACCCATGGCATTTGGTGACCCGGTCAGGGAAGAAAACCTGATGAGCGCCTTCCCCTCTTCAGGAGATGCGTCATTCGTGTGGCTGGCCGAGCCACACTCAGAAACTGCGGCCCCCCTGCGCTGGGGACAGGTGCACCCACGTGGTGAATTCTAAGATCCAGAAGTCCTGTGGAAGTTGAGAGGAGTCCCCTCACTGTTCCTGAGAAGGCAGATGTGCTTAAATTCCTCAATAAACATTTTGGCATCTCCTTCCCCATTGTGACCCCCGCCGTCTTCTGCAACAAGGACAGGCCCCTACAAGTAGCTTCCGAGGTTTTCCGTGACCAGGTCGCTAGACGTCTCAGGTCTTAGTTCACCGCGCTCCCCGCTTCTCCAGGCCTGAAGGGATCCCCCCACCCCTTAAGGCCCAGGTGAGGACCTGCCCCAGAGCACATGTAAGCCTCCACTCTGCCAGCCCCAGTGGTCACGTCCATCAGTGCCCTGGGCCTGAGTGCTTCCTTCTACAAACTGTTCACTCGCCTGTCGACCTTGTGTGCCCAAGAAGACTAAGTCAGTTGAAAGCCGTCCCATGCTTCCATTTATTTCTTCTTAATTATACGCCATCCTACTGTCCATAGACCACGTGTGTCCGTTCATGCTCGGAACATACTTACGATGAATCCGGTTGCCAGCTATTTCATAAAAATCCAAAGATGTGGGGCTTCAGCGTGATTAATGACTTATAGACGGAGATATTAAATAGTTCTAATAGCTGTTGCTCAGATGTTCAGCTATTATATTTGACTATATGTTTTAAGTAGAGCTTAAAAAAAAAGAATAAGTTGTATCAGAACTATGTCATTTACAAATAGTATTTCCCAGAATGAAAATAGCAGCTCTTTCTCTTCCATCTTTGACTGTCAAAAGAGCTTCAGGTCGGTCTTCGCTGGGTAGCCGTGAACAGGAAGGAAGAAGATCAGGGTGTGAGCTTCCTCCGTTTCTTTCTGGACTCTGCTTCTCCAGCCTGTCTTCGCCTCCCTCCAATCCCTTCTAATTGTGCAAAACACAAGGAGCTTCAGGTCCCAGGCATTTGAGCTCATGGGCTCGCTTCTCCATTTTCTCTGTAATTTTACAAGTATGGCAACTTGTGTCCCAAACTGAAGTTTTAGTCCCAGGTACCCTTTAGGATGTATTGGCAGAACTGATTTACATTCAGCTGAACGTACATTTAAGTATTATAAGCATTTTCCTAGTGAATTCATTGAGCTATTATGTATAGTAATGTCTGTACGTAAAAGAGAAGGCATCATTCAGGGCCTTCTAACACCCCTATTTGGGGTTTTGTTTTCGTTTGGTTTTTGCCTTTATAGCATTTATCCATTGCTAATAAAGTGTGTAAGGTGTAGAACAGAAAAGAAGCAAAAGGCATCGTCCAAATCCCTTTTGGAAAGACATTTTAAAAAATCAGGATCAGAAAGGATTTTATTTATTATTTATTTTTTGAGCTGCACGTGTGTGCGTGTGTGCACACGTGTGTGTGTGTGTGTGTGTGTGTGTGTGTATGAATCGAAAGAGCAGCTGAATGACTTAAGGAGTCCTTGTTTCCCTTGTTCCTTGTTGACCTGGACTCTATAAGCTGTTCCACTCACTTCCTCGTCTTACTAGCATTATGGACTGGTCAGAAGTCACAGCCACCCTGTGAAATCTGTTTGTCATGCCTTGTTATTTCCAGAAAAATGCACCGTATGTTTGTGACAAGTGAAAATGATCAGTTTCTTGTCTTTGAGGCGATTTCCTTTTTTTAAAAATGAGGACAGTTCTTCTTGTAATTCCATCACATTCCATCCGTAATGCATTGAGGATGTGGTGCAGCCTCAGAGGCATGGATGACGAAATTCCACATGCATCAGACTCAGGCCTTTAGACCTCAGCGGTCAGACAGAGTCCTCCAGTCAGAGGGCACTGAGGAAGGGCATCTCTGGCCTCCAGGCAGGAATCTCATCCCGAGGATTTGCCGTCATTTGCTGGAATACTTCCAGTGGTGGGGAACTTATCACCTCCCAGGGCTGCCTGTTTTGTGGAAAGCTTTCATTTTCAGATAGTTTTATTCCTCATGTTAAGCCAAACTCTGCCTGTCTTGTCACTTTTGCCCTGGTGGTGTCATTTGCAGCTACTCGGAATGAACCCGAACCCTTTCCTGGGTGAGGTCCCTTTAGCTATTTGAGGACGGCAGTGTGTCCTCATAGCCCGTCTCCTGCCAACCACTGACGGCTCAGTGACCTCTCGTACCCCGGGCAAGCTCCGGGTTCCTGTAGACGGTCCTCAGCACGCATCACACGGTGCATTCGGGCTCCTGGGTGGTCTGTCCTTTCTCAGCCCCCAGAGCTGATGGAGGTCAGTCATCTCACAGTGGCGGCTCTCGTTGCTCCCAGGAGCCTGCACTTGCAGACGTGCTGTGTGCGGGGTTCGTTCCGTCTTCGTGGCCTCCTGGGGCGCATCCTTCCTGGGAAGGCTGACGGGCCTGCTCTCGTTGCAGGCTACCTGAACGTGCTCTCCAACAGCCGCTGGCGGGAGCGCTGGTGCCGCGTCAAGGAAAATAAGCTCATCCTCCACAAGGACAGGGCTGACCTGAAGACCCACATCGTCTCCATCCCGCTCCGCGGCTGCGAGGTCATCCCGGGGCTGGACTCCAAACACCCCCTGACGTTCCGGCTACTTCGCAATGGCCAGGAGGTGGCCGTGTTGGAGGTGGGAGCCACGGGGCATTCGCTCGCGGTGGTTTGCCTTCTAGGGTCCGGCCTGGACACCCCGTCAACTCCTCACACCCGGCTGATGGCAGCTTTGGTTCTGTCCCGTCCCACGTGTCCTGCTTTTCTTCTCCGAGGGGCCCCAGCCGTGTGGACGGCACAGCCAGTTCTCTGCACGGTGTCCACGGTAGACTGCCTGCCAGGTCACCTCCTTGTCTGATACCCTCTCTGTTCGTGTTTGCGTGGAAGTTCAGTACACAATTCCAGGCAGTAGATTGCTTTCTAAGAGTGGCCACAAAACAACTTGTTTTAAAATTTCCAGTAAAACTTCTCCCCTAACCGTGGTCTGCCTCTGAATTGGTGGCATTTCCTTCAAGCTGTCCTTTGGAATGTTCTGGGCTTCTTCACAGATGGAGCAGGTGTTTTCTGACTACCAGTTGCCTATCGACAGTGGCCAGAGAGCCAGATTACAAAAGAACAAAAAGAACACCTTTGGTTTTTAAGAACCATTGGCTTTGCATGCATTTTATCGTTTGGCTGCTTTTTCAGACCTCCTTATTCACGAAAGCAGAGAAAGGCAATTAAAACTAATTTCTTAGCTACACACTTAAAACTTTCGTTTTTGAAATTTAAAATTTTTTGTTTATCATCTATTATTATTTTATTTCTACCCAATATTAATTCAGACCTTTTTTCCTTTGTCTTTTTTTTTTTCACTTAGCATTATCATGATTAAGATACAAAGACACACACATGTATATCCATGCATACACAAATATCAGAGTGTAGAATTTCCGGAGTACATGTAAGTATATTTATGCTATACAGTTGATAGAAATGAGGATATTTTGGGTTTGGTGGCATTGCTGATGTGTGTTCTAAATTAATCAGATGCAGAGTGTAATCTAAATGACTGCAGTGTTACTGACCAGTGAAGGAAAGGGCATGGGCTTATGACCAAGATCAGAGGGGCCCCATTAGCCAACCTGGAAGGTCTTGGTAGGAGTTAGGAGTTAGTTTCAGAGACTGCTTTTTTTTGGTGGGGACAAAAAGAGATTAACAACGTAGTTCTTTCTCACACACAGCTCCTTGCCCGATGGTTTGGATGGTTTGAGATAACAGGTCGAAGGACCGAGCCTGCCCTAGTGGCTGACTTCCCAGAAGGGAGGCCAGGCCTGACTGGGATCAGGGTATCTGGGCCCCAGTCCTAGTTCTGTTGCAGACTTTGATCACAACCCAATCTGTTTTTCTCTCTCGGCTTCTTTATTTGTCTGTGAAACAGAGCATTGGGCTAGAGTCGGTGTGCTTTGTAAGCATTTATGAGGGCTGAAAGCTATAGGGTGGATGAGAGAGGAAAAAAAGCCAAAAACGTAAATGAGGAAACTGTACTCTTGATGCAAACAGCTCAGGTATCACGTGAGAGCTCTGGCAGCAGATCTGAGAGAGGCTGCGAGGACAGGAAGACACACGCTGTGGGTTGGCACACGCTAGATTCGGGGGTGAAAAGTGAGACGTTGGCCTGGACACCGGGTGGTGACGGGAGCCCCCGTGGGGAGGGGGAGGGGCAGGGGCAGGGCGGAGCTGGGTGAGAAGGACCCTGTCCTGTCTTTGCTCCCAGCCCTGTAGGTGCAGCCTCATGTCCCCCAAAAATGGTGGTTGTGTTTCATTGCCTTTCCCTATTCCAGTTATTGAATCAAATGCACACACACACACACACACGTAACCACACTCAGCGTTCCAACATAAGCAAAGAGTTTGCCTGAATCAGTTAGGAAATGCAGTGATCCGACCAGTAAAGTTGTATTCTGTACTTTTTCTAAGACCGTTTTATCTTAACTTTTGAGATAATTTCAGAATTACAGAAAAGTTGTGAAATTAGTACAAATAATTCCATATACCCTTCACCCATATTCCCCCAATACTAACATTTTACCATGTTTGATATCTCTTGCATGGTCTTTTCCCCTCTCTCTCCCTCTCTCTCTTTCTCTCTCTCTGTCTCTGTGTAAATTTTTTCAGAACCTTTTACAGACGTGTTGCCCCTTTATCCCTAAACACTTCAGTGTGAATTTGCTCAAAATGAGGGTATTTCTTTACTAAAACCACTGTATAATTATCAAAATCAGGAAATTCACACTCATGCAATACAATTATCTGACTTACAGATTTTAATCAGATTTTCCCAGTTATCCCAATAATGTCCCTTGTCAGCAGAAGGAAACCCCAGGTGGTGTGTTTCATTCAGCTGCAGTCTCTTTGGCTTTCTCCGTCTGGTTTCATGACATTGATATTTGGGACGGGTACAGACCATTACTGTGTAGACGGTCCCTCAGTTTGGGCATATCTGCCATTTCCTTGAAATTCGAATCTGGGGTAGGCATGCTTGGCAGGGGCACGTGGAAGCAGTGGTGTGTTTGTCACTGCATCACTTAAGCAGGTACGCCCGTCAGTTTGTCCCACGACTGTTGACGTTAACTTTGATCTCGCAGGTGGGATGTCTGCATGGCTTCCCCACTGCAAAGTTACTGTGTTTCCCGTTTGTCTTTAATAAGCTTCATGCGGGAAGATCCTTTGAGACTCCTTCAATATCCTGTCACTCACAATTTCACCCACTAATTCTTAGCGTCCATGAACGACTCTTGCCTGATAACAAGAGTTATTAAAATGACAGCTGCTAAATGGGGACTTTCTAATTCCATTATTCCTTCCATTATTCCTTATTAGTTAGTATCTACTTTAAGGAAGATTTCCCTTTCTCTCAATTAATTATTCATTCATTTATATATGTATGTATATCAGCAGGGGTTCATAGATTATTCTTTTAATCAGTGATTATAATCCTTTATTGTCATGATTTACCCTGGTCAAATGAACGGAGTTGGTCAGCAGAAAGCCCTTTGAGCCATGTGGCCTTTGCTATGTCCCTGTAATAAAGACACCACAGTCCGTGGTCCCCTTCATTCTTTGAGCTCTTTCCTCATGTTATGATGCAACAAGATGTTCCAGGCTCATCTTGTACTTTTCTCTGCCCCAGGCCTCTTGGAATCAGCCATGTTCCGAAGAGCTCTTAGTGAACAACTCCTAGTGGATAATGGTATTTAGAAACCAGGATCTGGGTAGAAGGTGTGCTCAGAGCTACTGGGGTGTCATTGCGCCTAGGCCTTTTCAGTAGTCATAGGAAATTGTGTGTATGTGTATGTTTGTACGTACATATATTCAGGCATGTTTCTATGTTATACATTTTACACACACGTATATGCATATATACATGTATACACCTGCATGTATACCTATTTATATACTAAAAGCCACAAGATCGTAACTAATACTTCTAATTTTAGTCCAACACCACAGAGTTATTATTTTTTAAAAGTCTACGAGGAAATTTCTTAAACAATGAAGAAAACAGTTAACAGTGTAATGGTATCAACCACATCTTAGATATTATGTTAAACTACTTTTAAAAATGCTTAGATGAAATAGTTATAGATACATGGATATAGATTCAGTCGTAGATACATTCTTAACATAGATTTCGTTTGGGGGAGGACAAAAGACCAGTGAAGAGAACATATTTGTGATTTTTTTATTATCCAAGCACTCAAATCAATTCATTTCAATTTAGCAAACATTGATTACATTCTTACTCTCCGTAAGGCATGTAATTGGAATCCATTCACTTTGTCCATGGCCGCATATGATACTGTTGCTTGTACAGTATCAGTAGCCAATTCTCTCAGCACACAAAAAACAACTGCTTCCTCGTCAATGGCTCTTCCTCCCGAGAGCTTTTTGTGCCTGCCATGGGGTATATATGATTGCTTGTATTCTGATCAGTGTTCAACTCATCAAGGTTATAATGATCAAACCCAGTTTTCTTTAAGTCTTGAAGCTAAACTTACAGATCTTTCTTTATATAAAAAATTTGTAATTTTTGCAAAAAGCTAAATATTTATTTTTTCTTTGACATTCAGTTAACTCACACATTTGATAGCTCAGTTTCCCCTAAACTTTAAATATGACTTACATAGTTGATTAGCCAATAGTATTTAGACATTTGAAGTACCATTATGAATGTAATGTAATTAATTTTCTAAATCACATAAGAAGGACAGCTTAAAATTTTAATGAACCAAATCTTAAAGATATATTTCAGACTTGCAAATTAGGCAGATGACATCCGGGGAGCATTTCAAACATCTTAAAAAATAACATGCACAAAGCAGCCCAACGATTATAAACATTACACCTATATAAATACAACTAATATGAAAGTGAAAGTAGGTTAATTTTCTGTACCGTCTAATCAGGGAAATAAAATTGCCATTTCAGGCCCATTTAGGAGACCACAGCAAGGGCTACTGGCCACCAGATTTGGTGACCTACAGGGGCCGTGGCCTGGTGTAGTTTCCAGGTTAAGCAGCTGTGGTTGGAGGGGCTCCTGCTCCCCAGATTTTGTTGCCAAATTAAGGAGCCTTTCTAAACAGCTTCTTTTAGCTGAGATTGAAATAATCCCATTAATTTCCATGTCTTCCACCCTAGTGCCTTTCCCCAAAATAATTGGGAGGCATCTTAGGACCTCGGGTTTTTATTTCCTTGGGAATAACCGTTGTGCAGCTTCCGCATTAAGGCTTGGAGTGAACGCGGTGTTAATCCCGTGGCGCACGCAGTGGCTGCCTCCTTGTTGTCGTCTACATCCTCAGGTGCTTCGTGTTCCACCGCCTTTCTTGTTAGGCTGTCTCTTTTTTGACATTTTAATGAAAATGTTAAAGCTCTTTACTGTTACTTAAGTAAAATGCACTTCTCCCCCTTCACCTCAACAGGCATCTTCTTCTGAAGACATGGGCAGGTGGATTGGGATTTTGCTGGCTGAGACGGGGTCCTCCACAGACCCTGGGGCCCTGCACTACGACTACATAGACGTGGAGATGTCGGCGAATGTCATTCAGACGGCCAAGCAGACCTTCTGGTAAGATCCACTGCCGTGCGAAATGGCACTGAAATTGAACAACTTTATTTTTTCCCTAATTTTCTTTTCCTTTTATGTACGTGTATAGCCTTCAAGGGGGGGGGGAAAAAAACAGCTGAAGACTCTCCTTTTTGTATAATATTAACCCAAATTTTGCTGAAATGTTTGTCATTTCAACCATCTGTGTTTTCTATTAGGACAGGGGTTGGCAAACTTTTTCTGCGAAAGGCAAGATAGTAATATTTTTGGCTTGGTGGACCCAATGTTCCCTGTTAAAACTACTCAGCTCTGCCACGGCAGTCACATACGTAAATGAATGGACATGGCTGTGTGCCAATAAAACTTTATTTGCAGACACAGGCAGTGGGCCAGATTTGACCCATGGGCTGTAGTTTGCTGACCCCTGTATTAGGGGAACAGTTCTATAAAGCATAAATAATTCGACATATTGCTGTAGTGACGACTGAGTTTTCAAAGCCATCAATCATATACTTTTAAAACTTAAATGTGATTTTTTTTTTTTAAAAGTGCTGTTATGTACAAAAACATTCTTTTAAACCATGAATATTTCCTTAACATAATGATGGCAAAGAAAATTATAGCAGCAGTTCTCAAAGTATGGTCCACAGACCCCTGGGGGTATTCAAGACCCTTTCAGGCAGTCCCAAAGATCAAAACTATTCTCATAATAATGCTAAGAAATTATTTTTCTTCTTCGCTGTAGTGACATTTGCATCGATGGTGCAAAAGCAACAGCAGGGTGTGGGGGGGTAGATTGGCAGGTGTTAGGACCATCAGTGGTCACTCCGCACTGTGCTGTGACCATTGCATTGCCACTGCCACTCGCTTGTAGCAAAAGGAAATGCTGTGTTCACTTAAGATGTCCGTGATGGGGACTTCCCTGGCAGTCCGGTGGTTAAGACTCCACGCTTTCACTGCACGGGGTACGGGTTTGATCCCTGGCCAGGAAACTAAGATCCCGCAAGCCGTGCAGCGCGGCCAGAAGGAAAAAAAAAAAAAAAAGATGTCTGTGATGAAGCAGTACAGTTATTACTTTTTCTGTGAAGGGCCAGATAGTAGATATTTTTATTAAATCTCTTGAGTACGTGTCTTTTTAACATGTACATAGTGGGCAGGACACACAAAGCACTTACATTGACTGGACTGTCATGTTGTCTTGAGGAAATGCTCTTGTAAGACTGAGTTGCTAACTCAACTAGCTGCTCCCTAATCCCACCACCATTTTTTCACTTTTACTTGAAAGAACAATTAACAGGTGAATTGTGGTTATTCAGACGTAGGTATTTGCAGACACTTTTTCAGAAATGAACCGCGTGAGCCTCTCACCTCGAGGTTGGCAGTGTTTGTTGCCTGCAATGGAGTTGAGCTTGCACTCAGAAATGAGAATTTGGGGAGATTTGTATCTGCCACTGTGAGCTGACAGCTTCCCAGTACTCAGACTTTTCTGATAAGATTGGTGGTGATATTGAGTGTGGTTTTTTTGATATAGTATAGTGAAGTGTGTGCATTTGACAGGTACGCATAAGTCATGCACAGGTAAAAGGTCCATCCCATGAGCAAGAGAAACTAACGGGTTTTCATGTAAAAGAGGACTAAAAGTTCATTGATACAGTTTGAGATTCTACATGGCAATTAATCATTAAGAAATTACCACTTGTTGAGTTTTGGTGTAGCATCAAAGAATATCTACCGTGACCTGGAAAAGCTATTAAAATACACCTCACTTTTACAACTGGATATCTGCGGGAGGCTAGATTTTCTTCATGTGCTTCAACCAAAACAACTTGTTGCAACCGGTTGAATGTTGAAGCACGTGTGAGAATCCAGCTGTCTTCTCTTAAGCCAAACATTGAATAGATTTACAAACATGTATAACTACCACTTTTCTCACTCACTTTTTTTTATTTTGGAAAATATAGTTCATTTTTATAGAAATATGTTTAAATATGGTGGATTTATTCCCATTATTTTTAAATGAATAAAAATGAATACATTTCTGAGTTTCAATTTCAAATACAGTCAACACTGATCGCAAACACCCACATAAACCAAAGCTCTTTGGGAGTCTTCAGTAACTTCGAAGGATGTAAAGACTAAAACACTTGAGGATTGCTGGTTTGTAGGAATGGATCTGTGAAATTAAGAAGTGGCTGGTTCCTATTTCATGCTGTCCACTGTCTAAAGCAGGGGTTGGTCATACTTTTCTGTGAAGGGCAAGATGGTGAACATCTTCAGCTTTGCAGACCACATGTTCCCCACTGTTGACGACTCCTCTCTGTCGCCACGTTCAGCTCCGCGTGGCCGGGCAAAAGCAGCAGGACAGTCCTGAAACCAGCAGACGTGGCCATGCTCGGCAGGAGTTTGCTGATTCTTGGTGTAAAGCGGTGCCCGTGGGATTGCGAGGGGACACACTGGGCCAGGAGGAAGGAAATCGGGTTCTGGTCCTGCTGCAGTAGTTACTAAATGGAAAGTCTGGGCAAGTCATTCCTAACCTGTTAGTGTTCCAACTTCCTTGTGTAGAAAACAGAGAGTTTAGGCGACATGAGGTCTGAAACGTCTATAGCTCCCATAGCCCTGATCCCCTTATGCCCACTTCTGTTTCCCTCATCCTTAGAGAGTCTGGATTGGGGCCAAGGAGAGGCAGATTAAAACAGAGCAGGTGATGGAGTTACATAATCAGCAGGTGATGATAAACATTCTATCAACTTCCTGCCCTTTGAGTAGGAAGAAGATAAACTCAAATGTTTACACTGTTATTTGCCTGCTTAATAAGAACAGCGCCATCTAGTTTTTCCACCCAAGTGGTGTTTATGGGAGATTGGAGCATTCTTCCTTTGTATCTTGAATGGGGTTGTAGAATGAATGTTTATTTAATGATTGCTTGGGACATTCTGGGGCTGAGTAAAATGAAGATAACGTTTGCCCATATTAGGAGTCAAGCCACCATGTTACACCCAATTAAGGTAAATAGCCTTGACAAAATGAATTAATCTTGTACAACTTAGCCGGGAAATCTCCAGTGATGCTGGAGGATTTCTGAAGTACAAACTACTTATTCTCACTACTGTTCTTTTGTGTGAAAACCAGGGTGACATAGTCAAGTGCTGACTGTTCATCCTCGTTATTTTTTCCATAATAACATTCTATCTAATCAGCAAGGTGTAGGTAAATTACAATGAAACTCCTAATCGTGCAGTAAATAAAGCACATTTAAAGTAGCTTTTTAAGAAATGTAATATCCTTAAGTCCAGTTTTGCAAAATCTACACACCTAGAGTGACATAAAAGAAAGGAGCTTATGGTTGTTAACCGTACTATTTTGGACCTTATTAGTTTCCAAAAAGCCTCTCCTAAGTCTACATGTAACTTCAGCGATAATAAGCAAACTGATAACCACATTTAAGGGAAACCCTGACTAAAAATATTTCCCCTAGAACACAAATGAGTGTGGAATATTCATCTAAACCAAATGTGGGAAGGTCACATTTTCGAGAAAGGATTGTAGATTGCAATTCTGAAAACTGATTTATTAAAAATATGCATGTAATGCGTTTGTGGCTGCAGGAGTCTTTGCTACCCCATTAAAACCTTTATAGGAAAAACCTTTATAGGAGACGTCACTTAGCAATAAAGTTTATTTTTATTTATTAGTTTTCTGCCAAACCTTCTGTAAAAATTGAGAGAAGAGATTTAACAAGGAAACAGCGTTCAAAATATAAAATATGGTAGCTTGCCAATGTGATAAATAATCTGAGGTTGAATTAATTTTTGCCTTTATGTAAATTGGCAGCCAGTTAATGAATCTTCTCAGGGTTATTAGGGGAATTTTTTGTACATTGGATTATGTCTGAGGGAGAAAGGTCAATGGTGTATTTTGGGAAGAGGACAGTAAAAGAAATAATAGTCATGTAAAGTCTCCCAGAAAAAGTGGTTTATTTAAGAGTACTAATAATGGTAAACATTTGAAACATACTTTCCTGCGGCCTATTTTTAAATGAGATGTATATAGATGATATGATACAGGGCAAATGTTCTGAAATTTTCTTCTGGAACTCTTTTCAAGTCATGCTGGGTTGGAGCCCCATAAGAAAGCTGTGACAACATTGATGGTGATAAAAGCGGTAGATCAGTGTGGACACAGAGAGGGGAGCAGGCAAACGGACAGGAAGCTTTCACCTTGAGCCACCCTCTCATCTGAATCCCTGGGAGGTTTTATTCTAAAATATATTTCCTGAAAACATGAATGAACCTTGAAGGTATTAACGCTAAGTGAAACAAGCCAGACACAAGGGGACACATACTGGATGATCCACTTAGGCGAGGTACCAGAGTAGGCAAATCCATAGAGGCAGGAAGTGGGGTGCTGGGTGCTGGGTGCCAGCGCTGGCGGTGGGGGAGACAACGTTTCAGCTTTTTGGGAAGATGGCAAGTTTTGGAGATGGGTGGTGGTGATGGCTGTACAACAGTGTGAATGTACTTAGCGCCCCAGACCTGTACACTTAAAAGTGGTTAAGATGGTAGGGACTTCCGTGGTGGTCCAGTGGCTAAGACTCTGCTCTCCCAATGCGGGGCGCCGGGGTTCGATCCCTGGTCGGGGAACTGGATCCCACGTGCCGCAACTAAGACCCGGTGCAGCCAAATAAATAAATAAATAAATAAATATTTAAAGAAACGTTAAGATGGTGACATTCCTGTCATGTATATTTGACCTATACTTTTTTTTTTTTTTCTGTCTTATGTTTTTGGTTTAACGAGTGGCATATGGTCTCTTATCTCATTTCCACTTTCCTATTTGGCTAAACATCCTATTGTAGGAAGAGTGCCAGGCCAGAAGGTGAGGGGCCTCTTACTCGGTCTTGGATCCACTCGCTGTTTCGGGCCCAGAGACTTGTTCTGGGGGCCCAGGTCCCTCTCTGTGAGACGAGGGGCAGCCTAGCTGGTGGCCGAGGTCTCTTCCAGCTGGGACAGGACATCCTGTGTGTCTGTGACCTCCCCTTACGTTCCGTGGGTCAGAAGCAGCCTGCTGGTGTCCATTCCAAGTGAGTGAGCCTCTGTTCTGCCCCCTCATGGTCCACGCTCCTTCCTGGCATCTGTGTCCCAGTGTGAGTGCCAGGCTGGGCGCCAGAAACCAGAGACACAGATCAGGCAGGAGACAGTCCCTGGGCAGGGGGTCCGTCTGCCAGGATGTGGCACAGATCCGGGTATCAGTGCCCACGGGCAGTGGAGCGTCCTGGGACCACAGGCATGGGGAGGGCGTGGTCATCCCATGTCCTGCCTCTCACATGACCAAACCCTCACCCCCAAAATGCCCTCAAACGGGATGTTTAAACCAGAAAACTTCCCATATGTATCTAAAAACAAGGAGAATCTTTCTTTCTTGTATTCTTTCTTTTCTATACGTTTTCTTTTCCTAAATATATGTTAATATATTTTAAGTATAGAATAATGATATACATTTTTGTATCAGAAAAAAGCAAGAAGAGTTATTTTGTAAATTAAAGAGAATACCGTGTCCAGGGTGGGACTCGCCGTGCGTGCTGTGTTGTCCCAGCAGAGGGACACCTGAGCCGCCTTCCTGCAGCCAGGGCTGGGTGAGTGGAAACTGCAGCTTGAGCCGGGGGTGCTGACCCTTCACAGCCCCTTCCTCTCACCCTCTTCAAAACCAGAAATCCCAGTGTCGTTTTGTTGCAAGACCTCTTGTCAGAGAGGCAGTTCTCACCTCCCCTCTTACTGCCCTCACTTTTTCTCATTTGCTCTCTTTTTTATTCATCTAGTTACCATAGAAATGTAAGATCCCAAGAAGAAGCAAAATTGGAAAAAAAAAAAAAAACAACTATTTTTTTCATTTCAGGCTGTTTTAGTTTTCCCAATTAGGAGAAAGATGTTATCTAGATGTTGAGGTTTTTCGCTTATAACATCATGAGCAAACCATTCACGCATTCCTTCCTTCATTCATTCCCGTGTTCATTCATTCGTGCAGCTCGTACTTGCCAAGCACCTTTTGTGTGCTGGATGAACAGAATTGGCAAAGGCCGTGTCCTCCTGAAGCTCATGTTCCGGTGAGGAAAGCCAGACAGCAGACACACGATTGTGCAACACGTTAGGTGGTGATTAGTGATAGGAAGGCGTATAGGGGACAGGACAGGGACGCAGAGGTGGGAGGTTGTGGTGACCGGGAAGTTCCCACCGAGACTGAAAGAAGGAGGGGTCTCAGAGAAGCGCTGTGGGCAGAGGGGGTGCCCTTGGCTAGCGAGCGAGAGCTACCAGGAGCCTGGGGGGGGTGAAGGCAGTGGACACGGTGCTCGGAGCCTCGCAGGCCATGCAGCACTGGATTTTTCTCGGAGCCACCGGGGCTTTGAGCAGAGCCGTGACACGCGGGACGGAGGTGGCCACTGTCAGAGGCGCCCAGAAGTTCAGGGCCGTGCAGGGCAGAGGGGGAGGTGGGTAGTGACGCTGAACGAACACTGAGAACTCAAGAAATGCTGTGGGACAGACGTTCTAAAACGCTTACAGAACAGGTCCGTGGACTTTTCCTGAAAAAAGCCAGAGAGCAAATATTGATACTTCAGTTTTGCAGGCCAGATGGTCTCTGCCTTTGAGAATTAACAAGCTCATGAAAGAGGCATGTGAAAATAAAAGCAGCCACAGACGATTCGTCAACGAAGAGTCCAGGTAAAGAAAGGTGTTCCGGTAAAGCTTTGGTGACAGAAGCAGGCTAATACAAATGGTGGTTATTTGCCGAGTGCCGGGTGTTTGCGGCCCTTGCTCTGGGAGCCCGGCCGGGTCATCGTGGGTCCGGGCCGCAGTCCTCCGGGCGGGTGGTGTCCTGTCCTGCAGGTGAGGAGTCTGGCCCGTGGCTGTAGGAACACCTGACTCTGCCTGGGTCCTGTGCTAACACTTCTGTACCCTGCGGCCTCGGACAGAGCCCGAGCATGCATCAGAGCTCCTGGAAGCCTTGGGGATCAATTGGAGGGTTGTAACTCGTTTCCTCTCTTTCAGTTTCATGAACAGGCGCGTTCTGTCCACTAACCCGTATGTAGGGGGCACCGCCAACGGCTACGCACACCCCAGCGGGACGGCGCTGCACTACGACGACGTCCCCTGCATCAGCGGCTCGGTGAGTGCGCCGCGTGCAGAGCGAGGTCAGCTGTGCGGGAAGGCGGGGGTCTGCGCATCTCTGTGACTTACACCCCTGCTTTCTGTCCAAACGAGAGAAAGCTTTCTCACGCTCTGAGGCAAGATGAAAACTCCACCCCATCTCTCTCCTTTTTGACACCCTGTTCATCTTAATCCGCATCCGAACACGCAGGTAATCGGACACCAGTAGACAGTTTGTCATTCCTGTCAGTGCCATTAAACACCGTCAGAAATCACCATCAGAAAGGAGACGCCGCAGAGTAACGACCCTACTGCCAGCTCCAGACACGGTCCCGCATCCTCCGGGTGGGGTGCGCTTGTAGCTGGGGCCCCCGTCTGGTGGAGAAGGAGGGGAGCGGGAAGGAGGAGCCAGCCCGCCTGGCAGGGCGCGTTCAAGCGCAGATTAACGTGAAAGGGGCTCACGTTAGGACGTGGGTGTCGGGGCGCGGGCCCACATTGAAATCCCGTCCCAGCTGCAAAGCCCATGGGATGGCGTCCCCTCTGAGTCCGGAGTGGTCTGCGGTGGCTGGGGCATGGGTCCTGTCCCACAGCAAGAACACGTTAGGCCCAGTCGGTCCCCTCCTTGCCCCTCCCCGGTCCCACCACCACCTTTGCCTCGGGGTCTGCAGGGCAGGAGGGGCTCTGGTGCCCACTGTGGCCGTAGCCGTCCACCCTGCAGAGAGTCTCGTGGGAGCCACACACTCGGGGAAAGCCCGCGGTGGCCGGACAGGAGCCGGTCCCAGTCCGGTCTCTGTGCCCCTGCGTCCTGGCCGCTGTGCCCTTTCCAACGGGGCCCGGCTCTCGGCCTCTGCTTGCTGGTCTTGGTGGAACCTGCCCTCACCGTAGACCCGACTGCCACCTCATCCTCGTAGGACACTCTGAGCCTTGATCTCAGCACCAGCTTTTTTGGAAAGATAAAACACGCAAACCTGTCTCTGAATCTTCCTGCCTGAAGGCCCCCTCGTGTACCTTTCCCCAGAGGGGTTTCTCCCCATGCACGTGGTTTAGAGAAACCGTGGACCTACACAAACGCTGGTCTAGTTCCCCCATCCCTTCATTCCCGTTAATACTACACAGGTTCAGGCACCCCCAGGAATGAGCTTTCTTTAGGTCACGCACAGCTTAAGCTGGTTTAGAAATGAAAAGCTGCCCTTCTCCAAGGCTCTGCACTTAGGAGTCGTTTCTGCGTATACATCGCTGGGCGGGCGACATAGGAGATTAAGACAGAACGTCCAGTGCCCAGTGTTTGTGGCTCACTTGCTTGTTAAGGGCTTCCTTGACGCTCAGGCCTCTCTTTAAACTGTTGTTCTACTTGCTGGGCTCTGTGACCGGGCCCTTTGTTTTGTGAGAGCCTGCGCTTCTCAGTTTTATAAGGTTCATACTTTTGAGCCAATACCTGACATTTTAGCACTGTTTCAACTTCAGTAATTCTTACCCATTCAACGTTCCCCCTGAGGCCTAGATGAAAGTGAATCTCAAAAAGGATCTTCTGACAGGCACACACACACTTTTAATCTAGAAGTTCTCTGGAGTTTGTTTTCTAAGTCTTCCATGTGACTTAATCCTTTGGTATTTTAGGAAAATGATAGTCTGGTCTAGACCATTTTAATAACCCTGGACAAATATATGCGAGGTTGTCATTATGAAACTCACATCCACGTTTATCTACATGTACCATTATTTTTAGGTTGTAGATGGGTCCCCGGCATCACAAAAATAGACACACTGAAGTGATTGCAAAGGAATGAAAAACACTCTTACTGTGAAATTTTAAACCTTTTCTATTTTTATAACAAAAGGCTGTAATTATATCCTGGCAGAAAGGAACTCTGCAAGAAGGATATAAAAATAGAGTCAGATAAGTATAGTATATGAATTAATATTTTCTCTTTTTTACAAAAAATGAAAGCAATTCCTTTAAAACTTAAAAGAATCTGGCTGTGGTTGTAAGTTTGGGTTTTAATTTATACTCTAATGTCCATGTTCTAAAGTGGCTTGTAGCTATTTTAATCCTTTGTAGAAAGGTTTTCCACTAAAGTAATGCCATTCTATCATTTATAGTTTGAAACATCCTATTTTCTATGATTATTCGATTTCTTTCTTTTAACAGCCTGTGTTTTTGGTTACTGCACTTTCTTCAGGCATAACCAAGTGTGGAACAGGGGTGGTGCTGACAGTTGCCCATAGAACTTAAATCCCCGATGCCCGCATAGCAGGCTTGGAAGGGTCCAGAGGTGTTCTGGCATTGAGCCCCTCATCCTATCCTGGAGTAGCCTGAGGTTCAGACCCCAAGCAGTGTGTAGTTATGAGCACAGCTCTAATCCAGCGCTGCCTCTTACAGCTGTGCAACCTCTCTGCCTCAGTTTCCCCCTACTTCGTAAGATTCCTATGAGAATTATGTGAGTCATTTTTACTGTGAAATAAGAAAAGGTGCTTTGGGGACTTCCCTGGTGGTCCAGTGGTTAAGAATCCGCCTTCCAGTGCAGGGGATGCGGGTTTGATCCCTGGTCGGGGAACTAAGGTCCCACGTGCCACAGGGCAACTAAGCCTGCGCGCTGCAACTACTGAGCCCACATGTCACAACTAGAGAGCCCGTGTGCCGCAACTAGAGAGAAGCCTACGCGCCGCAATGAAGAGCCTGTGTGCCACAACTAAGACGCAACGAAGCCAAAAAAATAATAATAGTAATAAAATACAGATAATAATATCTGTCAGTATTTAAAAAAAAAAAGAGATAAAGTGCTTTGCTGGGATCTTAATGTGTTTTCTCAGTAGAATCAGAGCCCCTGGTCTCCGGACGGACCCCAGTCCAGCATCCCTTTCGTCACATCACATTGCTTCAGCTTTCTGGGTCAGGAGGACTTCCGAAATCCAGTTCTTTAAAGAAGTGTCAAATATATATATATTTTTTTTTTTTTTTTTCCTGCTTTAACAAACAAAACAAAAAAAATTATCGTTAGCCAATGGCCCTGGGAACGACTTAAGGAAAAAAGAATCCTTAAGTCCCCAAAGGTAGAAAAGTTCTTCTGAATCAGTCCACCTAGTTGAGTGTGTGTGTTTTACTGGGGGTACGTGCACGTGTTTTGGGGTGCTTGCTGATAACATCTCAATGTGCTTTGCTTCCTATGGCCGAGGCTCTAACGACGCGCTGTGTGTGTTACAGTGGGGACCCGACGGTGGCTTTCCCGCTCCCCGTGGCCGAGGCCTGGGAGAAGAGGCGCTCTATGATAACGCGGTCCTGTACGATAACTTGCCGTCTCCGAAAATCTTTGCTCGCTACCCTCCTGCTGACAGGAAGGCCGCTAGGCCACCTCCTGACAAGCTGTCCTGTAACCACTACAAACACCCTGCCTCTTCCAGTCCGCCGTCCTCCCCGTCTGTCACTAACACCTCTTCTCTGGGGAGGGCATCTCTCGGGCTCAGCTCACAGGTACAGCACCTCCTTCTGTCTTCTAGAATCGCCTTAAGTCACGGCCCTCCCTCAGGGCTTTGCAGTGAGAGCTCCCGCCACCAGCTTGTGGTCAGTGAGCCCCATCAAGGGTTAAAGCGCAGTTTTTTCCCTCAACTAGAACGTAATCTGCAAATACACAGCGTTTGGCCACCCAGGAACGGATTAAATACAGTAAGTCCCCTACATACGAACCTTCAAGTTGTGAACTTTTCAAAGATGCGAACATGCCCCTGTATGCCAGCTGTTGTACTGGGCTACTGTACTTTTCAAGGTACTGTACTGTAAGATGAAAAATGTTTTCTTTATTTTTCGTGGGGGTTTTTTTGTGTTATTTGTGCGATTATAAACCTATTATATAAACCTATACAGGTATTACTAACCTATTATATAAACCTATACAAGTATTATAAACCTATTATAGTACAGTACTATATAGCCGATGGTGTTAGTTACGTACGCAGGCTAACTTTACAAACAGATTGGACTTACGAACACGCTCTTGGAACAGAACTCATTCGTATGTAGGGGACTTACTGTACACCTAACTAGTTCATGGTTTAACGTTCTGTATTTCTTTGCCTGTGCCTGGCTCTCTTTCCATTCTTGGGAAGTTCCCCAGTGAATTTTGTGAATTACGGCAATTAAAGGCAAAGATGTTAAAGAGGACAGGGACAGTGGGACAGTAAAAGTCTTCAGAAGATTTTTGAGCTGCAAGTTCCTTTCCTGTGTTTCCGTAACACGTAAGTGAGGAATGGTGGGCTTCACGTGGCAATTGCTTTTCAATCTTTAAACATTAAATAGGATTATTCCGAGACCTACAGTATCTTCCCATAATGTACTCCCTAAACGTGTACTCCCTAAAACCAAGTAGATAATAAGGATTTTGGATTATAATTGAATGGTCAGTAACCTTGATATTGAACTATTGTCCATCTCATACCTCGTATTTGGGCAAACGGTAACATTTCAGTGTAAATATAATTTTGTGTTTTCATGCATGTCAACCTAAGATTTTTTTATGCTTTGAGTAAAGATCTAAGCACCACATGGAAGAATATTCTACAAACGTAAAGCAGAGGGGCACATTTTTAATTTTTTTCTTTTCCTTCCATTTTTGGAGTAATCTTAAGAAAACGATGAATGCCAAGTAAGATTCTAGAATTTCAGAGAGTTATAGCAGTTCTTCGAAACCAATTCTTTTCATCAAACTCACGTGAGAAGATTTTTGTTTGTTTTTTATTTAAAACAACCGTTAGAGATTCTCATTCACTGAACTGAGGGGCCCAGGCCGATGTATGGTCAGACATGGGAGCCATTGGCTTCTAGTTTTTTTGAGTATTTAGTAAAAAGTCTGGTAGGTCATGTGCTTCACCCACTAAGTGAATGTGTCTCTGGCGATGTATTTATCTGTCTTTTTATTGGTATTAGAGTTCCCTTGGTTAAAAATTATGGGACAAAATATACTATCTTGTACATTTGGATTGTCCCCAGATTAGTTTGGAATCAGTCATTCGATACGTGGTTCACGTATGTTTGTATTTTGTTCATTTTTATTTTAAGTAGGAAACACATTTGCAAGCCGTTTACCTTTAGCTTTTGTGTCCTCATTTGGCCGTTTGAATGGGGGACCTACTATTTAATGGAGAGAGCTCACACTCCCTACACACCTACCGTATGTGTGCTGTAGGTGTGTGTGCTGCGTCAGTTAACCTTCTGAGGAACCGTGTGGGAGACATCAGTATGTTTATATTTTTAAACGAACACACGGAGGCTCAGAAAGCGTTAATGATGTGCTCAGCGTCTCCTATGACGGAGCGGGAATTTGAAGCTTCCAAAACCCAGGCCCACGACAGTAAGAAACGTGGTGCAGCAGAGGAGCTCGGGCTTGGACGTGTAGAGTCAGCCTTTGCCGTTCGGCTGGACTTACGACCCAACCAAGGTACACGTGCATCACTTAAGCAAAATGCAACACGGGTCGGTTTGCAGCCATCAGAGAAGTTAGGGGTATGTTGAATTTTTTTTAAAAACCTGTGGTTAGTTAAAATTTAGTTCATACTGTTTCTATATTTTGCCTCTTTCGCTTCCTTCCTCAGACCCCGTCAGTGAATCAAAAGGTAGTTATTTATCCAATTAGGACATCAGTATAGAAACCCTGGAAGCTGAACTCTCAAGTGCATGGTCATGCTACTTCCCCGAAGAGCATTCCACCAAAATTAAAGCTGTTTATCTTTGGAAACACAGACTTTTAGTAATCTCAACCAAATGCTCTCAGATACCCACTGTCTGGGCCAGTGTCTTGATCGGCGTGTGTGAGCTCCTGGTGACACACCAGTCGAAATAGGTGACTTCTGGTGCGTTCCAGCTGAAGACATCCTAGGGTACCTCGTTTGCTTTGAACCTCGGTGCTAGAACCTTCTTAGCTGCTCTGGGGAAGTCACAGCAGTGCAGTGTTGGGAAAGCAGATTGGTTTTCTACTGCCCGCATTTTTGTCTGCCCACGCTACGTTCTACTTGAAGAACTAGGGACGGAAACAATTTACTGCAAAAACCCCAAGGTTTTTGTCTGTTTGGTTTTAATTCTCTCATTTGTTTATTTCAACAGTTGAAGGGTAAAAAGCCGCCCCCCGTGGCGTCCAACGGGGTTACGGGAAAAGGCAAGACTCTGAGCAGTCAGCAAAAAAAAGCTGATTCAGCGGCTGGCGTGAAGCGGACACCTTCAAGTAAGTTGATGCTTCGATTTCCCGCGTTCTAGCTTCGGGTGCAGCGTGCAGAGTTGGGGCTGTCTAGCCGCCTTCCTCCCTCACCTGACCAGGTGGAGAATGCCAGGTTGGGGGGCCAGCTGGAGAGATGGCACCATTTGCATCTGCATCCTTCCTCGTTTGCTGGATTGAGGAATGGCCACGATTTTTAACCCAGCTTTTATTCTCTGACTGTTGCATATACAAGGAAAGACAAAGCTGGCTGAACTGTAGAATTGGCTACGCGTATTTCCGGGTGAGGCAGTTTGTGGATGCCGCTGGCAGTGCTGCTGTGAGCGGCCCTGGACGGTGGGTGGGGACACCTCGGTTTGTGTCCTTGATCTGCTGAGTGAGGGAGTGACTTGGGTTGAGTCACATAGACTCTCTGAAGCCAGCCTCTGTGTGTTAGAGGTGTAGACAGGTGGCTGCTGTGGTTTCTGTGGCTGAAATAATTGGGGCAACTCGTGTACCTCAGAGCACGGGAGACCATCAGGATCTGTAAGGACTTCTTGCCCCCGCTGTGCCTCCTAGCCTTCAACCAGCTGTGATTTCTCTCCTCCCGTGTCATTCTCCTGGCCGCTTGATCAGGGCGGTGCCGTAACCTACCCCACTGGGCAGACGTAGACATAAGCTCAGAGAGGTGGCGTGGCTCCCCCGGGGCCCCACCGCTGGCGAATGACAGAACCAGCGTGAGGACCAAGCTTTCAGGTTCCGGACCTGGCAGGGGCTGGACTGGGCAGAGGAGCGGCGAGGAAGCGCGCTCAGCTCCCCCCGCATCTGCAGATACATGGTTCTAGGGGTACTGTTATCACATGTGTTTGCATTTGCTTCCGCCCTGGCTGTGTTGGGTGGATTCCTCTTCAGCCAGCCAGCCCGGCAGTGTCTGCTCATTCCGGCCCTCTGCTTGCTGCGGGGACTGCAAAGGTAAGACAGAGCAGAGGCCGGGTCCCCCACGCAGACGCAGGCTACGGGCCTCAGCACAGGCTCTTACCAGGCTCAGAAGCTCCTCAGCGGCTGTGGGCCTGTCGGGGACGGTTCCCAGGAGAGGGAGATGGGAGTTAGCCTCGAGCGCGCGGAAGTTTGATGTGAACACCTGGGAAGCCGTGTCGACACTTTCTGAACCTGGTTCAGCGTAGCTGGTGGACCAGGCTCCCTCCAGGTAGTAACCCTACACCAGGTGACAGGTCAGCTAACTGCTGAGCTCCCTGTGTGCAGCCAATTGGATTTCAGAGTCAGCGCACGGGGTGGGTGAGAGGTGGCTTTGTCCTTAGCCTCACGAGGACGGACTGGACACGAGCCCACCATTGTTCCCCGGGGCTCCTGCTTCTGCCCCGAGGAAGCGTGTGCTTTCTTTTTTCTTTTACGTCTTTATTGGAGTATAATTACTCTACAATGGTGTGTTAGTTTCTGCTTTATAACAAAGTGAATCAGCTATACATACATACATATTCCCATATCTCCTCCCTCTTGCGTCTCCCTCCCACCCTCCCTATCCCACCCCTCTAGGTGGTCACAAAGCACCGAGCTGATCTCCCTGTGCTATGCGGCTGCTTCCCACTAGCTATCTGTTTTACGTTTGGTAGTGTATATATGTCCGTGCCACTCTCTCACTTCGTCCCAGCTTACCCTTCCCCCTCCCCGTGTCCTCAAGTCCATTCTCTACGTCTGCGTCTTTATTTCAGTCCTGCCCCTAGGTTCTTCAGAACCATTTTTTTTTTAGATTCCATATATATGTGTTAGCATACGGTATTTGTTTTTCTCTTTCTGACTTACTTCACTCTGTATGACAGACTCTAGGTCCATCCACCTCACTACAAATAACTCCATTTCGTTTCTTTTTATGGCTGAGTAATATTGCATTGTATATATGTGCCACATCTTCTTTATCCATTCATCTGTCGATGGACACTTAGGTTGCTTCCATGTCCTGGCTATTGTAAATAGAGCTGCAATGAACATTTTGGTACATGACTCTTTTTGAATTATGGTTTTCTCAGGGTATACGCCCAGTAGTGGGATTGCTGGGTCGTATGGTAGTTCTATTTTTAGTTTTTTAAGGAACCTCCATACTGTTCTCCATAGTGGCTGTATCAATTTACATTCCCACCAACAGTGCAAGAGGGTTTCCTTTTCTCCACACCCTCTCCAGCATTTATTGTTTGTAGATTTTTTGATGATGGCCATTCTGACTGGTGTGAGGTGATATCTCATTGTAGTTTTGATTTGCATTTCTCTAATGATTAGTGATGTTGAACATCCTTTCATGTGCTTGTTGGCAATCTGTATATCATCTTTGGAGAAACGTCTATTTAGGTCTTCTGCCCATTTTTGGATTGGGTTGTTTGTTTTTTTGATATTGAGCTGCATGAGCTGCTTGTAAATTTTGGAGATTAGTCCTTTGTCAGTTGCTTCATTTGCAAATATTTTCTCCCATTCTGAGGGTTGTCTTTTGGTCTTGCTTTCTTGACATCAGCTCACCTGCGCTTCCCTTCTCCTCGGACACACATTCAAGCAGCCAGTTGGGCCAAACCCTCCTCCTCATCATTTGTTTACGTGCTTCTTTTTTCACCTTATTTTTCTGGCAAATCTTATTTCCCTCATGCAGTTGGGTGTATTTATATTCACTTAAAATTTGAGTGTTGTCCACTTGGGGAGGGGCAGGTGGGGGGAGGGAGTAACGTGTCTGAAAAGCTTTGTTATGTGAGACCTGAACCGCAGGAAATCTCTGTCTGCATAACATCCTTCTCTCTCTCAGCACCTGTGCTTATTTTATTTCTTAGATGATGCATTCCTTTATTTTATGAGGGCTTCTGTAGGGAATTTTTATTAACTTTGGTGACATCCAATGATGAAAAAAGGGAAAAATAATTGTACTCTGTGTTTTTTGCTGAATTGAGGCAGTTGCATTATAGCCTGGATGGGGTTTATTGCATGGGGACCAAATGATGTGGAAGGTGGTAAGGGATTGCATACAGGTTTGTCGGGGAAACATCCTAGATCGGAAATGAGAGGACAGAGTTTGGACTGTGCTCTGTTTATAGAACATGTGGTTACCCAAGCCACTAAGAGCAGTGCTTTTGTTGCAAGTTGTTGATTTGGTCATCCTCATGCTGCGATCCTTTTAATATCATTCTGTGTGTGGGGTTGGTTGGTTTTTAGAGAGGGGAAGATGGAGTGGGGAGTGATGACTTTGTACCTGCCTTCATAAATGCAGTTTTCATGCAGTCACGATGACTTGCCGTGTAAGAATCGGTGAATTCGGTGTTTAGGACAGGCGCTAGAAATCGTTAGCAATGGCTCACCATTGTCTGGCAGAGTGGACGGGGTTCCGGGGGCTCCGTTATCGCTGACAGGGATGAGAGCCGCCAGGGAGTGTCCACCACGGCCCAGGCATCACATGATTCTCTTAGGTGGGTTTTAGTACATGTATCGAATTTTTTTTTTTAACCCCACAAGTTAGGCCTTAGCACTTCTGCTTTATAGAGGGTGAAGCTGAGCCTTCGGGGCATTAATTGCTTGTCCACAGTCATGGTCTCTTCCCTGGTCAGCTGCCTTTATTATTAACCATTACACCGCCCTCCATGGCTTCTCCCCAGAAGTCGTTTCTAGTCTAATAAGGGAGTCAGACATGCAGATAAACCAGCATGGTATATCATGGCATGTGAGCTCACAGGTACAGGAGGTGCAGGTGGCCTTGGGTCGTCATCAGGTTTGAGCCGTTAGCTGTCAGGAGTCATTGGGAGACCACAGAAGCTGCAGAATTGTGAACCCTTATTACTATTGAAAGGCCAGAATAATTCGAGGACAAGGGCGTTGGGTCAGGATTTTAACACACTATTAACTAGCAGTGTGATGTTGGCCAAATCTCTAAATTTTCCTTAAGGCTGGTTTCCTCTTCATTCATTTATCCACTGACTTTATTTAATGAGCATTTACATAGTGCCCATTCAGAGTTCTGTATAAGTATTACTTTAATCCTCATAACAACCCTGTGAAGTACCTGCTCTTATTACCCCCATTGCACAGATGAGGAAACTGAGACACGGAGAGACGAAGTGCCTTGTTGAAGGTCACACAGCTCAAGTGGCAAGCTGGGATTCCCACCTAGGCGGTCGGGCTCCAGACACTGCCCTGGGTGCCCCTTCATTTTCTAATTGGCTCAGTCACTCACTCAGCGGATATTTATCGTGTGCTCCGTCCATGCCAGGTACCCACCGCACTGGAGGTGGGGATAGCGCCGTCAGGTCAGCAAAAGAGTTGGACAGCACGGTCGTAAGGATCAGATGTGACAGTGTAATGGAAGTGTTCTGAAAAATACAGAGAACTACACACATCGAGAGATTATTTCTGATGTCAGGAGACCCCCTCTATTCAGATTACAGAGTGTTTTGTTCACTCTCGACCTTGCTGAAGATTATATGTTGCATGCCTCAAAGGGAGGCGTTAAAGGAATTTCCTAACATTCTATTTTCCTTTTAAAAATTTGTTTCAAAGAATATTGGATAATCTGAACTGGTCACTTTTCTGTTTGGCTCAAACCTGTCCTGTTGTCTTTCTTGTTGAATCAGCAAAATGACTAGCTTTGCGTTTACTTCACTGAGTAGGGCTGATTAAACGGGCTTTATGAATTACCCTATCAGCTACTTGGTTAAACCTAATTTCCTGTTGATGCTTTTTTTTTTTTTTCAAGACGCTGACCAGTACAAATACGGCAAGAACCGGGTGGAAGCGGATGCCAAGCGACTGCAGGCCAAAGAGGAGGAGCTGCTGAAGAGGCGGGAAGGCCTGCGGGAGAGGCTGGCCCAGCTGCGGAAGGAGAGGAAGGGCCTGAGGGCCGCCATCGAAGTCAACACCGGTACGAGCGGCCTGCTTCTGCTGGCGCCGGGGTCTAGGCGTCTCCTCTTCCGCCCTCGGGGTCTGCGCCTCGCGGGGCTCTCCTCTTAGTAAGGCCGTGTCATCCCACGCCGTGCTTCTTGCAGTTCGGAAGCCTGGGTGCTAAGCCCAGGGCGGGGGCCACAGTGTGGAATAATGGGCCAGGCCGGGCCTGGACCTCAGCTTGCTGGCTGAGGTCGGGTAGGTGCCGGGGAGCCGTCCCAGCCTTGGGGGCTGCCGGCAGAGGTCGTGGGGAGCGCAAGCCTCCGGGCTCAGGAGTTATGGTCACTGTGTGTGAGGGGTGGTGTCTCAGCCGGAGGACGGGTGATACTCAGAAGCCCAGCTGAGAGGTCTTCGCGTGGGTAGAAGGAGTCCTCCGTTCCCTGAGGAGGGACTGGGGAGGGCCAGACCGCGATGGATTCGTGGAAGGGACCAGGGGAGTGGGAACAACCCCAGGGAGGAAAGAAGAGGGAGACGCGGGGTGAGGACCACAGCTGTGTCTCTGGATCAGCCCGTCTGTCCTCGTTGGCAGGAGCTGGGCGTGTGGTTCCCGGTTCCGGCGCTGGGGCTGCTGAAATGTATGTCTCCTCAGCTCAAGACTGAGTCTGATCCTGGGGCAAGGCCGACCCTCTAGATTTTTGGCCTCGGGGGGTGACGAGGAGGAATGTAGAGACCAGGATGATCCCGAGAGGAAGAACCTGCTTTCCAGCGGCTTCTGTGCCGGAGGAATTGGCGTGTATACAGCAGTTAGGCGTCAGGTCCAGCCTTTCCTGACTTGGTGCCTATATGGTTTTTAAGAAGGAAAGTGCTCTCAGAGTTTAAAGAACGGGAAGCTGCGTGTGGGCTGAGCCGGTTCGAGAGAGCCTGTAGGAGGGGCAGGAGGTGGCATCTCCCATGAGGGCCCCCCGGGGGATCAGGGGCTCCGTCAGAGAACTGGACGGGAGCCTCCAGGTCAGCAGGACAGGAGTAGAATTTCTCCCCGCTGTTGTTTCCAGTTTGTAGGACAGTGAAGATGCAGAAAGATGAGACCAGCTTTGGGCCTTGAAAAAGAGATTGTCACGTGCTACCAGGCGGTCGGCCAGGGCCGTGCTCACAAGTCGGTTAACCCTCGGGATCGCTTTCCTTATCTGTCCGGAGGGCAAATTGCCTGCCTTCCTGTGCCACTGTAACACATTTCGAATAAGATGAATAAAGCGAATGTGCTATGTGCTATGGAGCTGCAAGCTCTACTGTATTCTGACCATAGGGGCAAGTGAGATGACTCAGAGTAGAGAAACATATTCGGACTTTTCAAGTCAGTGGCGCCTTTGGAAACCACCTGGTCCAAGTTCCTCATTTTAAAATGAGTGTATTCATATATACAATGGAATATTACTCAGCCATAAAAAAGAAATGAAATTGAGTTATTTGTAGTGAGGTGGATAGACCTAGAGACTGCCATACAGAGTGAAGTAAGTCAGAAAGAGAAAAACAAATACCGTATGCTAACACATATATATGGAATCTAAAATAAAATGGTTCTGAAGAACCTAGGGGCAGGACAGGAATAAAGACGCAGACGTAGAGAATGAACTTGAGGACACGGGGAGGGGGAAGGGTAAGCTGGGACGAAGTGAGAGAGTGGCATGGACATATATACACTACCAAATGTAAAAGAGATAGCTAGTGGGAAGCAGCCGCATAGCACAGGGAGATCAGCTCGGTGCTTTGTGCCCACCTAGAGGGGTGGGATAGGGAGGGTGGGAGGGAGACGCAAGAGGGAGGAGAAATGGGGATATATATATATACTTATAGCTGATTCACTTTGTTATACAGCAGAAACTAACACACCATTGTAAAGCAATTATACTCCAATAAAGATGTTAAAAAAAAATAAAAAAATAAAATGAGTGTATTGGGGCCCAGACCCCAAACTCCTGGCATTTGTGAGAATCAGGGTCCCGTGCTTCCTGGTCCGTATTCTTCCAGCTGCGGCAAAAGAGAGCAGTTAGGAAGGGACCCTGCTCCTTTCAGGAAGGGCTGGATTTGAGTTCTGTGGGAAGGACCCTCGGCAGGGGAGCGCAACCCCCAGATTGTGCTGAGCTCCTTTCAGGGGCACTGAGTGTCCGTCCTGTGTTATCCGGAAATCTCTGCCTTCGGCTGGAGCAATAGCGTTTCTCCGGGATTTCAGGCAGGAAGACGCAGGTGATCCTGGAGGAGAAGCTGAAGAAGCTGGAGGAGGAGTGCAAACTGAAGGAGACGGAGCGCGTCAACCTGGAGCTGGAGCTGACCGAGGTCAAGGAGAGCCTCAGGAAGGCCCTGGCCGGCGGGATCACCCTGGGGCTGGCCATTGAGCCCCGGTCGGGGACGTCGAGCCCGCAGGTAACGCCTGCCGCTCCCCGGGAGAGGGCCGGGGGTCGCTTTCTCAGGTCGCCTCTCCTCCGTCGTCCCCAGCATCAGCACCGCAAAGACGCGGCTCCCGTGTCCATTTCAAACACTCTTCTTGGCTGTGGTCTAAGTTCACGGACATGGAATTTTCTTACGTCTTTCACTGAACTTTTTCAAAGGCAGTGGAAACACTGAGTCTGTTTTCTTTCCCCCCTTGTGCAAAATCTGAGTATAATGAGTGCAGTTCTTTTTATCTCTTCTGAGCCATGTCCTCATTGGATGCCAGTTCATTAGATAGAAACCTTTGTTCAGTGTGGCAGATTTTTATAACATGTCTAGCATGTGTGTCCTGAGAATGATGCCAGGTGCTGGGGACACGGAAGTGAGCGAAACCGTCTGTAACCTCGGGATCTAACAGAACGAACAAGTTAGACGCGAATTAGCACCTCGAGTGATTTGCTGCTCACTGTCATTGGAGAACTTGCTCTTTTCCACAAGCTGTTCCGTCGAGTCAGACGTGATGGCTTCTGTTTTCCAGATGAGGAGCTGGAGGCCCAGAGAGCTTGCCTAAGAGCACAGCCCTGGGCCAGCTCCTCCAGCGTACTGGGGCTGGGGGGGACCCACAGGCAAGGTTTCTGGGTTACGGGTGTGTGGCACCACTGAGGTCCTGTCACCCACCCTCACCGCCCCCCCAGGCAGTGGTCACCTCATTCTCCCACTGTCTGCAGAGACCATCTCAAAACTCCAGTCGCCGGTCCCTCTCCAGCGACCGCCCCTCACTTTCAGAGGATTCCCCCTCTACCCCCAGACCGCTTGGCAGAGCAAATTCCAGCAGCAAAGTGCGGGCTTCCACCACCAAAACCATGACATCAACCAGCCGCCCGTCCTTTGGGGCACAGCATGGCAGGGAGTTTAGGAAAGCAGGCTCTGTGAGCAAAGAGGCCAGGGCTCGAGATGACTTCCCTTCTGTAGGCCTCGATTTTCCATCTGTGAAATGGGGATGGTGCTGTCGCCTCCTGCGTGGGCTCGTGTGTGCGAAAGCTCTGGGCGTGGTGCCTGGCCTACGAAAGTGTCCATCCACTCGTTGTGTGTTCACCAGCTCGTAGATATGTATTCACTCATTCAACAAATTAGATACATGTGTGCTGTGCCCCATCTGCGTGCCGGAAACGGTTCCAGGCGCCAGCAGTGGACCTCGTAGATGAGAATCTCTCTTTCCGTGGAGCTCGTATTGTAGCAAGGGAGGACCGCTAGACCAGGGAAATACACTCACATCAGGCACTGAAAGGTGCCGGGGGGAGCAGTCCATCAGGGGAGGGGCTTTTCAGCGTCCGGCCGAACTGGGGACCGAGGGTGTAATAAGGTGGCCAGTTCTACCCGAAGAGTGGTGGCGGGGCTGTGAGTGCTGGCCCATGCGGGGCAGGGGTCTGTCCCAGGGGCCCCCGGGGACCCGTGTCGGAGGCAGACTGGAGGCAGGAAAGCCTCCTGACCTCCCAGGAGGGGCCTGAGGATTCGCTGGTGTTGCCGTCCGTGGTCCCATTGGATGGAGATGTGGCTCCAGACCCACCCCCTGCTGACCCCGCAGGCACCTGCCACGCCCTCTCTGCTGTCTCGTCACCTCTCCTCCCTCCTCGCTTCTTCCTTCAAAGCATCCACAGAGTGTAGTGTGTCCCATCTTACATAACAGATTCCGCCCCAGCCCCACGTCCCCTGCAGACACTGTCCTGCGTGCCCAGGTGCCCACTCACCCACCTGCGGCGGTTAGGCTGCCCTGGAGCTGCCTTCCCTGACGTGACCTCCGCCCTCACCTCCCCAGGTCTGGGCGTCCCCGGGCACCGCTCACCGCTCTCTGTGTCTGGGGTAACCGCGCATTCTCCGGGGCTCTCCCTCCCTCTTGAGGGTCTCCCCCTCGGCCCCCTCTGGTCAGCTCTCCTTCCTTTTGCCCTGTCCGCTTGAGGGTGCAGCCCCGGCTTGATAAAGCTCCTGCTCTCAGGCCACGGGGCTGCTACTCCCTTCGGAGGGCCCCTCCTCGGACCTCGTGCCACTCTCTCTCTGGCTGGCGAGCGGCTCTCTGCCTTCTCCCCACCCTGACCACGTCCTTGGGCCAGCAGCTCATTAGCCGTCCTAGGGGAGCGCCATGGGCCGCCCTCCTCGGAGCCCAGCTTAGCCTCCCGGGGATGGGCGGCGTGGTCCTCTCCTTCGCACCAGCCACGGCACCCACACCCCTCAGCCAGTGTGGCGTTTGCAGGCATTTCCAAGTGAGCGAGCACGTGGGGAAAGCTGGCTGCTGGGGACCCGCGGTTAGTCGCCCCCAGAGGGGTTCTAAGCAGCCCATTTGCATGATCATTAAAACACCGGTCTCCTCAAACGGCGTTCTGTGTCATCTAACCGGTATTTTAAGTCACATGTTAACACAGCCAGAGCAGGGAGAGGTCAGTCCGCGGAGACCTCCTTTGTGGGGGAAGTACAGCAAACTGTCGACTTTTTCCCCAAAGAGCAGCTTGTAATCTCACGTAGAGACTTGGCTGCAGATTCACTTTGTTCCATCTTAAGTCTTGCTTTGACCTGCGGAGACCGTGCTGTAAACAGTCGGGACTCCTCGGTATTGATGTGTTTGGTCGCTGCGGGGAGCCCCACCCTGAGGAACTGGATCCCGTGAGCTTGTGCCCCCCTATCCTGGTCACCGGTGGTTTCTGCTCCTGGTGCTGTAGCCTAGGAGCTCCTTGAAATCGGAAAGGTCTTTACAGGCGTTCACGAGGCTGCCCCGCAGGGCTGGGAGAGCCCGCGCTGAGTGCAGGGCAAAGCGTCCTTCAGAGCCTCAGTCTTTCCATCTGTAAAATGCATGTTTTAAAGGTGCTTTTAGAGTGGGGCTCTGTGAGGTGCTGCTTATTACTGTTGTTACCGTTTTTGCCCATTTCCAGAACTTGTTTTATTCTTTAAAATAAGCCATTTTCCTAGGGGAAAATACTGATGACGTGGAAACCATACCTCACCCAACGTCTTCTCTTTCCATGAACAGTCTCCAGTTTTTAGGCACCGGACTCTGGAGAACTCGCCCATGTCCAGCTGTGAGACCAGTGATGCAGAGGGCCCAGTGCCCGTGAACAGTGCGGCCGTCCTGAAGAAGAGCCAGCCGGCCCCCGCCAGCTCCCCCTGCCGGGGACACGTGCTTCGGAAGGCCAAGGTGAGCTCCCGCCCCTCCTGCTTGCGGGGGAACGCCAGCACCGATGGGGAGCAGGCATCCCGCGGCGGGTGGGGCACGCCAGCACTGGCACAGGCAAGGTGTGGTGAGGCACTTCAGCCTCAGGGTTGGTGGGTGGGGTGCAGGAGCTCAGTGTGGCCTCCTGTTCCAGTTCTGCAGCTTCTGTATTGGATGCCATTTCACGAGTATCTACCCAGTTTTTTCTAAAGTCAGACCCTCCTATAGGAATCCTCCTTTTTCAAAGGCAAAAAAGACCAGAACTTGTCTCTAGGCCTGGACCATCGATTTTCAGGAAAACCAGCAGTTCTGGTTCTATGTCCTGGCTTCTCCTGACCTGTTCTTTCACTGGTGAAGTAGAGATTGGCCAGTGACCGCTGGGATCCGTTAAAAAATCAAAAGTCGAGGCATAGACTCTTCTCCATACCCTCTTCTCCCCAGCCCCGCCACAGCCTGTGATCCTTACCCAAGGGGCCATCTGTCCTACCTTCCAGTCTTCTGATGGGATTGGCCACTAGCGATTTTTGATGCTAAGCTTAAAAAATCTCAGAAAATTTTAAAAACTATAGTTTATCAAAGCAAACAGTTCCTGACGGCTGAACTGAAAGCGTGTGGTATGAAAAAATCCCACTTGGTAGTCAGGCTAACGCATCCAGATGAGTTTAATTTGTTGTGACGAACGTGGAGGCCAGACATCTTCCCTGCACTGTCTCTGGGACCCTCTCTTGCTGTCGTTACCTTTGTTCTTTGGCAGCTTTGGAACCCATTCCAAATTGGCTAGAAATCTGTTGTTTTCTGAAAAGCGGATGTGGTGTCAGGTAAGAATGTGAGTGTTAACCTCTGGCTGCCGTGTTCACGGAGGGTCCCTGCCGACGGTGGTTGTAGACAGCATCCTGGAATATCTGTCTTCGTAGCACGTGCGTTTGACTGAGCCTGTGTGTTGGTAAATTCGGGGAAAAGAAGAATTGCTGTGCATCAGTTGTTACTTTCCTTGGCATGCGTCAAGTGTTCTTCGTTTGCAGAGGAGTACACCTTGCCTGAAAGATGTTTAGAATAGAGCTGTCCCGTAAAGTCCCCCTAATTATTTGCAGAAAGGAAATGCAGTAAAAATATTTCATTTATTTCTTTACTGTCAAAGAAATCAGTTTCCAGTTCTGTAAGTCCAGCCTCTGAAACGGCTGCATTTTCCATGCCTGCTCTCACCGTCCCGAGGCTCAGTACTTTGCACTTCCTGCCCCCTTTTCACGATAAATGTAAAACGTGTGGTTTTGGCCTGTTCAGATGCACAGCTGGCCGTTCAGACCGGCCCACATCCTCCCTGAAGGAATGGGATCGAGCAGGGGTTTCCCAGGATTCCTGAGAATAGTGGCAGGGGACCCACGGCTGGAGGGCGGGGCGGTGGCCTGGCCTCTTGCCTCTGGGAGCGTCCGTCCGCCTGTAGGTGCATCACACACGTGGCCTCCTCTCGCACCCTGGCCTTTTTCTGAGGACCTTTCTGAGTCTGACTCGTTCTGGGCTCGGGAACCGTTATCCCAGGCTGCATTCCTAGAATAATTTCCAGTTCCCGATGAGGGGTGCTCTGAGCGTGAGAGAGCGCGCTCCTGAAAGTCAGAGGGTTTCAAGTCACCTGTCACGGGGTTTCCCGGCCGAGAAGGGGGCTGAAGGGCCCCGACGTCCAGCTCCAGGCCCAGCATTCTCCCCGCAGCCTGGGAACTCCGGGTGCCGAGGGACGTCCCGGGAGCCGGGGCGTGTTGGCTGCAGCGCTTTCAGAGCTGACACACATGCCCCAGGTCCCAGCGTACCAGGACTGGGCCACCCCGAGCGCGGGCCCCCCACCTGCGTGCAGCCTTTTCAGTGACACACATGGCGGCCTTGGGTCCTCCCCACGTCCCCCTGGCTGGGCGTGTCCGTGGAGCGCCCTGCTTGGTGGCCAGCGTGACCTGTGCTTGGTCACACGATTACACGCGTTATCGTGCGCATGAGGCTTTGGCAGCGTGTGCGGGCACATACACACGACTCCTCTCCAAGCCGGCGCCGCCCCAGAGGCTGGCAGCTGTGGAGGGAGGCTTGCCGAGGCGCTGGGTCCCCTGCCGCCCGGAGCATCGCCTTTGCGCGGAGCCGCCGGGCGTCCTCTCCGGGGAGCCCGGGATTGGGGGTGGGGCTGTGGGAGAGGCCGCGAGGTCGTCCACGCCTCTGTAGGACCAGCGCCTGCACGTGCTCACGAGGTGCAGGCGGCTCAGTTTTGGTTTTGTTTCTGCCACGTTGGCTAACGCCCTGCTTTTAACCGTTAATGAAGCTTGTACGTTCGACGCTAGAAAAAAGGTGAGAAATTCCTAATCTGATACAATATGAGAAGGTGTGCAGTGTCCTCACGGCCCAGTTAATGACCCCCTGGGGATACAGTAGGAGTCAGGCACTCGCATCAGACCAGCACTGCCGCGCTCGGTGCCCCCAGGGCAGGCGGGAGAGCGCCGCTTGGCGCCAGGCCCCGTGTGGGGGCCGCCGCGCCGCGCACACGTTCTCTAGATTTGCCCAGAGTCCTTAGTGGGACGCGGGCCGATCTCGGTTTGGGCCGTGCGGTGATTCTCAGCCTGTTGCCAGGGGGCCTCGGCGCTGTTTCCACGGCAGCTGCGCCCTCACCCTCTGGGGCACAGGTGTGGATGGGATGCAGCCCGCCTGTGCCCTTTTGATCTGTACACGCTTCCTCTTGCCTCGCTTGGCAGGAGTGGGAGCTGAAGAACGGGACATAGAGCTCGCGGACGCCCAGCTCACACAGCGTCGTCCCATCGCGTGACCGCAGGGAGCTGGCCCGGGGGCTCCAGCAGCAGGACTCGGGGTTTGCGGCCGGACCAGGACCCAGGACCTGGGTGCCAGGACCCAGACCTGCCCGCTGTATCCTCTCTACTGTATAATGGTCCCCTTTAAAGAGATTTACTTGTAACACTTTGGCTTCCAACTTCATTTGTTTAAAGTCAGAAAAGGGACGGAAGGTATTGTGAGAGCCTCCCCTGGCGGATGGAGAAGCTGCATCTTCCCACCCAGGTAAATGATTGTTTTCACCAGTCTCGGCACTCCCACCCCAGACTGAAGATGAACGGCCAACGGGCCCTGGACATGCTCCGCGCCCCCGGCGGGGGTGTGAGTGTGAGGCGTGGGCATTGGGCTGCCCGCCCCTCGGCCAGGAGGATCCGGGGATGTCGCTGCAGCGCCAACAGCAGGAAGTCGCACCCCGAGTCTCCGCGTCCCTCTCCCCACATGCCCGGCCCCCTCATCACTAGGGGTAATGGCGCGACAGAATTGTGCTGTGAAGCATTTTTTACCTTTTTCAAAAAAATTTTCTGGACAGATGCTTCTGTCACCAGGACATGAAAAGCTGCCACTCTTCTTTAAACTTTAAAAAATTTTCTCTTTTTCTCCTGTGTCACGCTTAGCTCCAAGGGTTTTTCAGAGATTCTGTATCGTATTGTGTTATTTGTACTGCTTTTGAAAGGCAGCAGAGTGTTTTTGATATTTCACGCGTATGTGTCCTGTCCGGCTTTTGCCAGCATCCAAACCCCTTCTACCCCTTCAGAGCCGGCGGGTGGTCCTCGGAGACCTGGTCAGCCTCGGGGTGATGGTCACACTCATTCCCGAGGGGCGCGTATGCCCTTTGAAAGGCAGCAGGTTCTGGGAACTGTGCAGCTTTAGGGCAAAAGGAGGACCCCTGAGAGCTTCTCTCCCAGCCCCACCCCTGTGACCCGCCAGGGGACTTGGTTTGCTGTTTCCCTCGGGCGCGGCCGCCAGCCAGGGCCTCTCTGAGTTTCCCCGTTTGCCTCCAGAGGGATGTTTCTCGAAGCCTTCAGACACTAAGGCGTGAAGGGGACAGGCCAGTTCACAGGTAGAGGTAATGTGGGTCCAAGAACCAGGCCGGCTCTCCTCTGTCTGCAGAGGGACCTCTCAGGAATTCTCCTTGTGCAGCCACTGCCCAGAAAATATATCTGTCACCCCAGAGCCCTCTGCAGACTGACCGGTGGGACCACATCACACGCGGGGATGGGCTCTTTCTGCCTGCAGCTGGTGCAGGCCTGCCGTCCTCTGCTTCTCATCGGATACGGGAGCAGGAAGCAAGAAAACAGGGCGCCTGCGAGCACATCCCGGGGCGGCCACGGCTTCCGCAGGCCCTGCCAGTCAGGGTTGGAGTGGCCCTGGAGGCCAGCACGGGCCCCGTTTGGGTTCACTGACCAGAGCCGGAGTGCGATCTCGGCGGCTAAGAAAGTTCTGCCACAGGGCCTGCAGGCTGTTTAGCTGGGGTCCACCTGAAACCTGAATTTGTTGCAAAGCCGTCTGCCAGGTCCGTGGGCTGCCTGCTGGCGGCCTCACGCGCAAGCTCCTTCTCCGCTGTTTACAGGACGGGGGGGTCGTGTCTTACCTGCACGTAGCACGTTGGGCCCCCCAACCCTGACCCCGGGAAATCCAAGTAGGAAGCGGGGAGCCAGGGGCCTCCCCAAGCCTCAGGCCCATCTTCCCGGCCCTGCTGGGGAGGAGGAGCCCCCCTCCCCATGTTCTTCCATCAGCGTAGGAAGCTGGCATCATAGGAAGCTAATTTTCTGTAAAGGGGAAAGTGTGATCTTCGCTACCTTCCGGTCAAATGAATGTTCGCCAAATAAGGCTCTCAGGCTATTCTGGTTGGCAGCCAGCTTGGCCCACGACAGCAGCCACATTTGGATTGTTGCTCAGAAGGGAAGACATGACCTTAGCCCGGGAGCAGGTGGGCACAGGTGGGTGGGCCGTTAGCAGAGGTCACCGCAAATGTCACCTCGACCATCGCTGTGGGTCACGCCCAAGGACACAGCCAACTGGTGCCAGAGCCAGGATTTGGACCCTGGCCTTAAGACTCCTGGTGTACATATTTTGTGCTTAAAAACACCAGGTTTTTAAATTCACTTTCACAGCCATAAGCCTTTTAAAGAGGACGGTGGATTCAATCCTGTTACGTCCCCCAGAGCCATTTAAAAGGGCCCCGCGGAAGCCAAGGCCGCCAGCTTTGAGCTCCTTTGATGCCCTCGAGGTGTTCCCCTCGATGTCTTTAGATTTGATCAGAAAGTTAGTATAAAGCATTTGCTTCAAAATAAGTTATTTATTTGTATATGTTCAATAAATATAGTTTTTAATTTATATCTGTACATATTAGACACACCGTGGACATCCTGCCAGCATCCGGACAGTGGTCTCATTACCCCCCTAGATGTGCCCCAGGGACCTGCCCCCCTTATCTCAGGGCAGCCGGGAGACAGCGGTGACAGAGCCGGGCTGCGGGGGTGGCCCGGCCTTGGCCCTCGCTCCGGGGTGCAGGTCACCATCCGCTGGGAGAAGTGGATTCTTGAGAAATGTCCCCCTTCCTCAGACAGACAGTCATGGTTGCAGAGTGCTGGCCAAACTGTAACAGGATCCTAACCGAAATGACACACGTGGTGGCCCGACCGGGGGCTGGCGTGAGGCCGCCACCCTCTGCGGGCCACGGGGCCCTTCCCTTGGCATGGGGGCCACCATCAACCTCAGGCTTCTGCTTCCGGCTTTGGTAAGGGGTCATCAACTTCAAAGTCCTCTCCATTTTTATATTTTTATAATGTTTTTCATTCACTCACCAACCTTTTGCACAGAGATACATTGATGGTGAGAGGGCGCTCTGTGTCACCCCCGACGTGGGCTCAGGTGGAGGTGACCACCCCCTGCCCAGAGGCTGCAGACGGTCGGCCAGGGCCGGGGAGCCAGCAGCCCTCCCGCCCGGCCCCGGGACGGTCCTCTGCGGGGACTCGGTGGGTCTGGGGAGGCTCCCAGCTGCAGGGCCTCCGCACAGCGGTCTGTCCGGGGCTCTTCTCTTGGCCTCATGTGTAGAGCTAGTCGTGGCCCCTCGGTTCAGGCACCTTGGCGTTGTCCAGCTTGACCGTCCGCCTTATTCATCTCGCTGGTCCCTGAGTCATTTTGGGCTCCTTCTGAAAACCCGAGACGACTCTGATAGGTTGGAATGTGCCACCTTTGAAAAGTCTGTCTCAAAAACCGTGTGTCCTGGGCCCTGAAGACCGCCCCCAGGGAGGAGTTTCAGATTTCCTGTTAATCGTGACAACAGTTTGGAATTTGTGTACAGGTTTCCAAGGGGACAGCTTTGCAGCTGGGGTAGGCCCGATGGCCGTGGGCAGAACTCCTTTGTTGGCGGTCCCATTTATTCTTTCCAGAAGAGTAACTCTATCAGCACGCTATTTTGAAGGAAATGTAAGTTTTGCCTACGGACCTACTTCACCAGGCAGCGTTCTCTGGTTATTCACCACGTCCTGCGACAGGAACCTTCCCAGGCTGGGCACGGGGGTGGGCACTCGGGCAGGACCTCTCCCGCCAGAGCAATCAGGCGTCTGCAGCAGCTGCATCCCAGCCCGGCCCCTGCACAGCCCAGCGGACGCCTTTTCCAGGAGCAGGAGGCCTGCCCGTCTCCACCGCGGCTCACATAAAGGTCACGGCAACACCTCAGTGTTAAACTATTGCCTTCCTCTTTTTTTTCTAAATTAAGGTCTTTAAATAATTTCGGATCGTGGCATAGTTTTAAAGAGGGTAATTCTATTGTTCTTGTTGTCATTACTGTCTTATTATCCCCACGATGGGCTGGGTTGATACTGTGAAATAAACTAAAAATAAATCAACTAACATTTTCATGCCCCCCCCACGCACACGGTGCAGCATCACAGAAAGCCTCTCGGTGACCCCCAAGCCACAGCGGGATAGCGTGTCATTCGTGAAGATGAGGGAGCTTCACGCCCAGGGAATTGTTGGCCTCACATGCACCCTCTTGCTCATCTTTTGTGAAATAATTCACTTATGTCCTTCCAGAAAAGCCCAACTTGACAGCATACAAGTATTACCAGGTATTTCTGTTAGTTGCCATGGAAGAAATTTTCGAGATGGGATCATCAGATCATAACTCTTAGGGACCAAAGGTGTTTTTAATAAGATAATCTTTGTATTTGATTTTTTTAACAAGAAAGGAAATATTAACTTTAAACTTTAGCATCAACTTTTAAATTATAGAGATTCAGCATTAATTGACCATGGCTATAAGTTGTAAAATGTTTTCATATTAAGAATGTAATTATTTCCTTATTGTATTTTTTAAAAACTAAAGTCATATTTAAAATTCTCTTTGAAAGAAACAGGCAAGAAACAGGAAAGATTTTTTTAATTAAATATGTTGGCAGTGTCCATTTTAAATAACTGTAAATATATTTTCACTGTGTTTCGCAATGTATTTAATTCATAAAGTAAAAAATTTTATCAGAAGAAACTTGCATTGGAAATATTCGTTTTCAGTCCATTTGCCCGGATTTTGTAATAGCCTCACTTGAATTTTCTGCTTTACTAATGGATTTTTCTGCAGTTTTACACAGTGTAGCCCGCAGACTGGCGCCCTCGGGCGTGCCTCATTTGTGTATTGCTAATAAACTCGCTGTTCCAACTCGGCCTCTGCGTCTTGACCTACTAGGTTTGTGGGCAGACGGAAGGACTTTCGGATGAACGGAGGCATTTTGCTGACAAGGCATTTTGCTTGCCAAGTAGGGAGGGGTGTAAGAGAGATCAAGGTGGGGCAAGTGTTTTATTTCTTTGGCAAGAATCTTCTTTCATGAAAGAAACGTGTATTTTATTTTATTTATTTATTTAATTTTTGGCTGCACTGTGTAGCATGTGGGATCTTAGTTCCCCGACCAGGGATCGAGTTCGTGCCCCTGCATTGGGAGCACAGAGTCTGAACCACTGGACCGCCAGGGAAGTCCCAAACATAGTGTTGTTGTTTTTTTTTTTAAAAGGTGGTCTTTTTTTATTTTTTTTTAAATTAATGGGTCTAAGCCAATGAGGTTTTCCTCTTTTATTTTTTATTTTATTTATTTATTTATTTATTTTTTAGAATTTCACTTTATTTATTTATTTATTTATTGGCTGTGTTGGGTCTTTGTTTCTGTGCGAGGGCTTTCTCTAGTTGCGGCAAGCGGGGGCCACTCTTCATCGCGGTGCGCGGGCCTCTCACTGTCGTGGCCTCTCTTGTTGGGAGCACAGGCTCCAGACGCGCAGGCTCAGCAGTTGTGGCTCACGGGCTTAGTTGCTCCGCGGCATGTGGGATCTTCCCAGACCAGGGCTCGAACCCGTGTCCCCTGCATTGGCAGGCAGGTTCTCAACCACTGCGCCACCAGGGAAGCCCAAACATAGTGTTTTTTAAAAAGTTGCTTTTAGTCCAAGGACCCGAATATCCGGGTCAAGGAGCGTCTGTGCTCCTGCTGAGTGCAGCTCTATGCCCTGGTGCCCAAAACAGGACCAGATGGGATGTGACTCTGTTCTCAGGACATTCACTCCAGCCAGGGACACAGACGTGTCAACAGGTAACTCTGAGTGTGGTACTGGAGAGTTCTGGAACCACAGGAGAAAGAGCGGCTGCCTTTCAGGCGGTTGGCGGTGGGGTTTGCAGGTATGGGTTTTTGAGCTGGGTCGTGCTGTTTAAATAGGAGTTCAGCAGGGAGAGAAGCAGGGGTGGCGCAGCAGGAGCCCAGGGTGGAGGGTGAGAACATGAGCCGCAGTGGAAGGCGGCTCTAGAAGAGCGGGCTGGGTCAGCTGGAGGCCTCCTGTCTGCAGATGTTGGGGGACTCAGGAGTGCATGCAAGGCCTCTCTTGGGGGGGGTGGTTGGCCATGTTTCTGGTTTTAGACCACTGCCAGCGGGACAGGAGTGAATCCCACTGAGACCCAGGCAGGCATATGTGGCCACACTGGCCGGGAGCAGAAAGGCCGCCGCGGATGCACAGCCCACCCGAGGGCTAATGGAGATACAGACGGAGGAGCCCCGAGGAGCTGGCCCTGCCGCCAGCCAATCTGTCACCCGACGTAGGATACAGGGGAGCAGAGCTTGGCCAGAGCGGCCAGGATAAGGTGTCATCTTGGGCCCTGCAGGACACCTATGTCAACAAACGGGACTCCAGGTCTGATAGTGGGAGGCGTGGCCTGTGTCTGTGTGTGACTTGGGGACGTCAAGGTGACACATTACCCACCTGGACCCACCTTTCAGCGGTCAAGGACCAGGTGAGTGGGTGGTGCCTCCTCCGCCCCCATTCTCCTCTCCCCGGGGATGGAGTGGGCATTGGCTGGTCGTGTCCCAGATAATGAGGGGCCTCTTCCATTGCCAGACTGAAGCAACCGCCCTGAGTTGGAGGTGAGGTCAGTCCTCCAGCCCACCTTAGATGACAGGAAAGTCACTGTCTGCGTGCTCTCAGCTTGCCTCGGTGCCCTACGAGCAGTCCTCATAGGCGGTCCTCTGCCCCAGCATTTGCTGTCCAATGACGGGTCATTCGTCTCAGCGAGGGGCCTGGTTGAGCTTCATTAGACCTGTTTTTAATTGATGCTCCTCCTTGGGCTTGAACATGGGGCACGTCCCGGTGGGCTGCCAAAGGAAAAGGAAGTGCCTCTTTAATTTCTTTTAAAACTTAGCAAAAGGACACCAGAGCTCTCGGTTTTGCTTCTTAAAAGCATGGAGATGACTCAGGGATATCAAGCAAGTTATAATTTTGGGAGCAGGCGACACAAAGCCTCGCCGGCATAAGTCAGGAGCCCAGCTCTTTAATGGGAAGCAGGGAAAACATTAGCTGATGTCTGTGATCCAGAGATTTTATGATGGGAACTTCATCAATTTTATGATGCTGTTTAAAATGGCTGGCTTTTCACACAAAGGGACCAATTAGTCAGAAAACAGGGCAGGAAACATAGCAGGGATGAAGTGGGTCAGGTATACTCACCTCCCCACCTGGGGGGCTACTTTGAGCTGATCCTGGACACTGAGAAGTTGGTCTGTCCCGGAACCACCCCCAGGGGTGGGCGGGCAGTGCAGCAGAGCTGAGAGCTAGCCGCTTCCTTCCTCAGGGAGGCTGGCCTCTGGCTGGGGGCGGGGGGGTCTGCCCGTGTGCTGAGCGTCTCTTCTTTTTCTGATGCTTTGACACCTGGGACCTTGCTGACCACGGAGGGACAGCCCTTCCCAGGGCCACCCAGTTGCTGGAGACGTCAAGGACTTGCCTGCAAACAGGCCTTTCATATGTGAACCAACCAATGCAGAGCCCACACCCCAGCCAACTCCTTTATGAGGTTCACACATGCTGCACCACTATCCCCTGCCCTAATCACCCCCGGGCCAGGTGCCTGACAGCTGGGACAGCCCCTGGTCCCAGAGCTTACTGCAATTATTCAGACCAGCCCATCCTAAGCCTGTTTGCCCTGCCTCACCCATTCCTTCCTGTGAAAACCACAATAAAGGCTCTTGTTCCCATTTTTCCCCCTCCCTCCGCCTCCTGACCTGCCCTGGTGCTTCCCCATGTGGCCCTGTGCGGCCTGGCTTGGCCTGTTGTGGTGTGGCCTTATGGGGAACGGGGAGTGTGACAAACTTTCCTGTTCAATGGCAGTCATCTGCTGATCTGTTGGCCCTCCCTCCATGCTGCGGGATAATAAAGCCTACAGTTTAAAACCCCCTGGTCCTGTGGAAAGGGCATGGGCTGAGATTCATGCGTATCAAGTGATGGGAGATGACCCATCCGTGAAATATCCTGCAACACCTGTAAGACTCTAATTGAGCTGAAATCCTTTTCTCTGTGGGTTATCTTTCCAGCAGGATAAACACTGCCATTTTCTTCAACTAATCTTTCATTCATTTATTCATTCGGGGACTACTTATTGAACACCTACTGGGCCTGGGGCACTGGAGACACAAAACTGTGAACAAAACTGTCAGCACCGGTTCCTCACTGCTGCTGGTAATCAACATGCACCTGGCACAGGTGACCTGGCTAATAAACACACAATTATAAACTGTGAAAAGCCATGAAGAGTGACACCCGGCTTCTGGTGGTGACAGACTCGAACCGTGGACAACCCTCCATGGGACACAAGGAGAAGAAGTCCCCCGGGGCATTATCGTGCTCATTCCCACCCCTCTGCATCAGGGGCCTCGCGGGTCCCAGGAACACTCCTGCACCAGTGCTGGGAGAAGGTCCCTGGCACAGGGGGTGTTCTTCAAAAGCTCCGTGGTGGCTGTTTTTTGCAAATCCGAGCTGAGAGTAGGAGCTCTCACCCCTGAACTCGGGTCCCTGGATTCCGTGGTATGAAGAAGATGCTGGAGGAAGAGGGCCCAGGTGATGTCAGGGTGACTCACTGATCGTGGTGTCCCTAGGATTGGGATCCACGGACATCCCACTAAGTTCCCAACTTGACCGCTACAGAGCAAACTGCCAACACACTCTGGACCTGGTGATTCAAGACCAACTTGAGTCACCACGACAGTTGGGACCGTTAACACCTCCCAGACCTGGATGGTCACACACCTGGAGCCCCGGGAGTCCAGGGGAGGTTGCATCCCCTTGAAGCCTGATGCCGAACTGGATCTGTAATGTGCATCCCCTCCTAACCCTCCCCACGGGTGCGCACGTCGGGGGAGACTGTGCTGGGGGTTGGGGGAGAGCCCGCACACTCTGGGGGGGGGCGGGTGATGGACACCGGCTCCCGTCCGAGGCAGGTTCCTGCGGATCCCCAGTTCCATTGAGGCCCTCCGGCCAGAGCAGAGTTTGCGGGGGTCGGGTTCTTGGTGGAGCTTTGGCCCCTGCCTGGGCCACAGGGGTTCTCGTGTGATGATTCCCCTGGTTCCTGAAAGTGTGGGTGGAATACAGCCTGGGCCATGGGAAGAATCCCCTCTTGGTTTCCAGACACAGTCCCCCCCAAAGTCCTCTTCCTCCTAAAACAGGGAACAAAGCAATCTTTCGACCCTAGAGGAAATGCAGACAGTCCTGCCATCCGGGATCTGAAGGTCACAGGGCAGTGACTCCGCCCACATCCCCATCTAATTGTCCATTTTCCGTGTGAGAGGCGGTGGTGAGCACATTGCAGCTGCTGATGGCAGATGTGGCACCTTTTACGGGAATATGCACAGCTCCCGGTGCCTGGGATGCAGCTGACCCTTTTTGTTCCGTGCCTGTTGGTGAAGTTGCTCCCACCTGGATGGAATCAGCACATCTCACAGGTCTAGGCAAATGCTCCAGCTCTTTCTAAGCGGCCAGGGAGGCTGGCATCTCCTTCTCCAGAACCTCAGCAGCACCAATCACGCTGATTGGGTCTGGTGAGGAGAAAACGGCAAGTTCTCTCCAAGCCTTCGTGGGACACAGATGACCAGTGGCTCTGGGCATTGCACACCTGGAGGATTTCGGAAAGGGAGCTAGAGGCTTGTGCAGCTATGAGAAGGGCTGGTGGCAAGCAAGTCAGGAATCACTTTTGATTCCCTAAGTCATTGGCGCTAAAGAGGGCAGCTCTCGAGAACCAGAAGCTGCTGCAAATCTCAGGAACCTCTTGGAAATTCTCAGTAACTGCCTGAATCTACGGCAGCAAAGCAAACGTTCCCAATCTCGTGTCCACCCGTACATCTACCTGTATCCAACTCCTGGGATAACGGGGCCCCAGTCCATCCAAATCCACACATGTGCCTCTTGTCGGGCAGATGCCACCTCTGTCCCAGCTTCTCAGGAGACCTTCCAAGGGGATGTTAGTGATGCTGGGTGGGTGACAGACAGTGCGGCACGTGGAACAGTGGAACAAGTAAAGGCAGCAATGCATCACCTCGTGGGCCATTCCTGTCACGACGCCAAAACAGAAGGCGCAGGAGCCAATCTAAGCACCCACATCTCACCCTGCAGCTGTCCTAAGTCTCACACCAAACCTTGGGTCTCAGGCAAGTGCACAGGGACCTTTGAGCTTCTTGCTCTCTTTCGTTTGCACATTTATTACGATGAATATTGTCACGTGGTACTGATGCCACCGCCGTCCCCTTCTGCCTCCTAAATTGCCCACGAGGGGGGTGCTTGCTTTTGAACCACCCCTTGGTTGATAAAAGGGTGTCTCTGAGGTTTTTTTCCTTTGGAAGGCGCAAAAATGATACATTTTTGAACGCTTCAAATCTACGTGTGCCCTACTTCCTTTACAACGGAGTAAAACCCAGGCAGAGCTGAGTCATCACAACCCTCCCAACATCTCCCGGCCTCCGGAACAGTAGAGAAGCCTCAGCCCTACGCATTCCCCCTGCTAAGTATTCTGTTTATTCTGTTTAGGACTTTTTAATCTTTATGGTTCAAATTCTGAAATTCTTACAGGATGGACTTTGGCCCAATACTACATAGGCCTTTTGATCTGCGGGCTCAGAATTTTTCCAGCTCCGCTTGTGTGCCCTGATTTCCAAGGAAGCCTGTGTTTCACGGAGACCTCCTTCCCTCTGTCTCTTACAAGGCTTGTATTTACTCTATTTCTCATTCCCTTGTTATTTTTAGAGATTCGTAATCCGTTCTGTCTCTTCCGTGGTCACATCGTCTTCCGCTTTCTGCTCCTTATTATCTTTAATGCAAATAAATGCTAATTCCGCTCCTGCCTTTTCACTTTCCTTCTCACTCCAGTGACTCCCCTCCTACTCAGCCTGTGAACTTCTACTGTCTGGTTTCAAAGAGGGCACATTTTCTGGCATTCATATCGAGACACGACGCATACAATTTTGAGCTGTGGTTGTGTTTCTCTTCAGTTACTTATCCTTGAATGAGGAGCACTCCCTCCAGGCCAAGTGTTTTCTGGTTCACGAGCTGTGTCCTGTCTCCTCCTCGCTGCATTCTTAGCTGCTGGTGGAATCCTTCTTTTCCACGTTAATCTCAAAGGCAGCGTGATGTGCACCCCAGACAAATTGTGGGTATCTAGCAGGGCATCGCTGTGTGTGCACCCCTGGAATTGACCCCGTGGTCTGGGGTTAAGACTGCAGCCGAGCGTTTACATCGGCATCATCATCAGCCCTCTGCGGTGGTTCCTTGTCCCAAATGCAGGGATACATGGTGACCCCATCTCTGGCTCGGGGTGAGGGTGGGGGAGCATGTAGCTCAAGATTAAGACAGCGAGCTACAGGGATTCCTCCAGGATGACCATGTGACCTAATCAGAGCCTCTAGACTTTATGAGAGGAAGATGCCCAGGCTGGAGCTGCTGCAGCCATTTTGTGACCTGAGGACACCTACGTGGCTCTGTACCCCAGCAGTGGACTGTGGCTTGGAGAAACAGAGCCATGCCAAAGCTCTCCATGTAACACTGTGAAGCAAATCTTCAGTGGGGCCTCCGCACTGCTGACAATTTTAACAACTTCCTTAGCCGATCCACTTTCTCACTCTCCCAATAAAATTTCACACCTTTGGGACTTCCCTGGTGGCGCAATGGTTAAGAATCCACCTGCCAATGCAGGGGACACGGGTTCGAGCCCTGGTCTGGGAAGATCCCACATGCCACAGAGCAACTAAGCCCATGCGCCACAACTACTGAGCCTGCGCCCTAGAGCCCGTGAGCAACAACTACTGAGCCCACGTGCCACAACTACGGAAGCCTGTGCGCCTAGATCCCATGCCACTCGCTGCAATTAGAGAAAGCCCGCGTGCAGCAACGAAGACCCAACGCAACCAAAAATAATTAATTAATTAATTAATTATTTTAAATTTCACACCTTCTCCTGTTTCCCTGGCCCCTTTCCCTCTTCTCCCTTTCAGGGATGACCTTACCTGTAACTCCCCTGAGAACACAGAGCAGCCGGAAGAGAAGCTCCCACCCCACATGCTTCTAAGCCCTCCGGTTCCCCAGGGTCAGGGGTCTCCGCTCCCACGCGACCTGGCCCCTCAGCTCGTGCTTGGGCTCTGTCCCGCTCACCCCTCGAGGACTTGCTGCTGGGCATTCCCTCCTCCCCCTCCTGAACCTTCTGTCTCTCCACGTCTATTAGCTCATTCTCGCCCACATGCCCCCTTAGCTGCTGCCCCAATTCTCTGCCCTTGAGTCGCCAGAAAATTCCAGAAAACATTATTACGTGCACTGGCTGTCCAGTTCCTCACCTCCCATGATTCCCTCGACTGGCCCCCAGGAGGGGTCTGTCCTCACGCCTGCCCGTGCTCTGTCCTCACGACTTGCCCGCTTGGCAGCCCCGGCCCTGCTGACCCAGCCCTCCTCTGAAGCACCCTTCATGTCCCGACACGGGGTCCTCCCTCTGCCTGCAGAAGTGCCGTGGTCGGCGGAGGGCCTGGGCTGCCCAGGGATGTCCTGCTGAGTGGACAGCAGCTGCCGCACAGAGACTGCTCACCCCCCAGGGCCACCCCTGTCTCCTTAGGACCAAGGGTGCTGCCGCGGGCACGGCTGGTCCTCATGAAGCGGGGGGACCATGCCCCTCGGAGGCCCAGGGTTGGCTGGGGGTCCCAGAGGTGCTGGGAAGGCCTGGCCGAGGGTGGGCCTGGGGAGGGGATTTGGGGAGGATGGAAGAAGCCGGATGCCTTGTTGTCGGGAAGCGGGGCCACGCGGTGACTGGGCGGGTCCGTGACCTGGTCTGGAAGGAGGGGCTCGGGGCCTGAGCCGTGATGGTGACGGAGCCGCCCCCGCGCGCTCAGCTGGACGGCACGAGGTCATCAAGGTCATCACCGGCTGGTCTGTGTGCAGATGTGATCACGGCTGGCTCTCAGCTCTGTCGCAGAGGCCTGGTCTGCTGCCAGTGACCCTGTCTGTGTCGGACGGGGGAAGGCGCAGCGCGCGGTGTGCGCCCGGCAGTGCCAGAGGTCAGGGGCCGCCGTGCTCTCTCTCATCTCAGTGGGGTCCTTCTCGAAAGGGTCCTGACCCTGACTTTCCACGAATCCCCACGAGAATGGGTGTTGGCCTTGACACCAGACTTGGCACCTTTCGGGGGAAGCGTCACCGTGTGCCGGGGCGTCTTCTGCAGGGGTCCCTGGGCCGTGCCACACAGGAAGCAGGTGACCACCTCCCCTCGGGGATCCGCCGTGGGCAGGGGGTGCTCCTCCGGCCCACAGAGTCGCCCGCTGGCCTTGCAGCTGCTCCCTGGCCGGAAGGAGGCCCCCAGGTCCTTGGAAGGGGACCCTCTGTTATTGACGACACGAAACTGGTTGGGTTTCCGTTTTAGCGACAGAGCTGGAGGGATGAGCCCAGCGGATATTTGAGGAAGTATTTCTGCTCCTCTGATTCCAGTTTGTCAAGGGCATTGCATGTTTCTGTCTGTTCCTTTGAGATTCGTTGCTACCTGATGACTCTGGACGCCAAACTTGGGTGTCTTGGGTGAAAACCAGCTTCAGTCTGCCTGGGATTTGGGGTGTCCCTGGAGCTTTAGAGCAATGCCTCTTATTTGGGCTAAAAATAACTTTCCCCTCCGAGCGCCTCAGTCTCCTCTGTGAACAGGGCACACTCATACCTGCCCCGCTCACGGGAAGCTCAAGCGTGATCACAGCGCCTGCACTTTGTAGCCGGCCATGTGGGCACGTTTGTGTCCTCGACGTCCTACCACGAAGCTGTCAGTGACTGCGACGTGGGGCGTCCTGAGAGCCAAGGCCCCTACGTGGCTCCCTGGCCCCAGTCTGGTCCATCGTTCAGGAAAGTGTTCCAGACGGATCGACATGGGAACAGCAAACATCTTATCACACCCACCAGCCTCTGCCAGGGAGAAGACCCCCGACAGAGCCGCCACGCACGGAAGTGAGAATCAAGATCATCCACCAGAGGGGGAAGGAATTCTCCCTGCCCCCCACTGCCCCGAGGCCTGGCAGCTATGACAGGAGAGGAAAAGGCCAGTTTCTGAAGCTCTCCAGACGCACCGTGGGTGCCAGCTCCCGGGTTCTGTCTCTGTCTCTCCACGCACACCACACAGACACACACACACCACACACACACCTAGGCACACGCACACCTAGACACACACACACCCCTAGACACACACACACACACACGCCCCTAGACGCACACACACCACACACACACCTAGACACACATACACCACGCACACCACACACACGCCTAGACACACACACACCACACACACGCCTAGACACACACCACACACACACTACACACACGCCTAGACACACACACACCTAGACACACACACACACCACATAACACATCACACACAGACACCACACACACAGACACACACACCACACACACCACACACACATACCACACACAGATAGACACACACACCCCCATACACACACACAAACCACACATCTCACACACACACACCTAGACACACACCACACCACACACACACCCAAACACACACACCACACACACCACACGTCACACACACGCACATACACGCTCCACCCTGGCCTTGGCACAGCACCCCCACCCTCGATGGTCCCACGCACCCCCTCCTTCTCGTCCTGCTGGCCCCACTCAAACATGGGCTCTGATGGAAGGACTGGTTGGGGTCACTGCCCCTGGCCCTCACCTCCCTGTTGGACCCTGTGGTCATCGTCAGCTTCCCCGCCGGCCCGGGGTCTCCTTCAGGCCCAGGGACTTCGTCTCGTGCACTCATGGCCCCGGCCCAGGGCCTGGCACCGGTTTGCAGGGGCAGGAGATCTGGCAGGAAGTTTTTGAGGATGTTGATACTGAACTCCACATACTGTGGTCCAGAGAAGGAGGGGGGCATCTGTATTTGTGTGAGTCTAAGTGTGTCCGTGTGAGTGTGAGTGTGCGTGTGCACGGGGGTGGTGAGCTGCCCACGTCCAGCCTTCTCCTGTCTGCTCCTGGCTCCTCTGCCTCCTCGAAGACAAGCGGACGGCATTTCAGGGACAAGGGGCTTCGGTCCGACTGGGGTGCACCTGCCAGGCTCTCAACCCCTGGCCTCTGTGCCTCACCTGGCAAACGGGCTGTGCTCCAGGGCCCCTCAGCCGGCCATCAGGGGAGAAGTGAGGTGACACGGGTGTGAGGGTGTGGTGACATCACTGCTTTGGGGTGGCACGTCCCGATCCCGTGATGGAGACGGTCAGTGTCACGGCACCTGCCCCCCAAAGTGCGGGAATTCCTCCCGGCCCCTCCCAGTGTCCCTGACACCGAAATTCTAGGGCCCTGGGTGAATGTTTAGGGAAATATTGACACAGCTTCATAATAAGGCAAACGCTGATCGTATTCATTTAATCTTTGTTAAAAGCATCACAAATGATTTATTGTTTTTTAAAAAGGAAAAATAAGAAAGAATCGATCGCATCTCTGTTATGTGCATATACGAAGTATGGGCTCAACCCGGTTGAATGAAACATTAGCTGCCCAAGCCCAGCCCGTTATTTCCAGGTGCCTGTGTGTACCTGTACACCAAATACACAGAACCTCAAATGTAGAACCAGATAAATCCATAGACCTATGTGTTGATCGATATGATTATGAGGATGGGAAAGTATCAGGTTATAGGTGCCGACTTATTCCCAGGTTCTTGGGTCCACACACCCAAAATGCTCTTAATAGAAATAATGACATAAAATACATGAAAAACACAAATAGCGAAAGCGAAAACCCTACCCCAACAGAGAGAATGAAGCTGAGGGTCAATGAAGGGCAAAGGGGTTGTCGCCCGCAGGCACTGCTGAGCTGGGGGCTGTGTCCTTGCTGACCTTGACCTTGGACCTGGACAGTGCTGACTCATGTCTGACCCTGGTTCTGACACTCACAGGACGGGCCGGGTGCGGGTGGACAGGGTTCCTAAGCCGTCCTTGGCGACCTCGGGCAGGCTGCGGGGAGGCAGAAGTCCCGGAGAGCCCAGCCTCTCCCACACAGCCCCCCAGCTCCAGCCTGGGGTCCGCTGCCCCAGCCCTTCCCCGAGGAGGGTCTTGAGGATGGCTTGCAGGGCGAGCTCTGCGGGGCTGGGCCAGGAGCTCCAGGCAGTGGGCCGGCAGGGTGGGGAGAGGGACGCCACCGTCGCCTGCCCCGTGACCTGCAGTGACCCCTTCTGAGTTGGTTTCGGGTGGTCTGAGTCCCCGTTTGTGACACAAGGAGCTGGACTCCAGGGGTCCCCCACTCCACAAGGATTCAGGGCCCCCCACGTGTTCTGGGCGTGAGAATGCATCCCCGGCTCCCCTCCCGCAGGCCACGTTTCTTTTCTGGGCACGTGGGCTAATGCCCCCCAGGCTGCATTCCGGACTTCCCACGGCCAGGGAGTTCCTAGCCTGGGCTCTGGTGTCCCCACCTCTGAGGGGAAGGCCCCGGCCGCCTGAGAGCCCAGCCTGGCGTGGGGGGAGGGGGAGGAGGGCGAGGATGGGGAGGGGATACTGATTTCCAGTTTCAAGGCAAAAGGTGAAAATCTGCCCCCATATATCCCTAGTGTCCCTGATTCTAGGCGTCTGTGAGTGAGTGGAATCACACTGCACGGGCAGCAGGGGGCTGGCTCCTGGGCACCTCTGCTGCCGTCTTGCTGTGTGACCTTGGGAAAGTCACTCCCTCTCTGGGCCTCAGTTTCTCCATCTTCAAAACGAGGAGCACACTACTTGGCGGCCCTTCGGGCTCTGCCATTCGAAACCCCTCCTGGTTCCCGGTTTCTACGTGCGTCCCTCAAGCTATGAGGAAGCACAGAACACTCTGGGCATCTAGAGGCCGTTCCCACCGCGGCCACTAAGACGGGATCCCGCAGGCGGGAACCCCATGCGAGGGCGCCGCCTGCTGGCTTCCTTCGGAAGTGCAGGCGCTGGATCCCTAGGACCCTGTGGGGGGCTGGGGCGAGGGGGGGGGCAGGGGGGAAGCCAGGGAGAGCCTTGGCCTTGTGGGCCCCAGGAGAGAAGGCTGCCAGAAGGGGCAGAGAAGCATCCCTGGGCATTCTGGAAAAGGGGTTCCCGAGAATGGGGCTACTGCCTGGCAATAAGAATAGGAAGTTGAACACCCCCCCTCCCCCCACAAAATGCAAACAGCTACCTAGAGAGGTATTTACATTATCTGCAGTTTAAAAAGAGGAAGGACAGCGGGAGGTGTGGAAGGCGGTATTGGGAGGGCCTACCACTGGCTTTCTGGATTCTGGAGGGGGCGGTGGACACCCCTGCAGAGGGACGGCCCTGTGGGTGGGAGCTGCTTTCCTGGAGATTATGAGGAAGGAAGCAGGGCTCCGCTGTCCCTCTGCTGGGACGGGAGCCCGCGGCACAGGTGATGGGGCGGGTCTGCGGTGCTGAGAGCCCGGCCTCTCCCAGCCTCAGGGGGACCAGCCTCGGCCCCGAGAAGTCAGGCCCGGCTGCGGTGACCAGCCGTGGGCAGCCAGGGCGGCCGTGTGAGGTCCAGAGAAGCGCCCAGAGTCTGGGGGGGGGGGGCAGGCGGCGCAGCGGGCGGCACGTGGCCTGGTGTCCGGGGGGGCGGGAGCTGGCGGGTCTCCTGGGCGGCCGTGGGCTGGGCGGGCTTGAGCTGGACAGAGGCGCATCTGTCGCCTTGCGTGGACACAGCTGGAGGAGGAGGCTTTTCCGAGGTCTCTGAGGGGACGCCGGTCCCAGCCCCGTGCCGGTGGCACGTGTGGTCCTGTGCCCTCCACGGGGGATGAAGCGGCGGAGAGGAGAGAGCTCTGGGCGCGGCCTCCAGCGGCATCAGCCCACCAGGTAGCTGTGCATCTCTCGGGAGTTGACGCTCAGGACCACGCCGGAGTGATTCCCTGGAGGCACAGAGACGCCAGGCGTGAGCACATGCCGGGGCCCAGGGGCAGAGAGAGGACGGAGGGCCGTGCGGGACACGGTGTGGCCTCGGCCGGCGTGCGGGGCATCCCGCGCTTCCCGCAGCCCTGCGGGTCGTGCCTGGACGCGGGCGCGGAGGGGTGGGCGTCTCTAGGTTTCCTGGGGGGGTGACTGAGGGTGGGCTCTCCTGGCGCCGGCACAAGCAGTGGACCCAGGGGGCCTCCGGGGGTGAGGCCACGCCCGCCACCGTGCACCACACCCACTGCCTTGCAGTTGCCGGCCCGGCGTCGGCAGCAGGGGGAGGTAGGAGGGGCTCTGTGCCCCCCGGGCAGGGGGCACTGCAGGGCGGCGAGGCAAGGCCCCAGGAGGCAGCAGGAGAGAGAAGGGCACAGCGACGGTCAGAAGGGCAGGGGTCTGCCGGGGTCCTGGGCGGGGCTGCCTTCTGAGCCTGGGGGCCGGAGGCGTGGCCGGTGGAAGGAGCCAGCACGGGCAGCCCAGAGCCCCCCAGCTCCCGGGCACGGGAGGGAGGAAGCGGCCCAGAGCTTCCGGCGGGGCCGCGGGGGGGCATGGGGTGGTGAGCCCCGCGTGCCGGGGGAGACCTCATCAAGGCGTGTCACCTCACGGCCTCGGTTTTGTCATCTGTAACTTGGGGACGATAATATGGCCTCCCCTAAAGGATGGTAGGGGGGTCCAGAAGGGACTGCCCCTGAGGATTTGGGCAGGGCCTGGCGCACACTAAGTGCTCCATTGAAAGAATCCCTTATTATTACGCTATCGCTGCTCTTCGGGGCTTGGCGGCAAAGAGCTGCGGAGGCAGGAGGGCCGCTCTCTCATCTCCCTGGGACGCCCAACCCTCTGCCCGAGCTTGGGAAGCCCGGGTCCACCGGGAGCCTCTGCCACCACCTTTCACGTGGGGTGCGGCACCGCCTGATAAAGATGGGGGTGACCACCCAGGAGGCCGCGTGGGGCCCCGACGTTCTCCAGCCACCGCGGCCCTGGACTGAGGGGTCTTGGGGCGCACGGGGGAGCTGGCCCCGAGCCTGGGCTGCAGCGCGGGGGGAGGGGCACAGAATCGGCTGCGCCTCTTATCGGCTAAGTGACTTGGGAGTCTGAGTGGCTGCTGTGAACCTCAGCTGTCCCATCTGTCAAATGGGCACACGGCCAGGGCCTGCCTCCCAGGCTGGCTGCGAGACCGTGTCAGGAAGCACTGGGCCTGGTGAGGAGCAAGTGCCCAGGAAATGGCAGCTGTTGTCACGGTCCCGGGAGGCTGCAGACCATGGCTCTGAGAGGAGCCCGGCTGGGCTGGTGGCCCTGGGAGACTGTGGGGCTGCGAGGTCGGGGAGCTGGAGGAGGGGGTGGTCAGCTCCCGACCACTCCAGGGAGAAAGGAGGCACGCGGGCTTTGGGGTCCGGCCGGCCTGCGTCTGGATCCCAGGTCAGCCACTGGTCTGCTGTGCTGCCTGGGCGAGCAACGTCACCTCTCTGAGCCTCACCTCCAATCATTTAAAAGGTGAGGACAGCGATTCCACCTCCCACAGCTCCGGGGACACAGTGGACACGGGTGGGAGGGGATAAAGGGGTGGTGACAACACAACCCACGACGGTGACACGTTTCTGGTGTGTCCTCCTGGCTGCTTGTCTGGGGGCCTCACAGCAACCCAGGGGTGGGGCGGTCGCCGTGTAGGGGGTGCAGAGAGTGGCTGGTAAGGGTGGGGAGAGCCAGTGGGGGGGGGCAGGTGGGAGGGAAGGGGAGGGGGTTTTCGGGGCGGGCGTTACCTAGAGTCTGTGAGTGGAGCTCATCATCTATAAACTCCTCACCCGGGATGGCGCTCTGCACGTCCTGGCTGTGGCTCACGGGGCTCGTCATTTCCTGCTCCTTCTCGTTGTGCATCTGGGCGTACACGGTCCTGCCGGGGCGTTTCCTGCGGGATGGAGGTGGGGACTCAGGGCTCTGCCCAGGATGCCTGTCCCCAGAAGCCCCCAGCGGAGCCCTGGGCCATCCCTCTGTGTGGTGCTGACATCGCTCCTGGGTCTGCCTCCTGCCCTGCCTCTGCTCCAAGCCACCTCCTCCAGGAAGCCCTCCCTCCCGTGAGATCCCGCGGCCCTGGGTTTCCCTCTGCCCCCGCACATGGGGTGCTTGCTGTCCATCCGTCTCCCCTCAGGCATGTTGCAGGGAGAGGCTGTTTTATTTTCTTTCAGGTCCCCGTCACCTTGCACCTCAGGGCTCTGGCTGGGTTGGCATGCGTTCCCACACGGCACGTGATGTTGACCGGCTCTGAGAGGTGCTTGCTGAGCCCTGCCCGGGGTTCTGGGGCTGGCTGCACCGTCCTCAAGTTCCCATACCCTCCAGGGCAGAGGGAGAGGAGAGCAAGGGCACAGCCCCCTCTGCCTCAGCTGGGACTGGGCTCGGGGCCCCTGGACCAGGCTCCTTCATGTTCAACACCCCAGTTAGTTGGAGCAAAACCCCAAAAGAGCCCATGGTCCCAATTTACAGAAGAGGGAACTAGACTCAGTGGGAGAGTGGGGTTCCTCAGAGCCACTCACCGACACTGGCAGTTCTCTGGAAATATTGAGATGGCAGGATGCACAATCAGGGCCCAGGGTGGGTTGGGCCATGTGGCCGGACCCAGTGGACTGTAGCACTTGATGGCTGTGAGCCTCTGAGACTTAGGGGCTGTTTGTTACGCAGCTGGGCCCAGCCCACACTGACTGCTGCGTCAGCCAGGAGAGCCCAGCTCCCTGGAATCCACAGAGCTTAAAGCCTCTGGACAAATGGGGCATTTCTCTCTGCTGCTGCAAGGTCCTCCCCTTCGTCCTCCCTCCCCCTCCTCTGGGGACAAGGTAATAGGTTCCTTCTGGGCCATTTACACTGTGTGTGATAAATCTGGAGCAATTTGTGGAAACTGCAATCTGGCCTTCAGGGGGTCTGAAGAAGGCAATTGACAGAGACCAAAATTCTGCCCCTTTCACTCCCAACCTGCCAGGCCTGCCTTCTGCCCACCCCCAGACAATCCTGCCGCCCTGCAATTCTCAAGTGCCCTGAGAGAAGCCCAAATGGGTGCGCCCAAACGGCGGTCCAAGGGGAAAGAGAAAGGGGTGGGGGCAGGTCCCGACTCCAGCCATTGCCTCCAACTGGGCTCTGACTTGGGAGGCGGCGTCTAAATCCTTTTCTCGTTCAGCCTCTCAGGACTCACACCCCATGGCCTGCCTCAGCCAGGCCTGAGCCGGGCGGTTTTCACAAGGTCCCAATTAAACACGGCGTTATGGCAACAAGGGAGACGGGCACAGGAGAAGGTCTGCAGGAGCTGGGGGCCTGCGTCTGCGCCTGCCCACCCCCCCTCCCCTCCCCATCTTCCCCTCCCTGCCCCCTACTCCTCTTCCCCACCTTCTCCCCCTCTTCTTCTTCCCTTGTCCTAGCCTCCTCCTGCTTAGTCTCCTTTTACAGATGAGGAAACTGAGGCTCAGGGAGGGGAAGAGACTGGCCAGGACCACAGAGCTGGTCAGCAGCAGGGCAGGATGGTGGCCTGGTCTTCGAGGCTGACCCAGCCCTGCTGCCATCTGGGGTGCCCTGCAGGTTGGGGGGCTGTCACCCAGTGTGAACGGTGCTGGAGGACAGAGACCCAGAAGTGTCCAGGGCTCAGGGGAGGAAGGACCCTCGGCCTCAGAGGAGCAGGGAGGGGAGGGTCAGCTCCGTCTCTGGACTGTTCCCAAGGGCGACCCGAACCTGGGAGACCCCAAGGCCACTGGAGCCAAACCAGCAAGATGGGGAGAAACAACAGGCTCAGATCTGGCTGCTGCGTTTTGCAGGAAATGAGTCTGGTGACACTTTCTGGTCGTTTTGCTCATTCCCAGGCCCAGAATCCGGGTAAGTTCAGATTCACCAGGCCCTCGAGGGTGCCCACGAGTAATCCCAGCACCGAGGGTTATTAAACCCATTTCATAGATGAGGACTAAGGTCAGAGGGGGAGAGAGGCACCACAACCCCTCCTGATGCCTGCACGGTGTGCTTGCCACCCACGCAACCTCGGCTCAAGCCCCCGCCCGCTCCCACCCTGGGTGTCAGCCGCCCCCCGCTCCGGCCCTGGGTGTCCCGTGCAGCCACTCCATCTGGAGGTTGGAGCCCCCTCCCAGTGGAGTGCCTGGCACACGGCAGCTCTGGATCATGCTTGCGGAGGGAAGGGGTGGGTGAGTGCTGGGGGAAGCATGGGGGGTGGGCACAGCCTGGGGTCAGAGCCCCACTCCTCACTCCTCAGCTGTGTGGCCCTGGGAAAATCACTTAACCTCTCTGAGCCTGGGTTTCCTCATCTGTAAAATGGGCGGGTGGAGCAGAGAGGAGGATGGGGGTGGAAGATGCTCCTTGGGTTGTGAGCGGTCGGCTGTCTCCTCTGGGATCAAGGTGACTCAGAGCCAGGCTGTGGGTCCAGACGAGGCCCCTCCCCACCCCACGACCCGTCGCCGGCACAGCCACAGCCCGCCAAGGCCCTGCTGGAGAGCTGCGCCCCCTCCCCCCCCAGGCCCCGCCCTCACGCCCGGTTAGCCCAGGGAGGCCGGGTGACCTTGCCTTTTGAACTTGTAGAGGATGAAGGCTCCCACCGCGAACAGCCCGATGAGGAGGAGGACTGCCACCGCCCAGTAGCCGCCACCTCCTCCCAGGCTTGGAGAACCTGTGAGCAAAGCAGCCTGTGAGTGGTCAGTGTGGGCACCGGCCGGCCTCCTGGCGCCCAGGACCCCCACTGAGTAGATCCCGGCCCCGGTCCTTCCTCCTGGAAAGCGGACAGAATGCCTCCGTCCGGATTGATGCTGGTGTGGACACGACTGCACAGAGCAGAACGCAGCTCTTCGGCTCCTGCAAAGATTCTTGCCCCAAAGTGGGGAGGATGGTCCACGGTGGGGGGCGGGGACAGAGTCACCTGAGGCTCTAAATGACATAAATTAAAGCAAGAGCTCCGTGCTGTGTCCACGGAGAGCACCGTGAGGCCCTCGGTGTGACTGGGTTTTAACCGGAGGCAACCACCCGGCCAGGAGGAGCGTGCGTGCGGGTGGCAGAGGGGGTCCCTCTGCCCCCAGTGTCCACAGTAATGGGTGTCGTCTGAGGGGCCTGGACACACGCCCACCCCACCCTACAGAGGTGAGCTCAGGCCAGGCCTCTCACCTGTGTCCACGTCCCTCATGGCCACCAGGACCCGGACCCCACCACGCAGGAGGAAGCTGATCTTCTGTGCGTTCAGCACCTGCTGGATGGCCATGAGCCTCTGAAAGCACAGAGCGGGGAGTGAGGGGGTCCTCGGGGACCCAGCAGAGGGAGCGGGAGAGCTGGGCAGATGTCCACCCTGACCCTCCAGAGCCATGGGGCTGGGGGAGGGCCACTCAGCCTCTCTGGGCCTCAGTCGCCTCCTCTGTAAAATGGGAATACTAGGCACCAGTGAACTCTCACCAAGAACCGACAATGGGACACAAGGTGACCCAAATGTGGCCCTGCCCTCAGAGAGCTCTAGTTTTAGTCAGGACCATGGAGTGTGGTAAAGTTGGGGAAACCCAGGGATGCTCCAGGAGGCCCCCAACCCCAGAAGTAATCAGGGGAGGCTTCTTGGAGGTGGAAGACCAGGAAGAAGGCAAGACAGAGACAGGAGAGGTGACCCAGGCAGGCAAGTGAGCCCACACCTGAGGCAGAGAAATCCCAGGAGGTGATGTTGCTGGATCATGGTGGGGGGAGGGGGCAGCTGGCCTCTGGGGCGCCCAGCTGGTGTGGCAGTTCAGGAGGGGGGAGTTTTCCTGGTGTTCAGAAGGGAACCACTCAGCCCACGTGGGTGTCAGGCGTCACCCTCTGCACAGGTGGGTGCAGATGTGTGGGGGGAGGGGTCCCCCTCAGGGATGGGGTCCCCGTGGCTCTGCTCCCTGGGGACTCTGCGGGCTGCTCCCCTGAGCAGCGTTTCAGCACCTGGGACCCCCGCAGCCTTCCCCTCCGCCCTCAGCTCCTCGTCTGAGACGTGGGTCGATGCCTCTCAACCCGCCACTGACCCACCTCCAGAGACACCGCATCAGCGGGGGCTGGGGGCTTGGCCGGGAGCCCCCAGGTGCGGATGTGGACGCCCTTTGGGACGGGCTGTGGGTCAGGCTGGCACAGGCACAGGTCCACCAGGAGGCCGCCCGGGAGTGGCTCGAGCACGGTTTGGCAGCCAGAGTGACAGTGGGGCTCCACGCCCGCGCTGTGCTTCCTGGGGGGGGGGCCTCACTGAGCCTCACTTCCCTCGTCTGTAAAATGGGACGCTACCACCCAGCCACAGGGGTCCTGCTGGTCTTGCTGTACCCGCGCCTCCGTGCGGGTCACTCTTTCCAGACCGTCTGCATGAGCATCTGTCTTCTCCATCAGCTCAGAGCTTGGCTGCGGTTCTGATTCATCTTTTTTTGAGATAACATTTACTTTCTTCAAGTGTACAATTCAGTGGTTTTTAGTATATTCACAGTCATGCCCACCACCACTATCTAATTCCAGAACATTTTCTTCCTCCCAAAGGAAACCCCTAAAACCGTGAGCAGTCACTCCCCACTCCCCATCCCCCAGCCCCCAGCAACCAGCAATGCACTGTCTCTGTGGATTCGCCTGTTCTGGACATTTCATATAAATGGAATCACACAATCTGTGGCTTTTTGTGACCATCTTCTTTCACTTTACATCACGTTTCCAATGTTCATCCAAGCTGCAGCCTGGATCAGAATCGCATCCTTTTTGATGGCTGAGTAATATTCCACTGTGCGGATGGACCATCTTCTGCTCATCCACTCACCTGTGGGTGGACACTTGGGTTGTTTCCGCTTTGGGGCTGTGAACATTCGGGCACACACGTGTGTGTGTGGACGTACATTTTCAGTTCTCTTTGGTACACTCCCGGGGGTGGGGCTGCTGCATCATTTGGTAACTCCGTGTTTCACTGTTTGAAGAACCACCAGACTGTTTCCACGGTGGCTGCACCATTTTCCACTCCCCCCAGCAGTGAATGAGGGGTCAGTTTCTCCACCTCCTCGTCCACACTCATTACTGTCTGCTTGGTACGGAATTAAACCACCCTAGAAGGCGTGAAGTTCTTCCCATTCATCTTTTTTCGATGTGGACCTTTTTTTTTTTTTTTTAAATTTATTTATTTATTTATTTTTATTTATGGCTGCGTTGGGTCTTCGTTTCTGTGTGAGGGCTTTCTCTAGTTGTGGCAAGCGGGGACCACTCTTCATCGTGGTGCGCGGGCCTCTCATTATCGCGGCCTCTCTTGTTGCGGAGCACAGGCTCCAGACGCGCAGGCTCAGTAGTTGTGGCTCACGGGCCTAGTTGCTCCGCGGCATGTGGGATCTTCCCAGACCAGGGCTCAAACCTGTGTCCCCTGCACTGGCAGGCAGATTCTCAACCACTGCGCCACCAGGGAAGCCCTGATGTGGACCATTTTTAAAGTCTTTATTGAATTTGTCACAATGTTGCTTCCGTTTTATGTTTTGGTTTCTTGGCCCTGAGGCATGTGGGATCTTAACTCCCCGACCAGAAATCAAACCCCCAACCCCTGCATTGGAAGGTGAAGTCTTAACCGCTAGACCACGAGGGAAGTCACCCCCCACCCCTGCCATTCATCTTTTGAGTCCCCGTCCTAGTTGGAGGTTCTGAAACTGTCGCCCGGGTTCCCCTGGCCGGTGCTCACCCCTCGCAGTGAGGCTGGGGCGGTGTGACCAGCTCTAGCCAATGAAATGGGAGTGAAAGTGGAGCATCCCCCTGAGGGGGTGGTCCTGCCCAATGCCCTGGTCCCCCTCACTTCCCCACCATTGTGACCTTGGTGTAGCCACGAGGGGGAGGAGGGGCAGTGATTGGTGAGAGATTAGCCTTTATGTGATGAGGAGACGCTGAGGTCCCCGTGCTTGTCGGGAATCACCACCAAACCCTTGGCGGCGTGGGGAGGACCCGGCCCGGTGGCCGCAGGAGATACCTTGTCACTTGTGAGGCTCCTCTTCCTCGTGGGCGTGGGAGGGGGCAGGAGCACGTGCAGGTCGGCCAAGGTGGGCAGCCCCGGCTTTACAACGGTCACCAGCAGCTCCTCGGGGATGCTGGTCTCCTGCGGGGACACAGACAGCCATTCTGATCCACCGGCCTTCTCTGTCCCCTGTCACACTCCAGGGGCCCAGGAATACTCTCTCTCCCTGAGTGGCCTGAGTCTTGGCCATTTCTGACCCCTGTACACCTGGAGTCATGGCCCCAGCAGCTTATGGCACTGCCTTCTACCTATTGCAGCCCAGTGCTCCTGGTCCCTCAGCCTTTGGCCACCGCCCCAGCCTCCTCTCGGCCAGGCCTGCCCCCTTCAGCTCATTCCTCCCACCATATCCAGGTGAGCAGGCCCCTCCCTGGCTACTGTCCTCCCAAGTGTCAGGGCTCCTGACCACGCAACTCCCTCAACCCACAAAGCTCTGCCTCCTGAAAGTCCCACTCCATGCATGTTCATCTGGCAAACTCCTATTCATCCTTCAACACCCAGGACAATATTACCCGAATTATTAATGGGCCAAAGGGAGGCATGGCCAGGGTGGGCCTCAGTCTGTGACAGCCTTGGATGACTCTAGAGGGCTGGGTTTTCTCCCACTGGGGGCTCAAGGGCCTCGAGTGCCCTATGCCCACCCTGACGCACTGCCTTTGCTTTCTGTGAGCTCCCTGAGGGCAGCCATCACACTGACTCATCTCTCTGTCTCCAGTATCCAGCCCAGAAGAGAAACGTAGTGAGTAAATGAAAATCCCTTTAAAGAGATTCTGTTGTAGGACAGCAACTGCGTCTTGTGCAAACAGCTGGTGCTCACTAGATGTGCATGGAAGAGGCAGTCCTGTCCCTCCTCTGCAAGGTGACAGTCTGGCTGCATGTCCCCCAGGGCCAGGTAAGAGGACCCTACATGGCTTCCAAGCGCCACTGTCAGCCGATGTGAAGGACAGAGCATCAGGACCGCAGAGCAGCCCGCCTGCCCGCTCCTGGGGGCTCCACAGCCCCCGCTTCTCTGGGGCACCCACAACCCAGAGGTGGGCAGGTGGTTTTGCCAGTGGTGGGCTGGGGGCACCTTGGAGAGGAGCCGGGACACCACGAGGCCAATGTCCTCCCTCCACTCGGGGGTGTTGGGGTTGTGAGCGTCCAGGTCCTTGGAAAACTGCAGAGGCATGACCTGAAATTGATCTGGAAAGAGGCAGAGACGGGAGAGTGGGTCAGTCCTGGGCGCCCGGCCCCGCTTCCTCTGCGGACGGTGGCCACACCCCCTGGATGGTCCAGGGCTGGCCCTGGGTGCGGATCCTGCGGCCCACTTTCAGAAAACAAGATGCTTCCCAGTCTGTGTGCCAGCAGCTGTCCCGGGCAGGGCCCACTCCACTGGCTGCCACTTAATAATAATAACAACAACAACAACAAAGGTGACAATGACGAGGACAGCAGTGCTGCCCTGGAGGGAGGGCCAAGCCTGCTGTGTGATTTGCCCCATCAGCTCACAAGGACATACACGCCCTACGACGTGGACTTCTCGTCCCCCAGGGATCCATGGACTTTGACTGGGCTGGTCCCCCCACCAGAGTAAGAGTCCCTGGAGAGCAGAGTCCCCACTTTTCTCTGTCTCTCACATTTCCCAGGGTCCGCAACTCAGAAACCTATTCTAGAGCCACAAGCAGCAGGGGGTAAAAAAAGACCCGGCACCAGGAGTCTCAGAGTGAACTGCAATCTCTCCGTTTACCTCCCGAGCCTTGGTTTCTTGATTTGTAAAATGGGAGGAGGCTTTGCAGGGATGAGCAGCTCAAGGGACAAGTGCCTTGTGAACCGTGACCATGCAGTGCAGGTGGAGGTGGCTGTTTCAAGGCTCTGGGCTCAGGGCCTGCTGCCCACATGCTCGTGAATGAAGGAATGGCTGAGGGAAGTCCCCTAAATATTTAACTGATGGTTGCTGTCCACAGGAGAGGCTGTTCTTAAAGCAAAATGAGGGTTTATCAGTGTGGTGATGAGGGCAACATGGTGCCGGGGGGGCGGGGGGGGGGGGCTCTTCCATTCTTAGGACTAATTTTCTATTGTAAATGTCTCCCGGGGGGCCTCAGAGCCCCCAGTGAGCACCGATAAATGGGACACGGATTCAGAGCAGGACTCTCAACAAAACTGATATAATCACGTGACAATCCTCAGAGGACGGGGATGCTGGGGACAGGCACCCGGTGGGCAGGCAGACCCGGTGCCCGACCCCAGCTCTGTTGCTGCTGGGTGACCTTGTCACGCCCCTCAGCCGCGCCCTCATTTGTGCCACGTGGGGCCTGTGAATGCCATGGGCGTAGGAGTGGTCGGTATTTATTTTACAGATGGGGAAATGGAGGCCAGTAAGGCCGGGGGCGTCAGAGCTGCGTTTGCTGCCCCCTCTGCCCCGCTGGGCCCTCCCTGGGATGACCAGGACATCGGTGGCATAGACACCGCCTGCCCCCGACCCTGAGCTCCTGAGAAGGAGAAGCTGTGCTGCCTGTCCCGGGGGGCGGGGGGGGGGTAACTCACCCAGCACGCGGACCACCTTGGAGTCCTGCAGCACGGAGGTCCCGCAGGCAGCCTGCACCGTCACGCGCACGTCCCCTGTGTCCCCAAACCGCGTTGTCACAGAGTTCTCCAGGGACAGCAGGGGCTGCGGGCACGAGCGGGGGTCAGGGCTGGGCCGGAGAGCTGGCCCCGCTGTGCGGCCAGGGCTGCACTGAGAGTGCTCACTGAGAGCCCCCGGGGGGTATGGAGAGGGCCCCCCGAGGCGCCCGGTCCTGAGCTCCCCAGCACGGACGCCGTCTCCCAGTGCCCCTTCCCTCCAGAGGCTCCGAGCCCCGCTCTGGGGATGGCGTCGAAGGCGCGTGGTGGTTGCCAGGCAGGGCCTCCCCCCCCCCGATCCCTTTCACCTTCTCGCCCCCTCCACGCTCAGCCGGGCTATGGCACCTTCATCCTCGGACCCCAGTGGCCGGCTCAGCACCCACCCTGTGGGGTGGGCACACTCATCCGATTGGGCCTCACTATTACCTCGGACCTTGTAGACGGGGAGGCAGAGGCTTGGGGAGGTGCAGCGACCGGCCCCAAGAGCTCGGGTGCAAGGGGCTGAGTCGCCATTCGAACCCGGAGCCCGAGCCCCTTCCTCGACCCTCCCCATGCCAGGGAAACACAGTCCGGAGCCCAGGGCCCCTCCCGGTCTGCGCCCTCAGCCGCTGTTTGGGGCTTTCTGCTTGGCGGTGAAGGGCTGCCGTTTGCTGAATAAATGAAGGATCCCCCTTTGGGTCTTGAGGCACCCCCCGGCCTAAGGATGGGCAGCTTCACCTGCAAAGGTCCTCAGGGTCTCCTACCAGGCATCTGCCCTTAGCTCCCCACTGCCCACAGGATACAACTCACAGCCCTGGGTGAGGCTTCTGAGGTTGGGTCCAGCCCCAGGGACCCCCTCCTCCATGAAGGCTTCCCTGACTACTCCCATTCTATAACTAGAAATGGCCTGATCTCTTCTGGAACTCTCAGACGTGTCACCTGTCTCCTTCCTGAGACACCTGCCACACACTAACTTAGGTCACCTACTATGTTCCCACATCTTTCCCTAGAATTGGGTCTGACCCGACTCATCCCCCGTCCACCACACTCAGACATGGCCGGACCCCGAACAGATGCTCAGGGTGAAGGAAGAGTCGGTGTGTGCTTTCCTCACCTCCACGGTGTCACACACTGTGTCCTGCCCAGTATGGAGGGTGGGACCTGCCCCACTCTCCACCCCAGATGGGAGCCTGTGGGAAGGAGGGGCTGCCAGGGGCCCGGGGCCAGCGTACCTGCAGGCTGTGGCCAATCCACCAGTAGAAGACGGTGAGGTTGGGGTTCAGGGGCAGCAGCACAGCTGTGAGGGTCACCTCCTGGTTGATGCCAATGACAGGAACCACTTCGAGGTAGAGGGCCTGCAGGGGGGCTGAAGGGGCCAGAAAAAGGTTAGGGGTCAGAGGGCATCAGGGCGCTGGCCATGTCACAGGTTGCTATCAGTCACTGTCACAATCAACCTCATCGCCACCATCACCATCATCACCACCACCATCACCACCACCAACACCACCACCAACACCACCATCACTGCCATCATTACCATCATCTCTATCATCATCACCACCATCACCACCACCACCACCACCAGCATCATCACCATCATCACCATCACCTCTATTATCATCACCATCATCACCACCATCATCTCTGTCATCATCACCATCACCATAACCATCACCACCACCACCAGCATCACCACCACCATCACCATCACCACCACCACCATCATCACCATCATTACCATCACCTCTATCATCATCACCATCACCATCACCTCTATCATCATCACCATCACCACCACCATCACCATCACCACCATCATCACCATCATCACCATCATCTCTATCATCATCACCATTACCACCACTACCACCAGCATCATCACCATCACCTCTATCATCATCACCATCACCATCACCTCTATCATCATCACCATCACCTCTATCATCATCACCATCACCACCATCATCACCATCATTACCATCACCTCTATCATCATCACCATCATCACCACCATCATCTCTGTCATCATCACCATCACCACCACCATCACCACCACCACCATCATCATCATCAACCACCACCATCACCACCAACCCCACTGCTGCACAGACCACCATGGGTGTGAACTCGAGCCCAGCCTGCCTGCCTCCCTGCCCTTGGTCTCCCTGTGCTTCCCCAAGAACCAGGTCTCTGTCACAAGGAGAGACACTTGGCCTCAAAGGGATGATGGACTTACAGTTGACCTGGACAAACAGCACTGCTTCGTCGTGTCCCGCCATGTTCTCCGCCCTGACGGACACGCGGTAGATGCCAGGGTTCTCATAGCGGTGCCGGATGGGCTCCCCGGTCAACGTGAGGTTCATGTACATGGCCTTGAAGCCGTCCCCCAGGTCCACCTGGTACTTGGTGGTCAGGACATCGCCCTGCAGGAAACACCACAGGGCCACTTAGGAGTGGCCTGCAAAGCTGGGGGCCAGCGATGGGGCATTCACTCACTCATTCAATCATTCATTCCCTCATTCCTTTCCTCAAAGTGAGTGGCCTGGGGACTCCAGGGAACCAGATCTGTTCTGCCCTTGGGGCTCCCAGCCTGGAGGGCTAGGCTGAGAGCTGTAGGACGTGGGTGGAAGCAGGGGCCAGGGCCAGGTTTGCATTAGAAAGATCACCCAGCTGCAGAGAGGGAGAGGGGTCAGGGCCCACGGGTGAAGGCAGGGAGGCAGTGCAGGGGTGGGGATAGGGGCCAGGGAGGCCCACCGAGGCCTCAGCCAGGAGCCGGGAGGGCGGGAAGGGGCCTAGCACATGCTGGACAGTTTCAGTAACATGTCTAGGAAGATGTGTGCGTGTAGGAAGACCCTTAGTCTCCCAGGAAATTAAGAAAACATTATTTTTCCCTCTGTGATGCTGCGATTCCTGCATTTTTCTTTTATCTCATTCTATGTTGTGCCAGGAGTGATGGTCGTATGCACGGGCTCTGTGCAGGAAGGGGCTCCCACCCACCGCTGCCTCTTCCAGGCGTTTCCCCACCCACACAAGCTGTCCAATCATCCGTATACTCCCCGCCACGAGCCTTATCCTTCCAATAACTGTATTTTCCTCATAGAGTCGTGGGGAGGAAATTGAGTGAAGGGAACAATAACTTTTTCAACTTTCTGGCAAGAAGTCCTCACATTCAGTCTCAGGTTCTCCCTCCCTCCCCCCACCCCGCATCGTCCCTTCCTGCCACCCCTCCCCCTGCTTCAGGAACACCCAGGAAACCATTCCCTAGTGATCAAGAACAAGCAGGGTCATCACTAACTGTTTAGCAATCCTCTTATTTTACACCTGCCAAACCTGAAAACTGGATAGAATACTTTTAAGTAAATTATGTTCATCTAACTTTCTTCACAAATATGGTGTAATAGGTTGAATAGTGTCCATCCCTGCCCCCGCTCCAATTCAGTCCACTTGAAACCTCAGAATGTACCTTATTTAGAAATAGGGTGTTTGCAGATGTCATTAGTTAAGATGAGGTCACACCGGATTAGAACAGGACCTAAATCCAATGACTGGGGTCTTTATAAGAAAAAGGAAGGGGATTTGAGACACAGGAGAAGCCATGTGAAGACAGAGGCCGGAGGGAATGCGGCCACAGCCCAGGGATGCCTGGAGCCCCCAGAAGCTGCAGAGACAAGGAAAGATCCTCCAGAGGGAGCCCAGCCCTGCCGACACTTTGATTTTGGACTTCTAGCCTCCAAACCTGTGAGAGGAGAAATGTGTGTTGTTTCAAGCCACCCAGTTTGTGGCCACTGCTGTGATGGCCTCAGGGACCTTATACAAGTACATTCTATTATCCCCATTTTATAGGTTGGAAGACTGAGGCTCTGTGAGCCCAGAACCCGCAGGCTGACCCACGGACCGGTGCTGTCTCCGTTTAAAGGCAGTCTCATGGGGGCCGCGTGTCTCAAGTCCGATTTGTTCCGAGAGGGAGGGGTTTCCTGTATTGCATCCTGGGAGAGGAAGGTGCTTCTGGCTGAGTCGGGACCTGCGGCTTTAACGGGCAGGTGCCGCCCCCTCCTGGGGACCCTGAGTCCTGCCTGCAAGCAACTAAGACAGGTGCAAGTTTAACTATTGAAACATTTCCTTGTTTAAAACACCTCGTCATAATCGGGAAAGTAATACAGTGTCAATGTAGGACAAGGAGAGAATACAAAAGGCAAAGCGAAGAAGCTAGAAAGGAAAAATGGTAACGTCACTGCAACACCCACCACCCACACCGTGGTGTTTCCAGGCAGATCTGTGTGCGTGTGTGTGCGTGTGTGTGTGTGTTTATTACTGCGTGCTTCAAAAACACTCAGATGTTTTATGCTGAGCCAACTGCCAATTCACATGTAACTGTAACAGATGATACAGAGAGCCCCACGTCCCTGGTACCCAGTTCCCCATGTGCTAACATCCTGCAGAACATCAATATCACAAATAGGGAATCCACACTGATTCAGTCACCACTGGGGTCCCTCCTGCTGCCCTTTCACAGTCATACCCGCCCCTTCCATCATATCCCTGACTCCATGGGATTAGAACCTGCTCTCCATTTCTATAATTTTGTCATTTTGAGAATGTTCTATAAATGAAATCGGAAAGTATGGAGTCATTGGGATTAGCTTTTGCATTCAGTATAGCTCTCCGGAGATTCACCCAGCTTGTGGTGTGTAGTCTGTTCCTTTTTATTTCGGAGTACCACCCACGGGATGGACGTGCCACCATGCGTTATCCATTTGTCCATCCAGGACATCCGGTTGTCTGCAGATTCTGGCTGTTATGAATAAAGCTGCTGTGAACCTTGATGTAAAGGTTTCCCTGTGAATGTAAGTCTTTATTTCTCAGGAGTGTAATTGCTGATTCCTATGGTAGTTGCATGTTTAGCTTTTAAAGAAACGACCAACTTTTCCGGAATGGCTATACATTTTACGTTCCCATCAGCCATGTAGGAGGGATCCAGTTTCTCTGCAGCCTCGCCTGCATTTGGTGGTGTCACTATTTTTTAGTTTAGCCATCCCTGTAGGTGTGCAGTGACACCTCTTTGAGGGTTTGATTTGCATTTCCCTGATGGCTAATGATGCTGAACATGGTTTCATGTGCTTATTTGCCATCTGTACACCCTCTTCAGTGAAATGTCTCTCCATGTCTTTTGCCCATTTTCTGACTGGATTGTTTGTCGTCTTACTGTTGAGTTCTGAGTGTTCTTCATGTATTCTGGGTACTAGTCCTTGTTGGATGTGGTTTGTAAATATTTTCTTCTATGGCTGCCTTTTCGTCTTCTTAGGGTCTGTCGCAGAGCAAAATGTCGCATTTTGACGAAGTCCCATTTATCAGATTTCCTTCATGGGTGGGGCTTGTGGTGTCAAGTCTGAGAACTCTCTGCCTAGCCCTAGGTTCCGGCTATTTTCCTCTATCTTTTTTCTAAAAGGTTTATAGTTTTCCATTTTCCATTTAAGTCTGTGATCCACTCTGAGGTGATTCTGCACCAGGTGTGAGGTTCATTTTTACCGGCTCTTCATGTGCTGAAGCCCATCCTCCCTCCACCGAGATGCTTTTGCTCCTGGGCCAAAATCAGCCGGGCCTGCTTGTGTGGGTCTGTTTCTGGGTTCTCCATCAGATTTTCAGTGCTTAAATATTTACAGAACTTGGATCCCCCTAAATCCAGCGCTGTTTCCACACCTGGGTTGGGTGTGTGCGTCTGTGGTTGTGTTACGAATGTGAATGCGTGAACACGTATGTGTGTGTGTGAGTGTCCGTGTGTGTGAGAACGAGCGTGCACCAGTGTGTGTATCCACCTCAACCCTGCACCCAATCCTTCCCAAGTCTCCGACAGGGGAGCCAGCGGCCTCTTCCGGACAGCGGCGTGCACTGGACTCTCTCCCAAGAGCATCTTTCTGTTGCCCCCTCACCTCCGCCTGCTGCAGCCGAGAGTGCCAGCCCGCTGGGGCGGTGGGCTGCCAGGCGTACCCTGTCCTGGCTCTGGATGGAGCACCGCAGGTGTGACTTAGCTGCTGGGACTCCAGGCTCTAGGGGGCAGCAGGCGGCCGTTTTTCTTGCAAATCTGTCCCAGAGCTCCGGGCGGCAGCTGGGTCCCCTCTGAGGGTCCGGGTGGTCCCAAGCTGGGCAGGGGGCTGCGTCCTCCTCTGCTGTGAACAGGGTCCCCCACCACCCCAGGGCTGCCCGAGGCTGAAGCGTGACTCTCAGAACCAGGCTCAGTCACCACAGGGACGGGGACAGGCGGGAAGGGGAGGCCACCCCAGGATCAGCTCATTTCTGGGGGCCGTGAACCAGGCGCTGTCCACACGGAGCCCCAGGCCTGGACCCAACGCCAGCTCTGTCACTGTTACTGTGTGGCCTCAGGTGAGTGGCTGCACCGGTCTGAGGCTGGGTGTCCCCAGCTACAAAGCCGGCTGATGGGAGCACAGCCCTTAGACACGGGGAGGGATGACACACGGGTGCCCATGAGTACAGCTCCTTCCTCTGGACCAGAGCCCCCGCTTTCCAACATCAAAGACCTCTGTCAGCATCACCCTGCCCCACCTGGGCACATTTTGAAGGACATCTTCTAAACGAAGCACATGCAGTTACAAAGCCCCACTCATTTCACGCTGCATATTTGTTAACCGAAGACCCAAATGCGCAAGAGAGCCATGCGCCTGGGAGAGGCTGGGACCCTGGGGGTGGGAACAGGGGGTTCTGACCTCCCCTTTGTGCTTTTCTGTCATTTTAAATTTCCTGCACGTTTTTAAGTTTTTCTAATTTCTGCTTTTGAACGTTCTACAGTGAGCATTTGTTACTTCTATAATCAGAAAAATAAGCATGCTGCATATTAGTTTAAATAGACTAGAAGGAAATAAAAAAATTAACAGTGATTACCTTGGGAGAACAGGATTTTTGGTGATATATTCTTATGTTTTTAATGTGGTTTTCCAACGTTCTACAATGAATATATACTGTTTTTAAAATCAGAAAAAAATGTAACACTTGTACTAAAGAAAAAAAAAGAAAGACAAGGAGACGGGGAGGAAATTTATATATTTATATATAGGTATGTGTATATATATATTTGTGTGTCTGTATATATGTGTGTGTATATATATATATACAGACACACAAAATATTTCTATATCCATCCATCTGTATTTGTATCTATGTCTATCCATTATCAATCTATCATCTATCTATATCTGCTTATCATCGATATCTATCTCTCCATTTACCTATCCATCTATCTATCATCTATTACGGAATTTGTCTTTGGCTATGAGATTATAAGTAACGGTGGGTTTTGTTTTTTTTTTTTTGGTTTGCATCATCGCATTTATTTATTCATTTATTTTTACAGGTTTTTTTTTAAACTTCCTGCTTTTCTTATGATTCCAAAATTAACTAACTCAGTATAATGAGAGGTTCAAAAAGTTTTACGGCCGCCCACAGGAAGGCAGAAATCTGACGTCACCGCGCGGTGAACACACACACAGAGATGTTTGAAGCCACGCCCCCCTGGGCCTGGGCCTGCTGCACGCGGCTCAGTTCCCTCCCTGCCTCTGCCCTCTCGTAAGAGTTTTCTGTTTCATCGTTTCAGTGCTGGTCTGGACCTGGGAAGGGGGGAAGGAGCCCCCCCGGCCCACTCTCCCCTCCCGCCATTCGGGAACCGATGGTCCAAAGACGCTACGTGGAGGTGGAGAGAGCGCCGCCCGGCGCCCCGTGTGCCCGGTTGCAGCGGTCGCTCACCTGTTCCTGGCGTACCACGAACAGCACGTCCTCCCCCGGCCGCACGGCCACCGCCTCGCCGCGGATGCTGACGTGCAGGCCCCGCGGCGGCAGGAGGGGGCACTGCAGCTGCGCCGGGCTCTGCCGCGGGTCCACGCCACCCTCGCACAAGTTGGACACCACCTTCCGGTACCTGCGGCCAGACAGCGAGTCAGACAGGCGGGGGTGGGGCGGGCCCTGCTGCCCGGCCGGACCTGCTTGTCGCCGAGAGGTGGCTCTTGGCTTGGCGAACTCCATTCTTCAACTCCCTCCCTTTCCCCGACTCCACCTGTTTGCTATTTCTGCCCCATTTTGGAGATGGGAAAACTGAGGCTCAGGGGAGGGAATGACCAGTAATGGCAGGACATGCTTCCGTCACTGGACGTTTCCTTGGTCTGCTCGTATTCTTACAATAATGGTAACAGCTGTTGTTGCTGAGGGGAGGATTGAAGGAGTCAGTCTGAATTTCGTGGCTTTTCTGGGAAATACGGTCCTGGGAGGACAGAGTGCCCAAGAGGGGCCGGGCCTTACCGCTGATGCGCCACATGGCTGTGAGCAAACATGCTCCCAGGGGGCTCCTCTCCCATTACGTCAAGAGAGCGGGACCAGATGACACCTGATTCACCAGCTCATTCACACAACACGAATTTACTGAGCATCTGCTACATGCCAGGTGCTGGGGTACGAGGTCATCACTCACAGCCCTGCCCTTGCAGAGAGGACTGTCTAGTGAGGGAGGGAGCCCTCACCAAACCGTCCCCCACATCAAGGCAACATCGCATCTGTGACAGGGGCTGGGGAGGGGCAGCACCTGGGAATCTGGTCCCTGAGAAAGGGGCTTTCAGCTAAGACCAGAAGGGTGAACAGGAGAGGGAAGAGCATCCTGGGCAGCGGGAACAGCATGTGCAAAGGCCCTGTGGTGGTGGTGGGGGGCGGAGCCAAAGCCCAGAGTGGGCAGCAGGTGTGGGATGAGAGTGGGGAGGGGCTGGTGGGCAGAGCCCAATGGGCTCTAGTAAACATTTAGGGGGCGACGGGAAAACCACTGCTCGGGTGGCATCTTCAGACTTGCCACTTGTGATGCTCCCTCGACACCGGGATTCTGGGTCTGCAAAACTCACATTACTGCCAAAGTGCCTGGATCTGCCCAACTCCTGTGCCTGGTGCCCCGCCTGCCCTCACGGCTCTGCCGCTGAATGAACATTCAGAAGTTTACCATGCAAAGACGCATGTGATCAGTTTGGAAGAAAATACGCTCCCTACGAGCTACCCAGCCACAGCCCCTTGGCACCCAGAGTGTGCAGATGGTATGAAATGAAACCCTCTGCCCTTGATACGGGTCCTGGCTCTGCCATCTCAGACAAGAGTTCCTGTGTGCCAAGCCCTGGTGGGTGCCCTGGAGCAGCTGCTGTGGCTCCCTGAGGGAGGGAGGGATGGATGGACGATAGATGGATGATGGATGAACCGTTGGAGGGATGGGAGGATGGATGGATGATGGGATTTATGCTGCTGAGGTCCAAGACTGCTTTTCTGCTGCGGCTTCTTTCTTCTCGGGCTTTGCACTGCCCCATCCCCAGGGGCAGTAATGAGGATTTTCTAATAAGTCCATAGGCGGTTTACTCCCTCTCAAAACTTCCCCAAAGGGAAGCAGAGACTTTTAGATAAAGCCTGTTTAGGGCCTCTGGAGCGGCAGGTTCACAGCCTTTACACACCTAACATTTTTATATGACGTTCATCCTTGACACGCCACATGGTCAGCCTCTGGTGGAGGAAAAGTGTCATAACAGCTCACACCTGTGGAGCACTTAACCCTCACGTAGAGCGTGTGTCCACCACGCCACACACTGAGGGACCCGCTACGTGTCGTGGAGCTTACCGTCCAGTCGAGGGGACGACTGGGTGAGTGTGACAATAACTGGGATATGCGCCCTCACAGGGTAAGCTCAGGGCCCAGGGTGAGTCAGGGAGGCCTTCCTGGAGGAGGCATCGTTCAAGCTGAGACCTAAAGGGAGTGTGAGCACCTCCGGCCCAGCTCAGGCCGGCCTCACTCAGTGTTGGTAAATGGGGAAGGGTCATCCCAGCACTGCAGGGGCTCAGAAGGACCAGGCGAGGGGTGTTACTTCTCTGGAAGGGCTCAGCCTCTGCAGCAGGTGTGAGCTACAAAGCCCTTGGACCTTCTCTGCCTGTTGTTCTCTGTTCGGAGCCAGATCAAGGCACTTGTTCTCCCTGACGCTGACCCACATGGGCTCTGATTGGAGAGCCCCGAGGGGTCAGTGCCTGGGGTGACTCTCAGGAACCCCGGCACACAGGCCATTCAGCTCCGACTTCTCTTTCCCTGACTCCATGCGGGGAGCCATGGGCACCAGGCAGGAAGGCAAGGGGCCAGCCACCCTGGTTCTGCCCCGTGCTACTCACCCGAGACTGCTGGTGTAGGTCTGGCCCAGGACACAGTCGTCTGGGGGGGACAGGGGGTTAAACCAGAAGTTGGCAAAGCACTTGTTGGCGTCAGACTCGGAGGAGGGGGTGCGCTCAAATCCGTAGTCACTGGGAGGAGGGAAAAACGGCCGTCAGGAGACAGCGTGGGTCAGGGGCCTAATGCTGAGGACGCAGAAGGGGATCCACAGGGCCCTGTCCCAGAGGGAAGACAGGACTGAAGGCCGACAGTTACGTTCCAGGTGAGAAGGGATGCAAAGGGGATTCTAGCAAATCACAGGAGAGCACTGAGCCCAGCCTGGTTGTCCTGGAGGGCTGCCTGGAGGAGGTGGGCTGAATCTCAATGGAAGATCAAGAGGCAGTCAGGGAAAGAGGGGGGAAGGGCACTGCAGGCAGGGACCGGCCCCTTCAACACTGGTGCAGGGAGACAGTGGGGAAGGTGGCTGACGGAGAGGGTTGAGGATGGCTGGGGAGGGAGGCAGGTTCCAGAGCTCGGACATCCTTCTGTGGGCAGCAGGCGGCCACGGGAGTCCTTGAGCGGAGGCAGGGGAGTGGTCAGGGGGCTTTCGGCAGAGTCTCCGGACAGAGGAGAAGGGGCTGGGTGGTATAGCCGGCCCCCGGGATGCCCTCTGTGTTCCTCAGTTTCCCCTCCCACCTGTGAGCAGTGCCACGTGCACTGGTTTTGGAACGAGGCCCATGAGTTCTTTAATGCGGGCTGGACCCAGTGGCTGGGTCCTAAGGCACAGAGTAAGGGGGAAGTGACGGAGTGTGACTCCTGAGACCTCCCCCGGCATCACCTGCGGGGACAGCGGCTGCCGGGTCACCAGGCTACTCAGGCAGCCCCAGGGGCCCGTGGCAGAGCGGGACCCTCACCAGAGGAAGTCCGAGTCGCGGCACTGGCACACGCGGGCCGTGAGCGCCGCCGTGAAGCTCCGACCCTTGATGCACCAGGACGTAGGCTTCCTCCTCCGGAAACTCCTCTGCTGGCCCAGGACGCAGCGGTCGCCCTGTGCAGGAAGGCCAGGGTGAGGGCCACTCTGCATCAGCTCCCACCCCTCCTGCTGCCGGTTCCTCACTCGCCGGCCAGCCGTAGGGGCCGGGAAACCGGGGCCCGGGGGGAGGGGTGTGCGTGCCTGAGGCCAGCCTAGGGCAGCCTGGCCCCCATCCCACCCGCCCTGGCATTCACTGAGCTCCCACTGTGTACAGGCTCCGTCTGGGCCCTGAGGGGTGGCAGGGCTGCTGGAAGAGGCCCCTTGCGTTCACTCCTCAGGCCTGACGGTGCCAGGTGGGCCCTGTGCAGCTGGGGTGAGCTGCGGCCTCCAGGACACACAGTAGGTCCTCAGCCGATGATCAGAAGAGGCCACACCTGTGTGAACGGGAGCCGTGGTGCAGGGTCCCCCCAGCAATTCCAGAGCCCCCCCTCGCTCTGAAATCCTGTCCTGTGGCCACACCACCTGCTCTGAACTGCACTGGGAGGCCATTGCGATTCCTCATTTATTCCTCTCCGTGTGAATATGACACACTTTGCTGTAGAAACATGTATGTGTTTGAGATTATGGGGTGGGGCTGCCCCAGACCCACTGGGGTGTTACCTAATATATGATACACATGCCCTGTTACCGTCCCTCGATCTGAAAACTCCTGGACCCCGAGCACGCCTGCCTCCAGGCTGGCTGGGGCCCTGTGCACCTGTTCCCCTGAGTGTGACTGCAGACTCTGGCCCAGGCAGCCCCAGGCCCCAGAGGGGGCCAGAGCACCCCGAAGGAGGGCTGGGCATCTGAGGGAGGCCCTCGGTCCCGCAGGACGGGGACTCTGTCTGGCGGAGGGGGCCCTGCGTGGTGCCCACCCCCAGCCTGCGGCCAGGCCCACCTGCAGGTTGGTGAGGTCCCAGGAGCTGTAGTCCTCCTCGCTGCACTGCCTGGAGAACCAGGGCCGGAAGTCCACCTTGACCAGCTCCCAGTCCGAGCGGAAGCTGATGTGGCCGAAAACACTGGGGGGGGGGGCGGGGGGAGGGGCGGGAAACCACCTTAGTCTGGCCCGCCCCCCAGGCGCCCACCGCGGGCCCGCCCCTGCCCCCGCTGGGCTGCCCTGGGGCCAGGCACCTGCCCTGGGCCCGGCTGGCCACGAGCATTTGGGCGTCGGCGTTAGTATTCCCACAGTCCTCACACATAATCTACGGCTCGTTGATGGCCTTGGTGGGGGTCATCCCACCTGGCCCCCCGATGGACGAGGAAGCCGGCACGGTAGGGTCAGGAGCTGGGCCCTCCCACAGCCCCCATGCTAGTCCCTGCAGAACTGCTTTGCAGAATGATTCGTGGTCAGGTGTCTGCGTCCTGTGCTTTCTGGCTTCTCCTCGCCTTTCTTCGCACCTGACCACTCCAGGAGGCCTGCGCTGCAGAAAGCCAGCTCCGCCTAGCTGGGCCGCAGCCTTTTCACCCCAAGCAGAACCGACAATCCAAAGAGAAGTAACGAGTCATCACACCGGCTCAGAGCGGCGGGGTGGAAAGGATCTCAGTGCGGTCCTTGCTGCGTGGCCCCGGCCTCGGTGGGTGGAAGGAGCAGGGGACAGAGCACCATGGGGGCTCTGCAAAGGCCAGTCCTCTACGGAGCACGGGCAGTGTGCTGGGAGCCCTGTGTAGGCTATCTGGTCTAATCCTCACCACAGCCCACTCTACAGAAAGGAAAACTGAGGCACAGAGAGGTTGAGTAACTTGCTCAAGGTCACACAGCTTGTTTGTGCCATTTCTTCTCCCTCAGCAGGCATTTGTTGAGTTGCCTACCATGTACCCAGATCCCTCGCTCTCTGGGAAGGCTGCTGCTGAAGGGATTTCCACCTGATCCTCCCAACACCTCACACCTGGGCTCCAAATACCAGCACAGAAGAGGGGACCAGCCTGTACTTCTCTGGTCCTTCTCCAGTCCACCCTATAGTACCCAGGCCATATTATCAGAGGTCAAGCATCTGGATGGAGGAGGTGAAGCACCCACTCTGGTCTTGGTCCCCTTCCGCGCACACCGACAGGAGCCGGATACTCGGGGGAAGCCAGTCATGGTCTGAAAGGGTGCAAACCCCGTTCTAGGAGAGTAGTTGAGAAGGCTCTTGGAGTGTTTTCTGGAGGATATGATGGCTGGCTCTGAATGTCTGAGGCTGACATTTGAAGAGGAGTTTTGGAGTTTTGGCTCCATAGGGCACCTCTGAGCCAGGTAGGCCTGGGATGATACCCATTTACTATGTCTGTGACCTTGGGCAGGTCCATTCTTCTCTGTACCTCAGTTTCCTTGGCTTTAAAATGGGGACAATAACACTGGCCTTTCAGGATCGATGGTGGATTAGCAATGGTTTGTGTAGGATGCTTGGCACTTAGTAGGAGATTTATACACACATATGCACAACACACACTTGTGCACATACACCCATGCACACGCACATGCTCACACATTCTCACGTGCACACACATTACCTCTACTGCCCAGAACAGTCCCCCGAAGCAGATACCATGATCTTTATTTTACAGACAAGACCCTGAGCCTCTGCAGGGGCTTCCTCTGATCCTAGCAGCCCCGGAGCCTCCCTCCGTCTCGGCCTTGACCTGCCTCTGTGGCCCGCCTCTCCGTCCTCCCGTCCTGGGCTCTGAGATCACTCTCCCTCCCCGATCGCCGGCAGCCCTGGTGTCTGGAGACACCCTACGCTCCTCCTTCCAGTCCTGGCCTCTCGCCCGCTCATGTCTGGTTGTGAATAATCCATTCTGCTTTTCTCCTGCCTGAGGTGCAAGTCGGAGCCCCCGCCGCTGTTTCTCAGCCTGGGGCCTCTCCTGATGCTGATGGACGTGGCCCAGCAAGGACCGAATGGCCCGCTTCTCCTCCGCCGGGTCCAGCTGCGCCCGCAGGTGCTGTTTCTGATGGCGAGGTTGTAGGAGGCCCGGATGGTGGTGACCGTGGCCGTGAAGGTTTGAAGGTGTCTTGCCGGTCCTCTGTCCTGACTCCCATCCTGACACGGACAGCCTTCTCCCTGGGAGTGTCACCACGTGGGGATTTTCTTTGTCACAGTGTCCCCTTCTCCCAAGCAAAGCCTGCTGGGTTGGTTACTGAGAACAAGAGGGTCTTAGCTCCCTGAAGCGATGTCTCCAAGGGACAATTTCCGGGTCCTCACACAGCCTGAGCTGCGTCTCTTGCTCTTCTGGAAGCCACGTTATGATGGAGGTGACAACAGCAGGAACTGCTGGCCTATACTCTGTACCTGCTACACGCTCGACCTTCCATCCTCTCCTCCTCGCCAACCCCGTGCGGAACGTACTGTTAACATTCCCACCTTACGGACGAGGAGACTGAGGCCAGGGACCCCCTCAGGATGGCACGGCAGCGGCCCACCTCCCGGGGGAGCCAGGGTCGGTCCCCGGGTTGGCGACCACGGGGCTGGGATGCTTTGCCCGGGAAACACGCACTGGCGCGAGCATGACCACCGCGCAGTCTCCCAGGCGGGCGGCACAGGTGCCGCCGGGGAAGTTCCTGAAAAGAGGCTGGCTTGCTTGATCTAACTAATCCCCTCCGTGTCTTTGAAGTCCTGCCTTTTATGAAGCCCAAAAGCTCAGCTGATACTTCGAGAAATATCTGTCATCCAGCTGATTCTGAGTTTTAGGAAGGAGATGCCAGAGGGAGGCGATTTATTGCTTCACAATTCATAAGGAAAATGTGGGTCAGCCTCTGCAGGTTAAGGAGGAGCCCCATGCCCTTCAAAGAGCTCCCTCCCCTCCCCTAGTGCAGCCCGGGGAGGATCTGGGAGCCCCACTATCCCCCCCCAGGGCCTGGGGGGCCCTCACCCCTCTGAGGCTGCACCGGTGGGGATGGGAGGGTAAGCAAGGGTGATCCAAGCTGAGGGAAACATCCCCAAAGGTGACTACGGTCAGCTTGGACGTGACCTTTGGGCAGATTTGGATAAAGAATCATCTGGGGAAATGCTCTCAACTGTGCAGGAAATAGGACAGCGGGGGATAGAGAGAGAGAGGCAGAGAGACAGAGGATGGGGAAGGGAGGGAGAGACACAGAGACACAGAGAGGGAGAGAAGGAGGGAGACAGGAAGGGAAGGAGGGGGAGTGGAGAGGACGCTAGGTCCGGGTGGGAGCAGTTCCAGCAGTCTGGAGAGATGCACCTTTATTCTAACATGCCAGTGCGTTCCCTCTTTCAGAGTTGGAATTATTTCTGTGTCAACTGGAATTTGAAAGTGGTCTGACGATGTGGCACAGTGAAGTAGGAGGCCTGTAGGAACAGTTCCGATGCTTTTTCAAAAAAAACTTGAGGTTATAGCATCTGGCTCTGAATTCTGCCAAGAGTGTTCCAGGAATAAAATGCCCCATCTGTTGATGAGTGCTGAAAACCGGGCTGTTTCTGGGGCCAAACCCAGCACTGATGCGGTGACAAAGGGCTTGACGTCCTGAAGCTCCTAGGTCAATGCCCTGGGGTAGAAAGTGCTCCCATTTCTCAGCTGGGGAAGCTGAGGCCTCAGACCCAGCTGAGTTGTTCAACCTCTGCAAAACCAGCACGGGCCAGCCATCTCCCCTGGTGTTTCTGACGCTTCCCTCTTGCTCCATGGACTCTGGTCCTGGAAAACTGGTCAACAAGCAGAGGGTCCAGGCTGAGCCCGGCCGCCACACCACAGAGAGCCCTGCATCGGCCCAGGCTGGAGTCTTCCTCCCACCCCTGCCCACCCCAGACCGAAGCCTCCAAGAGCACGAGGGGAGCATAAATGTGTGACGTCCTGAAAGATTTAACTCATTCCAGGGCCAGGGAGGAGAGGAACTAGGTGTCCAGGGAGAAGCACAAGTGGGGCGTTTAGGGAATTAGAAAGGTGATTGATTCCTGACCCAGTTTTTGTAGGACAGCCTCTGGGGTCCCCCTTCCAGCTCTGGCTCTCCAGGAACCATGCAGAGCTGATGCGAGGGGTCCCCCTTTCCCACCACTCCCTCGGTGCAGAATTATTGAGATTTTTAGCACTTCTAGAAGAAGGGGGAATAAATCCTCCCTGGAGATTTCCTATGAGAATAAAATGAGATAACGTAAAAAAAAATGGACCCATAACATATAGTATGTGCTCAATAAAGCTTCATTACAGAACTTGTTGCAAGAGGCCATACTGGGAAAGATGTAGGGCGGATGCCGTGTTGTCTCAGCCCTGGTGGCAGGGGAGGCCCCCTGGAGGGGCCACTGAAGCCAGATTTAGGTCTGGCAGGAACTTAGATGGCTCTCCTGTCTCCAACGTCCTGAGAAAGGAGTCCGCACTACCGTTTCCACATCCCTTTGCTCCATCTTCCGTTCCCAGAAGCCTGGGCGGTGGGCACACAGGTGGCCCGCGGTGGGGAGCTTACCAGAGCTGTGCTCCCAGCCCCCATCCCAGGCAGCCGGAGGAGCCTGGCGCGGGGGCGTTCACATGAGCACCCACAGGAGCCCCAGGGCAGAGGCGGGCCTGGAGGGGTAATGTCCATACTGGGCGGTTTCCTTCCAGTTCAGGCCTCGGGCTGGGGGTCAGGCACCCCTGGGGGCTTATCCGAGTGGCCCCTCTGGGGCATTCAGAAGGGTGAGGGCCCGGATCTTCACAGGTGATGGGGAGCCGGCCGGGGCAGGGGCGTGAAAGCCATCGTGAGCTGCAAGGGCAGACAGGAGGGCATGAGTTGTTCTCTCACCAGGGACTCGCTCCCAGGCAATGACTCCAGCTGGGCACACGGACCTGGGCATGCTCTCCAGGCCGAGCGGGCAGGGTGAGGGGTCCTGGCACCCGGCCACTCTGCTGGGAATGGACGGAACCGGCCCATCTGCTCCAGAAGGGCTGAGCCAGAGCTGGGGGCACAGTTCAAATCCTCACGGGGAAAAGCATCAATCCTTCTGTGCACACAGCTCGTCCTTGGGCCTGGGTCTCACTGGCCCAGTCCTGGTTCAAAGGTCAGCTGCTCCGAGACTCCTTGATCACCACCCACCCCAAAAGCGACCCTTCAGCCCCCAGCCCCTCGGCTGGCTGGCCCTGTTGTATCAGCATCTTTCACATTATCGAGGAACGATGTCACTCTTGGTTATATTTGATCTGTCTACCTGGGCCACCAGCTCTGTGGGTCCTTGGGGTCCCTGGTGCCCAGACAGAGGGTGGCACGTGGCAGGCCAGGCTGGAATGACCGGAGAAGGGCTGGCCTTGAGATAGGCTGGGACCTGGGACCTGGGACCCTTTGCTGCAGTGCTGGCACCTGGACAAACGTCTCCTTGAGCCACAAAATACAAAGAAACTATAAGGGACTAAAAATAACTGCATGTATGCCCAGTTGGGGCAAATTATGGACAGCAAGATACAAAAAGACCAAAAACGCAACTGCCACTTCTGAAGAGCCGGGAACAAAAGCGGGGTCCTGCACATGCCCCCTGCACACAACCCCACCTAAGGGGTGGGCAGACCACCTAAGCCACCCCTCTGGCTGACCCCAGGACACACTTCTACCCTCACCCCATATAAGGAAGCAGCTCGCCGCCCCCTCCCCCGTCCTCGGGGATCAAGCAAGGGAACCTCTTACTTGTTTTCACTTCCTACTGCTACAGCAGGAGCCTTCCTGGGCTGGGGACTTAGACCCAGCCCTGCCCTCTGGAAGCTTCCTCAAAGTCTGCTGGGGGGGAGAGAGGAAGTAACTTGGGAGGCCAACCAGAGACCGAGGTGTCCAAAGTGCCGGGTCCCCTCCCAGCGTCAGTGGCCCTGGCCTACATTGGGCTGTCATGAGGGGAAGAGTCATGGGGCCTTGGGTGGCTTCCTGGGGCCACCTTAACTCATTTCCACAAACTCGTGCTTCAAACAATGGAAACGTATCTCCTCACAGTTCTGGAGGCCAGAAATCTGCGATGTGGTTGTTCACAGAGCGGGCTTCCTCTGCAGGCCCCAGGGGAGGCTCCTTCCTGCCTCTTCCAGCTCCTGGGGCTCCAGGTGTGCCTGGGCCGTGGCCGCATCACCCGGGCTTCTGCCTCCGTCTTCACATGACGTTGTCGCTCTGTATCTAACCCTAACCCTCTTCGTATAAGACACGAGTCATTGGATTAGGGCCCACCCTCCTCCTGTGTGACCTCATCTCAACTAAGCACGTCGGCAAAGGCCCTGTTCCCAAGTAAGGTCACATCCACAGGTTCTGGGTGGACGTGGATTTGGGGGGACACTGCTCTCCCCAGTACAGGCGTCATCAATAAAAGCCAAGCAGAGTGCACAGGGCCCGGACTCCTGCACCCAGCAGCCAGGCATGCACGGCATCGGTGGGGCTGTTAGAAATGCAGAGTCTCGGGCCCCACCCTGGCTTGTGAATCGGCTCTGCCTGAACAAGTGCCTAGTCGGGCGAATCACCCAGGAAGGAGGCTTCCAAAGGCGGACCCTCATTTCATGGTTTCTGGGTGAGCGCCTTGTCTCCCCAGCGGGGCCACAGGGCACAGTCAAGCCCTGTGTGCCTTTTTCAATCCCCGCCTGCTCAGGCTCTGCTCCTGGGCTGTGAGCCACTCTGAACAGGGATGCGCTTGACCTAAGCCAGGGTCAAGGGGCTGGGTTCACGGCCTGGATCTGCCCTTCACTGGCCCATTGGGGTCTTAGGTCCTCTCTGTGCCATGTGCCTACAAGTTCTTCACAGGTGCCAATAGCCAATAATCATCACTACCATTATCACCCTCACCATCAGCATCACCTTCATGATCACCATGATCACCAGCATCATCATCCGCACCATCATCATCATCATTGTCACCATCACCACCATCATCCTCACCATCAGCATCACCTTCACTATCACCATCATCAACACCATCATCATCATCATCACCACCATCATCATCCTCACCATCATCATCTCACCATTATCATCATCATCATCACCATCATCACCATCATCATCACCATCATCATCATCACCATCACCATCATCACCACCATCATCATCCTCACCATCATCATCTCACCATTATCATCATCATCATCACCATCATCACCATCATCATCACCATCATCATCATCATCATCACCATCATCACCATCACCATCATCACCACCATCATCATCATAATTATCATCATCATTATCACCATCATCACCATCATCAACACCATCCTCACCATTATCATCATCATTATCACCATCACCACCATCATCATCATCACCATCATCACCACCAACATCATCCTCACCATCAGCATCACCATCATCACCATCATCACCATCATCATCCTCACCATCATCATCATCACCATCATCACCATCATCATCAACACCATCATCATCCTCACCATCATCATCATCACCATCATCACCATTATCATCACCTTCATCATCATCACCATCACCATCACCATTATCATCATTATCACCATCATCACCATCATCAACACCATCATCCTCACCATCATCACATTATCATCATCACCACCACCACCATCATCATCAACATCTGAAAGGTTAAATGGAAAGTGATCCAGAGCTGACCCTTGACTCTTGGTTCCACCCCTCACCAGCAGGTGATCCTGGGCAGGTGACAAATGTCCCTGACTAGGGACAGAGTGGCCACTTCCCAGTGGCTGAGGATGAGAGGAAACAGTAGATGGTAAGAGAAAAGGAAGCAGGTGTGAAGATGGAGGTCAAAGCGAGGAGGATGGGGAGGAAGGCTGGGGGTCAGTGTTGAACCTGCCTAGAGCAGCAAGGCCCACGGTGGCCCTCCGCCACGGCCCGCCTGGGGTTCGGCTCTGACCTGCCTGCCCACCTCCCGTGGGCACTCACGTCATGACCAGCGTCTCGTCCCCTGGCTCACTCAGCAGCCCGTCCACAAACACGGAGGTGCTGGTGAAATTATGCGTGCTCCAGGTGAGGCCCTCGTCCACACTGAACCTGCCGAGAGAAGGGGAGTCATCACCTCGGGGCAGGTGGGAACACATCCTGTGTCCGGGATGAGCTGCCTCGCTGGACCCAGCCCTGCCCATGCCCACGGACCAGAGCTGTCCAGCTGAGGCGGCTGGGAAAACAGGCAGGAGGAGTGGCCAACCCCAGGGCCAGTCCAGTGTCTCGGCCACAACAGGATCCCTGACCTCACGCTCTCCTGGGAGGTCACAGCAGCCACCCACCACCAGCAGATGGCATCCACATCTGCTTGGTGACACCACAGTCAAGGAGTCCTGGGTGTGTGGTCTGGGTCCCGAGCTTCTTTGTACCCCTTGAATTGCAGTTATCCAGGCCTTGGAAACATCCAGGTCAGCCCCACCCAATGCCCGAGCCCAGCCTGGGGTTTGCCGGGTCATTGATGGGAGCTTACTGTCTCAGTGAGGCATATCAGTATAGCCAGCTGCAGTGCAGAAAGATCTTTTTCAGACTAAAGTGATATTGGCTTCCTGGCAGCTCCCCCAGCTCTGCCTTCCAAGTCCAGAGTTCATATCTGCCCTCACTTCCCCACAATAAACCTGCACCTGTCTGAAGCTGATGCCAACCCCACTCTCACCTGGGCACACGCTGCTGGCTTCCTTCTCTGACCCCACCTCCTCCACTGAGCTAATTCCTGTCCATGCATAAAAGTCACCTCCTCTGAGAAGCCCTCCCTGCTCCCCCCAGGATGGGGTGGGTGGGGGCCTCCTCACAGCCCCAGGCCTCCCTCTGGCCCACCGACCATGCTCGGTCATCATTCCCCATGTCCTCACTTCTCCAGGCCCGGCCAGAAGCAGCTGTTGGGTGGGGGGACTGGGGACTGTTCTGAGAGGTTCCCAGGTGGGGAGAAAGAGCCCCTACCACCCCGCACCCAGTGCTGGGTCCCGACGGCCTTACTTGAGGATTTTCAAGGGGATGGAGGTGTCCTTGATGGCCACGATCACGCCGCCGTGGTCCAGGTAGAGGATGTGATGTTCCTCCTCAAATACCTGCAGAAGACAGCGGACGGGGGTCTGAGGGCGGGACCCTGAGGAGGGTCGGAGGTTGTTCAGGGTCTGGGGTTGCTCTCCAGTGGGGCAGAACCGCCGACACGCTGCCTGGGGGGCGGCAGCAGAGTCCAGTTCCCTGAGGCGGGGCTGGTCTGAGGGCTCCAGGTGTCCCCAGGCCATCCCCATGCTCCCCCAACCACCCAGACTCAGTACGTGTGGGATGAATGGATGCAGATGGTGATTTCTAGACCATTGACAAGAGAGAAAAATGCAAATAAACACTGCAGGTGGTCCTGCCTAAAGGAAAAACTCATGCACCAAAAAGGCCGACACATGAGAAATAGTGGAATTTAGAAAAGCATTTAGGATAAGCGTCACCAGTAAAAGCAAACCTCTATTTGATATTAAGATAGTCCATGTACCACCTCCTTCAGGAAGCCCTCCCTGATGCCAGGTTGGGTGGGGAGCATCTCTGGGCCCCCTGCCCCAGCACTTACTGCACTAATTTTTCATTGTTTCCTCCAGCCAGGGAGCTCCTCAAAGGCCGGTCCTGCCTCTGAATCCTTTCTGTGGCCCGGCACATGCCTCAGCTCACAGCTGGGGGTGCCTGTGCTCAGGGAGTGTGTGTGGGATGAATGAATGAATGAGTGAATGAGTGAATCTCCACCAAGTCCTCAGGGGACAAAAGGTCGAGTGGCCTGGACAGGGCTCTTGCAGGAGGAAATACCTCTGGTGGCCTCGCTTGTCTGCAAACAGCCCTGGGATGGGGTCCCATTTTACAGATGAGCAAGCTGACGCTTGGAGCTGTGGGGGCCAAGCCAAGGCCTCAGAGCTGGTGGGTGGCAGAGCCGGGTGTGGCTCTTTAGTCCTGTCAGGACACCGGGCGTCCCCGTCTAGATCGTCCATGAACGCAGATATCTAGACGGCCGGCCTGTGTCTTGACTCCACACAGAGAAGGGCACCAATGTCGTCTGCCACGTCCCCTGCAACCCTGTACCTCGCCTACAGGAAGTGGCCCCATCACGACCACCTGCAGTGGGCCAGGGCCCCATTCACCTCCCACCCTGTCTGACAGTCTCAGGGCCTGTGGGTTCTGTAGCAGGGGTGCAGGGAAACTCAGGGGGAGACAGGGTGGGGCCAGGACCCCACACCCACAGCCCCTCGCCGGGGCCCGCGCGCTCACGGGTGTCAGCCGCTCCGCACTGGGGCCTGGTTAGCCCTTTGTGCCTGTGGCTCTGGGGCCCCTCCTGGGCCGGGGAGGCAGCTGCTGCAGAGCTTGGTGCCGAGCGAGGCCGCAATAAGTGCATCTCCAGGCAGATGTTGACCCAAACGTGACTGCATCTGCACTTGCCCTGGCAGAAAGAGCCCCGAAAGCTCCCACACCCCGGGACCCTGTTCTAGAGCAATGAGCGAGCAGGAACGGGGAAATCATTTTTAAAAAAACCACACCCACCCACACAACTATTAACTAGCATCTTCCCCCGATCTTCTATCTTGAGTCTTCCTTTGTTTGAATGTCTGCTTTTCCAGAGCCAGCGGGAGGCACTCGGGGAGGACCCGGAGCAGAGGCCTCTCCTCTTAGGAACGGGAACTTCAGCAGAGCTGGTGGTGCCTCCAGGCCAAGCCCTCAGCCCTGATATCCCATTACCCCCACACCCCCTAGCCCCACCAGAACCTTCCAATGGCCCCCACGGCCCTTAGAATCACATCCAAACCCTTCCCTGGTCACTGGGGCTCTGTATGAGAGGCCCTTGCCCACTCTCTCCCACCTCCCGTATACCAGTCACCCTGGCCTCCTTTCCCTGAACACGTCTCAGGCCCTTTGCACATGCTGTTCCCTGCCTGCAAAGCTCTTCCCCAGATATTTCCACCTTCTCTCCATCTTGCTGGCTTTCCCGCTGCTCACAGGAATTCTCTAGGAAACCCTTCTGGCTTGACTAAAGAGGAGAGGTCCCTTACGAAGAATGGTGGAAGAGACCTGGATACCTGTGAACTGTGCCCTTAAACATGTCTGATGCGGGGGAGGGGAGAACCGGGTGACTGGCACGTGGGCCTCTGCTGCGCTTACAGAGCCTTGTTTCATAGCAACCACACTCAGAGGTCATCTCCCCATTTTCCGAAGGGAGACCAGAGGCTCCGAGACACACAGTGACTTGCCTGCAGCCACAGAGCTGGTAACGGGCAGAGCTAGGGTAGAACGCAGGTCTCTGACTCGACCGCCTGCCGCTTCCACCAGGAGCTCCTGTCACCACGAGCAGGACACGCTCAGCAGGAGGAGAAGCTGTGCCTTGTGCGTGATGAGGTCGCAGGGTGGAGTGGGGGCCCAGAGCACTAGCTTGGCTCCTCCCCAGATCCACCCCTGTATCTCCCTCCCACCAGATTCCACGGCCGCGCCTGCAAGGGTCAGAGGAGTCCCTGGGCCTGGGTGTCCTAAGCTCTGGGAGGTGTTCTGGGTGGCACTCTGGATGGCACTCTGGATAAGTGTGCTGCCTGAGGCTACATTAACCGAGATGGCATCTCCCGGATGAGGGAGGTGATGTCATGCGGATTTAGGTACAGAGGGGAAGAACTTCTCACAATTCCCCTCCCCATCTCTCCACCCGTCAGACAAACCCAGTGTTTCAGGTCTCTGTCTGGGTCCTGGGATCCAGAGGTAGAAATGAAAGTTTCACTCCCCAGAAATTCATAGCCCAGGGAAACACCACCCCCCACCCCCAGCAAGGAGGCAGACCACCTCCACCCAGTGACTCGCCCACTCGGATGCCAACAACGAGCAGCCCATCGAACCCACCCTCTCTGCCCAGCGCTCGGCCCAGGTTCCGCCACAGCACAGGGGTCCCAGCCAGTGTTCTGGGGATGAATGATGTGCTCCAGTTAAACTCGAGACCTGAGCCAGTGGCCACCCCAGGGAAGGGGTCACAGCGCGTTGGGCGGGGCAAGGGCATTACGGGCGGGGAAACAGCGTGTGCAGAGGAGGGTAAAGAGAGCAGTGTGGCCAAGGGGCACGAGCTGCTTGCTGGGGCTGGAACTGTGGGCAGATGCAGAGGCCCGTGGATGGGCCGGGCAGCAGGGCACGTGGGTCAGCCGATGGTCAGGACTTCCTCCCTCCCGTAGATGGTGGGGGACACCCGAGGTTTGCTTGGGGAGTGAGGACAGATTCCCCTTTTAGAAGCTTCCTGGGGGAGGGACGCTGAGGGGGGAGGGGGAGGTGCAGCAAGCAGACAGTCCTCTCCTCCAGGAAATAGTGAGCTCTCCGTCCTGGGGATTATTCAAGGAGAAGCTAGGCTCCCTCCTGGGACCTCCGGGCTGCCAGGCAGGGTGGCGGAAACCACGCTGGGTCCCGTGACGTGGTCCTAGAGGCACATTGCATGCCGCAAGCACATCCGTCTCTGCCTTTGAACTTGCAGAGGCCTCTGCCCACCCGCCCGGTGGGAGCCCTCCTTCCCACTCCACCGAGGGCCTAACCCGCTTCCTTTCCTGGGGAGATCCGCAGGGGTGGTATAATGAGAGGTAAGCCGGAAGTGGGTCCTTGGATTGCTCTCGAGCAGGATTTACCTCCGGGGCGCGGCCCCGAACGTGTGCACAACCCTCACTTGTGCTCAGACCCCACATCCTTTGCACCCTCCTCCCGCAAGGACAGGCAGGGGGGTGTTTGTCCTGTCCATCCACTGAGGAGATGGGGTGCCTCCCAGCCATCCCAGGGGACCCCCACGGGCAATTCCACTCTCGTTAGCTTGGGACTCAGGAACAAGGGGGCTCCAACACCCACCACTGGATCACAGGGTCTTTGTACATCCGTTGCTATGGTTTTCTGTGCCTTGACCATCGCCCAGGCAGGGGTCCCCCAATCCTTTCTCTCCCACACCCTGAGTTCTAGAGGGGGCTCCTTAAATGTGTTCTGGCTATTTTTTGATCATTCCAGGGAAGTCATGTTTTTTTTAAAATGACACATTCCCCCGCCCCCCCCCCCCCAAAAAATAAAATAAAATAAAATAAAATGATACATCCCTTAAGCATCATGCACAGTGTTATTTGTAATTCACATTCTAAGAGTTTTCCTGTAGAGACAGCTCATTGCATCCTTGACAAACCGGCCTGAGCTCACCTGGTCGTCTGGCCTTCGTGCCTTTGTCTCACCCTGGCCTCTGCCTACTGCCCCCCACCAGTAAACGCCCTCCCTCTGACACGCACGCGCACACGTGGGCACCCCCCTCTCCTCTGCCAGGCACCCGAGACCCCCATTCCCTCACCCCTGCCCCATCACTGGGGAAGAAATGGGTACCTCAGCTCAGTCTTGAACATACATTCTCCCATTTAATTCTGACAAGTTCTCAAGTTTGAAGTCTAAGCAAATTGCTTGGCAAAAGTGGCCACCGTGAATACCTTTCTCTTCTGTTTCACCTGGTCTATTAAGTCTAACAAGGCGGGAGCAGGGGCGGCGGTTTCTCTAATAAGTGGACAGGTGGTGACCTTTAAGAAAGTTTAGACATGTTTCACTAGTTTTAGTGAAATAGGAATATTATAACACAATAAATCTCTTTTGCCCTTTTCAAAATTCCTTGTTTCTTGCATATTATTAAAAAACGCCAGGGCTTTAAACCCAGGATGAAGGTGAGCTTCACACTTTGGGGGTTAACATATTTGTCCAGAGTGGTACCTGGGCAGGGGGCTCTAAGTGGGATACTCAGGGGTGCAAAAAATTGACCTGAAAACAGAGCTTCTTACATCCACCGAAAGAGGAGATGCGCACGAAAATTTAGTGCATCTTCTTAAGCAGTTAAAGTAGAAACTGTCACTCCATGAAGCTGGCAGACCAGATGAGGCTTTTTTTTTTTTTTTGCTGGAAAGAAACAGCAAGGGTAGAGGGAGACGGGGCCTCTCCTGGGGCGGAGCGCTTGGGTTCGGCTCCTGGGCTGCCTGACGGCACAGGGCGCCGGCGGACCGTCAGCCTTCGCTCCCCCGCTGCCCTGCTCTGCGTGACGCCCACTGGCCAGCAGCACCCCGCCCTCCAGTCTGAGAATTTGAGCCGCACCTGGGCGCGGCAGGGAGGGGTCCTCACAGGGCGACCCCGCGTGCCGGGGGCCGTTCCCTGCGTAACTGCTTTCTCCTGTCTCTTCTCCCTTTCCTGCTTTTTCTTTTCTCGGGCCACGCTGAGCATCAAGTCATCATCCCATGGATGTGTCCCAGGAGGCCCAACCCAGACTCGTCGTGGCCCCCCCCACACCTGCTCTTCCCCATTTTCTCTTTCTCTCCCAAGTCTGTGCCATCCACCCAGCAGCTGCCCCTGCCAGGAACCCGGGGGTTGTCCTCGGGGTCCCCACTTCCTGGCCTTTGGGCTCAGCCAAGCTTCTGAGTCCCCGTGTGGCTTCCTGCCGGACAGCACCTCCACCCCGCCCCTGGCATTTATCCCCATTGCTTCGATGTTCACGGTAACCTGTCTGGCCGTGGGAAGATGCGTCAGATCCGGAATTCTCCCGCAGTGGCTGCTGAAAGAACAGCAGCGGTGTGGGCAGCCTGGCCTGGGCTCTCTTTTCACAGATGCTGATGTCACATCTGCTAAAGGGAGCTGTGTGCAGCCCCCCAGGCCGGGGAAGATGAAGAAGCGTGTCTGAGAACTCCTCTGGGAGGGAGGGGCTGAGAGGACAGACTCTCCCAGGAGCCTCGGCGGAGTGAGAATGGTGGGCTCCAGGCCCCTCCCCGCCACCTTACCTGCCTCCAGGTGTGCCCACAGTCTGATGTGATGTACATTTCTTCTTTATATTCCACCAGCTGGGAGCCCAGGTTACCTGGTCCAGAAGCAAAGTGGCAGGGTTGCTCTGAGGGTCGGCCACTCTCCCCCTTACCAAGGTCTGAGTGCAGCCAGATCCCCAGACAAGGCTGGCGTTTGGTGTGCCCTGGGTCTACACCTCCCAGCACCAAAGCCACCCGGCGGATGCCCCTCTCTGCCCTCCTTGTGTAGTGATGGGCCTGCTGTCACCACTACGGGTCCTAGTCTGAGCAGTAAAAGATTAACTTTGCCCAGAGGAAGCCGGGCTCAGGCAGCTCCGGCTGAGCCCAGGTGCAGGCAGAGCCTGGGGGCTTCAGGGGGACCCACGGTGACGAGTGTGATTCAGGAATAAAAAGCATGGAGTGGTGGTCGGGGACAGGCTAGAGGGGACGCTGGCCAGGTGGGCAGTGTGGGGACACGGCAGCCCCTGACGGGCTTTAAACTGGGGCAAGACATGGCTGGGCTTGCATCTGGAGGCCCCCTGGGGGCCGGGTGCAGGGGAGGCCAGAGGTAGGTCCAGGGCGGTCTGGGGCAGTCCAGGTGAGAGGCAGGGTAAGCACAAAGTAGGTGCTCATTAAATATCTGCTGAGGGGATGTTTGGGAGGATGGTGAGGTGGGCACCAAACCAGCTGGGCAGCCAGGAGTCTCCTCCTTGGTCCTGGCTCACTTGAACCCATACCAGCCTGGCAGGTGGGTCACCAGCCTTGAAGGCCACTCTGAGGGGCTGGGACTTAATCCTGGGGCTGCTGCCAGAGGGGGAAGAATCCCCACTTAGCATCCAAGGTGACTCCAGCTTACAGATAGGAAACTGAGCCTAAGTGGACCCCTACAGAAAGAACGATGGCCACCTAGAAGACGCAGCTGCGGGACAATCACGGTGGTCTCTGAGCTGGGCTGGATGGCCCTAAACAGCCTCCTGGGAAGGGTCTTGGACAATGGGATTTTCTGATGGGTCAGACTGGGCAGGCTTCTGCTGTGACCACATGATGATGGCAGGGACCAGGGGCCTGAGTTTCCAGGATGAAGGGGACCTGTTATGAGGACACTGAAGCCGTCTGCACTCTCTCCTGGAGCCCCTGACCTGGGCAACTTGTGCACCACTTGCACTTCGGAGACTTATTCATGTGGTGCTGTCAGGAGTCTCTCTTCCAGAGCCAAGTTTAGATGTCACTGGAAAATCCCAAAGGAGATGGATTATCCTCAAATAGATGAGGCAAAGTGAGTTCAAGTAGAGTGGCAGAGGGTTTGTGTGCCTGCCTTTTTTTTTGAGGTCCAACCAACCACCAAATCTTCCATCCAACCATCCATCCATCCATCCATCCATCCATCCTTCATTAATTTATCATCGTCCATCTATCCATCCATCATTAATTTATCATCCATCCATCCATCCACCATCCCTCCATCCACACATCTGTCTCTTTTTCATCAGTTCCACCCACTCACCCACTGCTGCACTTATTCATCAGCATTTGCTGAGTGCCTGCTCTCTGTCCAGCCTTGTGCTGAGCTGTGGGGAATCCAAGCTGAGTAACCACGCGCCTGCTCCCAGGGAGCTCTCAACCTAGCCGGGGAAGAAGGATGCCCTGCAACTGTGCACAGAGCCCAGGGAACTGTGAAAGCAGAGAAGGGAGAGCTAATGGACCCATGCAGGAGGGGAATCAAGGAGAGATTCCCGCAGGAAGTGACCTCTGCACTGTGCCTCAAAAGACAAATGCCACTGGCCAAGGGAAAGGGGCAGGTGTGCCAGGCAGAGGGACCGGCCTTGGTGACAGCATGGAGGTGGGAGGGGAGGTCAGTCAGGGGAGGTGGGGCAGAGGGGCAGGTGCTGAGCTGGGGTCCCTTCTACCCGCCTGGCCACCAAAAGGTGCTGAGGAAAGGCTGCTGAATGAAAAGAGGGAGATGAGTGAATGAACGCAACAGCTGGGGGTGGGCAGAGGAAGGAAGGGGAGCTCTTTATCTCCCCATCCTTCCAGATGCCAGCAGAGATGCCAGGACCCACGCATCAAATACAGAAGCCGCGTAGCAAAGGATGCGGCGTCAGCTCAACTTCCCAGGCAAATCTGCAGTCCGTGATTTCAGGGGAGCGATGTCTGTCTTCTAAGTGACGCAATCTGTTTTCCTTGTTCCATCTACCAAGGCTGTCGGGCTGCCAGTCACCTAACAGGCACCGGGGAAAATTAAGGGGAAATTCACAGAACGCATCCACAGGCCACCAGAGTGGGAGGCTCTGCAGGAACACGGGGGCCGGTGCCCTCACTTTACGGAGGGGAAACTGAGGCCTGGGGGACGAGACTAAGAAAGGCCTCCCTGCTACGTCCCCTCCGGGCTGTTCTGGGGTCTCCTTGGGCCTCCTCCCCCGACACCCCGACCCCTCCACCCCACTTCTGTGCTCTCAGGGCCTGGTATACAGTAAGCGCTCACTCAATGTGCATTTCCTCTCCCTGCTTCCTCGAGCTTCAGGTTGCAGAGTGGCTCAGGCCTCAGGGCCAGAACAGAGCAAAGCGACAGCACAAGATCCACCCCAGCCCACAGCTGGCAGAGGGGGAAGGGGGCCTGGACCCCTCACCGTGGCCACCAACGTGGCAGAGCAAGCCCTGCGGCCACTGAGATGCAGCTGGAACAGGAGCAAGGGGACCGGCCCTCTGGTCCTCCGGTTGCTGTCAAGTCCCCAGCTCCAGAGGGCCCGGGTGACCCCCGCCCGGCTGATGGGACTCAGGTCAGCTCTTGACCTGTTCACGCCCCTCGGCCTCTCAGCTGGGATTGACGAGATTGATTGATGGGATTGATGGGTCCCCGACTGGCTGAGTCACAGAGGAAGGGACTCTGCAGGAGGGCTGGGAGGCAGGGGCCCTCCTGGGAGCCCCGGGGGTCTTCCCGGCACAGAGTGGGCGGGGGTGCTCCGAGCTCCCCGTCACAGCCCCTCAAGGTTTTCTCAGTCATGTGACTGTCCGAGCCAGCGTCCGGGAAGCGTTTGCAGCCTGTGCTCTGCGTGGTCCTGAGGATTCACTTCCAGACGAGGAGCCAGAAGCAGCGTGTGCTGCGTGGTGGCCCAGGACGGGTGCAGGGCAGTGGGGCAGGGAGGGCCTTCCACCTGCATCAGACCTTTCAGTGCCCCCAAGTCCGAGATGATTATCCTCATTTCACAGATGAAGAAACTGAGGCTCAGGGAGGTGTAGAGCCCCAGAGCAAGAGCTCGGAAAGGCCCAAGTCAGAATTGGGCCCGGCGCCCTCCGTCTCAACCACCCATCTGTGATTTGCTACCTCTGCAGGACTCATCCCCTTGACACGCCCAGTCAGGAAGAACATTCCAGCAGGCACTCTCAGCCCGCTGGGTTTATTTCTGGGTTCACTATGGCTGTTTCTAGACCCTGGCAGTTAGAAGCTCGAGTTCCGGTCTTTGCTTCTTGAACCATCCTTTTCCCTTCCTCATTGGATTCATGGCTCCATTTTCTGCATCCATCTGTGGGTCTGGCCTCTGTCCACTGAACCGGAGGACAGGTCCCCAGTAGAAGGGCCCTGGCATGCAGCCCGGCACAAGGGCAGTGGTGTCCAGCCACTGTTCAAATGACAGGGCCACCTGTGGAAACACACCTGGCGTTGATGCTTCCTACCTGATCCCCAAATCAGCCTTACGATGGAGGTTTCATCCTCTTTTTGCAGGTGAGGAAGCTGAGGTTCAGAGGGTCCTGTAAATGCCCAAGGCCCAGCAGCTGGAGGTGGCAGAACCTGGGGCTTGTAACTCCCGCCTGCCTGCCCCAGGGCGGAATGAGGGATGGATGGCGGGGAGATCAGGAGAGAGACTCCCTGGAAACAGGCAGCCATCGCCCCCGGCTGCCTCGGGAAGCTCAGCCAGGCCAGTGGGAAACTGGTCCCTGCTCGGCGGCTGCGGCGGTGCCCGAGAGAGCCCAGCTCATTCCACCTTCCCCTCTGTTCCCAGCAGACGCTCAGGGCTGGAGTGGAGGATGTAAAACATTTACACCTCACTTGGCCCACATCGCACGGATGGATCCATCTCAGGAAAGCCATGGCGAGACTAAAAAGCAGCAGAATGAAATATAAGTAGCATCCTGCCCTTGGGGGGACAGTCGGAGGGAGGGAGGCTGCCAGGGCACCCCCTCCGCTCCCCGTTCTCCGTGTGACTCGCGTACAATGAAGTGAAGCTCCTGCAGAAACTCACAGCATCCCTGGGGGGCTGGAATGGTCATCCAGAGCTTTCAAGGCCTTTGAGCGGTGGAAACATCTGAAATTCCGCCTTTTGTACTTTGGTCAAGAATTTGGGGTCTCAACCCATCACGAACATGCATTTTAAATACACCATTGAGCTGATCTCCCTGTGCTATGAGGCTGCTTCCCACTGGCTATCTATTTTACATTTGGTAGTGTATATACGTCCATGCCAGGTGGGATAGGGAGGGTGGGAGGGAGACGCAAGAGGGAGGGGATGTGGGGATATATGTATACGTATAGCTGATTCACTTTGTGATACAGCAGAAACTAACACACCATTGTAAAGCAATTATACTCCAATAAAGATGTTAAAAAAAAATACACCATCGCCTTCAGGTCCAGGGAACAGAGTCCACAAGACAGGGGGTGCCCGACATGGGCGACCCAGCCCGTCCCTGCATGGGACATGGAGCCCCATGAGCTGCCCTGAAATCGAGGCTGATGTGTGATTTTTCATTGATTGATGCACGTCCGTCATTGAAGCGGGCAGACCCCGACCCAATCGCAGTCATTGACTAAGACCCCCGGGACGTAGATGAACAGAAGGACACTCAGAAGATGAAAGGTTTTACTTGCAGCCTTCTCTGTCTGGTTGTGTCGCTCGCTCCCCTACTGGAAAGCCCCCCTCTCCAGGATAACGTGAGACGCCCCTCCGATAGCCAAGGTCTCCCGCCATCAGAGACCCACAGAGCGGACAGGGGGGTCTCACCTCCCGGTCCCTCCGTGGGCTCTGATTCGGTCGTTCTGTAAAACACGTTCCCGCCTCTGCCTGGAAGGCCATTCCTGCCATCTCAGCATGGCCACTCATTTATTCATACACTCATTCACTCACTCATTCACTCACTCTCTCACGCACAGCCAGGCCCGGCCCTCAGCGCTGGGATACGTCTGCTGAACGGGCGGATGTACCATCCAGCTCAGGGTCTGGGGCGCGAGTCCTCCGGGTCGCAGGTGGTGCTGGAGTAGACAGAGGGAGGGAGCCCCTGGTTCAGGAAGCTGTGAGCCCCGGCCCAGGCCTTGGTGGTCCCCCCTGTGTGATGGGCAGAGACACTGTCTCTCCGACTGCCACTCGCCCCGTCTGCACCCTGGCTGTGCAGAGCCTCGGCCTGGCCATTCCACAGCCCGGATGAGGGGCGGGCCTGATGGGCCCGCCCCAGAGCCTTGCCTTCTGCAGGTTCAAGGGGCACGGCAGCCCCTCCCGGGGCTGGGGCTTCCCTTCCCTGAGGAGCCTGGGGTGGGTCTCAAGCTTCCTGATGGCACCTTGCAAGCTGGGGGCAAGTCTTCCCTCTCTTTGGGCTCGTTCCCTGCTCCATAAAGTAGGGGTATTGACCTCTCAGGGTTGTCATGGTGATTAGAAGAGTTCAGGGCCGGGCCGGGGAGAAAGGGCCATCGTAGCAACTGTGGACACGATGGACACGGTCCTGCCTTCCCCACCTTTGTCTCCATGGCGTCAGGGACCCTTCCCCGGACTTAGCTGCTGAGAGCTGGTGAGGCTATCCCCACGCTGATGGGTAAAAGGAAAACCAGACACCAGCCGCTACCTGGCAATGGACTTGTAAAACATGTGATTTTATTTGGAATGATTCTTCTAACTCACATAAACCTTATTTAAGAGTGTTATTAGATCAGCATACATTTAGTGATCCCTGAAGAAGGTTCTAGTTTAATGGGGTAGACAGACACAATCACAATGTATACTTCTTTTTTTTCCCCTTATGTTAGTTGTATATGTGTCTCTCTCTCCCCACTAAACTAGAACCTTCTTTAGGGACCAATAAAAGTCAACCATGATGCAAATTGTCCTCCCGTCCATCTATCCATCCACCCATCCATCCATCCTTCTATGTATTCATTCACCATTTTGTTATCCATTCTTCCATTGGGCCATCTGACTATCCATTCTTTCAACTATCTAATTTTCCTTTCACCCATCCTCCCACCCATCCATCTATCCATCCATCCATCCTTCCATTCTTCCATTGGTCATTCATCCATCCTTCCATCCATCCATCCATCCATCCTTCCATCCATCCATCCATCCATCCTTCCATCCATCATCCATCCACCTTTCATGTAGTCAACACATATCAGGTGCCCACTCTGGGCTATGCAATCACCCCTCAGGGTGATGTGCCAGGTGAGCTGGCTTCCTGGAGATACTGCGGCACTGCCCCCAGTGGACACACCATGGCCCCAGGCCCATGACCATCAAGTTCTACCCTTGAAATTGGAGCGTCCTGCAGGCAGTGATGGCTCCTGACCATAATGGCAGCCTCTTACCTGCGCCCATGATGAGGCCGGGGGCGGTGTCCTTGGTGTGCACAGTGCCTGACACGTAGGGGTTGTCTGCCCAGCGCAGGTGCAGGTGCAGGTGGCAGTCCGGCTGCGGGGGGGGAGAGAGGGAGCCACGGTCAGCACTTGGGAGGGAGAAGTGACCTGAGAAAAAGTAAGGCTGAGGCTGAATCCACCCCTGCGGCTTTTTGGCTGTGAAGGTGGGATCAGGAGTGCTTCAGAGGAGTCGGGGGAGGGCGGGAAGGAGGCCTGGAGGCTGACGGCCAGGTGAAGGCTGTCAGCTCGGGGCCAGGTGGGCTTCTCCAGTGGAGGGTTCTCCCAGCCTGGGTGCTGGAGGGTGGGCTCCCCAACGTGGCCTCTGAACGCAGAGCTGGACCGCAGAACGGGACTCCGGGCGGGAGGCTGCACGGTCCCTGCCCACGTTCATTCATTCATTCATCCGCCCAGAACATTTACCGGGGGCCTCTTAGGTGACCACGGTAGCCTGGGCATCAGGCGACAGCTGCGGGACACCCCGTAAGCCCTGCGCCCTGTGGGAGAGGCAGGGGGTGAGGTGGGCGCGCTAGAGCCCAGTTCACTCACAAGCGTCAGTGCAACCTTGACGCAGCCCCGGCTGGTGCCCTGGCTGGAGGGGCAGAAACACCGGTTGTAATAAGAAATCCAGCGGCAGCTCACATTGCTGTTCGGCTGCCCCTGGGCAGCAGCAGCACTTGACAAGGTGTGCGTCACTGAATGCTCTCAACATCCGTACTATCATCCCTTCTGCGTTGATGGGGAAACTGAGGCAGAGTGCATTTAAGCAACTTGCCCGGGCAGCGGTGGGGCTGGGACCACAGCTGAGGCTGCCTGGCTCCAAAGTCCATGCTCTGAGCCCCGTGGCGGGTCTGGTACTTCCAGGCAAACTGGGCCGGCGGCCCCCAGAATGAGGAAGCACCAGCTGTTTCCTGCCCGGTGCTGCCAGGCCCCTCATCTGTCTCCACCCCAGCTGCCTGCACCCCCACCCTCTGCTGAGATGGCAGAGGCCACCGCCAGCTCCCCTGGGTGGGGCTGGGGGATCCCGGGGGAACAGACGAGCTGAGAACGATGTGTCCTCTGGACTGACCTTCCCGAGTCTCCTCTCCCCTGGCCTCGGTGACTCAAGGCCGCAATCCCTCTGTCACATCCACAATAGACCACAAGACCACAGGGCACGGGACAAAGCCCAAGTTCTCCGCACAGCTCCCTCCAGGCCACCGGACACGGCACCGGGCAGTGACCCGCCAGCCATCAGCCAGGGCTGCCGGTCGCCCACACCTCCAGGGTCATTGCAGAGCTCCACTGTCATTGCTATATTCTACTGTCTACCGAAATCCATCCGAGAGAGGTTTTTTCTCTACAGTGTATGTTTCTTTAACACTTTCTTCTGGTCCGTGAACTGAGTATGTTTTACACAGATTATCTGAAGTTAAAAATGAAACCGATCAGTAGGTTGGATAGGGATCTGGGTCAGATGCCACCAGGGCCCGATCCAGGGGGAGATGGGCTCTGTTTGTCTGTACCAGAGTTTACAAAAATGTATTTGTTGCATCACATGCTGTATGGTTCCACTGACAGGAAATGTCCAGAGCAGGGAAATCTATAGAGGCAGAAAGTGGATTAGTGGTTGGTCAGGGCAGGGGGTGGGATGGGCGATGGGGGGTGACTAAAGGGTACAAGGTTTCCTTTTGAGGGGATGAAAATGGTCTAAAATGGACCACGCTGGTGGTGGCACAGCTCGTGAAGATACCAGAAACCACTGAATTGCACACTTTAAATGGGTGAATTGTATGGGATGTGATTGGTACCTCAGTCAAGCTACTAAAAACAAACAGAATAAGAGGTGGCAAAATGAGTTGAAAGAGGCCCCCTTCTGAAGCAGACTTGGTAGGCTAGAGACCCTCCCCGGGGCAGCCTGGGGAGCCCCAGGCTGAAGATGGCAGGGGCCCGTGGAGGGGGGGGGGAGCCTGGTCATGGAATCACCCCAGAGGACAGTCCCCATCCAGGAACACCTGGATTGAACGGGACAAACTTGACCCACTGTGGAAGGTTAAGCTGTCCCGCGTCCTGGATTTCTCCTGGTTTCTTACAGCTGACAAGCAGGTTGGTGACCTAATGCCTGTGGTGACACCCTTCAGCCCCCTCGCCCATCCAACGACCAGGCACTACCGGGGAGGGCGTGTCCAGGGCGAGGGGTGCCCATGACCTCTCTGAGCAGGGCCAGTATCCACCTGCAGAAGGAAGCTCTACGGCAGGAGGAATAGCGGCCTCGGCAGGGACGTGGCCCGCCCTCCTGTGTCCCACTGGCATGCTCGCAGGCTGAGAAGGTCCGGCCCAGGCATGGCCCTGCTCCGGTGCCCCAGGGATCCCGGGGGGCCAGGTGGGGTCTGGAGTGGTCAAGCTTCTGGGCTGGTTTCCCCAGGCTGCAACCAGCCTTTTCCACATTCCCTGATGCGCTGTGCACACAGTATCACTGTGCAGTGAACAGTGCAGTGAACAGAGCAGGTCAGAGGCTGTGGCTCATAGAACCTGGCTGCCCTCCCCCCCCCCGAGCCCACTGCTGCTCTGTCCTGACTGCTGGTCGCTTGCTGGGGCAGAAGTGGAACACTCCTCAGGGTTCCCTGCGGTCAGCAGTGGTCCACAGACAGAGCTGCGGTCCCCTTTGGCGCCACGGAGGGCGACCCAGATGTCTTCCAGCCGGTCCTGGAGCTGTAGCGGGTGCTCTGCTGGTATCTGACAAGCTGACGCAAGGCCCAGCCGACTGGGCTGAGCTGATAAAGGGCGTGGAAAGCCAGGCAGGCCTGGAGAGGCCGACCCCCAGGGCACTGGGCACCCGCACATGCGATGGGACGGGGAGCATTGAATGCCAGGCTGCTCTTGGGGTGTACAGTCAGGCACGGCAGGGTCCCCCGAGGACACCCAGGGCAAGGGTAGGAAGACCTCAAGGGCAGGCTGGTGCCAGGGGAGTCGGTGCTGAATGCCTGGTCCTGGTGGGGTGGCCCGGGTACCTGCAGGGCTCGGGTGGCTGTGATGCGGACCGAGCTGGGAGGCCCACACCGTCCCAAGGCTCCCCCTTCTCGGCCCCTCTACATGCAGGAGCTGGCTGGTGCTGTCAAGAGGCGTCCGGCAGAGACCGCCGGAGGGCTGGAGGGCCACACTGCCAGCCGCCCCTGCCGGACACGCCACTGCTTGGCTTAGCCCGGATGCCGAGAAGAGCTACCACGGGCGGCAAAACGAATGGGTTTTCATTCTGAATCCAGATGTCAACAGATGCAAAACCGTCTTCCAAGGGTCATTTCTCATCCTAAAACAGGTCTGAGCCACAGTCATCTATTCCCTGTCACTGGAAGGAAATCTCCCCAGCCAGAGAGCTGGTCAAATGGCCCAGGGAAATCTTCATGACCCAGAGTTAAGAGAAAAATGGAAGACTCAGAAATCACTCATGTGTCAGGATCCCAAAGAGGACTTTTTAAACGTGAATGTAAGCCAAAGGATTGACAAGAAAAATGCCCGATTACCATTACTTCTGGGTGACGTGGTTACAGGTGTAACTTATTCCCCTTTTTATACATTTCTGCTTTTTCCAAGTATTCTGCCATAAGCAGGAATCACATTTCTGATGAGAAATAAACCCTCAAGGGTAGCTTGCCCTGTGCATTTGGAGGCTGAGGGGCTGAATGGACACAGAGAAGAAACCCAGGAGAAGGGCCACGCTTGCCCACCTGGCATGCCCCCCACCCGCTGCTGCCAGGTCTGCACACACAGGGTAACGGGCCTCGGAGCCAAGGCTGCGATTCCTGTCTTTTGTGCCCAGTTGGGTGTCCCGGTACTTGTCCTCTGTCCACTGTGCTCATCGGGCTCTCTGTGTGCCTGCCTGCAGCCACGCACTTACCAGCTGACCCCTACTTTTATTATTTTAAGGCCGGGACATAAATCTTGAAAGGTTATCTCCTTGCTGAGCTGCATAATTGCAGACAAGAATCTATTCTTAGCGAAAACTTGCTTTGACAGATTAAAATGGCTTAACTTTGTCGATGATGATACAAAAATTAGCCCTTTCACAGCAATTTTTTTCTCAGAAGAGCTTTTACAAGGGGCAGGTGATTAATTCTCCCCGCTGGTCGACAGGTGTTATTATCCCCTGTTATTAGCGGGAGGGGGGCTTGCGTAGAGGCCGAGCGCAGGCCCCTAGTCGGTGAGGTCAGGGGGTGAGGGACTGACACTGCCCAGGCCGAGGCTCTGCCTGGAGAGCACAGAGCCCCACCCTGGCCCTGGCGGGTGGTCAGCGGCTGTCCAGGCAGGGTGCCTACCATCTTCGGGGGCCCTGCAGAGATCCAGGCAGATCTCGAGAGGGCAGGATTGTTTGCTGTTTTGTGTGCTGATGTATTCCCAACACCCAGAACAGTGCTTTGCACATAGTAGGTCCCCTTACGTGTTTGTTGAATGACTATCCCTGTGAAATAGGCACTGTTATTCTTTCTAGTTACAGAGGCACGGCAGTGGATGGGGGTCCTTGACTGTGAGGGGCTTCCGGTCGAAGCCAGGGGGAAATAGAAATAAGTGTGCCCAGTGAAGCCTTCTCAGTGGAGGGGACATCTAGACAGGGTTTTCAGGTGTCAGTAGGAGTTCACTGAATAAGAAGAAAAGGGCATTCCAGCCCTCTCCACTCCCAAGGCAGTGAAGACAGTGGGGCAGCCTATACTCATATTCATGTAGAAAGGCACCCTTGGAATAGCTGGACTGGCTCAGGGCTCATGACATTTGGGCTGTGTCCTGGCTCCCCCTCACTGATCCAGCCCCCCACTTCCACAGAGTGTACTTCCTGGCCATTGACATTGGCCAACAGGGCTTAACAGATGCAGCACAAGCAGGCTTGCAATGTTTCTGCTCACTCTCTTGCACCTCTGCTATTGCCTGAGAATGTGCCTGGGCTGGTCCCAGAAGGAGGATACTAGATCCCTTCCTAAATCGACCAACCCCCAGGTGCATGAACTAGCCCAGCCTCTCACAGATCTCAAGAAGAGTGATTGCTGTTTGGGGTGGCTTGTTACACAGCACTGTTGCAGCAGGAGCTGACTGATACACTCCCCTCTCTGACTTCCAGTTAACTCTTCTGTAAAGCAAGGAGTTTCATGTGGCCCTCTCCACCACACCCAGAGAAACAGGTGGTTCATGTCTCCCAGATGGCCCTTCTCAGACATCAGCACCTCTGACCCCTGGGTCCTGTGGTAACGTCTAGTGCCCACCCCGGGGAAGGTGTATGCAGTGATCAGGGCACTTACAGGCTTGCAGTTGGTTGGTTTCCCGTTCATGTCCGTGCTGGGAGGCCTCAGGTAATCCCAGTCTCGGCCCTTGCTGTAGGTTATAAGCGTCACCACCTTCCCGTCGACTTTTTGGTTCGCCAGAAAGACTCCTTTCACCCCTCGGACCTGGGACAGAAGTACAAGAAGGATGGCAAAAGCCTGCCCAGCCCCTTGCTAAGAGCTCTGTGTGCATGGCCTCATTTCACCCCAACAACACCCCAGAGCTGAAGGTGACTATACACCCTGGAGGCAAGTGGGTCTGCGGGGAAAAGGGACCAGAGACGCTGGCCTGAGCTTTGACTGGGAGCCGGTACTGTCTGACCCCAAATTCCGAGTGCATTTCACAACACTGAGCTGTCCTTCCAGGTCCAGACCCCGGCTGTCGGACGGCGAGCAGAGCCCTGGTGCCCGAGGTGCCTGTGCATTTCGGTCACGCTGTCTTTAGCCGGAGCTCCTGATTCAGAGCCCTAGCCCCTCGCCTCCCTCCCAGTGGACCCACAGGGCCTGGACCCATGGAGTCGCTCTGAGCTTTCCTCCGGGGACTGCCTCAGCTCAACCCCACACGCAGATGCCAGACTGTGAGGACAGGGTCCATGCCGGCCCCAGCCTGCCCTGGATGGGGGTCGAAGTTCCCTGTGCCCCCTTTCTCAGAGTTTCTGGAGGGGCCCAGGGCAGTGACCACACACATCCCATAATTGGTTACTGAGTTCGCGCACAAGAACGGGTCAGATATCAGCAATTCCCAATTGTTCAACCTCCTGGTTCCACAGATATGAACTTTTTCGGCAAGTTCCTTGGGCACGGAAGACTCGGACCCAGTGACCGAGGCCCGCTGGTGTGGCCTGAGTTCCTCGGAGCCCCCGTGTGCCCGAAGCAGCTTTTGCTGCTCTATAAACAGCATGAAGCCAAGGCAGCTGAGGCTGAGTTGTGGGATTTACCTGAAGTTCCGTGGCCAAGTGTGATGCTTAGGGCGAGAGTGATAATACACAGTTGTTAAGTGCCTTCTACGTGGTGGGCAAGGGAGCTAATGTGCCACCTCATTAAATTCCCAGACTCCAGGAGGTTGGTGCTTTCCTAAGCCTCAGCGCCAAGTGCCTGACAGGTGGGGAGCAGGCCAGGGCGGATCCCAGAGGTTCGGACGCACAGTGAACTGTGTATGAGCTTCCGGTGGCTGCTACAACAGGTAACAGACAGAGGGGCTTAAACTACACACGTTGATCATGCTATAGCTCTGGAGGCCGGAAGTCCAACACGGGTCCCACTGGGCTGCAAGCAACTGGAGTCTCCAGGGGAGACGCGTGTCCTTGCCTTTCCCCGTGTCTCGAGGTGCCGGGGTGCTTGGTTTGTGGCCCCTCCTGCTTCTTCAAAGCCAGCGGTGCAGCGTCTCCCTGGCCATTCTTCCATGATTCTGTGTGTTTTTCTGCCCTTCCTTCTGCCCCTCCTTCCACACGTGAGGACCCCAGAGATTGCAGTGGGCCCCGTGGAGACTCCTGGAAAACCTTCCCACCTGCTGATTGCTAACCTCAGTCCCCCTTCGCCTGTGTCTTCTGCTAGGATGCTTCTCTCTGGGTTGGAGACCAGGGCTCTGGCCCTCATCTCCACAGACGAGGCTTAGGGGATGGTCCTTCTGGGGGACAGCCCCAGGGGCAGGAGGACCGCAGCCCCTTCTCTCACTCATGGTGACATCACGCTGTCTCTGGCTCACCTGGTGACATCACGCTGTCTCTGGCTCACCTGAGGCCTCACCAGGGGGCGGGCATCTGGCCTGCTCGGTGCTGAGTCTAGATGCCTCCCCTGAGGTCCTAGGGGCAGACAGGTTGCCGATTTGCCCAGTGATGGCTTGCTTTATTCAGAAAGCGCTCTTTTATATCCCGACTGGTCTCCATGAAAACACTCAGCAGTAAATAACATGGACCCTCCCATCCCAGAAGAGGTAGTAACAGGCCGAGTTTCCCTGGGGAGGGTCTGATCAGCTGAGTACTGGCTCCCAGTATTGATGTGCCCACTTCACATAACTGCCCTCTTCATGGCTGTGCTCACTTCCTGGGGGCTGCCGTAACAAAGCATCACAAACTGGCGGTGGTGGGGAGGGCTTAAAACAACAGAAATTTGTTCTCTCACAGTCTGGAAGCCAGAGGTCCAAAATCAAGGCGTTGGCAGGGCTGCCCTCCCTCTGAAGTTTCTCATGGAGGATCCTTCCTCGTGTCTTCCAGCTTCAAGTGGCTCCAGGTGTTCCTGGGCTGTGGCCACATCACCCCGCTCTCTGCTCCATCTTCACGGGACCCTCTTTCCTGTGTGTCTGTGTCTCCTCTTCTGATCCTTATAAGGACACTTGTCATTGGTTTAGGGTCCAGCATGAGCTCATCTCAAGATCCTTCAGTTAATGACAGCTGCAAAGATCCTTTTTCCAAATGAACTCATGGTCACAGGTTCCAGGGATTCGATGCGGCTGTATCTTTTGGGGACCCCCATGCAGCCCATGACAATGACTGTCTCCCAGCTGTGGCCAGGGCTCCTCAGGGTCAAGCACAAGACTGGAAGCCCCCTCAACCCCCTTCCTCACCCAAGCTCCAACACAAAGAGGCCCCCAGAAAAGGGTTGCCATCTTGTCTGGAACCAGGACCCATCCTGCAGAGGTGAGAGCTCACAGGCCCTTGAAAGCCCAGGTCTCTCGGGGCAGTATTTGCCTGTGACGTCTGGGATAAGACATTTTTCCTGGATCTGCCACTGGATGAATGATAACCATGACAGTAATGGAATTGGGGCATGTGTAGAACCTCTAGGCCAGGCCCTTCCCATGCACTATCTCGAATCCACAGAAAAGGCACCTGCAGTGAAAACTGTCGAGAGCTTGCTGAGCACTGAGTTGGCACCAGGCGCTGATGTATGTGTTTAACGGAAACGGAGGCCTCAAATGCACACAGCAACCCTCTGAGGAAGGTACTACTGTCGTCCTCATTTCACAATGGGGACACTGAAGCACAGAGTAGTTAAGTAATGTGCCTAAGGTCACACAGCAAATATGTACCAGAACTGGGATTTGAACCCCGGCAGTGGGGCTCCAGAGTTGTGCTTGTAACCACTACCTGTGATCCCCATGAAGTGGATTTCAGAGAAGCACAGTCACTTGCGAGGGGGCCCAGCTTTGGATCTGGCCACTGTGAACTCCCTCCCATCCCCATGGCCTCTCACTGCCTGGTCTTTGGCGTGAATCACTGTTCCCTGGCTCCTCAGCTGGCTAACTTCTGCTTAGCCTCAATTCGGTCTGCACCCCTTCCTCCAGGAAGTACTCCCTGACTTCCACCCTGGGCTGGCCGACTGCCCCTCATGGTGTCTTCTAGAGGCTGACACACCAGGTGGGAACCACTGTTGGGAACTGGTCTTCCTGTAGAGTCCGGAGCCCTGTGAGAGGTGGTCTACTCCTCCCTGTGTCCCGGGGGTAGGGCCTGGAGCCTGGCGTGCGGTACAGGAGCTACATATACCCGCAGTGGGCCGTGGACGCACCTGCCTGAGGTGCCCTCCTTACGTGTCGGTTACACGCCTGTCCCGTGTGTAACTTTCAGCAAGCAGCAGTGAGCCACAGGCTGTCCAGCTCGGGAAGTAAACCCTGACAAATGGGTCCTCATTGTAAACAAATGATTACATTCATTACTTCCTTGGTTCTGCTCAGCTGTTGACAACTCAGAGGAAGGCTGCAGCCCTGGCTCTGTCCAGGAGGACACCTCCCACCCGGATTGACCCGCACTGGTGCCCAAGGCTCGGCTCGCCACCCACGGGACACCCTCCCCAGCCCCGCAGGGACAGCAGAGCCTGGCAGGACCGCCACCAGCGTTTACTACGAGAACGCATGGCCCCTGCAGGCGAGCCCACTGGCTGGGGGCTCCCCGAGGGCAGGGCATGAGGGAGGAATTTAAGGGTGAATGGCCTACCGAGGGAGTGCTGGCCTGGAGGATGGATGGAGCTTGGACCGACAGACCTGGGCTGCTTCTGGTTTTTCGCTGACTTCTGGTCTACCTGGGCAGGTGGCTTGCCCTGTCTGAGCCTCAGGTTCCTTACCTGTAAAGCGGCTGAGGGACCCCCTCCCCGGCTCTGGTGTGGACAAGAACAGAGGAGGTGACCGTGAAAGGTCATGTCCAGGCTGGGCCCACGGTGGGTGGGGGATTGACATTTGCGGAATCCAAGTACAGGATGGTGCCGTGGGTGTTTTCTCGGGGGAGGGAGCCCGGCGTGGGAGCCAGAAGCCCCAGTTCAGAGCCTCTGATCTGCCCCTCGGTGTCACGTGCCAAGAGCAAGTGGCTTACATGGGACACAGATGGGGGCGGGACCCCAGGGAGGGCACAGGGAGGTCTGAGGGCTACAGGCGGGGAGAGAGGAGCTGCAGGGCCAAGGGAGGGACAGAGGGAGCGAGAGACAGCCAGACGGACATGGGATACACAGAGGGGAGGGACGAGGAGACCAGGGCTGGGGCCAGGGAGGCCACGAGACCAGAGATGGACAGGGGAGGGTCCCAGCTTCTGTCACCTGCCTGTTTCATGCAGTGCCGTTCAGGGCAGGAACGGCTTTACAGATAACAGATGGTGATCGAGTCGATGATGGGGACCACTAACCTGAACCCCAACTCAGCAGAATGTTATCCCCCCCAAATTCCATTCTTCTCATTAGCAGACCTGTATCGCAAGGTACTCCATTACCGTTACTTGAATTTCATCAAAAAGAGCAAGTTTTCTCTCTTGTTCTAAAAGTACCTGCGTAGTACCCTTTTGACCGGCAAAGCCTAAAATATTTGGCCCTTGACAGAATTTTGGCAGGTCCCTGGGTTGGAGCAGTGGAGATGGGGAGGGAGGCGGGGGGAAGCCGGGACAGGGGTGACACCTGGCGCACCACAGCCCGCACTGAGGGTCCCACCTCGAGGATGTCGATGACCACGCTCTCCTCCGCCTGCCGCGAGCTGCGCACGTCCCCCAGCACCAGCGAGTAGCGCACGCCGCGCGGGTCCGACTGGTAGAGGTTGTAGGTGTCGGTCTGGTACCACTCCTGCACGGCCACGAACACCTGGCTCTCGTCTGTGCTGATGACCTGCAGATCCTGGGGACGGCGGGGGAGCCGGGGTCAGAGGCGGGCTGGGGGCCCACGCGGGAGAGGGAAGCTGGCCTGAGGGGAGGGGGAACGGGGGGAGGGGGGAGCAGGCCTGGGGGGCGGGGCAGGCCTCAGCCCTGGCGGGAGTGGGGGGCTTGGCCACAGCCCTCTTGGAGTCAGGCTGACCTAGATTATCATCCTGGCTCTGCCCTCTCAGCTCTATGACCTTGGCCAAGTCCCTTTACCTCCCTGGGCCTCCGTTTTCCCACCTCCAAAACGGGGATGACGTTCCCGCCCTCTATACTGGGTGGGGGGAGGGATGCCCAGGCACTGGGTGGGGTGCAGTGACACTCCCCCCATCTGTCCCTGCAGCGAGGAGGGGGAGCTTTCCTCCACGCACCCCCAGACCGTCAGAATGCACCCCAGACCATCACCTCTGGGAGGCGGGGATGCGGCTCCTCCCGGGCCCCTCCCCCATCCCATCCTGAGGTTCAGGCAGGTCATCTGTCCGTTCATTCATTCAACACGTATTCATTAAGCGCCTACTGTGTGCCAGGCACTGTTCTAGGCCCTGGGCTACACCAGGGGGTCACACTGGCCTCTGCCCTCTGGGAACGTACACTGGCGGGAGGGATGGATTAATTCACTCCAGCCTCACGCCCGGGACCGCATCACCGGCCTGCTACGGGAGCTGCCCTTTGCCCACAGCTCCTCCTGGTCAGGCCACGCTCACCCTTGACCCCCGCCAGGCACACAGCCAACAAGGCCCCCTCCTCCAGGGCAGCGGGCTGCCCAGGGCCCTATGGGAGCCGAGGGCAGGCGGCTGGCCAGTAGGCAGGCGGGGGGGCTGCCCTGAGCAGGGGAGCAGCCAAGGCCAAGGCCCAGAGCCTGGGTTCCACCTGGAGCAGGAGGCCAGGCACCTCCCGAAGGGGCCGGGCAGCCGTCTGGGGCTTCAGCGCCAGATTTTACAATTCAGAATTTAAAAAAACAAAACAAAACAACCAATTGAATAAAAAGGAAGAAGAAGAAACCCAGGGCTAACCTTAGTTTCTTCTTTTTCTTTTCATTCCCAGCCAGCGCCAACTACTGCATGGGAGGCACGTGAAAAGTCATCTGAACAGGCCCATTTCAAAGCCATAAGGAGCTCTTTTTCTGCAGCCTCTACCGTTTGCCTTCTATCACTCCGAGACTTTTATTGCCCCTCTGGCAGTAGAGCTGCCAAGATCCAGGAGCTGAAGACGGGTGGTGGGGGGAGGGGGCTGGTTACAACCCTCCGTCCCGCCCACTGCGGGTGGTGCAGTTTGGGGGTACGCTTCCTTTTGCGTTTCTCACCTGATGTTAGGGCACAGAGACAGGAAATGTTTCTCTTTCTCTAATAGCAGATCGGGTCCCTATTCTGTCCAGCCGAGCAAGACCTTCAATTGCCAGAAGAAGAGGCCGCCTGGGCAGGGCACAGGCTGGTGAAGGCCCCGTCCCCTCCTGCCTGTGCCCACCCCCCCACCCCGAGCTGTGCAGCCAAAAGAAGGGGCTTTGCAGAAAAGGGATGCAGTGCCGCGAAACACCTGCAATGCACCTCCCAACCAGGGAGAGCCCTGCAGCGCGAGCGGGGCGTTGGTCCGTGGCTGTAAATCTAACACACAGACATGGGTGGACCCAAGCAGCTCACAGCCAGGGAGGGGTTACAGAGTCAGGGGTCACAGGCTTGGCGGTCCCCAATCTGTGATATGGGACAGTAGGGTGGTGGGGCGTCTGAGGGATGCCTGTGAAACCTGGGAAGTGAGGTCATCTCTGCTCCTCTCGCCCACCTCCCCTCCTATTTCTCCATGCTCGGCCACAGGCCAGGCTGCACTGTGTCCTTTGGGGTATTGGTCATTCTGCGGCCTCAGCAGGAAAAAGCCTTCCATCGGCCAGAGTTTCTGAGCTCACGCAGTGCCCGGCATTAATCACACGAGAAGCAATCAGTATTTATTGTTATCGCATTAATTCCGACTTTGCCTTCCCCGCACCTGGGTAAATGTTTACTATCATCTGGGAAACAAAGAAAAATGTGTAAAGGAGCAAAAGTTTCCTGTAGTGCTACCCCTAGAGAGACCTGATATTAACATTTAAAAATGTTTACTTCTGGGCTTTTTCCCAAGTGGGATTCCTATACTTTTTCATGTATGGTTTGCACCTTGCTCTTTCACATTATATGGGGAGCATTTTCCTCTGTCATTAACATTATTTATAAACACCACTTTTAGTGACTGCATGGTATTCCCTTTTGTGGATGTACCGTATTTCATTGAATATTTCCCCACTCGTGAGCTTTTAGCATCTCCAACATTATGTGCAAGACAGTCATAAACATTCCCAGACACAGATCTCTGCGTCTCTGTATTTCTTCAACATAAATCTAAGAAGGGAAATTGCTGCATCGGAGAGTAGGAACATTTTTAAAGCTCTTGTTACATGTTGTTCAATCATCGTCCTGAGAGTATATGTTCCTTCCCCACCAGCAGAGCTAGAGGGTGCTCATTTTACTTCATGCATTGAAACAGTCTTTTTAAAATCTTTGCTGATTAGAGAGTGATAAATAATATGCAATTTTTTCTTAAATTTGCCTTTACATTATTCTTTTTTAAAAAAGTTAGAAGCAGAGACATTTGTTGACTCCATTTCTAAACAAAAGACATTAAAAAAATTACACATATGTATATGTGTTTGCATGTATATATAGCTATATGCCCTAGAGAAATATGTGGAAAGAAACACCAGAGTTGCCAATGTTTGTTATCAGGTAGAATTAGGTTTGATTGTAAGTAATAGAAACTGGAAAAAAAAGTGACTCAAATGAGATAGAAACTCATTTCTCACGAATGTAAAAGAAGTCCAGAGATAGACATTCCAGGATGGAAGCTGGAATCACCAGGGACAGAGGCTCCTTCTGGGTCACCATTCTACTGTCCCATGATATGGCCCTTGTCCTCATGGTTCAAGATGATTGCTAGAGCTCCAGCCATCTTGTCAACATGCAAGGCAACAGGAGGGAGGGAGGAAAGAGGGAGAGAAAGGCTTGCCTTTAAAGGAGGGCTCTGAGAAGTCTCCCAGATGTGACAATTCCACTTAATCTCACTGGCCAGATTCTAGAAACAACCACATGTAGCTGCAAGGGAAGCTGGGAAATATAGTCCTAGCTGGGAAGCAATGTACCAGCTAAAACTTAGGGTTTGTTAAACTAAGATGAAGAAGAAGAACGAACATTGAGATATCTCTAAGAGTTCCTACAACAGTTACTCTGAGGAATGAAGAAGTGAGATTGTCACGGAAAGGAGGAATGGAGAGGTAAGCGGGTAGAAATGGTATATATTTGCATTATTCCATTAGTTGCAGTGAAAACATTTTAAAGAAGTAACTTTGGAAAGTTTAAAAACATTTTTAACAAGCATGATAGGGGAAACTTCCCCATAGATTTTTACATAAAATCCAAGGAACAGCCGAATGAACGAACACTTCCACCAAATTCTTTCAGCACTTTGAATATAGCAACTCACTGCCTTCTGGCCTCCAAGGTTTCTGATGAGACATCTGCTTATAATCTTCCTGATGATCCCTTGTATGTGACGAGTGGCTTCTTTTGCTGCTTTCAGGATTCTTTCTTTGTCTTTCTACAGTTTGATTATAATGTGTCTTGGTGTGGAACTGTTAGTGTTTATACTACTTGGAGCTCACCACGCTTTTAAAGACATTTACAGTCACATCTTTCAACAATTTTAAGGAAGTTTTGGGCCACTATTTTTCCAAATAATTTTTCTGCCCCTTTCTCTCTCTCCTCTCCTTCTGGGACACGCATTATGGAATGCGTGTATTGGTCCACTTGATGGTGTCCCACAGGTCTCTTAGATGGTGTTCACTTTTCTTCAGTCTTTTTTCTTTCTGTTCCTCAGATTTTATCATGTCAGTTGTCCTATCTTCAGGTTCTCTGATTCTTTCTTCTGTCTGCTCAAGTCTGTTTTTGAATCTCTCTTTTGAGTTTCCATTTCAATTATTGTTCCTTTTAGCTCCAGCATTTCTTTTTGGCTCCATTTATGTGTTCTATCTATTTTTTTTGGTACAGGCATACCTTGGAGATACTGTGGGTTCAGTTCCAGACCACCACAATAAAGCAAATATCACAATAAAGTGAGTCACACGGATTTTTTGGTTTCTCAGTGTATATCAAAGTGATGTTTACACTACACTGTAGTCGATTAAGTGTACAATGGCATTACGTCTTACGAAATGTACATACCTTAGTTAAAAAGTACTTTATTGCTAAAAAATGCTAACCATCATCTGAGCCTTCAGTGAGTCATAATTTTTTGCTGGTGGGGGGTCTTGCCTCTCGATGTTGATGGTTGCCCACCGATCAGGGTGGTGGCTGCTGAAAGTTGGGGTGCCTGTGGGAATTTCTTTAAAGCAGACAACGACGAAGTTTGCTGCATCAATTGACTCTTCCTTTTATGAACACTTTCTCTGTAGCAGCAATGCTGTTTGATAGAGTTTTATCCACAGTAGAACTTCCTTCAACATTAGAGTCAGTCCTCTCAAACCCTGCCACTGCTTTACCAGCTAAGTTTAGGTAATATTCTAAATCTTTTGCTGTCATTTCAGGAATCTTCACCGCATCTTCACCAGGACTAGATTCCATCTTAAGAAACCACTTTCTTTGCTCATCCCTAAGTAGCACCTCCTCATTCCTTAAAGTTTTCTCATGAGGTTGCAGCAATTCAGTCCCATCTTCAGGCTCCACTTCCAACTCTAGCTCTCTTGCTGTTTCCACCACATCTGCAGTGACTTTCTCCATGAAGTCTTGAGCCCCTCAAAGTCATCCATAAGGGTTGGGATCAACTTCTTCCAAACTCCTGTTGATATTGATACTTTGACCTCTTCCCAAGAATCACAAATGTTCTTAAGGGCATTTAGGATGGTGTATCCTTTCCAGAAGGTTTTCAATTGACTGCTCAAATCCATCAGAGGAATCACTGTCTATAGCAGCTATAGCCTTATGAAATGCATATATTAAATCGTAAGACTTGAAAGTCAAAATTACCCCTTGATCCATGGGCTGCAGAATGGATATTGTGTTAGCAGACATGAAAACAACATTAATCTCATTGTATGTCTCCATTAGAGTTCTTGGGTGGCCAGGTGCATTGTCAGATGAGCAGTAATATTTTGAAAGGAATCTTTTTCTGAGCAGCAGGTCTCAACAGTGGGCCTAAAATATGCAGTAAACCATGTTGTAAACAGATGTGCTGTCATTCAGGCTTTGTTCCATTTACAGAACACAGGCAGCGTAGATTTAGCATAATTCTTAAGAGCTCTAAGATTTTGGGCATGGTAAATGAGTACTGGCTTCAACTTAAAGCCACCAGCTGCATTAGCCCTTAACAAGAGAGTCAGACTGTCCTTTGAAGCTTTGGATCCAGGCACTGACTTCGCCTCTCTATCTATGAAAGTCCTAGATGGTATCGTCTTCCAGTGGAAGGTTTTCGTTTACATTGAAAATCTGTTGTTTAGTGTAGCCACCTTCATTAATGATCTTAGCTGGATCTTTTGGATAACTTGTGGGAGCTTCTACATCAGCACTTGCTGCTTCACCTTGCACTTGATGTCATGGAGGTTGCTTCTTTCCTTAAACCTCGTGAACCGACCCCTGCTGGCTTCAAACTTTCTTCTGAAGCTTCCTCACCTCTCAGCCTTCATAGAATTGAAGAGAGTTACAGCCTGGCTCTGATTAGGCTTTGGTTTAAGGGAACGTTGTGGCTGACTTGATCTTCTATCCAGATGACTCAGACTTTCTCCGTATAAGCAATAAGTCTGTTTTGCTTTCTAATCATTCATGTTTTCATTGGAGTAGCACTTTTAATTTCTTTCAAGAACTTTTCCTTTGCATTCACAACCTGGCTGTTTGGTGCAAGAGGTCTAGCTTTTGGCCTGTCTTGGCTTTCAACATGCCTTCCTCACTAAGCATAATCATTTCTAGGTTTTAATACAAAGTGAAGGAAGTGTGACTTTTCCTTCCACTGGGACACTCAGAGGCCATTGTAAGGGTATTAACTGGCTTAATTTCAATGTTGCTGTGTCTCAGGGAAGAAGGAGGTCCAAGGAGAGGGAGAGAGATGAGGGAATGGTCGGTTGGAGGAGCAGTCAGAACACACACGACATTTATCAATTAAGTTGGCCCCAAACAATTATAGTAGTAACTTCAAAGATCACTGAACAGAGTTCACCATAACAAATATGGTAATAATGAAAAATCTGAAATATTGTGAGATTTACCAAATGTGACACAAAGACACAAAGTGAGCAAATGCTGTTGGGAAAATGGCACCAATAGACTTGCTCCATGCAGGGCTAGGGTTGCCATAAACTTATAATTTGTAAAAAAAAACCAAACAAAAAAAACAACATCTGCAAGGCACAATAAAGTGAGGTATGCCTATATTTCTAATTTATTTGTACTTTGTTTTCTTGACTTTCTCCACATTTCCTTTAGTTCTTTGAGCACCTTGAAGACAGTTGTATTAAAGTCTTTGTCTAGTAGATGTGCCATCTGGTCTTTCTCAGAGACAACTTCTGTTGGTATCTTCCTCTTTGAATGGATTGTACTTTCTTTGTTTGCCTTGTGGTTTCTTTGTTATTGAAAACTGGATGTTGGAATCTAATAACGTGGTAACTCTGGAAATCAGATTCTCTCCCTTCCTCAGGGTTTGCTGGTTTTTAAATTTTTTATTTAGATTTTATTGCTGCAGGCTATCTGCATGTCAGGGATCAGCCTGAGGTGTAAACTGAAGTTCTCCTCAGGTCTTTTCTGAGCCTGAGCTTTTTCCTGGGCATGCTTGGTGACTTTCTAAATTCCTCCATATGTGTGGTTGCTTTTGAATGTCCTAGTCCTTAAATGTTGGCTCCCAAAAGGGAAAAGAAGGAAAATAAAGGTGGGGTGGCAGTGGAAACAGGTTCTGGCTGTAACTGAGCAGGACCTTGTGGGGACTTCCCGGGACAGACCCCTCCTCCATGTGCTCTGCTTTAGCTCCTCTCTAAAGGACATAGATAATAGTATCTGATGCACATTTTCTGAGTTGTTTTGCAGATGCTAATACCACCACCAAATGGGAGAAGTTAACTACTTGATCATGAGCATGTAGCCCCAGAACTACTGGTGCCCAAGGATTGATAATGTTAACCCCTATGACCCTGCCCTGTTACCTCACCATCAACCAATCAGAGAATTGCGCACGAGCTGATCACATACCCTGGGATGCCCCTCCCCCACCTTGCCTTTAAAAATGTTTTGCTGAAACCTGTTCGGGTATTTTGAGCACTAGCTGCCTGGACTCCTTGCTTGGTGCCCTGCAATAAACACCGCACTTTCCATCACCACAACCCGGTGTCAGTGGGTTGGCTTTGCTGCGCGTGGGCGAGTGGACCCAAGTTTGGCTCGGTAACATGGCCCTTTAAATCCCTTGGAAGCTGCTTCAGCTGGTGGTGGCTGCAATAATAGCTGTGTGCCTGGGTGTCTGCATGCATGATAAGAAACACCAATCAACAATCAGAGCACAGACTCCCAATATTGGGGGGCAAGGTCCAATATTTAAGGACAAAGTCCTATGCCCACTCTGGCTCCGGCAAGCTGTGTGTCTGCTGCTCTAGGAATATGTACACAGCTGCCGGCCACGCGGCTGGGGGGCAGGAGTGGGAGATGGGGAGCTGCTTCCTTGGGAAGAGCTAAAACTGTGGGTATTAACCTTGATTTATGGTGCAAGCCCTCCCCTGGAAGCTGCAAGCCTTTGAATAGACTCCGGAGTTCCAAAACAATTACATCAGGCAGATTCTGCCAGTGGATTGTTGTCTAAGTGAGAAGACAGACTCCTGTGCTTTACCACTCGACCCTCTTCCCTGATGTCACTTCCTCCTTTATTCTTACGCTTTATGGGTTTTATTTTATTTTATGTAAACAAATTACAGATAAAAGACTATTTACTTTATGCTTATGAATGTTTCTATATAATCAATAGTTACTTGGATTTTTCCCCTCTTTTGTCTGTTTATAGCCTTTGCCTATTTTTTTTTTTTCTGTTAGGGAACATGAGTAATTTTTTTTTTTTAATCTCTACAAGTAAACAATTTAAGCACAAAGCATGCTGGTAAATATAATAAAAACTGTTTACCCATTACAGGTTTCAGAGACAGGTGAATTAAAACAGCAGAATGGTACCTTTTATACCTTTTTAAGTACAAGGAAAATAGAATTGATACCACACAAAATTTGGCAAAGCTGTGTTGAAACTGGTCTATTCTAACTTTGCTGGTGGAACCCTTTCAGAAAGCAACTAAGCTCCACAAAGATTTATATCCTTTGTCCAGAAGTTTTTCTTAGACTGACTTGAGAAAATAAAAAAGGAAATACCTGTGGGCACAGATATATTCATGGCAGCACTGTTTATAATTATGAAATATGGAAACAACCCAAATGTCTAAACAACAGGAGTCTGGCTTAGCTGAACAAGGTACGGTCTCCTGAGTTGAAAGTTTTGCAGCCGTTTAAGGTGGATATCATGTGTCATGTGGGAAAAATTCTCCGGAGACACGTCATGTGAAAGCCAGGCTGTAGACAGAGTACCTGCAATGATACAGCTACAGCAGTGTCGCCTTGGCTTGGGGCCCAGGACCGAGGGAAACCTCACAGGGCTCGGGAGGGAGGGAGGGAGGGAGGGAGTGGGGGGAAGGAGGAAGGGAGGCTGTGGTGAGCTCCCCTCTGCTCTGATTTCTATTGTTTCCATGATGTTACTTGGGCAATTAAAGAGAGAAAAAAAAAAGATGGGGGTGGTTTGCGGGGGAGGAAACAGGCAGGAGTTACAAATTCACCGTATAACAACAAAATCTGATTAGGAAATTCAATTAGCTAGCTCTCCGTTGTTGGTGGGAACACGGCTCTGCCTGCTCTCCTGAATTCGGTGGAGAGGAAGCAGGCAGCTCTCTGGACGGGCAAGGTGCTCAGCAAAGACCAAATGTGGTCTTGAGGACCCTGCAGGGCTCGGGGTGGGGGTGGGTGATCCCTGAGAGCAGCCTGGCTTGTGCGTGGTCCTCCGCTGCCTGCCGCTGGGTCCTGGGCAGGACCCCCGCGTGAGGACACGTAGTGCCAATGCAAATGCCACCGATATAAGTGGGTTCCTGGCCATCCCTTGAAACTGGATGACAGGAGGGGCATGTCTGCGTCTGGTTTCTGTCACCACTTACGATGCGGGGGCAGTACCTAGCATCACAGCCTCACGACTCTTTTCAATGACCCCTGATTTCCGCAGACACGGGAAGCTGGCAGGTAGCACGTGCTGTCAGGGGCCTGCAGAGGGACTTGCAGTGGTGCTTCCTGCAAATCCCCCCCAACACAGAGACCAAGAAACACTCACTGCCGTCTCAGCCACGGGCCAGGGAGGTGCAGCCAGGGCTCGAGGTCACAGAGGTCATGACTTGGGGCTGCAGTCTCCTCAGAAGACCCTCAGAGATGGCCTGGCCGCTGGTCCAGCCTCCCCCATCCCAGGAAAGGGGCAGCATCTGCCCAGGTCCCAGTGCCAGAGGGGAGCAGGGAGAGACCCAGGGGTCCACTCAACCCGCCCCCTCCCAACACCAGGACAAAGGACGTTGCTGCTGCTGCAGCCCCCAGTGGCGGAGGAACAGCCTCTCAGAAGCTGAAAGGCCCCCCCACCCCCCAGAGATGCCAAAGGCATTTGCCATAAATGAAACCATTAGCTTTTCATTTATTTACTCGGCCAACACTGGAGGGACTTTATTAAGCTTCCTTCTTTTCTTTCTTTCCTTTCCATTTTTTCCCCCTCTTCCTTTTCTTTTTCTAAAGAGATGCTTTTAAAAGGTTTTAAAAGTCTCAGGAACTTTTCCCATTTCTGGCTCAGGAGGGGTCTGTGATGTCCCGAGCAGCAGCTCCGGCATCCAAGTCCTTTCCAGCAAGCCACAGCCCCCGGGCCTGCAGGGCCCAGGGCATCCACCTCCTCTCCACCCTCCAGCCAGGTCTCTCCTGCCCCAGGGCCTTTGCACCTGCACTGTCCTACACCTGAACAGCCTTCCCCCAACCTCTGGGCTTCAGATGAAACATCCCCTTTAGGGAAGCTTCCCCCACCCTCCATCACTCTCTGCCTCGGCCTCTCATTTCCTTCGCAGTACAAATCACAGCTTGCAATTATTTTACACATTTGTCTGTCTGCTTGACTTTCTGCCTGTTTCCTCTGAAAACCCAGCCAGGGCAGGAAACCGGGGTGTCTGACTACAGCTGTAGAGTCTGTTCCTAGCTTACATTTCATGCGCGGTAAGTATGTCGGGGAGAAGGGCTGCTTCAATCTGCGCTTCTGAATTATGTACATGGGATGGAGACCATCCTCTGGAGGGAGATGTGGCAGAAGGCTGGTCTCAGACTCGCCTGGACCTCGGACCTCGGTTTGAAACCTGCTTTGGTTTCTTACAAGCTGTGTGACCTCAGACAGGATATTCAGCCTCTCTGAACATCAATCACCTCCTTTGTAAAGTTGGAGTAAAATATCAGTAGGGAGGGGGCTGTGGGGTTCACCCTGAGGCAGGGCAGGGGCAGGGTCTGGACAGCCTCCATGTCCCCCTTCTTTGCCTGCCAGGCAAGGGGAAGGAAGTAGCGTTAATTGAACACCTACTATCTACCAGGCACTATGCTAGGCAGTTGGAATGCAGAGGTGAATAAAACAGAAACCGCCCCCCAGCCCTGGAAACTCTAGTTGAAAGCAGGCGACGGACACACGGGGTTGCCAGCACCCTGAGTGTCAGGAAGGAGAAGGGTGGGGTGTGAGCAGGAAACTGAGGCCTGGACCAGCCTGGAGGGTCAGTGGGAAGAGACATTTGTCTGAAACATCACATGTGCAGGAGTCTGGGGAAAAGAAAGACCAGGCAGAGGGAAGAACATGGCAGAGGCACTAAGACAGAATGAAGCTGGGCACATGTGAGGATGGAGTGGAAGGGGAGGGGGCAGTAGCTGGAGGGGGAGGGGGGAGTAGCTTGCTCTTATCCATCCTGACCTGGCCACCACCAAGCACAGGTGCAAAAGCCCTGCAGCCCCACGAGTCAGGGCAGGCTCAGCACCCGGCTCAGGGCCCGGTGGAATGGGGAACCCACTCGTACCTTTGGCAACGCATACTTCGGCAGCTTCATCGGGACAAATTCATTGCGACGATAAGAGATGTAGTATTTGGTCTGGTTTGTTGAGGTTGCCTAACAGGAGGGGAAAAAACAAGTTTGTAAGGGACTAGGTTTCTTGTCGAGCCAAATCCTGGTGCAAATGCCCTTTTACTTTGCTTATACATGCTCTGCTTGAAATGGGAAGACTCCTATTCATCCTTCAGAGCCCCACACCAAATGCCCCACCTCTGGGAAGTCTTCCTCCACCTCCCTCAGTTAGAACTAACCTCCTTCCCCATGCTCTCTCAGCACCTGGCTTCCCTACGTCTGAGTTACAGACAAGGTGAAGAAAATTCTGTTCCCCAGAACTCCTCTTAGGGAGAGTACTTGGTGAGCCACTGAGTGGAGGAAGAGGCAGGCCAAAGGTAAGCTCAAGCCACAAAAGATGACCACCAGACCACGAGGCAAGAAACAGAACGAGAGGCAACACTCCTGAGACTGTCATGTGGCCAGCACTGTCCCAAACATCTCATCGGTATCAAACCCAACAACTCCACGACCTGTGATCATTTCCATTTTAAAGATGAGAAAAGTGAGGCCCAGAGATGGAGTAACTTGTCTCCAACGGGATATAATAGAAGACCCAGGAAAAGAGCAGCATTTGCTTCTTTGGGGAAGGGGCAAGGAGGAGGCGGTGAGAAGGGAAGAGGAGGAGCAAGGGGGCAAACGGGTGATGGGAGAGGGAGCGGGCCAGGAGCTGGACAGAGCACAGTGGCCGCTGACCTCTGGCCCCGGCCGGGCATGCACCGCGGGCTGGGCCTTCCCCCGTCGGACACAGACAGGGTCAGCAGTGGCAGACCAGGCCTCTGCGACAAAGCTGAGAGCCAGCCGTGATCACATCTGAACCCAGACCAGCCAGTGACGACCTCGCGTCATCCAGGCGTCATCCAGGCTGAGTGCGCGGGGGCGGCTCCTTCACCATCACAGCTCGGCCTCCTGAGCCCCCTCCTTCCAGACCAGATCACCGAGCAAGCCAGTTACAGCGTGGCCCCGCCTCCCGACAGCACCCGATCCGGCATCTTCCATCCTCCCCGAGCCCCCTCCCATGGCCCACCCTCGGCCAGGCCTTCCCAGCACCTCTAACTGAGCCCCCCACCCCATCCCGGGGCCCCGTGGTGCATGGTGCCTACTGCTGCACGAGGACCAGCCCAACCTGCCCAGCCACAGCTGTGCCCCCGGGGTCTCAGGCTTGGGGCGCTGGCAGACCAGACAATCACAACATTTAGAAAACACTCAACGTGAGATACTGTTGTTGAAGAAGCCAATGCTGTCATTGCTCCAACCCTTGGTAGATATTTGCAGAAACACAATGGGAGGTGCTGGGAAGACAGCGGTACTGAGAACAGACCCGGAGCCCCGCCCCCACCGGACTGCAGGGTCTATAGTAAACAGTAAAGGACGACAGTGTGGCCTGGCTGTGACGGAGGAAGGCACAGAGCTGGGGGCGCTCTGAAGAGGCAACCTGTGGGCCTGAAGTAGAGTGGAAGTCAGGGAAGGCTTCCTGGAGGAGGTGGTGCACGACAGTGTTGGACGAGGAGGTGGAGAAGGGGGCGCGAGCGGTCCATGCCCAGGGAACAGCGCGTGCAAACACACAGAAGGGATGGGAAGCCGTGGGGCTGGGCGTCAGGCAAGGGTGAAGGAGAATGGGGGTGGGGCTGGGAGTCGGCGGCGGGGCTGGGAATCAAGGCCGGTGGTGGCAGGAGCCTCTGGCCTGGCCTGCTCTAATGGGGGCCGTGACACACCCTGCCAGTTCCAGCCCCCAAATCCACAGGAGGCCCTGGTACACTCTGCGTGTGGAGAAGGGCACCTGGGGTGATGAAACGTCCCTGAGATGGGGGAGCCTTCAGGGGAGAGAACACCAGTGGCTGCCCCTAAGGGGCCATCTTCATAGGAGCCTTTGGATTTGTCTCATGGGGTCCTAGAGGGTGGAGCAGGGGTCACTGGATGAGAGTAGAGGAAACACTTCGTCTCAGTGCTGGAATGACATTTCCAAAGATTTGAGCTATCCAGGAGAGGGGTAGGCTGTTTTGGAAGGAGTGAGCTCCTCGTCAGTGGAAGTAATCAAGAAGTGGTATGACCAGTTGTTTCCTGGAGTGTCTGAACCGTCAGAACACATGGTGGTCCCAACTGTGATGTGAGTACCTGTGTGTACAGGCAGCAGGGCTTGGTCCCTGGGCTCTGGACAGCTGATGCCTGGCGGCCAAGAGAAATGATCAGAGACCACAGCTCTGAATATCATTTCAAAGTCACCGGAACCAGATGGAACAAAACGGGTTTGGGCTTGGGGGCCCTGGGCTGTGGGAAGTTCCTAGTGGGCAGAAGGGAGAAGGAGCAGGTGGCATCCCTGTGTTTTGGCCTTACGGGGTTTGGGGGGTGCCTTCCACCACCGTCACAGGGGCAGGGGAAACTGAAGTAAGTAGCACTTGAAAGTAAAATAGCCATTTTATTGCTTCCTGTTTGAGTGATTCCATTTTCCCCCGAGTGGCTTATATCCCACATCACTTATTGCCGATTTCCAAGAGCCCCAGCAGGAACCTCACCTTAACGAAGATGTAATCGTCCTGCACGGTCAGGGAACTGTGGTCAATGGGGCCTGCGAACGGCACTGTCAGTGTCTTATCGGAGCAATTGTGGATCTGGCAGGTGACGTACCGAAAACCTGCAGGAGATAAGAGCCAGCCACGCGGTGCATGAAATCTCAAAGACTCAGACTCTAGCTGAAGGAGTCAGACACAGCCTCAGACATGCTTAAGTGCTGAACCTTTTTGACTCGGTCTGCGTTCCGATACCCCTGCCGCCGGTTTTGTTTGTGGGTCTGAATTTTAAACGGTGTGCCCTGCGATTACACCTGCTGCTGAGTGGGGGCAGCTCTGTGCCAGGCGCTCTACGGCGAGGAGTTCTTCTAATACTCAGGACCATGCAACGATGGTCCCATCTTCCAGATGTGGAAATTGCGGCTGAGCAAGGTTAGGAGACTTGTCGACCTCAGGGCCACCTGGACTGCCTCCAGCTTTTCCTAGAGGAAGTTTCACTGGAACACAGCAGTGCCTAATCGGTTACGCATCACCCATGGCGCCTTCACCGTACAATGGCAGCCACTGGCAGCAGAGACCACACGGCCAGCCGAGCTAAACCGTTTACTAGCTGGCCTTGACGGGAAGCGTTTGCTGACCCCAGGGGGAGGTCGTGCAGGGGAGCACTGCCGTGTGAGTGCAGGACTTGATCCACATTCCGTCCCATGTGCCCTCTGCCCCTGGCTTTGGGTTAGGGTTAGGGTTAGGCACGGCACCTGCACGCCCGTGGCCACCTGTATCCTCTGTCTGGGAGAGGGACCTCGGAGCAATCCGGAGAGATGGTGGGCAGGAGAACCCCCCCCACACACATCTCCCCCCCACACACATCTCCCACCCACCAGCCTTCCCTGGGCAAGCTGGGTGCATGTGGTCACCCAGGGAAGGGACAGTGCAGGGCCGTGGCTGGCATCTATGGCACCCATCACGACTCGGGGCCCCTCCCCCCCTCCTGGAGTCTCTCCAACTTAAACGGGTGGGTGTGGGTAGGACTCAGGGGTTCTTTCCCCCTTAACTTTAGACAAACACTTTCATCCTTTTAGAAATATCTACGATCAAGCAAGTTGAACCCCTGTTTGGCCAGGCAGCTGCTGCTCTTACGTCAAGCCCTCTGTTTGCCGGGTTGGGGATCCCAGCGGAGTTGCGCAGAGGCCCGGAGCCTGTGCCCCGGGGGAGCTCGTCTCTACCGCTTTCGGGCAGGAGCGGCGTTTAACCACAGGGGCCAAATGGAGCCCAGCCAGGGAACTCAGAGACGTCAGCGCTTTCGGGGCACATCCTGCCCACAGCCTTCGGTGGCCTGGCAGCATGCAGAGTGCCAGGGTGCCGGGCTGGGGGCCGGAGGACCTGCCCTAACTCACCGGCAGGGTCCCCTGGGTCTCAGCTCCTCCACTGTAACGTGGGTATTAATGCCCACCTCAAAAGAGCAGTTGAGCGTCCAGGAGACCGTGCGCACAGTAGGCCCGCAATCAGCCACGGCTGTGCCATGGCCCGCTCCTGAACCACTTCCATCTCCCCTCTAAACGGCCTGGTCACTCCCTGTGGTCAACACTGAATTTCTTGTCGTGGGCTTGCCTGGCTGGACACGCCGTGGAGTTGCGCCCAGGCCAGACTCAAAGCGGACCACCTGCTCGCTCATTCATTCATTTACTCACCTGCCCACTCATTCGTGCGTGCATGCATTCATTCATTCATTTGTTCACTCATCTCACTATGGTCAGGCCCTCCCTGTTCCAGCTCTACTGCCAACGAGACAGACAAAGACCACCTTTCACGGGGCTGATGGTTTGTGCAGTGGGAGAAATGCCGATTCACAGCGCTTGCCAATTTCTCTGGTGTAAACCACCGCCCCCACCCCGCCGGGGCGGGGGGCAGTCTCAAGCCGCCGAGATGAAGTTTCTGACCACGGGGCTGAGAAGGGAGGTGGACGCTCGGCTCTCATGAGCCGGCACCAGCTGCAGCTCCGGGGAGAGGCAGACGGACCAACAGTGACCACGTGGTGTGACAGTCAGTGAGCGTCCTCGTGTCCACGGCACGGATTGTGGCCGCAGGGTCCTGCCACGTTAGCGCAGGGGCCCAGCATCTGCTCAGGGCGACTGGCACCTGGCCGTGTGCTTATTCATTTGGTGGCTCTACTGGGGACACAGAGGTGAATCGATCAGGCCCTGCCCCGTCCCCAAGGAGCTCCAGGCCCGGGGAAGTGTGCAGAGCTGTGACAGGGCAGTCCGGGTGCTGTGGAGCCCAGAGGAGGTGGTGGGCAGCCCGAGAAAGACGTTCAGGGTGGACAGATGGGGTGCAGCCTTCCCGCAGGGGCGAGGACAGGTGTAAGGTGACCTTGGGGAATGGCCCGTAGCTCAGGCTGGCCGGAGGGTAGGTGGGGCTGGAGAGTGGGGTGGGTCCTAAAGGCCCGGAGGCTGTGCCACCAAGCTTGGCTGGACTGGATTCTAACAGGGCTCCCGGGCTGGGGTGACTGGAGGTAGGGGAGACGGGGGAAGGACGCTGCTCCGCCCTGGGGGATCTTCACGCGCACGTCACAGCTGCTAGGCTCAGGGTCCCTCCTCCCCCGGGGAAGGTGGGCTGCGCGGAATCATCGCTGGGTGAGAACGGTGCCCCTTGTTGAGGATGGAGGCCTGGCCTTCCTCCTCGCTGGAGGTGGGAAATCACGAGACATCCCCCGCCTCTGCTGCGTTGAGCCCCGCTGGGGATCAGGTCGCCGTGAGCGTGGCCGGGATGCTTTTGGATTTGTGTGTGGAGGATGGTGGGGCTGCGGTCTGTCCCGGCCCGTGACCCTGTGATTTGGGGCAATCTGGAGCCTCTGTGAGCTTTTTCTGCTCCTGGTCAGTGAAGCTGAAGACACAGTAACATTCCCGCAGGACGGGGGCGTCCAGGGAGGAGCCAAGGGCTTGGACGTGGTAAAGGGACCCACTGCACGTTGACAGACAACGTCCCCAGGCTGAGCACCACGTGTGGGGCCCATTTCACAGACAAGGAGGCCGAGGCGCAGGGTCACTTCCAGGGTCCCGTGGCTCACACGTGGCGGGCAGGGAGCTGACTCCGGCGCCTCTGTCGCCAGCCAGGACTCCGGTGCCTGCCACCACTGAACCTACCCTCCACATAGTATGGCCCAGCCTGGGGACAGCTGTTTGCACTTGTCAGCTCCCACTGTTGGTTAAGTGTGACCCTGCCCGGGTCTCCACTCCGAGAGAAACCACCAGGAGGTCCCACCAGGCAAGGGGCAGGGCTGCGTCTTGTACTTGACCCTGCTGGGGACCCTGCTGCATCCCCAGGGATGTGACTGGTCCACAGGGGACTCAGTCAGTGTTTGTTGAATGAAGGCACAATCTACAGGTCCTCTCGGCTCTGATGTTCTAGAACATTCCATGGTTCTGCCGCCAGTGCCACTCCTTCAGGAGCACAGAGGACCTTTCTCATAGCATGCGCGGCCCCTGGGCTCATCGGCCACGAAGCTCCTTGCCCCACTGGAGGGGGGCAGCCGTCGGAGGCCCTGCCCCACCTCAGCACTCAGCAAGCTTGGTGGGGGGCAGGGTGGGCGCTGAGAGATGGGGAAACACTCAATGCTCAGGGGCCAGAACAAGTCATCCTCTCAATAGACTTTGCCACTGGAGTGGAGCTCCTGGACTTCAGTTTATCCCCAGTTGGAAAACAAGCACATTTAAAGTTATGCCGCATCGTAACACAGCAAGGTCAGCCGTGGAGGGCCAGCCACGAAGGACAAGGGCAGCCGAGCCGGCCACGGGCTGAGCAGACTTGGGGCGCTGGCTCCTGTACCCTCCCGGCTTACCTCCTCCGAGCTCCTGGGCCTCCACGTGGACCACGTCAGGGTCAGCGTCCACCCCCGAGACAGCCCTGGAAAAGAATGGCCGAGGTTGGCGTCGGCAATGGAGCCCCCAGGCCCTTCTCGCGGAGCCTGTGTGGTCCCGGAGCCCGAGGCAGCCATGTGGCCTCCCGGACCTGGGGCTCAGAGGACACAGTCCTCCCCGAGAGCCCACCTGCTCCTGGGAGGCCGACGGAGCCCCGGCCTCTGCCTTGCAGGGCCCAGGGTTTGCTGGGCATTCTTCCGTTTAGAGTAGTTTAGAGAAGACGTTCACATTAGTGCGTGTAGGTGTGTGTATGCGTGTAGGTGTGTGTATGTGTGTGTGCGTGCACATGTGTGTTAATGATCAAAACAATCCTAGGGGGCAGGAGGTGCCTGGGAATGTCACCCTAATTTAGCCACTGAGGGCACGGAGGCTCAGAGGAGCAAAACACACCCCCGGAGGGCGCAGATGCGGATTCACAGCAGGACCCTTCTCCCTTAGCCCTGCTCCCCTTCGTGCCCCCTTCACAGTGCATCCTTGGGAAGGCACTGCTGTCAGCCACTGGCCCCTCCCCTGACCACACTGCTCCAGGGGTTCTGGCAGCGCACGGAGCCCAGGGGGACTGTGGCTGCCCACGACGGAGCGTTCAACACGGCCCGAGACGAACGGGACGAAGACACACCCTGGGGGGGGCAGGGACTGGGCCGCCTCCTCCAGGGGAGCAGGGCACAGCGCTGACCCCTGCCCGCCCAGCACAGGGCCTGGCACCCAGGAGGCGAAGCGCAGGTTTTTCAACTGATGATGTGATGTTGTCCAGGGTTTCCCAGATTTTTACCGGTTCCAGGTATCAACTGGACTGTCATCTCCTGCCGTGTTCTGTATGTCAGCTCCCTTTAGAACCTTCTATCTACTTCAGCCATCTCCTGACCAAGAACACCCGGGACGTCACAGGTGTGGGGAGCTGATTGTATTTGTTATAACGTACATTCCAGCCGGTGTGACTGTTTAACTCCGTCCACCAAGCCGACCCTCTCACAGACAGTGATCTGAGGCAGCACCTTGACTTTGCCAAAGAGCAAACTGAGAGTCTGATGCAGAGGTCACTTCCCACGGCCACTCAGCGCTCAGGACAGGCATCCCCCTGGCCCCTGCAGGCCAATGAGATGTCCCTACCACCGAGTGCTCAGTCCCCACCACTGACAGTCCCCGGAGCTGGCCCCTCTCAGCTCTCAACCCGATTCCTAACGGGCTTGGCACCAGGGTGCCTGTCTGCTTCACCTCCTCCAGGGGCCAGGTGGTCCCAGGTGGACAGGGGAAATCCACAACGCTCCCCGTGGCGGGATGTGCAGTCTGTGATGCTTCAAACGTGGGTGCCGGCAGAAATCACTCTGACTCTCCATAGAGTCTCCATCGCAAGGTGAAGTGTTGATTTAGGTTTTGTGAATAGACCATTTGTAAGCTCCTTGGAAGGAGGTCTCCTGCCTGACATTTTCCTCTCTTTTCTGAATAAAGAGAGACATTGTTCCCTTTACCAGGAGCACTGACCGGTCCTCAGCTGGGCAGATGGAATTTTAGTTTGCCCATCCATCATCTGTAAATGGGGTCATGACACTCGGCCTGTCACTCATCCACTCACTCACTCTCTCATTCCCTCTCTCTCTCTCACTCTCCATTGGAGCCTCTCCCCTGCCACTTCCCAGCACGCCCACACCAGGCCCTGCACCAGGCAGGGAGCACAGTGGGCCTGAGGTCCCTGCCCCAGAAACCCTTGGTCACGGGTTTTGAAGACCACGTGAAACTCTGCATCTACACACCTCAGATGAAGCCTGGCTCCCTGTGGGAAATGACAAGCATTGAGCCCTGGGCCTTCTTGTTTGTCAAGGTCCCCAAACATAGTATTTGGGGAAGGCCCTTGGTCTATTGTTTAGAAACAGCAGTCACATGAGAAGACCTGTGGCCATGCAGGCTCAACACAGAGTGCAGGGAGTTGATTGCTACTCCTTTGGATACTAAGGGAAGCTCTGATGCAAACAGTTCTGGTAAACCCTCTAAGACACCACCACCAGGGCTGTTGTGGGATGACCTCTGTCTTCCCCTCACCTCCCTTCAGGACAGAAGTACTGCCACTTGCCTCACACCTGGGCAGGCACTGGAGCTCATGGAGGCGGAAGACTGAGGCTTTACGGGTGAGCGTGGGTTCGAGGCGGGAGGAAGACTTGGAAACGCCTGGGGAAGTGCAGGTGGCCAGACTGCCTGGCAGAGAGGCCAAGGGCAAGGTCACTGGCTACGGACAGAGGCAGCCATGGCCCATGATCTAGGACAAGTGCCCTGGCCTCTCTGGGCCGCCGTTTCCCCTCTGCAACGTAAGGGGAAGACAGCTGGGTGCCGTTGTGTGGATCTCATAAGAGGATGCACTCGGACCCGAGGTCTGGTGCCCGGTGCCCCGTCAGTGTTCACAACGTGGCTGCTGCTGGGCGGTCCTTACAATGTTGTCCCAGTGCCGTTGAGAGACCAGCAGGGAGGCGACGCGTCAGGGCATTCGTGGGCCCAGAACGTAGTAGGTCTCCCAGCCCCCGGCCACGGCCCCATGAGGCCAGTCTAACGAGCTCACTTGTTTAAGCTTCTCAAAACATTAAGGGTCTGAGTCTCAGACAGAACACGGGGCTTCAGCGATTCCCGCTGTCAGTTCAAGGACAGAGAGCGCCTTGGAAGCGCTGTCAAAACAGCATTATTCACTGTTTACAAGAGGGGCCCGTCCCTGTGCTGTCACCACGTTCCCGGGGAGACTCCAGGGCCCCGAGCAGACAAGTGTCTGGCGTGATTATTCCTCTCGCATAACGACTTGGAGCAATTTGAGAAACCTGGGGGAAGAAATAATTTGATTTGCCCGTGATAACAACGTGTCTGAATGAGCACCAACTTAGCTTTCAGTGCCTGCGGGCTGTTTCTCTCTGTGGTCCCAGAGGTCTCCCTGGGACTTGGACGCGCTGGCAGAACCGCTCCCCGCCAGTCCCCCCTCAATCCTGATCTGCCAACTTCCCAGGCCGCGCTGCTCAGAAACCCCACCTCCTGGCCCCCTTCCCCACCTCCTTGAGCCCCTGCAGGCTAACAGTTGACAAGAATGACAGGGCCTGTGATTGATGCCGCGCTCCAGTTTCCGAGGAAGGACCCGGGACCTCTCGAGGGCGGCCACGTGGAGGGAGCCCTGACACCACCACCCCCCAACCCGGGGCGGAAGACACACCCCCAGGCCGTTGTTCCGGAGGCGAGACCAAAGCTTCCCTTCAGCCTGTGGCCCTAAGTCCGCAAACTAGTTCCTGGCCCCGATTAGCATGAAGACGCAGAAGGAGCGGGAGGGGGACGGGAAGCTCGTCCCACAGCGTTTGTCCTGGGGACGCAGGGCTGGGCCTGGCTGGGAGGCCTGGGCGTACGTGTGCAGCCCAAATGAGATAAGAAAGGAGAGGACGTGAGTGTGTGTCACTTTCACACTCAGGAAAACGCAGTTTGGTGGAAAGAGCCCGTGTGTCACTGCACGCATCTCCAGAGGTAGTTGAGGCGGGGGTGGGTGGCAGCTGGGTCAGGGGCGCCAGCGTGGGCTCTGAGCCCCGCCTTTGGCTTCTGCTTCCTCTGCCCCTGGACCTCGTCCCTGTCTCATCCTTGTGGGCCGCACTCGCTTACCCAACAGGCGTTTCCTGAGCACCGGAGCCTCCTTGCTGGGGCGGTGAGACTAGAGCGCCACGCAAATCGATTGTTGAGGGGCTCCCAAGAGATGACACAAACGCGGAGGGGGCCCGGGCACCAGCTGGGGCAGGAGTGAGGGTCCAAGACCGCCAGGGGCTGAGGAAGCCATGGGGCAGGGGAGGCTGCACCGCCGGGCCGTCAGCCGGGGGCCGAGTCGGGACCAGGACAGGAGAGGCCGGGGCAGCGGGGAGGGGGGAGGGGGGCCCGTGGGGAGGGGGACACTGGGCCTGCTGTGTGTCGGGCACTGGGCCAGCTCTACGTGCATTAGTGCCTCTCCCTACTATGGGGGAATCGGAGGCCCAGAGAGGGAGATTCACGTGTGCGAAACCGCACAGCTGGTTCGTGGGTGCGCGCGTGGCCTGAGCGACACCAAGCCCCAGCTCTCAACCCTTTCCTACGCTGTCCCGGCAGAGCAGAGAGGACGCCCCGGAGGCCCCCCTGGGATGAGGAGGGCAGGGCTGGGGCAGAGAGGAGAAGGTGGGGGACCTGAGCTGGGGGCCGAGGGGGCTGACTTGGCCTCGCCGGGGCTCCCCGGGTCCTGGCGGGGGCACGCTCACCAGAACACGTGGTCTTTGGTCACTCGCTCCTGCAGAAGAGTCCACTTCTTCCCCAGGTCAGACGATACGTAGAGCTTTAGGGCGGAAGGAGGAGAGAGAAAAGTTTGGTCACGACATGAGGAGTGAGCCTCTTCTGAGAGCTGCATCACCCTTGGATGATGACTGCCCCGGGGGAGGCTGGCCAGTCCTGTCCAACCTGGCGAGGACCTGTTGGGGGCAGGCCCTGTGCTCCAGGTGGGTACAGACCAGCCTCTGAGAGGCGGAAGGTCAGGCACGGGGGCTCCGTAAAGGGCCAGTCTCGCCCCCAGGCCAGCTGGTAGGAGGCCAGAGACAGGGGCAGAGGTCCCCGGAGGAGGTGTGTCTGAGTGCAGGCACCCAGGAGGCACTTGAATGTCCTTTATGCATGTGGGGCGGGGGGAGGGCGCTCTGGAGGAGGGAGCAGGAAGGGTGGGACGGTCAGTTCAGGACACAGCAGAGACCTTGAAGCCTGGCTGGGGCCTTGACCGCTATGGTAGCCCAGGGCCTGTGCTTGGGGTTTAATGCTCTGTTGTCGCTAACTTGAAGGGCCTAATAATTTTATCTCTGAACTCGAGATTTGTGAGCAGAGCCGGACGGAGCAATGAGCTGGTGTGGGGCTCGGAGCCCGGGTTCCCGTGGCTCTGACAGTGCCTCCAGGGGCGCTGCCACCTTCCACCCCTGGGGGTGGGCCTGGGCCTGGGGAGGGTCAAGGTTGGGTGGCCGTGCGCTGAGTCCTGAGGCCCTGGGAGCCTGGGAGGTCTGCGTCCACCCTGCCTGTGTCCCTGTGCACAGGGAGTATGACATTAGTAGCTCGTAAAGACACCGTGACAGCTGCAGAGAGACCATGGAAGAAAGGGTTTGTCCCAATTTTTAAACGCTTCTCACTTTGCACTGGACCCTGTAAAGTACACAGCCAGCCCTGCCTGAGACCACCAGGCCGCTGGACAAGACGAGGCTCTCAGGAGGGCTGAGGCCAGCTGCCGTGGAGCAGAGGCAGGGAGGCCCCAAGGAGGCCAGGCCTCGGTCCGGCCCTGGGCTGCAGGCTCATGGAGGGGAGGAAAGGGCTCCGGAAGGGGCCTGTTTAGAGAGCTGAACATGTCCTGGGAGGAGGGAAGGGGGAGGCGGCGTCTAGGGCTCTGACCTGGGGACCTTGGGTGGGGACAGAGCCTCGAGCGAGCAGAGTGGGCTTGGGAAATGCCTGCAGGGGCCACAGGGCAAGACCTGAAGGGGAGGGAGGGGACAGCTCTCTGGGGATCACAGGACAGGGTGGGGGGGAGGAGCACTCACATTGGAGCGCCCGCTCCATCCTGCTCCAACCTCCGCTGGGACTCAGTAGCTCCCTTTCTTTTCTTTTCTTTTTTTTTTTAAATAAATTTATTTATTTAATTAAATTAATTTATTTATTTTTGGCTGCGTTGGGTCTTTGTTGTTGCACGCGGGCTTTCTCTAGTTGCGGTGAGAGGGGGCTACTCTTCATTGCGGTGCGCGGGCTGCTCATTGCAGTGGCTTCTCTTGTTGGGAGCACAGGCTCTAGGCACACAGGCTTCAGTAGTTGTGGCTCACGGGCTCTAGAGCACAGGTTCAGTAGTTGTGGCGCACAGGCTCAGTAGTTGTGGCTCACGGGCTCTAGAGCACAGGTTCAGTAGTTGTGGCGCACAGGCTCAGTAGTTGTGGCTCACGGGCTCTAGAGCACAGGTTCAGTAGTTGTGGTGCACAGGCTCAGTAGTTGTGGCACACGGGCTCTAGAGCACAGGCTCAGTAGTTGTGGCGCACGGGCTTAGTTGCTCTGAGGCATGTGGGATCTTCCCAGACCAGGGTTCGATCCTGTGTCTCCTGCATTGGCAGGTGGATTCTTAACCACTGCGCCTCCAGGGAAACCCCTCAATAGCTGCATTTCTTAAACCAAGGCCCTGGGAGCCAGTGTGATGTGCAGGAGGTGGCCGTGATGGGTGTGGGCTACCCCATCACAGCCCTGGTGCTTCCCCAGATGCGTCTCCACGCCCTGGAGGCCAAGAGAAGCCAAGTACAGCACAGGCTCCCCGGCCCAGAGCTCCGGGGCTGAGCCACACCCGGCCCTGCGTCTGCAAAGCTCATGGTCCAGGAGGAGAAACGACAGACCCGAAGGCAAAGGATTGCCCCTGAGCACAGACACTTGCCAGACGCTGGGGGAGCAGGAGTGAGGATGGTGCCCAGGGCCCTGGGGCAGCTCACACAGAAACACGTGTGCGAGCACCCCTACAATGCATACATACACGTACTCACAGACATGCACACACGGAGACAGACACACGGAAGCCCGCATGTGCGCAGATACAGGTATACACGCAAGCTCACACGCTCAAGCATATACACACAGGGAGACACACAAGCGCATGCGCCACCCGGCCCCCAGACACAGACGTGCACGTGCTTACACACATGCACACACATGTGAACGCACACAGACACAGAGACACAGCTAGGCATGCACGCACCCACAGACACATACGCACACACACGAGCAAACCCTCCAGTCGTCACTGGGGCCTGGTGGTGGGCGGGGAGCTGGCGCCTGTTGGGTCCTGGCCCCATGGGGCTGGAGCGTGCACACACACACATGCTCACACACGCGCGCCCATGTGGGATCCTGGCCACCACATACCCCTCCCCTCCCCCCCAGCCTGGGGGTGGCGGGGATGTCTGCAGCCTCTGTTCTGGGGATAAACCGCCATCCTGTTTTGCTCCTGTTGCCCTTCCGATGCCTCTGTGACCAGTTCCCTGTGTTAGGGTCCCTCCATGTGCCATCTGGAGGTTCCTTGTTCCTCCCTGGACACCGCCTGTTGCCTGGCATCAGTGCATCATCGGGGTCATGGGGATGTCTGCAGGCAGAGGAGGGCAGAGGCCTTTCCAGGGGGAGGAGCTCCCGAGCACAGGCCTGGGAGCAGGAGGCAGGGGGTGGGAGGTGCTCAGCAAACAGCAGGTGCTCAGCAAACAGCAAGTCGGCCTCCAGGTGCTGGGCCTCAGTCTGTGCAAAAGTGAGGCTCACAGCCAGATGCTGAGGATGGGGCAGAGCTGTGACTTCATCTCTTAGGGGTGGGGAGCCAGGGAAGAGTTAAGCAGGTGGTGGCAGCTCTGCTCACGTGGTGGCCCTCCGTCTGCTCTATTTGGGAGGCTAGTGGGATGGGGAGTGGTCCCTATCCTGCTGGAGGAGGCCTGGCCTCCTCCTTCCTCTCCAGAATGGCTGGGCAGTCCCCAACGGCAACACGGAAACCCAGGCCCCTGTCTCCCAAGTTTGGGGCCGGCACACCTGGGCTCAGATCCCTGCCCTCCCTTTCCGGAGTCACCCAGGTGAACCTCGGCTTTTCTCAGTTGTAAAACGGGTGACATCCTCCTTCAGGAGGTCAGGAGGGTTCAAGTGGGTCCCGCGTGTCAGGACTTCACGCAGGCAAGGCGTGCGCTGAACTGGGGCTCTGAAGCCCCCGGACTGAGCGTCGTGCCCACCGTCCTCCTAGACAGAGCTGCCCGGGGCGAGACGGAGACTGCGGATGTGAGCCTAACACTCCCACTTGGCCCCGCGATCCTGTTCAGTTCTGCTCCTGCCCACACTGTCACTCTGGGGTGTCCGAATCGCCTTTCCCCCTTGCCAACAACAGCCCTGAAAACTACAGATTCCCCAGCTGCCTAGGAGAGAAATTTCAGGAAAACGTTCTCTCCCTCTTCCCCGCAGCTGCAGAAGAGCAGACCGGCCCCTGCGTGAGCGATTCCTCCTTGAAAAGGTCATCTCCTAACCTCGGGGTCTTGTGAGAAGACGCCCCACTTCAGGATGGCTGTCCCTACCCATAAAAATCACCGAGAGCCTCTAGAAAGAAAGTCACTCTGAGTAGTTGTCTGACTGACACTTTGTGACCTGGTGACAATTGCATAACAGTTGTCCCTTTTTCTTAAACTTGGGAGTTTTCTTTGTTGAGCTCCTCTCCTCTGCTCTCACCGGCAGGGAGGAAACACTCAGGCTGTGAGATCTTCTTACTCAAAGAGGCTGAGAGTCTGCATCTTAGTCTGTATCCCACCCGGTGCCAGCCGCTGCCCCCAGCTACCCCTGCAGGGCTCCCCAAACCCTGGCTACTCAGAGCCAGTGTCCCCTCCCCAAATTCCTCAAGCCCCAGGCTCCTGCTATATTCAACTCTTGCCGTTTGCTGGACCCACCTTTTTTCTCTCTCTTGCCTCTAGGCCTTCGCACGTGTTGTTCCCTCTGCCTGGAACACCCCTCTTCCCCTCTCCCACCACCCGGCCGACTCCTCCCTCTCAGGGCAGTCTCACTTTACCCATCTGCAAATCGGGAGAGCACAGCTCATATCCTCAGGCAATAAGTGAATAAAAAGGAGTCTGAGGCCACCAGTCTCAGGATTATGTAACCTCCGGGTTAACGGATGGCGTTATCGTTGCCATCACCACCGACGCACTTGCCATTTATGACATCTGCCCCAGAACTTTATGAAGCCTTTCCAATTTGCTCTCATGGGAGGTGATTGCATAACACACAACCAACTGCTGCAGAAATAGAACATTTCTGCTGAGTAAAGGACAAACACCGGCAAATAAACACGTCAGGGACATCCTAGTTACTGCAGCTAAAACCCACACAGCGATGTCCTGGGGAAGGGTCGACTTCCTCTAGACCACTCCTCTATAAGAAAAATAAAATGATCAGAAGATGTTCTGATCTGATGTAAAGGTAAAACGATCAGAAGTGAGAACAAGGGCGAAATAAAGGAAAAGGAGGAGGATCAAGTCAGAGGGAAGGTGCATTCCATTCACAGACATGTGTGCCAGTAAGTCTCACACAATAATTAGAAGCATTGCAATTCCGCCCAGCTTTCAGTGGTAGGTTGGGTATGATGGTTGGAACTCAGCATCCTCCCTTCCCTTGCTGTAGGGCACCTGGGCACACTGCAAAGGCTGAAAAGCTGAGATGCAACATCGCTCAGACTCCCTTGCAGCTAGAATTCTGGGTCAGATAGATGCACGCGTGTGAGGTTTGGAAGGGGACAGTGCCATGGAGGCAGTTTCCTGCTGCCTTGGGCCATTTATTTTATTTTATTATATTGAAGCACAGTTGATGTACAATGTTGTGTTAGTTTCAGGTGTACAGCACAGTGATCAGTTTTATATATATACATATGTATATATGTATATATATATTCTTTTTCAGACTCTTTTCCCTTATAAGTTATTACAAAATATTGAGTATAGTTCCCTGCGCTATACAGTAGGACCTTGTTGTGTATCTGTTTTATATATAGTAGTGTGTATATGTTAATCCCAACCTAACATATCCATAGGTTTGTTTTCTATGTCTGTGGCTCTGTTTCTGTTTTGTAAATAAGTTTATTTGTATCTATTTTTTTTTAGATTCCACATATAAGTGATGTCACATGGTATATGTCTTTCTCTGTCTGACTTACTTCACTTAGTATGATCATCTCCAGGCCCATGCATGTTGCTGCAAATGGCATTATTTTATTCTTTTTTATGGCTGAGTAATATTCCATCATATTGTATATATGTACCACATCTTCTTTATCCATTCATCTGTCGATGGACATTTAGGTTGCTTCCATGCCTTGGCTATTGTGAATAGTGTTGCTATGAACATAGAGGGTGTATGTGTCTTTTCGAATAACAGTTTTCTCTGGATATATGCCCGGGAGTGGGACTGCTGGATCATATAGTCACTCTGTTTTGCTGGCCAGCAAGGTCATGGGTTTGTGTTTGGCAGCCATCTTCCAGCTCTGTGGGGTGGAGGGGCAGATGTGGTGGAGGCAGCAGCTGGACAAACCTCTGTCTCTGTGGACGTTCCCAGGCAGTGTGGGCTGCAGCAGTGGTGCTTTCAGATGCCTGGACCGCGGCCTCAGCTGCATGTTCTTGACCTTGGTGACCCCAGTGGAGTTCCCAGTCCCCCATCTTCCCCTGCTGGTCCAGCTTCACAGGCTTCTGGGAGGATCCTTGGGAGTCTGGCCTGAAGCCGCACCTCTAGCCCTCCCAAAAGTTTAGAGCGCACCCAACGCCCCACGCTAAATCCTTTTTCTGCTTAAAATATCCAGAGTGAGTTCTCTTTCCCGCCCTGAGCCTTGTCGGACACAACAGTCAGAGCAAAAAGGAACACACTCTGAGCTGTGAGATTCTCACTGCTCACAAAGCTGTTCTCATGACGACAGCACCCTCTACTCATCCCTTTCTTTTAAAAGTTATTTTTAAATTAATTTATCTATTTTTTAAAATTTATTTTACTTTTGGCTGCCTTGGGTCTTTGTGGCTGCGCACAGGCTTTCTCCAGTTGTGGCGAGCGGGGGCTACTCTTGGTTATGCTGTGCGGGCTTCTCATTGAGGTGGCTTCTCTTGCTGCCAAGCATGGGCTCTAGGCGTGCGGGCTTCAGTAGCTGTGGCATGTGGGCTCAGTAGTTGTGGCTCACGGGCTCTAGAGCACAGGCTCAGTAGCTGTGGCACACGGGCTTAGTTGCTCCGCGGCATGTGGGATCTTCCCGGACCACGGCTGGAACCCGTGTCCCCTGCATTGGCAGGCGGATTCTTAACCACTGCACCACCAGGGAAGCCCCAGACTCATCCCTTCTTAAGAGAGCTCTTGCCCGCCCCACCTCACCCCCTTGATAGCACTCCTCCTCCTTTTCAGCCTATATAAACGCAAACACGGCTTCATTTGGGCTGGAGGATTGCAGGGGTTCATTTTTCTTTCTTTTCTTGTGCGATCATCTTTGTGGTTCTGAAGTTGTATTAAAAAGTAAATTTACATCCTGGCTCGTTCTCTAAGCCCCTGGTCAATCCCCCTCCTCCAGGAAGGCTTCCCTGATTGGCCACCCAAGGTGTCTTGTCTCCTCTACTAAGTTTATGGAAGGCAGTCTCAGGCTCAGATCAATTTCTCACAGTGCTGGGAAGCAGAGGAGGTTCTCGATGGGAAGCAGAATAAAACATAAGAGTGGGTCTATTGATGTTTTAGAGGTAAGTGCCCAGGGCTCTGCCTGTGAGCAGGCCTGAGGTCCGAGCAGAGGGGAACAGGCTGGTCAGTTTCGTGCCAGGGGTCCCCAGCGAGCTGGCGTGGGGAGGGACTGCCCAGCTCTCACATCCTTTTGATTCCAGGAGCCTAATGCAATTTGCTGAGACTTGAAAGAAAAAAAACCACTGCATTCAGCTCTCACCCAAGGAGGCTGTCCAGGCTCCAAATAAGGTAGCCTCAGAGCGCCCCAAATTCTAATGACACAGTAAAGGAGGGAACTAGAAGTAGGGGGGCAGGGCAGTCTGAGGGGTGGAAGGACAGTCTTTGCTAGAGGAAGGGGCAGGCATCTGGGAGGAAAAGGAAGGGGAGGGAATAGAGGAGAGCGTTTGCTTTTGTAAAAATCTGCAAGTCCTTGTGAGCGAGATATTTATGTCCAGCCTGTGGACTCCGGGTTTGGCATATGAGTTGCTTTGCCCAGCGGGAAGGGATGTGATGTTTTCCAGGTCAAAGCAGACACGCGGAGGTTCTCATGTGGTTTCCTCTGCCCCTCGGAGCCTCTGCCCTCCATCATGAGAACGGCATGTCCGCAAGTAACCACTGGTTCCAGAACAAGAGACCTGAACCCTGGCAGGAGGCACGCCTGTCTAGTCAGTCCCAAGCGAGCCCGGCAGGACCCCCGCTGACTCGCAGACGCAAGAATAAGAAAGAATGCTTGTTGTTGTGAGCCAGTGAGGTTTGGGGCTGTGTGTTACTCGGCATTATAGCAGCAGACGCCTACCGAACACACCAGGTCCGTTGGCATCAAAGTCAGTGTTGTCCGACCAGCCATCCTGCTGAAACCATAATGCCTAAAAAAACAGCCCTGCTGTCACTGTTATTAATGTCCTCAAATTCCTCATTCCTTTTACAACCACAGTGAAGCCTTTCTTCCCTCCTTTTCCCTTTCTCATAGTCACAGAAAAGACCCAAAGAAAATAACTGAGATTTCAGCTCCATTAATTTTCCAGGGCACCATAAATTAAAAAGCAATTGCAACGCAGTCAATCTCTGTGGGAAAATAAGTCTCTGTGATTGTGCTTTAGTCTAAATACATGGAAGGCTAAGTAGCACTATTAATACCCAGAATACATGCTGCTCCAAAGGAAAGCACCCAGAGCAGAGGCAGCTCGTGAGGCCAGGGAATTTCAGGGACATCCTGAAATTCAGTCAGTTAGCAAGGACCAGACCTTCGCAGGACAAGACTTGCTTTGGCCAGTGATGTGTGAGTGGGTGTGATGTATTCCAGGTCAAAGCAGATCCACTAAACTGAGGACCAGCAAGGAGGGCAGGTCCTGTAGACAGCCATGGCTCAGGCCAGCCAGGAGTCTCCATGTGGAGGTCCCTGACCTGGGTGATCCCTGTTGGTAGAAATTCATTCATTCATTCATCCATCCAGCTGCCATCCATCCATCTCCATGATCCATCCACCCCCATGCATGCATCCATCCATCCATCCGTCCATCCTCCCATCCATCCATCCACCCATCCATCCATCCATCCACCCATCCAGCCACCATCCATCCATCCATCCATCCATTCACCCATCCATCCACCCATCCAGCCACCATCTATCCATCCATCCATCCATTCACCCATCCATCTATCCATCCATCCACCCATCCACCTATCCATCCATCCACCCATCCACCTATCCATCCATCCACCCATCCACCCATCCATCCACCCATCCATCCATCCATCCATCCACCCATCCATCCATCCACCCATCCACCCATCCATCCACCCATCCAGCCACCATCCATCCATCCATCCATCCATCCATCCATCCACCCATCCATCCATCCATCCATCCATCCATCCATCCATCCATCCATCCATCCTCCCATCCATCCATCCACCCATCCACCCATCCATCCACCCATCCAGCCACCATCCATCCATCCATCCATCCATCTATCCTCCCATCCATCCATCCATCCATCCATCCATCCATCCATCCACCCACCCACCCATCCATCCATCCACCCATCCATCCATCCATCCATCCATCCATCCATCCATCCATCCACACATTCATCCACCATCCTTCCATCCATCCATTCAATATTTTCAACCAGGAACTTGAGGTAAAATGGTGAAAAAAACCAGGCATCGCCCTTACCCTCAAAGAGCTTACCCCAAGTGTGTGTGTACGGTGCAGACAATAATCAAATAGTGGCACAAATACATAATTACAGTCCTGGGAAAGAGAGGCACTGGAATCTGGGAGAGTGTGGAACGGTGGGTCCCAAGCAGGCCTGGGGGCTGCCAAGGAAGCTCCTGATCTGGACGGCTTCCACCTGCTCCAGACCCAGGCTCTGCCTTCTCCACCTTCTTCCACCCCTGGGGGCTTGCCCTGTGTAGACGCCATCCACAGGCTCCTTCTCTCTGGCTTCGGGTGGGATTCAGACCACGGGAGGCACCAGCAGAAGACCGGAGGGTGGGAGGGGAGAGCGCTGGGTGCCATGACTCCTGTTCTCCGACTGCCCAGCCGCCGTTCCTAGGGGCTGAGTGACCCTCTCCTGGACCAGCCTCCTCCTCGCCCTTTCCTTATGACTCTGGGGATCTGGCCTCCTAGTGGGCAAGGTGGTTGGCTGAAAAAGGCCCCCCAAAATGTCCATGTCATAATCCCTGGAACCTGTGAATGTGACCAGATGGAGAAGAAAAAGACTCTGCAGGTGTGATGCAGTGAAGATGTTTAGATGGGAAGATGATCCTGGATTATCCGGGTGGGGCAGAGGGAACTTTCACACACACGCACACACACGCATGCACACATGTGCGCAGCAACATGAAGATAGAGCAGGAAGAGTTGAAGACGCTGCCTTTGAAGATCCCAGTGACCCCTTCACACGACACAGAATTCCAGAAACTGGGAGAGGCAAGGGAGGGATCCTCCCCAGAGCCTCCAGAGGAAGCGTGGGCCCACAGACACCTTGGTTTTCGCCCCATGAAACTGATTTTGGGCCTTTGGTCTCCGAAACTGTGAGAGAATACATTTCTATTGTTTTAAGCTATCAAGTTTGTGGTCATTTCTTACAGTGGCCGCAGGAAACCGACACAGGCCTTTCCTACAGCCAGGGTGGCCCCTCCTCCACGGGCCCTTAGCAAGCTCCCTTGTCAGCCCCAGGGTCTCTCCTAACCAACCCACGCTGGCCCTGGAGAGAGTCCCCCATTACGCTCTCCTCTGTCGCCCTGTGAATGTGCCCTGTGTTCCTGGGGCCCTGCCGCTCAGCCCCTCAGAGGAGGGGACGCTGATTTGGGGTCTGAAGGACGATTCACTCTCATGGTGGAGGTGGAAGAGGCCTCCAGGCTGAGGGGAGGGCCTGGCGTGGGAGGGTGCGTGGAATGTTCTGGAAGTAGAGGAAGGCCCTGTGGCTGGACTGCAGAGAGAGGGGGACAGAGTGGAAGGGTCCCCATAATTATCCACCATCTATCGACCGGCTCTCGGGCCCATTTGTGCCAAGCGTGCAGCTCACCTCCCCCGCTCGGTTCTCCTGCAAGGGGGCTCGAGCTCCTGGTGGGCATCCAGCCACACGGCCCAGGGGAGACGGGGATGATGGGGGGTCCCGGGCCCCACGTGATGGAAGGCGCTGTGCCCTCGTGCGTCACCCAGGCCTGCTTACCTTGCCCTCCCGGGTGTAGGCCAGGACCTTGTCCTCTACCCGGGGGTGGAAGATGAACGTCTCCACGGAGAAGGGGATGACCTGCTTCTGGAAGGTGGCGCCCTCGTCCGTGCTGAGGAACAGGCTGTGGTCCCGGTCGCTGAGGGAGGCGCTCACGAGGATGATCTGAAACACACAGTGGGGTGTGAGGCCTCCCCGTGGAGATCAGGCGACGCGTCTAAAAGCCAAGGGCTGCTGGAGCTGCCAGAAGCCGGGAGGGGGCCTGGAATGGGTCCCCCGCAGCCCCCAGAGGGAACCAGCCCTGCCGACACCTGGCTTCGGACTTCCGGCCTCCAGAACTGAGACGACAGATTCCTGTGGTTCGAAGCCTCATCTGTGGTACTCTGGTACGGCCGCCCTAGGACACTGACCTGCCCGGCTGACAGCTCTACAGCGGGGAGGGCTTACTGTCAAGTACACCCAGGAGCAGGGGCCATTTGGGAGGCTGCCTCACCCTGAGGTCACCTGGTGGAATGACAGGGCCCCTCGGAGGGACACACGAGAGCTCCTGTGTCCCTGGTGCCAGAGAAGGTCGACCAGCCCGGTGGGCTGCGACAGTGCCAGGAGCACCGGCACGCGGGGTGGAGGGGCCGCGAGCCGCGTGGTTCACCGCCCAGCGCTGTGGCCCCGACTCCCCCCTCCAGCATCATCAGAAGGTCCGTTCCCCACACAGGAAGCCAGGGGGTCTCCTACACACGGATCTTGTAGAAACTTCATGGTTCCTGGGAGCCCCAAGGAGACACCAACCCCCCTAGCAGGGTCCCCAGGCCCTTCCTGGACCGGCCTCCCTCCCAGCCTCCACTTGCACCCTGGCCATGCCCAGCATGGGCCACAGCCCCACCCTGGGGTGGGCCTTCCTCACCCCAGGCTGGGTTGAGCTCCTGCCACAAGGCTGCTGGGGACCCAGGACTTGCCCATCACATGCTCACTCCATTTCATGGAAGCGGCCTCTTCTCCAGGGACTGAGGCCCTGTTGGGCCAGGGGCCATGTCTGTGGAGGTCACTAATGACCACCTCCCCAGCCCACCCCTGCAGGGCCTGGGCACTCCACCTGTCAGATGAATGAATGAGGGAATGAAGGGATGAATGAATGAACCATGTATGCTGGTGGAGTAGGGGGCTGGGGGCACACACTCCGTCTCCAGATAACCCAGTTCAAATCCATGTCTCTGTGACCAAACACCCTCTGTGCCTCAGTTTCCTTGTCTACAAAATGGGTAGCTTTCCCCGGGAGGGCGTGGGGCAATGAGATGCCCCCCAGGACGGCCTTCCTCAACCTCCGACACTGCTCTAGAAGACAATTAAACACACACAGCACAGATCAATGAACTGCACAAAACTCCTGTCTCATGTGAACAAATGATAACCCAATGTGTTCTTTCTTTCCAGGGAAACCTAACGAGCTCCCCAGGGGCGGTCATTCATCTCCTCCAGCACAAAAGCCTTCTGTCCCCAGCAAACGGAGGGTTGTGGAGCCTGATTCCTGCAAAGACTGTGCTCTCAGATGTTCCTCATGGTGTGATTTACATGCAGGAAAAATGGGGCAGGGGAGAATGGTCAGGGGAGCCAGAGAGCGTGTACAAATGTTTACAGAGAATGTTTAGTGACAAGACAGCTCATGCACACATGACATTTAAAAAGCAGGGCACTAAACTATAAGCAAGTCTAATTTCTGTACATTTCACATTGACAAAATTGTAAGGAAGTATATTATAATTTTGTCAATGGTAGGTGTGCAAAAGTAGGTATAATTTTATCAGTGGAAAATGCATAGAAAGAAGAATGGAAGGATTATTATTCGGCCATAAAAAAGAATGAAACTTGCCATTTGTGACAGCATGGATGGACGTTAAGGACGTTATGCTAAGTAAAATAAATCAGAAGGAGAAAGCAAGTACCATGTGATCTCACTTATATATGGAATCTAAAAGGAAAAAGGGGGGAAAAAACCAAGCTCACAGATACAGAGAACAGACTGGTGGGGGGAGGAGGGTGGGCAAAACGGGTGAAGGGGATCAAAAGGTACCAACGTCCAGTTATAAGATAAATAAGTACGGCATGGTGAGTATGATCAATAAAACTATACTGCATATTTGAAAGTGGCTATGAGAACAGATCTTAAAAGTTCTCATCAGAAGAAAAAATAATTCTGTAACTATATATGGCGACAGATGTCAACTGGACTTACTGTGATCATTTCACAAGACAAACATCGAATTATTATGTTGCACGGCTGAAACTAACATAATGTTGTATGTCAATTACATCTCCATTTTAAAAAAAGAATGGAAAGAAACACAGGGGGATGTTAATAGTGGTGGGTTTAGAAGGATTTTTTTAAAATTTTAAATAAACTTTTTAGTTTAGAATAGTTTTAGATTGCAGAAAAGTTGCAAAGATAGCACAGAGAGTTCCCATATGACACACACCCCGCTTCCTCTTTCATGAATAGCTGACGTCAGGATCATACATCTGTCACCACTAAGGACCCAACATCGATACATTGGTCTTATCTAAACTACACACTACATTTCACCCGTTTTTCCACCAACGTCTTTTTCTGTCCCTGTTCCAGGTTCCCACATGACGTTTAGTTGTCATGTCTCCTCCGGCTCTTCTGGGCTATGACAGTTTCTCAGGCTTTCCTTGTTGTTGATGACCTTGGCAGTTTTGAGGAGGACTGCTGGCTGTTTTGTAGTAGTTACCTCCCCATTTGGGTCTGTCTGGTATTTTTCTTGTGCTGATGCCGTGGTTCTGGGTTTTGGGGGGGGGGGAAAGGAGCAAAATGAGGGGTGCCTCCCTCATTGCAGTGGACGTGCAGTGGACGTGACCTGTCACCGATGATGCCGCCCTCACTGGCCAGGTGGCACTGGCCAGGCGTCGCCCTGTAACGTTACTCCATTCCTCCCCGCCTCCATCCTGTCCCTTTGGGAGGAAGTCGCCTTGCGCAGCCCACACCTGGGGGGGAGGAGTGGCAGGGGAGAGGCAGGCGGCCCTCCTGGAGGGTGGAGTAGCTACATACATTATATGGAATTCTTCTGCCTGAGAGATTTGTCTTTTCTCCCCCCCATTTATTTACTTATTCAATCATGTATTTGTATCACTATGAACCCACAAATATTTAGTTTATGCTTTGAGTTGTATTTCAATAATATTTTCTTATTTTGCTGCCCAGATAGGTCCAGCTCTGGCTACTGGGAGGTCTTTTGGGGTCCTGTGTCTCCTTTGACATCGTCCTTCAACTCCTAAATGTTCTACACAGAACCTGGCTTCCCTGGATAATCAGGAAAAATGAAATAAATCACCAAGACTCCTTCCACATCTTTCCCGGCTACAGCACGGTTCATTCAGTATCCACTGGACACTCTTGGCCTGGCTCCGCGCCCCATCCCAGGGCAGCAACTCTCACGCCCGGCTCCATCTGGGCCGTCTGGCCAGGGAAGCTCGTTAAAGCACTTTGCTCGTGATGCATTTTCCACAATGTTTTTACAATACAACTATTTACTTATTTACCTCCCCCACTAGACTGTACCCCCTGATCTCAGGGGTAGGGAATCTTTTGGTTTCTCTAGCACCCTGCACAGGCCTGACCCCAAGCTGTCGGTCAGCCAAACCCTGACGGATACACGAAGGAATGCACGCATGCATGCATGAATGAATGAGCAATTCCAGCTCAGTTTGTGACTCCCAAGAGAACTGTTTCTTTTTCTCCTCTGGGAGGAAAACATCTTTAGGGATATTTAAGTAGCCTGGAGAACAGAAGGCATAAATAACCTCATTCACTTATTCCTGTTCACCACTCAAAGTTTCACACAGCAATGAAGGCTCATTTGTTCGTTCATTCATTCATTCTTCCACAGTTGCTAAAACTGCAAGGTCAAACAAGGATTTAGGTATGCACAGGGCTTTAAGGGAGCAGAGCAGGGGGAAAATATCATCCAGGTGCAGAACAAAAGGAAGGGCTTCCTGGAGGAGGTGATACCCAGGCGAGCCTCAAAGAATGAATGGAAATTTGATCCAGACCCAGGGGAGGGTGTTTTAGGCAGAGAGGACAGCATAACCAAAGGCAAACAGGCGGCGTCCCAGCTGAGACCGTTCACATCCTGACCACCTTTGTGTGTCTTGTTCCCTTTGGCTGGAACACACAGCAGGATCAAGACACCCCCAACATCAACACTGGTAATTCAGAATCAGATTTTAAAATCTCAAAATGTCACAAAATCCAAGCGTGATAAAATGAAAATGGTTTCCTTGAAATTTTCTGAGCCCTGAATTCTGGGCAACTTCAACAAAGCTGAATGTTTCTCATTTATTTTTGGCGTCCCTGCTTTGCCGTTGCCCCCAGCATGAGTGTAGCCTGTTTTTATGATGGGACATCCTCCCCCTTTTATCTGCTTATCAAACGCCTCCTCATCCACCAAGGCACCTTTAGAAGGTCACCTTCTCCAGGAAGCCTTCTGTGATACACATCCTCCAACAGTTTTTCTCATCCCTCCTCTGCCCCTTCCCCCAGCATCTTGTACATTCATTGGCTCCAGCCCAACATTCCTAGGGTTCTCCGCAGGGAACCCTCGGAGAGCCTGCCTTTCCCTCCAGGTGGGGAGGCTGTGCAGCCTGGCAGGACCCAGGTCCTCATCACTGCCATCCAGCACGGAGCACGGGACCTGGTCCAAGAAATGGGTATTGGTTTTCCCACACAGAATGAGGGCTCTAGGTACCGGGTCACCTCTCCATGACAGCCCTCAGTTACAGCCAAGGCCCTACCCACGGTGGCAACTGAGGCGGAAGGAAAAAGAACCTGAGGAAGTGATTCTGGCCGGGGGCCCAGCAATCTGTGGTTGTGGGCTATTTTTGGCCTTAGAGTGGGACAAGCCAGGAAAGACGGGGGAAGGAAAAAGTGATGACAAGGAAAGGATTATTGGAGCAAAGAAAACAAAGCAATTAGCATCGTGCAGAGAGGAGGCTGGCAGACTGTTCTTCCAAATTGGGAACCGGACAATTTTAAATGGTGTATTTTCACTGCTTACTATTCTGGGGAAACATACGGCACCCGAGCTAGGTTCTGGGGGCCCTTGAGGCTGGGTGTCTCAAAATCAGAGGCAACACAGTTGAAGACAAATATTTGATAGATTCATTGGACTAATGGCCAGCCCATCTGAAGCATGAGTGCCAGGGTCTAATTTGCCAGGCCAAGTACAAAGTGCAAATGTGGGGCTCCTTGTTCAAGAGGAATTAGGAATTTCAAGATGGTGCCAGTAGAGCATCCAACCAAGCGCAGATCCTCCTGCGATGGCCTAGGTCACACGCCCATAAAGTGGGCTCTTTCCAAAGCTATTCAGTTAATAACTCTGGGACCAGGAGTAGCAGCAGCCCCGGGGCCTGTTAGGAACAGTGTCTTGGCCCATCCGGACCCGCGGGATCAGGGTCTGCATTTTCTCATGGCCCCTGGTGAGTTCTGAGCGCCCTCCCCTTGTCGGCGGGGGAGCTGCTTTAGGCCGCAGCTCCTGCTGGTTTCGGCCCTGTGTCCATTAGCTGTGCGACTCTGAGCACGCTGGTGGGCCTGGCCTCTGCTCCCCACCAAGTGACAAGCAAATAACCACTGTGAACTCGAGCCCTGTTCTCGGGATTTTACTCCTCCCAGCCCTGCTCTCAGCCGCGCTGATGGGGTCCTGCAGGATGGGGGGACCCGTGATGGCCCCGGGAGTCCAGGCCGCGCTGCTCATGGAACACGTAGCCCACAGCAGAGGCCTGGTTGGACGGGAGCAGGGCAGGCTCTGGAGGCCCACGGAGCTGGGTTTCAACCCTCCTTTGCTCCTGTGAGCTGTGCAACCTTGGGAAAATGACTTCACGTCTCTGAGCTGCAATGTCCTCCTCTGTAAAATGAAGATAGGAATTACCATGGCAGAAGCGAGTTGAGAGTTAAAGGAAACAAAGTATATAACAGACTACCCCGGCGGTCCAGTGGTTAAGACTCTGCACTTCCACTGCAGGGGGGAGGGGTTTGATCCCTGGTCAAGGAACGAGGATCCTGCATGCCATGCAGTGGGCCAAAAAGAAAACCACAAAAAAAGCCAGACTTAGCATAGTCCTGGGCCATGGCGAACCTGCCGTAGACGACAGTGGGTTTATTATTGCAGCATTTTTCAAAGAAGTTTGGTTCACCAAACACCTCCGTGGTTCAGGGTCCCAGTGGTGAGGCAGCTCAAAGGCGGTGGTGAGAGAGACAGTCCAGGGAGCATATGATTCCCTCGCACCAGGAAACCCCAGGACAGATGAGGACAGAAGGCAAAGAAGCTGTCCCGAGGGTGAGTGAGCCATCTCTCTGGGGGGTGAGGGTGGGCCAGGGCACCTGAGTTTGAGTGCCTCCCTAACTGTATACCCTAGAGCCTGCCTTGCCTCGCCCTAGGCCTGACCTTGGGCTGGGGGCTTCCTGTTCGGGGTGGCACCTGAGCCAGCCCTTGAAGGATGAAGAGGAGTTCGCTAGGGGAAGCCAGTGATGGTGGAGTTCAGTGGGACCAGCACATCGATTCTGAGCGGGAGTGGCAGGGCGCTTCTTCCGAAGAAAGTCACCTGCTTGGGGATTTTTTTTTTTCAGATCACATTATTGACATGCACTTTATTGGATAGGCTACCCCGACCACCAAAGTCTATCGGCAGGTCCGTAGATGAGATTTGCTTCCCTCTATGCAGGACTCATGGTAGAAATGGGCGGTGGAGGCCTGACACCGGGCAGCGGGCACAGAGGAGGGCCAGCCCAGTGCAGGACACAAACGTGGTACAAGTCACTGTGACACGGAGTAACAGGAGCCGCCATTGAGCTGGCATGCCGCATGGATGTGGGCAGAGAGAGAGACAGAGCTCCCCAAGGTCCCCTCCCGGTGAGGACGGAGCAGGGGCGCTCGACTCCCCGAAGGCCGAGCTCCCCGGACCAGTCTGAAGGCGGCTGGGCAGACAGGCCCTGTCTTCCCCCAGCCTCTGCATCACCCCCACGGAACCCGTGTTAAAAACAGATCTGCTTAGCTCTCTCAGCCGGGATGTGCTGGGTGGGAAGCCTGCAAAGTGGCCGGGGCTCGGATGCGTGGTAATTAACAACCCTTCTGTTACTTCCCATCCAAGCCTGGCAGCCAGCCCCAGGGCCCTGCCAGCATCTGGTTGGAGAGATGGAGGAAGTACTAGCAGGGCAGCTCTGAGGCAGCGTAGCGATGATGGGCAGGGGCAGGTGAGGGGTGGAGTGCATCGCTTCCTGCACTTAATACTCACAGCACACCTGCTAAGTAGGTGCGACCATCCCCATTTCTCAGATGGGGAAGCTGAGGCCAGAGAGCCCTTGTGGGTTCACACCCAGCTCTTCCCTGTGTCACTCATCGGCATCACATCATGGCCAGTGATGTGACTGCATCAGCCCGGAATGTAGCAACAACACGGGGGTCCTGATGCAGCAGACGTGGGAGAGTCCAGACAGATTCCCCCCACTCCCATCCCAAAGACTATTAGGCATGGCTTCCAGACGTCTGCAGGTCCGTCCCGAGTTTTGGGGATGATTTCTGACCACATGAAGGGGCAGAGGAGGGTGGCGGCAGCGGGGGAGTGCCTTTCTTTTCCTCTTCATCTTTGCTTCCTCTCCTTGGTCCACCATCCTATTCTTTAAGACCATTCACTGACTCATGCAGCTGTGCCTCGGGCCCCAGGCTGGGAGATGAACCTCACAGGATGCTTGCCCCGGAGGAGCTAATAGCAGACAAGGGAAGTCATTTACTGGTGTGAGCAGTGCCCTGGGACAGGGGACCCCGAGAAGGGAGGCCCCTCTCCCAGGCGGGACTGGAGGAGAGGAGAGGCCGTCTGGAAAGTTTCCCCGAAGGTGAGCTGCACGCTCAGGAAGACGGCGGGAAGACTGCGTGAGATGCCCACGTGGGCCTCCTGTCTCCCTCTTGGCCAGGTCAGGAGACCTGCCTGAACCTGGTACCCTGGACGCCCTAATGGGACCCTTCAACACGGGCCTGTCCCTCCCTGCGTGCCCGGATCACGTGCACCTGGCCTCCTGCTCGGACCTGCCTGCCTGAACCACCCCTGCACGAACCAGTCCAAGTCACCATCCCTGGTCCCCTGCTGGGCTTCTAACCCATCTCCTCCAAAAGGTGGTGCCAACGTGCCAGTCTGCCTCGCAGCGAAGCTCATGCAAATCATCGCTGTCGAACCTCCGAGTTAAAAAAGGAAAACAAACAGCATCCAGAAACTACTTCTCACCTCCGCCAGAGCTCTGGCTGAATGCGCCACAGATGTCTGGTTTCCATTCAGACTCTTTATCAAGGAGAGGATTTGTTTTTAATCTTCTCTTTACCAAGTGGAGCCCTAAAAGGGTTCCCTCCCCACCCCCGGCGATGGGTGTCATCTGGAATTACCTTTCTATTTGAAACCCAATCGCCCAGTCTATTCCTTGCCAGACAGATGTGCCCAGCTGGGGACACAGAAAACTTGGCTTTGACGCCAGGAGAGGCAGACAGTGGAGACAAACAAATACAGGTGGCATCCACCCCCGGGTCTCAAATTAGAATCTGTGCAGAGCGTCTTATACACGCCGGTGTGAGTCACGATGAGCAAAAATAACTCTTCTACCCAGTGCTTCACTCTTGTGGATGAATGCATCTCCTTGGGCTACTCAGCACAAACGCAGATCAGCTACCCAGAGTTTTAGGAGAAAGTCACTCCATGTGATGGTTTTTGGTCTGAGTAGCCATAAGCAGAGGAGAGGCCACAGGATATGAGTCTGACGGAGATGCGGCTTTGCTCAGTGACCTTGGGCTAGTCACTCCCCTCACCTTGAAACTGGAGGCAAACATCTCTCTGGGTAGAGGTTCTAAATTAGGCACAACATGTGAAACTGCTGCAGAAGCAGAAGGGCTCTTCACAACTTTTGTGCTTCCTTAAACCAGAAAGGTCTCTTCTTGAAGAACTTATGGATAATTGGGATTTACGTACACACAAGCGTGCGGTATCATGTCCCTGCTTGAAACCCTTCAGGGCCTCTCCTGCCCCTGCTCCTGAGTCTGGCGTTCATGCCTCCCTCCCATGACCTCACCCTGCTGACCTTACCTCCACACGGCCCGGATCCAGCCGCCCCGGGCTGCTTCCAAGTCCCCAGATGTCAGCTGCACCCTCACACTCCCTTTGCCTGGATGTCCTGGCTGTCCCCCTCTGACTGCAGTGAGGAATAGGGCCTGGAGGGGGCAGGCCAGAGGCTGAATTGGAGGCCACGGGGCTCACCCAGGTGAGAGAACCTGGTGACCTGGACTGGGGCAGAGGTCATGCAGAGGAGAGGGCGGGTGTCCATGACATTTCATAGAGTTCAGTGGGTTTGGCGAGGAGGAAAGAGACGGAGAAATAAGGGAACACACCTAAGTTTTCAGCTCGGGCAGGTGTGTGGAGGGAGGTACCGTGGATGGAGATGAGGACACAGGAGGGAGAGCCGGCTTAGGGGAGATGAAGAGGGGGCCAGTTTGAGCCTCATGCTGGAGCTGAGCCTCCTGAGGGTCACGCAGGTGGGGGGAGGGGCTCGGGAGGTTGGGATATGGGGTGAGCTCTGCAGAGAAATCTGCACTGGGGTAGGTGCTCGGGGTAGGTGCACAGACATGTGACCGGTGGTCCTGGGAGTAGATGAGCCCCCCCTAGGGGCTGTGTAAAGTGAGAAAAGAACTGACCTGGGATGGGGACCAGAAGGAACCCCACAGAGAGTGTGGAGGGGCAGCTGGAGGGGGGGGGAATCTCCTGAGGGCCAATGGGGGGTGCAGGGAGAGTCCGTCTGCCACTGCCCCATCCCCTCCTCCTGCACTCTCACCTGGGGCCGCCAGCACCCACAGATCTCCCTGCTTGTCCCCCTCGGCCCTCGGTCCCGTGTGACTGGCCCTGATGGGCTTTGCTTCACACCTGCCATCCCTCTGTCACTTCGCTCCGGCCAGCCTGGCCTCGGACTGTTCCCGTTCCATGGTCTGGCTCCAGGGGGGGCCCTTTCCAGAGGCTTCGGGGCCGCTTCCTTCTTCACTCAGCTCCAAGACCACCTTCTAAATCTGCTCTTCCTGATCCCATGGTCTAAATAGGCCCTGACACCAAGGTACTCTTTTACTGTCTTAAAAGCAATTATTAACACTTTCCAGAAACATCCATTTGCATTATTTTTTAAATTGTGGCAAATATACAGAACATGAAATTGACTACGTTAACTCTCTCGAGCAGACAGTTCAGTGACATTTGCATCATTTACACTGTGGTACAGTCGTCACCACGCTCCGTCTCCAGAACTTTTCCACCATCCCAAACAGAAACTCTGTCCCCACGAAACACTAACTCCCCACCCTCTCCTTCCACATTCTTGTGTCGTCTTTCTTCCCGTCCAGGTCCCGCACACATCCCGCTGTCAGGGAACGCGCGCGTCTTGCTCATTGCTGAGTCCCAAGCCCTCACCTGGCACACAGTATAGGTGCTCTGACATTATCTCCTGAACACCGTGGATGGAATGTATTTAAGTCTCATTTTGGGCAAAAGTTTAACGTATAAGGGAAGGGCATTCTATCCGTGCTGATATTCAGGCCATCTCAGCCCTGCTCAGCCATCCCTGAGCCCAGGAGCTGGACGCGTGGAGACCACATTCCCGGCCTCCCCAGCGGGCGGCCTTCACGGGACAGCCAGTAAGACGAGGAAGCCATAGGCCTCCAGCAGCGTCTGCAGACAGGCGCAGGGCCGAAGGTGTCTCCAGCATACCCTGGACTACCCACTCGGCTGCGGCGGGCAGCTGGCATCGCGGGCAGCGGTTTCCCGAGGTTCCTGGGCTCCTGACCTCCTGCCGTCAGCAGCGCCCCCCTGACCTCCACCCCCAGCCTCCCATCAACTGCGTCAGCCTGCACGTGTCTGCATTAAATCCCTCCCCACTCCAGCTGCCTCGAGTGTTCCCGATCGAGCTCTGACTGGTGATGTATGTAGAACCATTTTACCGAATACGAGTTGACCCCAATTCCCTTTCTCATACCCACCGGCCGCAGGCCTTCACGTCAGCCATTGTGTCTGCCGAACTGTTTTTTGGCTCACTCCTGCCAAAGGTCTTGAGACTTCTCAGCTCAAGGGCCAGGAGCTTTGCTAAGACGCTCCAGTGCTTCCTCAACCAACAGAGGCACATCACGAGTTAAAGCGCACTTCATTGCCAACTAAAATATTAATAGGATCTCTTGGTGAACTATAAATCAGGGCAAGAGAGACCTCCATTTGTTCAAAACATGGATCCTAAAAGAGCCTTGCAAAATATATTGAAATAGGAAGGCGAGCCCCCTGTCCCCCATGGACACCTCTTGGAAACTTATTAGGAGCTGAGTAGACGGACGTCAGGGCTTAGGTGGGTGGTCTTGCCCATCCATCCTGGAGCAGGGATATTTAGAGCCTGCCATTCTGAGCAAGATGCCCCCCACTGCCCTCCGCTTAGCTGAGGGCATCTGTAAGAACCCATGAAGCAGGAAGTTCAGGAGAACTATGCCCCAAAGACCAATATCACCGAGGAGGAGGAAAGACATACATGTGAGATGCCTATTTTTCAATTTGTTGAGGATGTCAACACATATTTATTGAGCACCAGTGCTGAAGAGATGATGGTGAACAGGACGGGACAAAATCCCCCTCCCATGGGCCTTACGTCTGAGTGGGAGAGACAGGGAGTAAAACAAATGCAGGAATACGATGATCTCAGATAGTGAGAAGTACTATGAGAAAAATAAAATCAGGTGATTAAATGACTATATGCATATATGTGTGTCCATGTATACATACACATAAACTTGCAGTATATATGACACACAAGCTTCCATATATGTATGTGTAAAGAGATATACATATGCATGAATATATAGAAAAAGAATGAATGAAACAGTCCAGAAGGATAAAAGCACTGTGTGTTTCTGGCTGATGACACTTTGGGTATTAAGTATTTTCTTTCTTAGAGTATGTTTCTGGTTCCATTCTTAGTATGTAATATGTAATCTAAGATGGGAGAGGTACTCAGTACATATTTTTGGAGTGAATAAATACATTTTATAAATAAATATTTTAAGATGAAAATGTGTTAAGTGTGTAATCAGAAGAAAACAATAGTATACTTTTACGAAAAGAAGAATTTGCTTGTGGGCAAAGGCCTAAGAATGTGTATTCAGTTCTCTATTGAGTAGACAAGATAGGAAGAGAATTTTTTTTAAATGAAGGTTTACTTCTAGATAATCTGTGAACAGTTATTAATATTTTAATTCAACTGTATTTCCTTCCCTCTCTCTACCCAACATCCAACCACCCATCCATCCATCCATCCATCCATCCATCCATCCATCCACCATCCATCATCCATTCATCATCTATCCATCATCCATCCATCCATCATCCATTCATCGTCTATCCATCATCCATCCATCCATCCACCCATCCATCCATCCATCCACCCATCCACCCATCCATCCATCCATCCATCCATCCATCCATCCATCCATCCACCCATCCATCCATCCACCCATCCATCCATCCATCCATCCATCCATCATCCATTCATCGTCTATCCATCATCCATCCATGCACCCATCCATCCATCATCCATTCATCATCTATCCATCATCCATCCATCCATCATCCATTCATCGTCTATCCATCATCCATCCATCCATCCACCTATCCATCCATCCAACCACCCATCCATCCACCCACCCATCCATCCATCCACCCATCCATCCATCCACCCATCCATCCATCCATCCACCCATCCACCCATCCACCCATCCACCCATCCATCCATCCACCCATCCACCCATCCACCCATCCATCCATCCATCCATCCATCCATCCATCCATCTATCCATCCATCCATCCATCCATCCATCCACCCATCCACCCATCCACCCATCCATCCATCCATCCATCATCCATTCATCGTCTATCCATCATCCATCCATCCATCCACCTATCCATCCATCCAACCACCCATCCATCCACCCACCCATCCATCCATCCACCCATCCATCCATCCACCCATCCATCCATCCATCCACCCATCCACCCATCCACCCATCCACCCATCCATCCATCCACCCATCCACCCATCCACCCATCCATCCATCCACCCATCCATCCATCATCCATTCATCATCTATCCATCATCCATCCATCCACCATCCATCATCCATTCACCACCCACTTAGCCATCCATCCAATCTTCCTTCCTTCCTTCCTTCCTTCCTTCCTCCCTTCTTCCTTCCTTCCCTCCCTCCCTCTCTCTCCCTCCTTCCCTACCCCAATTCACCATTCATCCTCCATCCATCAACCCATTGAAAATTGCTGTGGGGAGTGACTGTAAGAGCTCACAGGAAGGGAATGTTGCACACTGAGCCCTGTGCACACTTTAGTCACCGGCTGTAAGCATCACCGTGCAGCCAGCCCTGAATCCACCCTTCTCGGTGTGGGCACCAGTAGCTTGTGCCTCCCAGTCTTGTCTCTGCATAAACTTGAACTCCGTCAAGTAGGGGTGGGGAAGTAAGAGGGAAATAACATTTACTGAGCACCTGCTGTGTACCTGGCCCTGCACTAGGCCCTGGCATTTTATCATTTTATTTTCACAACAGCAACAAGGTGGGTGTTTTTGTTTCTATCTTATAGACAGAAACCCCAGAAGCTCGGAGGGGTGAGATGACCCGCTCCAGCCCACACAGTCTGTGCTCCTCGGCCCCGGCATGGACCCGACTCTGAGGCTGAGAGCCCTCGTCCTGCCTCTGTGTCGAGACCGACAAGCATCCAACACGATTTAGTAAAACATCGACTCAAACACAGTTACGGAACTGATTGTCAGGAAAGGATTGGTTCAGTTTTAATTACCAGCCTGACAATCACTGAAATGCCAGGAAATATCCCCGAGAACGTTTGTAAATTGAACGGAGAGGCAAACCTTTTCCCTTTGGCCGGAGGCTGACTTGGAAGATCTTGTGTCTGGATCGATAGTAACCAGATGAGGCAAACATATTTCAGGACATATAAAAACAATTCATCACCAATATTTTAGAGCCTTGACTTATTAATAATCTTGTCTGCAGCATTCGTGAAATGAGAGGCCCCCGCCTCCCCCCTAATTATTGATGATCTGAGTTCTCTAAAGGGGCTTACGCTGAGGCTTTGGTGTGAGTAGAGTGTAATTGTGTTCTGTTTGGCTGTCTGAGGACATGTTGCAGACAAAGCTAAAAAGCCTTCTTGCTTGGGCAGAGTGTGGCGGACAGTTAATTTTCTGGAGTGACTGTGTTTGGGGAGACTGTCTTTTATCAGGACTGTTGTATTAACGATGCATGATTAGATCTGTGAACAATTTATTCATTCATCTGCCCCTAATTGAACAGCAGAAAGCGAGGGACTGGATCTCAGTACCTTCGCAGGGTGCCTTTTCCATGCTGGTTTGCTCGGGCAGCCTCCTGGCTAAAGACGATAGCTTTTGGAAATGACTGGAATCTCCAAAGGCTCTCTCTTCAAATCTTTGTGATTACAGACCAAGATATTTTTGCCATGCTGGTTTGGCAAAGCATGGCCAAGGCCATGGTCATCAGTGCAGGGACTTGATCTTCTGTGCTCGTAGGATCACGTAAGGACACAGCTGAAAGGCGCGTTACTGCGGCTTCCTGGTATCTGAGGGAGGAAATTGACTCTCCACCTGGGGGACCCCCCGTCAATGTCCCATAGCTGAAAGCACCTGGATCGTGGTTTTCCTGAATGAAACACTCCTGCATCATGTGGAGCGGATAACAGCACTGGTAATGAAGTAATCCTACGTGGCATTAATTGAGCACTTACTGTATGCCAGGCAGCATACTGAATGCTTGACTCCTGTTTTCAGCAGCCCTCCGATGAGGTGGTCGCCGTTATTATCCCTGTTTGGTGGATGAAGCAAATGAGTCCCAGGGAGGGCGATGACTTCCCAGTCACACGGCGGGAGCTGAGGCCAGGATGCGGCCAAGGCAACTCCTCCGTGCACGCTGCAGAGACGGGCCGGGGCGCACGCTGCCCTTCCCTTGCTCTTGTGCATCACGGAAACGATGTCGGCTGGTGATGGGGACACAGTGGGCACAGCCTAGCTGTCCTTGGCTTCAAGGAGCACCCAGTGCGGTGGCAAGACAACGACCAAAGACGCATATAACTGGGCCATCATGGACTCTGGGGAAGGCCCAGCCACTTAACGATGGTGGGGAGCGGGGAGGGCCCTGGCAAGACCACAGAGACAGTGAGGTGGGCCGGGTCCAGCAGGAAGGGGATGGGGAGGCCGAGGGTGGGGATGGGAGGACCGCGGGAGATGCGGAGAAGGTAGATCTGGGGGAGGGACTGGGCACCCACTGGTTGGGGCAACAGGGAGCCTGGAAGGACCCCCGGCTCCTGCCTGGGATGCTGGGAGGAAAGCAGTGAACCAAATCGACCCGGTGCCTCGCCGGTGGCTCGCCCCGGTGGAAGGAGTGTTGGAGGAAAGCTGAGCCAGAGAAGGAGACTGAGAAAAAGTGGGCACAGAAGTGACAGGAGGACCAGAGAGCACAGGGCCAGGGGAGCCACGGGCCAGAGATGATGGGCACAGGGCAGCGCCACAAAGAGCTCAGACATGGGGAGGATCCAGCAAGCACCATGATTGTCAAAGGTGGGGCACTTCTGTCCCCAGGCGCCACCGACCGTCACAGGTGGGGCATTTGTGTCCCCGGAGGAGGGATGGGGTAGGGATGGTGCCACCTGCCATCCCTTTTTCCTGTCCTGTTACCCATGTGCCATCAGTCACCCGTGAGTCCTGTGGCTTCTACTCCTTAGGGACAAGGAGTGGCCCTGGGGTCTGGCCCACGGCCCATGTCAGAACGGACGCTTCATAAGTGGTGAATGAATTGAACAAACACGCGGCGATAACGGGAGGGATGAGTAGTAGTCTGTCTAGTCAATTTCTTCTCATCCGTCGGACCGCAAATGAAAGATGATTTAATTAAAGTTCCTGGGGAAGGAGCTCTGCGGCAGCAGATTCCCGAGGGCTCGGGATCATGTGGAGACCGAGGTGAACCCAGCCTCTGGTCTCCTGTGAGAACCATCAGTGTGGACGTTTCTGGATCGAGAAGTATGGACGTCCATCCTGCATGAAGGCTCCCGGGACCTCCCCCCACAGCCCTCCAGCTGCGGGCCTGGCCTTCCCCCCACCAAAGGCACAGACCGAAGAGACGGTGGTGGGTGGGAGGTGGGATGGGGCAGATCCAGCCCCTCCTGTCACTCAAGACACAGTGACGCCCAGAAATAGGTGGTCGGCCGAGTCACAGAGCCTCAGAGGTGGCCGCAGTCCCAGCCGGACCGGCACGATCTCTGATGCTGGAATTGCTGTGATGCGGTCCCTGTCCCTCTGCTGGACACCCTGTGACAAGGGGTCCCTCACTTCACTCACTGGACAAGGGGCCGCTCACCTCACTCACTGGACCATACTGCATTTGCCACAATAGCATCCCTGCCCCTTTGCTTGGTTACCTCCGGTGACGAGGGGCTCCCTACCTTACTGACTGAGTGTTTGTCTTTGAAACAAGCTCAATGCTGCAGGACACAGAACAAAGGGCTTTGGAGTCCAGCAGACCTACACTGAGTTCTGGCCCTGCGCATACAGCAGTGTGACCTTGAGTCAGTTCAGTGGACCCGGGATCCCAGACACCACCCTTTAAGAAGGAGGGGGACACCCTCCACCCTTCTTGCTCCCCTGCTGGTCTTGTTTTTCTACCCAAGCCTCAGGATGAGGTGGGAGAGTGGGTGATGGGAGGAGGCCCCTGGGACGAGCAGGGTGGTCCTGAACTTCCCCCACAGCTACTCTGAGGGCATCTTTCTTCGGAGCCGACCTGGGTGAGGGGTTACACTCTAGGGAGGGTGTGGGCATTTCTGGGCCCTTCTCAGACCAGAATGTCATTCAAATCCCACACCATCCTTGATCACGCTGATTATTAACTCACAGGCTTGCTGTCAGAGTGTACAGATGTGACAATGTACAGAACTCACCAATAATCATAGCAATAACGATAACCATAGCAATAACAATAATAGTAACAGCACGGTGGGCACTCATTCCGGGCAGATGCTGCTCTGAGCGCTTTAGTTGTGTCCAGTCACTGGTTCCGCCCGAGAAGCTGTTCTGTTATTGTCCCCGCTTTCCAGAGAGGAAAACCCCTTGCCCAGAGGCCCCCCAGCTCACAAGAGGCTGAGCTGGTGACAGGGACTCTCCAGGCCAGCAGCCGGGCCGCCTTCTCTGATCGGATTTTGCTCAGCAAAATGTATTGATGTTAAAAAAAAAAAGACATAGCTCACCACATTGATTTTGTCCAATCACCATCACGCAACACACACACACACACACATACACGCACCCCATATTTTACAAATGAGGGGAAGGAGTGTTTAAGAAAAGCTTCTTCAGGAGAACCGAGGAGAAGATTCCTCTGCTTCTGTGTGCTGGGCGCCACCCACGGGCCGGCTCTGGGCTGGGCAGGCTGCCCACATCCCCACTGGCCCTGAGCACACCGCCCAGGGCGGACCCACCTTCTCCCCACAGGGGATGTGTCTGAGGTTCAGAGGACCCGGGGGTCCCTTCACCACAGTGGCCAGAGCTGGATGGGACCCAGACCTGTGTACCTGTCTAATCCACAGCCAGTTACCTCCCCTCTCCGCTGACCACTGCCTCCAGGGGTCTCAGGCTGGTGGATTAACTATGGGGGTGGCAGACAGGAGAAGGACGGTGGGAGGTGGACTGCTCAGGGTGGCCTGGAGTCCTCGGGGCGGGCCTCGTGGCCAAGAAGCAGGAGAGCCAGGGAAGAGACCCCTGCCTGGGGACCGTCAGTCCTGGCCTTCCAACTCGCCAACCCCCAGGCCCGCGCTTCAGTGTCTAATCTGTAAGAAGAGGGCAGGTAACTCCCACCTTGCCAACCTGCAGACCGGCCTATGGGAACCGAGACAAAGCCAGCTTTGTCATAATATCAAGCTTGCAACAAACACCCACCTCGATGGTGCCCTGAGCCTCGTGGCTGATGCCGTGCTGAGTCCCAGACCCGTTGGCCGCCAGCCCCTTCCCAGAAAACTGCCCTCAGCTGATGAGAGCCCCGGCCTGGGACTTGATACCGTCCCCCGGAGGACTCCAGACAGTGCTGTATGGACGGGGGAAAGGCTACCCTGCCTGAAGGAGGGGCAGCTCTGTGGCTCATGCTCCTGGACAGGTCACGGATGGGGCCTGGCCAGACTCCGCCTGAGAGCACGTCCTCCCTCGGCCACTTCCTCCCTCAGGTCCCTCCCCAGAGCTCCCCCTCAGTACACTGTGCGCACCAAACCCCTGCCTCAGGCTCTGCTTCTGGGGAACCTGACCTAAGCCTGCTGCGTTCTCTCCAAGCCGTGGTCTCCTGAGGCAGGGCCAGGTCCTGGACAGTGGGGACCTCAGCCCCACTGTCCTCATGGGCCTGGCACACGGCAGGTAGGACTTCATTAGCGTGGGCTGCAGAAGTGAACGAGGACCCACTGTGAAGACGCAGGTCCATAAAAGGCTGAGAAGCCCCAGAGACCAGCGGCCACACACTGAACCACGACACAGGATCAAGCAAGCCTCTGCTCTCAGCAAAAGCCCAGGCCGATTGCCTCATGTTTTTAAGATGGAGGAAGACAATGAAGAGTGATATTGTGGCACGGGCTGGTCCAGGAAAGGTCTTCTCCAACCGGAGCAGAACCTACGGCAGCTGAAGAGGTTTCAGGGGTGAGAAGCGCCCAGTGGTCCCCAGCACTGGGGCTGGGAGGTGGGGCAGGCAAGAGACTTCATGGGGCCGAGCTGGGCCCCGAGCTGCATGATGCTGATGCCGGGACAGAAGACTCTCCCCCGGCCCTGAGCATGGACTGCAGACGTGGCTGGGTGGACTGAGGTACTGCTGGCCTGAAGCTCCCGGGCTGGTCTAAGAAAAATGCCTGCTGGGAGGACATGGAGGCATGGGGGTGGCTTGGGCTACGGTGCTGACCGTGGGGTGGGAAGTGGACAGGGCAGTGCGGTTTGGACACATCAGATGGAACTTGCCGATGTACTTGATGTAGGTGGTGGGGCAGAGGGGTCGAGGGTGACCCCGAAGCTCTTGGCCCACCTGGGGGTGGCCCCTTGTTCCAGCGAGGTGATGGGAGGAGTTCTGGCTGCAGCTGACGCTTTGAGATGCCTGTTAGCGATGCCCTGCAGGAGTCGTGGAGACCGCGGTAGATCTGAGCGTGGAGCCTGAGGGAGACGCTGGGGCTGGGGGTAACTGGGGTCATATGTGGTACGTGAAGCCATTAGACTGGGTGGGATCAGGAAGCGAGAGGGAAAAGCAGGGAGATCCGGGAACATTCCACGCCCACCACTGTGAATCCCAGAGGGAAAGTGAGCTGAGAAGGTGAAGCAGAGCTGGCATGGAGGCCGGTGGGAGGTGAGTCTCCCCTTTTACAAGTGAGGAGACTAAGACTCCGTTCCAGAAACACAGCCAGGGATGGCGGAGCCAGATTTTGAACTCAAGGTCCTTGATCTTAAACTTCAGAATTAAAAGTGTTGCTTAGAATGCCCTTCCCTCTTCCACATGGTCAACACCCATCCATCCTTCAAAGGCCAACTCAAATGTCCCCTCTTCTATGAAACACTCCTTGTTCCCTTCTGGTGCCCAATCCCCCATCGTAGTTCCATAGAAACTTAGACACACCTCCACTTCAGAACTTAGTCTACCTCAGGATCGTGGTTCATGAGCCCCCTGGGCCGTGAGCTCCTTGAGGTCAGGGAATGGGTTCTGTTCCCATCCCCCTCCCTCCACTTGCCCAGAAACTCAAATGCAAGGCGTTCTATAAAGGCCTGTTGAATGGATGGATGGATAAAGGGATGGATGGATGGGTGGGTAGGTGAATGAGTGGGTTGGTGTTCAGGTGGATAAATGGGTGGATTTAATGGTGGATGAACATGTGGGTAAGTGGCTAGATGAAAGGATGGGTGAGTGGATGATGGATACATGGAGGGATGGATGGATGGATAGATGACTGTAGAGATAAATGGCCCATGGATGGGTGGATGGATGGATATATGGGTGAGTGTGTGTCTGTATATATATGGATGTATGGATGGATGGACATACGGATGGGTGGGTAGCTGTATGGGTGGATGGGACCATCAACGGATAGATAAATGTACAGAACAATGGCACTTGGTTCGGTGGTTGGACGGATGGGTGGATGGGTGGATGAATGGATGGATGGATGGATGGCAGGCATGGTAGAAAGACAACACGACTTGTAGTCAAAATATTCAGAATTTTGTCCTGGCCTCACTCTTATGAGCTGCCTGGCAAGCATCACAAAGTTCCTGTTGCTGGTCCCTCTGCCCCTCACGTTTCACGTGGAGAGGGGTGGCAAGTTGTCTGCTGGCTGGGGCTCTGTGAGAGCAGCTTGGGACGGTACGGGCCGTGCACACGCGAGGCGGCCTGGCACGGTCTGCATCACCGCAGAGTTCTCTTTGCCAGAAATCACCTCCAGAACGTACATCGAGGGAACATACTTTCCACATGGCTGGTTTTAAAACCAAGTAATTAAGTGGTTTTACAGTTAGTTTTTAAAACAAGCTCTTTAAGTTATGAGTATAAAGCATGCACCTATAATAGCCAAGCTGTTCTGTTTTGTGATTTCTGTTGCAATGGATTTTATAATTAGGCAGAAAGAAAAATCTATCCAGGGCCAAGGCTACTTTACTGAACTCACATTTTGGCAAGGTGTGATCTAACCAACCCACAGAGATGGGACTCCCTCAGGACCTGGCCCACGTGGAGCCTTGTTAGGGGGTTTGAGGTGTAGAGGGTGACTGACAAGGACAAAGGACAGCCCAGCTAGGATGGAGGGAAGCCAGGGGCTATGGCTCTGTGTGTGTGTGTACATATGTATGTGTGTGCACGTAGGTGTGCATGGGGGTGCTCAAAGGAGGGGGGCATTCAAGGAAGGCTCCAGATGAAGGCTATATCCCCAGCACCTACAGCAGTGCCAGGTAAATCTCTGATAAATTAGTATTGAGAGGGGGAGGGGGAGTAGATGGATGGATGAATGGGTGGATGGATAGATAAGGGCATGGATGGATGTATGGATGGATGGATGGGTGGATGAAGAGGTGGATGGATGGATGGATGGATGGATAGATGGATGGATGGATGGATGGGTGGATGAAGAGGTGGATGGATGGATGGATGGATGGATGGATGGATGGATGGATGGATGGAGGGAGGGATAAATAGATGCATGGATGGGTAGATGGGTGGATGGAGGAATAGATGAATTGCAAGTTTCAGGATGGCAGGGCCCAGACCTTCCATCTGAACGGATGGAAGCCTCCTCCCTCCCCCTCCTCCCCTTGCTCTTCCTCCTTTTCTTCCCTCTTCCCCCCCCCCCCGCTTCTTCCCCCTCTTAGAGTCACAGCTATCATTTTTTCAGGTGCCTACTGTGGGTCAGGCCTGTACCAGCACTTAACTTGTATCATCTCCCTTGTTCTGGCAGCTACCCACGGGGCAGGATTAAAGGCATCCTGGATGTGAAAGGACATGGCAAATTGGAAATTGCTGCAGTGATGTGAGGGGTTATTACCGATATTGCTTTCTGCCAACATAACAGGCCCTTGATGGAGAGGTAAGGTGTGGGGAGGGGGCGCACCTGCAGGGACCTAACACACTGGCCCAGCCACTCCTTTGCAGGGTTCACGGAAGGGAGGACGGGGACAGCAGAGCAGGCCTGGTTCTTGGGGGATTCAGGTGCAAGCTCCAGGGGCTGCAGACCTCACCCCCCTCCCCAGCCCAGCGGCATGCCTGGTGCAGGGGCCACACTCCTGGGGACACCGAGGTGACTCAGGCAGAGGAGATAGCCCAGCCTGCTCCCCTAACACTGGCCGTGGACCAGGCAGGGGGGCAGCAGGAGGGCACGGCTGGCAGAGCCCTAGGGACGTGCAGGAGGGGAACGTCTCTGCCCCAGCCGCTGGCTCCACGCCCCTCTCTTCCCTCCCAGGTCCGAGCCACCTTGCCTTCACCCCTCAGCCTCCACGAAACCATCTTGGATTCCTGTTCTGTCCTGTCCGGGTGATCTCATTGTTTTATGAAAAAACTCCAACGCCCTGGCTGCAGCCACTCAGATGGGCCTCCAGCCCAGCCTTCTCCTGAGCGCTGGCCAGTAGCCTGCCAGCCCTCGGGCACAGGGCGAGACTCCTGCCCCGTCCAGCAGGTAGTGAGGAGGCCAGGACCAGGCTGGGTGACCCTGCTCCTAAAGGACCAGAGAGTCACCCTTTTAGCCTGCAGGCTGCACAGCCTCGGTCCTAACTACTCAACCCTGCCGTGGAGCGAACGTGGCCTGGAGCAGTCACGGGCAGCAGGTTGACCAACGGGGGTGGTGTGTGCCCGTAAAACTTCACAGCTGTGCTGAAACCAGACATCAGCTCATGTGCTGGGAAAGATGATCATCCTTTTAATTTTTTTTCAACCACTTAAGTTTTTGTCCAACCGTTTGTAGAAAAACCGTGCGTGTCCCGATTTCCTGGGGCTGGCCCTCTGGAGGGACGTGGATGGGCGGGGCGGTGACGCCTCTGATCCAGAAGTTTACGTGAATGAGTGAAAAAACCACGGGTGGAGAACTTCTCCCGAGCGCTTCCTGGCTCAGCACAGCTGGGTGCTTCCATCCTGCTGGCCCAGCTGATTCCCTATGGGACCTGGGCGGTGGGAGGGACCCCATACACAGGCAGCCCGGGACTTGTCCAAGTGCGCCACCCCACCCACCTCAGCCCAGACTTGACCCCGGTTGCTCTGGCTCCGAGGCCCAAGTTCCTCTGGATCCTGCTGACTTCCAAGCTCCCGGCTTCATTCAAGACTCCTTGCAATGCTAGGAAGCACTGGCCCCACGCACGCTCCACACAGGGTGCCGAGCCGTCACGGTTTCTTCCTTGAGATGCATAGTCCTTTGGAGAGAACTGTCACTCAGCCCCAGGGTGTCTGCATGTTTCACGGCACCAGCAGCTGCTAGGAGTGGGGCGCTTACTATGTGCCGGGCGCTGCGCTACTTAGGACCCACCCCCCCATTTCTCCTGCAACCACATGTGTGCACAGGTGCGGGGGAGCGAGTGGGTGTGAGTGGACGGCCAGGTGCCCATTGACTAGAAATCTTCACGAACCGCCAGTAACCAAAGGATTGCATGAAATAACACATCAAAAAGCCCAGCTCCAGGCCCTGCACACCCTGGGGTTTAAGTGCTTGTGAGCCCTTCCCTGCTTCTCCCTCCGCCTCTGCCTCTCTTCCCACAGGACAGGTGCCAATCACAGCACCAGCCAGGTCGGAATATTTATTATCTCTGCACTTGGTAGAGCCTTTGTTAGGTCAGGAATTCCTCACCTTCTATGGTTCTAAACCCTGAGAGAATCTGTTGGGAGTGATGGATTGGATGCCTAGGAAAAGTGAGCATCGAATATGCCCCTACACACACCCCTCACACACATTACACCACACACACACACACACACACCCAGACATCCCCACACCACCACAGACACACAGAGCACATCACACAGGACACTACACCACACCACACCAGACACCACACTACCCACAGACACACAGAGCACACCACCAAGGACCCACACATGACTACACACCAGACACCCACCACACCACAGACACACAGAGCAACACACACACACACTCAGACACCCACACACACAGACACACACACAACAGGTACAGACACACACATCCAGACACCACCAGACGACAGACAATCACACACCACACCAGACCACGACCACACCACAGACTACACACAGGACAGACACACACACACCCAGACACGACACACCATCAGTACACACACAGGACAGACACCACCACACATCCATACACTACACACCACATACACACACACCATACACCACACACCACATACACACACACACATTACATACACACACACCATACACTACACACCACACACACACATCACACACATTACATACACACACACACCATACCCTACACACCACATACACACACACACACACATTACATACACACACACACCATACACCACACACCACATACACACATATCACACACACACATTACATACACACACACACCATACACTACACACCACACACACACACATTACATACACACACACACCATACACCACACACCACATACACACACATCACACACATTACATACACACACACATACCATACCCTACACACCACATACACACACACACACACATTACATACACACACACACCATACACCACACACCACACACACACACACCATACACTACACACATTACACACACATACACACCATACACCACACACCACATACACACATATCACACACACACATTACATACACACACACACCATACACCACACACCACATACACACATATCACACACACACACCATACACCACACACTACACACACATCACACACATTACATACACACACACACACACACCATACACTACACACCACATACACACACACACATTACATACACACACACACCATACACCACACACCACATACACACACATCACACACATTACATACACACACACACCATACACTACACACCACATACACACACACACACACCATACACCACACACCACATACACACACACATTACATACACACACACACCATACACCACACACCACATACACACATATCACACACACACCATACACCACACACCACATACACACACATCACACACATTACACACACACACCATACACTACACACCACATACACACACACACACCATACACCACACACCACATACACACGTATCACACACACACATTACATACACACACACACCATACACCACACACCACATACACACACACACCATACACTACACACCACATACACACACACACCATACACCACACACCACATACACACGTATCACACACACACATTACATACACACACACACCATACACCACACACCACATACACACACAAACATTACATACACACACACACCATACACCACACACCACATACACACACACACATTACATACACATACACACCATACACTACACACCACATACACACACACACACATTACATACACACACACACCATACACCACACACCACATACACACACACACACATTACATACACACACACACCATACACCACACACCACACACTCCACTTGGTCTGCATTTTTAAGGCACTTGACTCACCCAACCGCAGGAGAAAGGACCTCACTGTGGACTGGGTGTTTTTAGGCTGCCGGTCTTGGGGACCCCAGCCAGCACAAGAGAAGAGTCAGCTTCCACTCTGCAAACCAGTCACGGAATGAAGCGCGTGGGGCCTCGTCCTGAGCGCCATCCGAGCAACGGCAGAGGCGGATGCAGACACGGGGACAGACAGTCCCAAGAGAGGACGAAGTCCGCAGCCTCTAGGGCCCAGCCCCACACGCTCACCCCCCCAAGCGTACCCTCCTGCAACGGGCAGCTCGGTACGGCCTGCCCCGTGTTTGGGGAGGGCCCACGGGGGTCTGGGCAGTGGGGTGGCCGTGAGCCCGACTCCCAAGCTTTCCTTTTCCAACAAGTCCCCACTTGACACAGCTAATTGCATCTTCTGAACGCACTGACACTCAGTAATTTCAGAGCGGGTAAGATTTCCAAAATTCCCCGACACCGTGAACTTGACTTAGCACGTCTTGCAATAATTAGTCTGGGGGCCCCAGGGAGGCAGTCCAGGGAGAGGCATTAGTGGGCGGATCTCCAGTCTCGTGATTGAAAAACGGGCCCGTGGATGATTATGGTCAAAAATTCACTGGAAAAAAAAAAAATTCACTGGAGCTGTTCGCCCAGAGCACAGTTGCTAAGTAATGAAGGAAAATAAGATGCCAGGTTGCATTAGCCAAAAATAAAATACAAAGCGAGAGGCAGATAGCTTTTGTGTTTGGAGTCTGGTGGACCCCATCCAAACAGGCTGGGGCTGGGGGCACTGACCAATGATGCTCAAAAGACATGTCACCGAGGGGGTGACCAGCAGAGCCCCTCGCCCTCCTGGCTCGGCCCCATCTCACCTCCCAAAGCTTATCCTGAGCTGATGGGGTGGGGTGTGACTTGAACAGCTCCCATTCCATCCTCTGGGGCCCGTGTCAATGCTCACGGCCCCTCTGGCCCTGATGCTTCCATTCTGATCATTTATCTGCCAGGCTCTGGGCCAAGGACACAGAGCAGGACATGGTCCGTGCCCTCTGGAAGCTCAGGGTCTAGAGGAGGAAAGTCCTTTATAACACGGTGGGGAAAGGGCGAGGGGACGAAGCCCAGGGGTCGAGGAAGAGCCCAGAAAGGGGAGTATTTAAGTCTGTAGGGCGTATCAGGGAGGCTTTCTGGAGGTGGTGACAGCCGAGGGGGAGGCCGAAGACGAAGACCTCACCAGGGAGAGCAGAGGATGGGGGAAATGGGAGTATCCTGCTGGGATGACCGGTGACCTGGCAGTGGGAAGCCAGGCGCAGTGCATTGTAGGCACACCTGCAAGTCTGCAGGCTGAAGGGGCTCTGTTCCCACGCTTTCCGGTCCTGTGGACCGGCCATCACATTCTATGAGAACAGAAGCGTTGTCTGGGAAGCACAGGGGTGGGGAGGGCAGAGAAAGGGGAGGCTGAGAAGGGGCAGGGCCAGTGGGTTTGAAGCAGGGCGGGGCGTGGTCAGATCTGGTTGTGAAGCAGGCTGACACCTAGAGGGTGGATTAGAGGCCGGCTGCTGGCCCAGGGTGCAAGACCTTCCGCCTCATCCTTCCTGCCTGCACCCAGGAGCGGGCTGGCAGGCTCAAGCCTTGACCTTCTCATCAACAGAACGAGCAGGGCAATCGATGCTGCCCTGAGATCCCATCTGCCCTGAGATCCTGGTGACGCAGGGTGGCCCAGAGGAGAGAACCAAAGGGACTTTGCTGGCACCTCAGATCCACCGATGATTGGATGGAGTTGCCTTGAGAAAAAGTCACTCCCTTCTCTGAGCCCCAATTTTGTCTGTAAGGCCGGGATATGGATTCTTGGCACACAGAGCTGTCATAAGGATGAGATGAGGTTACCCCTGCAACAGCAGGCGTCCAGGAGGCGCTTGGAACCAAAGCAGGAGGGGCGGCGGGAGGATGGAGGGCTTCACGGAGGAAGAGTGACACGGGACCGAACCGGGAGGAGGGGACAGTCCATAAAATAAGAATTCTCCCAGGTGACTTCTCCACCTCACTCCGAGGACCCCGCCTCCAGAGCAGAGCACGCACTCATTTAAATGCTGGACACAAATTTCTTTTCATTATTGCAAGGCCAGTGAAAGATACCAATTAACACCAGAAACACAGAGAGATCACTTTCAAGGATGGCAACACAGGTCTTCCTAAGTGTGAATCTGTGGCCAGACCACACAGTCAATTAAAATACCTAAAGTCAAAAGCTATCAGCAGGGCTTTTCATCAGTAAACGGGTGACAGGAAGATGGATGCTGGTCTAGGGGCTCTCGGGCGCTAAGCTCAACGCTCATAGTTAAATAGCTTCAAAGGAAAAGCTCAGTACGGAGCGTTATGATTCAACAGCACCAGCCGCAGCCCCACCCCGTTTATTCAGGAAGGCAGTCAAGGGGTCCCCAACAGCCCCGGGGGCCCCCATAACGTTTTCATGGAGGATGTGATTGCAGACGCTAATTATGCGCAGAGGATACTACGCTTGGGGTCGTGATCAGCCGCTCAGCCCTCACCGTCCTGGCAACCTCGCCACGCGCCATGCCTGCTCCGCAGAACGCAGGACGAAGCGGGTGCAAATGGGGCCGGTCCAGTGGAGCCCGAAGGGACAGCCCCGAGGACACACGTCCCTGTTCTGGAGAAGGTGCAGAAGCTACGCCCTCTTAGAAGCCTGCCACCAGAAAGGCACCTTGGAAAATTCTGAGAGGGGCGAATGAATCTTCAGGTCTGGGACGCAACCATTCCCAGCAAAAAGCCAAGAGTCAGAACGAGATGCCAGAATGCCAGGGAACCCTTTCAGTGCTTGAATTACAATCGCTGGAGTCTTAAGGCCACAGAGACAATCCTTCAATAAATACTAAAAAAAATGCAATCCACAGTCAAATGGGTTTGAATGGATATTATCCATCGCTAAAAAGACCCAAGCCTCTCTTCTCCAACGGGCCATAAAGTGCAAATTGTTCTGTGATTTAAAGCAGCTCTTCATTGGAATAACTAGACTGCAGCTCAGCTTAAAGAGTCATAAGATCTTTATATCCAAGGCACTGAAACTCAGCTTTAAAGAGTAAATTATTATCAAGAAAGGACGGCTCATGGGAATGGAAATGGACTGGTCCAAGTTCAAGGGCTAGGAATTAAAGAAGCAGTGCTGTACCCCGACTCATACAGCTGGCGTCCCCTCTCTGGCACCAGGGCACCCCACTCTCCGCACCCGGGGTGCCCCAGGTGTGTTCTTTCAGCACACGTGACTTTGCTGATGCCCCTCCCCCGACCATCTCCACCGAGACCACCTCCTGGAGGATTGTTCGTGGGCTTTCGAGGCTGTTCTGCCGCCTGATTGCCTCCTTGCAGCAGCCTCCCACCCCAGGCGGGTCTATGCGACCCAGCTGTGCCTTTCCCACCCCCAGCCCCAACTTAGGCCCCACCAGGATCGACATGGAGATGCACATGTGCTTGACCACTGTATGAGGAACGGAACTGAACAGAGAGTAGAGCCAGGTGTGAAATAGCAAGTTTTCCCAAAAAAGTCCACCTGAGGAGACTTCCTTTTACAGGCGAGATGGCACACTAAATAGCATCGAATTCCTTACCACACAAACAAGAACCAAGCTTAACTAAATGTACCTTAAAATATCTTAAAGTGCATTGTTGAGCTGGCAAACATAGGAAACTTTAGAGGTCAAATCCCAAAGTAGTCACAGAGCTAGCTTTGAGCCAGCTTTCCTTCAGTGTATCCACCACATCCTGGAGTGGCTGGCTCCAAAATTGCAGCCATCCTCCTCTTCTTCCTAACAATAGAACTGTCAGCTTTCAGCTGGACATATGACCACACAGAATAGAGGCCACACTTCTCAGACTCCCCTGAAACTTGGGCTGACCATATAACTAAGTTAGACCCAAGAACATGAGTAGAAATGCTGTATGAAGTACCTAGGAAAAGTCCTTAAAATGACAGCACTTTGTTCTGCAGCCCCTTTCTCCTTCCCAGTAACTGGAATATGGACACAATGGCTGGTATTGCAGCAGCCATTCTGGACTGTGAGGGACCTGGAGTGAAGCATAAAGAAGAAACCTTGATCTCTTATGCTGAGGATCAGCAAACCAGCCCTGCACTGACCACTGCCAGATTTATTGGTCATAAGAGAGAAACAGACTAGTAAACATCTATCCTAAGTAAGTCGCACTGGTTTGGGTTTGTATGCTATTATTCATGCCCGAAATGAATCCTAATACAATGGGAGATCTTGGATCTCTGTTTTGATGGCTGCGTGAAAGGTGGGGGTCAGGAGACAAAGCCAAGAAAGGGAACCCAGTAAGAAGCCCTCTGCTCAAAGCTGGGACCCCAGAGGGCTATATCTTTGATGTAAGAGTGAACTAGAGAGAAAATTATGATGTCGAAGGAAACCTGCCCATCTCTACCTTGTCCCTGGGAAGAGGAGTAAAGTACATACAAACACACACACACACGAGTCACACACACACACACTCCAGGCAAAATCTTGGCCGGACGGATGAAAGTTCACTAATTTAATGATAAAAGGTTCAACTTAAAAGAAAGATATAACAGTAGATAATATTCTAACCTCATAATAGAATATAGCCTCAAAATAAATAAATCAAAAGTTGACAGAACTACAAGCAAAAAAGTCACAAATCTGCATTCAGTGCAGAAATTTTAATACATCTCTCTCAACAATCAGTAGTCAAGCCGACAAAAATCAGTGAGACTACAGGAGATTTGAATGACAGTTTAAACAAGCTTGATCCAAGGATATGTTTGGGGCACCCTAACCAGTTCTTTTGGACACTTAGGGAACAGGCAGCATAAACGCACTATGTCAAAAGGCAAGTTTCTTCTGATTTAAAGGACTCATGCAGGCCACATTCTCTGTGTGGCCACTTGGGGGGCTGGCAGAATAATGTTCCTACCCCCAGAGAACCTGCCTCCTTGGAATGCAGGATCCTTGGAACCTGTGAGGATGTTACTTTCCATGGCCAAAGGGACTTTGCAGATGTGATTAAATGAAAGATCTTGAGAAGGGAAATTATCCTGGATTATCTGGGTGGACCTCATGTAATCACAAGGGTCCTTGTAAGAGGGAGGCAGGAGGGTCAGAGTGAGAAGAGGAAGGTCAGAGCGTGACAATGGAAGCAGAGGGACTGAGTCCGAGAGACAGATTGAAGATGCTTTGCTGCTGGCTTTGAAGGTGAGGAAGGAGCCACAAGCCTAGGAATGCAACTCGAGGCTGGAAAAGGCCAGGAACAGAGTCCTTGCCTAGAACCTGTGCAAGGAGCATGGCCCCGTCCGCTCACTGAAACCCATTTCAGACTTCTGGCCTCCAGGCTGTAAAAGAATAGGTTTCTGCTGTTTCAAGCCACTGGAAACTAGTACAACATGCCATCAGATTAGAAACTGACTAAAGAAAAGTTACATAAAAACCCTCATACCTTTAAACATTTAGAAAGCCTTCCCTGGCCCTCGCTGCTGTTCTTAGAATGATGTCTAAGCTCTAGAGCAAAGACCCCACTCTCCCCATAACCCGGCCCACACCCATCCGGCCCTCGCATCTCTCCCAGCTCTTCCCCATCAATGCTTGGCTCCAGCCAAGCTCCTCAGAGGGAGGAGGGAGCTGCCCCTGGACTGTACCAGAATCACAGTGAGAGTCGCCAAATGGAACTGTGCACGTAGGCCGTGTGTGCAATTTGTGGGGCAGCCTGGGGGCAGAAGCTAGAGCAGCAAAGGAATCTATGTCCTGGGGGAGCTTCATGGTACACGGCTTGGGGCCCGGGGTGGCCCAGTTTTCCATTTGAAGGCCCCCGTGGCACACCTGTCTTCACCTGGTGCCTGCCAGCACCTCCTGCACGTGGACCCTTCCTCCGAGATCCACATCCGGGTGCAGGTGGGCAGGCTGGCGTGAGGATGGGCATTTCTAAGGCTGCCAAGGAAACCACCTGTGCCAGTGCTAAGTGCCTGGCTTGGTGCCTGGCGCGTGGACAGTGGTCACTTCCATTGTCACAGTTGCTGCTCCAAGGCCACACCAGTCCCCTCCCAGCCCCAGCTGGCTAGGCTGGCAGTGGCTGAAGGGCAAGGGGGGTGCATTCCGGAGCCGGGCTGACTGCTCAGCAGCGCAAGAGTCCTGAGGACCTGGGGGAGCCAGAGCCCAGGCTTCCAGGCCGCTGTGGGTATTACTCCGCAGAAGGAAGCTTTGTCCCCTCCTGGCTTAACGGCCGGTGTCCCTGGAGGACGGGTCTCAGCAAGGCTCCCGTGTGTCAGCAGCCTCTCCTGGCCCCTCTTCTCCCGCTGCCTTCCCGGAGAGCCTGTGCTTCAGTCCTGCAAGAACATCATTGCCAGGCAACATCGAAGCCAAGGAGGCGGCCGCGGCCCCCAACGTGGCAGGGGCTCCACGTGCCGCAGCAATGGTGCTTTGATGGCAGGACCCAGAGCAGCTCAAGACTAACCCGGCTTGAGGAGATCGCCCGCACCCCTCGCAAGGTGCTCACGGCCAGGGCAGGCTCGCTGTGGCGTCCACACTCCACTTCTGAGAAATGTGAGAATACCGTGTATTAGAAGAAATCGCTGCAGGAGGTTCTTAGGGACAGAGCTCAAGCAAGCTTGGCAGGAAGAATGTTCCAGTGGCAGAAAAGAGGGGCGGGGAATGTCAGCCCCTGTCTGCCTCTCGCCTTCTGCCACGTTTCTCCCCTCCCCTCCAGGAGCCTGCCTGCAAGCGCGCCCTGCGCACAGTAGGTGCACCCCTGGCACATTTACCCACCCGCCCATGTCTGCACGTCCGGCCTGTGCCAGGCTTGGTGCGGGCTGGCCTGATGCGTGATCACAAGTGCAGATGACTAACCAGTTCCAGATGCAGAGGGTGGCTCGGACGCAGAGCCCCTGGTCGCGCTGGACCAGCTGCACCCTGAGCCCCTTGGAAGCCCCTTCCCGACAGACGTACAGAACTCAGAGGGGTTTGGGCGGACGGTGGCAGAAGCCGACACCTGCCCCAACCCCAGGTGAGGAAACTCTTCCTCTGACCCCGCGAAGCAGCTTGACCATGAGTCAGATCAGCGGCTCTGCGGCCTCCTCTGAGGTGACAGTGTTGAACTTGACCTGAGCCTGTGCTGCCGGAAACGCCGATGGTGAAATCCCTGCCATCTGTGCTCCAGAAAACAGCTACTGCAAGAACCCCTGCCCGTGTGACTTACAGGAGATGCGGGTGCCCCCTCGTGTACTTGTGACACAGACCCCCAAGTTCCCATTCTCTGCTCATAAAAGAATTGCCAACCTGCGGACCCCACTGACGGAGCTGGACAAAATGCCGACAATGCGCCTTGACTGGCTTCTGGCCGGCCTCTCTCCCGCCTATAGGCTGAAACTGACTCACCCTCTAAGGTTAGCAAACTCGGGGACACAGAACGACCTCTCTTCCACAGCCCCTCCTGAGAGTCAGCTGACCGCAGAGCAGAACACTACCTGCTGACGCCGCCCCGTTCCACTCCTTCCGCCCCATTTACTCCTCCCCAAATAAGAAGTCCTCTCCCCTCACCTGTGGGATGCTCCAGGTCTCACAGTCAGAGCCCTCGCTCTATTGTAATAGCCCCCCCTTATTGTAACAGCCCCTCCCCTTATTGTGATAGTCCCTCCCCCACTGTAATAGCCCCACCTTATTGTAATAGTCCCTCCCCTTATTGTAACAGCCCCTCCCCTTATGGTGAAAGTCCCTCCCCTTATTGTAACAGCCCCTCCCCTTATTGTGACAGCCCCTCCCCTTATTGTAACAGCCCCTCCCCTATGGTGATAGTCCCTCCCCTTATGGTAACAGCCCCTCCCCTTATTGTAACAGTCCCTCCCCTTATGGTGATAGTCCCTCCCCCTACTGTAATAGCCTCTGCCCCGTTGTAATAACCCCTCCTCCTGTCGCAATAGCCCCTCCCCCTACTGCATCAGCCCCATCCCCCGACTGAGACAGTTTTTTCAAATCAAGTCTCTCCTAAGTCCGGACTTATTTTTTATTTGACAGAGGAAATCCTCCCCTAGGCACAGCGCAGTGTCTCTTTCGCTGTGTGACACTGTGTCATGGCTCCTTGAGGTTTCCTACTGGGATTTTCCAAATTCAAAGAGCTGAGCCCCTTACTCTTTGAAAATCCCCGGGGCGACCTGTGAGCCCGGCACCACTTGAACAGGGGTTGAGTGCTGTCCTTCCGCCACAGGAAGGGTTGGACTGGCCTCTAGGGTCCCCCGACACCTGTCTACTCAGCTGCCCCGGGGTGGCGCATGCTGCCGGGTGCCAGGACATTTCCTGCAACTCCGGGTCGAGTGGGTGTGGACAGTGAAGACCCCAGCGCAGCACCAAACCAGCGGAGCCTGGGAGGCCTGGGCAGAGACGCATGCATTCCCGAGAGCCACGAGGTACCGGAGCAGCTGGGCCCCAGCTGCTCCCCAAAGGAAGGCGGCTTCCTCCTAGAACGTTCCTTTTAAATTAGATTTAAAAATTAACGAGCTTGTCAGAGGGAGGATGGAAACGGGTTACTGCACAAGAGGAGAGAAAATTTGAAAGAACAGGTTCTTCCAGGCCAATTTACCCAGAATTGGGTATCTTTTTGAGCCTGCCAATTAAACAGCGCTTTCCCTGAGTCAAAGAGCTGAGTCTTGGCACCAAAGACACTCTGCAGACAGAATCTGCCATGCAGGCCTGGCCAGCCCCTATAAAAAGCCACCTGAGCAGAGAGCACTGCCTGTGCAACCGGGAGAGGAAGCTGTCCTCCCGCGGAGGAGGCGTTAACCACGCCCTCTGCCTTTAGCGTCTCATCGGTTCCCTCCGCATCCTCTTTCCTCGCAGAAGGTCCTTGAACATCCCCCGTTGCACATATCTGCGCCAGGCTCACAAATCCACTCTTTAATATGCTTGGTTTCTGCTAATCCAACGTGGAGTTGTTTTATGTCTTCTGAAAGCAGCAGAACCGATTAAAAGGTGCAAAATGCTTCTGAGTCAAATCTGTGAGGAGGGGCGCTGCTCACGCCAGTGAAAGCCTCATTTGCAGTCATGCAGACTTAATAGACACCTGCCAGTTCCTGCAGCAGTAACGCAGGATGGGGGAGATGGAGAGAGCAGTGCTGGGCACTTGTGCATCCCCCCAGGCCCAGGGCAACGCAGACGCCAGACCGCGACCCCCGAGGGCGGTCACTGGCCTCCGCTCCTGGCGCACCATGAAATATCCAGGTGCAGCCCGGCACCGGGCACCTGGTAAGCATTCAGTGAGCACCTGTGAGCGCACGGACACTAGAATAAACAGACCCACTGCCCACCGATACCGCTGTATAGGACAGCGAAGGGATGAGGAAGCTACAGAATCCTGGCATCCGGGTACTGTGGCAGAATAAGAAGTCTCTACTTGGTCTTTGTCCAGGTTCCTCCCACACAAGTCCTAAAATCTTGGGAATCTCCGGAGTGATAAGAGTTGCTTTCATATGCTAATGAGAGGATTGGGGGCTGGGGGCCTCTGGTTAGTTTCAGGATGGGGGCTGGTCACCAGCAAGACCAAGGCGAGATTAGAGGGTCCGAACTGTCAACCTCCCCCCACCCTTGTCTCCAGCAAAGCGAGAAGGGCTGGAGCTTGAGTTCAATCACCAAGGGTCAAAGATGTAAGCAGTCGTGCCTACGAAATAAAGCCTCCATACAATCCCCAAACAGGGGGTTCCAGAGCTTCTTGGTTGGCGAACACATCCAGGTGCTGGGAAGCCCCCTACCCCACCCCCCCAGAGCCCACCTTCAACTGCTTGTCCTGAGTTGTGTCCTTTATAACAAACCAGCAGGAGTAAGTGACGCTCTATTCTAGCTCTGTGAGTTATTCTAGCAAATGGTCAGCCCTGGGGAAGGGGGTGTGGGAAGCCCCTGAATTAGTAGCAGATCTGTCAGAAGCACAGGTGACAACCTGGGACTTGGAACCGTTGCCTGAAGGGGGGCAGCTTTCTGCAATGGAGCCCTTAACATGCGGGGTCTGTGCTGACCCCAGATGACAGTGTCAGAACTGAATGGAGAGTTGAGACGTGGTGCTGGGGAGGGCGCCGCGCATTTGGCCTCACGTGTTGATCTGGTACAGCTCACGTCCCATCTCCTTTAGTCCTTGAAACAGCTTCTCGAAGTTGCCACTGTCATTGTCCTGATTTTGCAGATGAGGAAGCTGAGGCACCCGGACGATGCATCCCTTGAAGGAGCAATGGCTAATGAGGGAGCATCAGAGCCCAGGGCACACCTCTTAGACGCTCAGAACTCCACCTGGAACCCCCGTGTAGGGCCGGTGTTGACGAGGAAAGCCCCCAACACCCCAAATCAGCACCCCCTCTGTGACCCACGAGAGAGATGGGCAGGCCTCCATTCATTCTGTAATTTCTGAAAGTGCATTCACTTTATTTCCCACTCAAGGCCACGTGCAGATCCTGCGGCAGGCGATGACCATTCGTGTTCGTGAACCCCACCGACACCGAGGCAGACAATTGCACCTGTTTTACTGATGGGGAAACGGAGGCACAGGGTGACTGAAGCTCAGGGGCCAAGGTGCTTCCCCAAGGCACACAGCTGTCGGCATCTGCACTGGGATGGGGGCCCAGCACCCTTACTCTGGGCAATCCATCCCATCCCTCTCTGTCCTTGTTTTATTAATATTTCCCTAGAGACCAGGGACATCTGAAGCCAGGAATTGAGTGTCTTTATTTCGGTATCACCTGATCTTTCCCAGGTCCAGGCAGACAAACGTGCTCAAGAAAGGCCTAATAAACGAACAAACTGAAAACTGCCTCGAAGTGGAAAATGTCAGGATGGTTCCCATAAACGCCCGTTTGTTCTGCCCTCTGTGCTTCGTGAGCAGTGATTCTCCACGTGGCATCTTCTCCTGCACAGGCTCCCAAGAGGGGCAGAGGTATCACTGCAGTTGACGAGTCTACCCATAATGACAGTATGATTCGTTTAAAATTGGGCAATTTCTGTACAGTAAGTTACAACGGCTCAGATGCAGGCTCCTGTATTAATTGGCGAATGGCATCTCCGCCTGCTACTGCAGAGTCTGGCCTTGTTTTCTTTGTCCCCCTGGGGCCACCTCCGCCTCACAGGCGCCCTCGGGGCGGCCCGGTCTCTGCAGGGCTCTAAGCAGCATCACGTGGAACCGATCTGGTCTTTCAAGGGCTGTGAGGCCCGGCCAGAGGCGAAGATGGCAGAGCCAACACTTGGAGAGTGAGAGGCAGGGGACCAGGACAGCTGGGTGAACTTACACCCCCGCCGCCCCAGGATGAGTCCATTTGTGATGACATCAACAGGTGTTCTTGCCCCTTGATTACAGGCACCTGCAGCAGACTGCATTTTCCAGCAACGACTGCTGTGGTATCTCCCACCTCACCTGCTCTTGTGACGCGTGACCTGGCCGCTCCCCCACTAAGTGGCAGAGTCTCTTTCCCCTCCCCTGATTCTGGGCTGGGCTTGGTGACTTCCTTGGCCAAAGGAATGCAGCAGAAGTGATGTTCCAGGGCTTCTGAGGCTTGATCGTAAGAAGTCTTTCACGTCTGTCTGGGCCTCTTGAGATGCTTAGAAATGTTCCCTCTCAGAACTCAGCCACCAGGACACGCAAGTCAATGCAGAGGTCACATATAGGTGTATACGTGCTCCAGTGGAAGTCCAAATGAGCCCTCAGCCAACTGCCGATGTCAACTGAGGGGGCAACCTCGTCCAGCCCAGTCGAGCCTTCAGATGAGAGCAGCCCAGCCAACATCCAACCAAAACTACATGGGAGACTCAAGCAAGAGCCTCTCAGCTGAGCCCCGTCAACCCACAGAACCCTGGGAGACAAGGACGAATTGGTGTTTTAAGCCAGCAAGTTTGGTGCTTTGTTATGCAGTGGTACAGAACCAGAGCAGCCCCTGTAAACTGGCATTTACTTTCAAGGGGGGAAATTTCTAGCATTTATGGTACACCTACCAGGAGCCAGACATTCTGCTTGGTGGTTTATGTCATTCATTCATTCGTTCATTCATTCAACAAATCCTCACGATATTATGAAATAAGGATTATATTTTAGAAAGGATAGGCTAGGTTTGGCTGCAAATTCAGGCTGCAGTCCCAGCGACCTGACACATCAAAGGTTTCTGTGTTGTTTGTGCCACGTGTCAGTCGAGGGCTGACAAAGGCTCTGCTCCACGCAGCCATGCCGGGGTCCAGGCCAGCAGAGGCTCTGCTCTCTGGACCCTTGCCCTTCCCAGTCGTTAGATGGGGAGGGGGATTGGAGATTTGCACGTGGGCTTTTCATGGTGCTCCCCTGGAAGAGACCCCCATGACTTCCCTTCCCACATGGCCACACCTGCTGTGAGGGGCTGGGGAGCTCCAATGTCCACGAAGCCTAAGGAAAGGTGAACCGGAGGTGGGGGAAGCGCTAGAAACGTCGGCCCCTCTGTTCTCCTGCTTTATTCAAGGGGCGGGGGATGCCCAGGCTGGGGAGCCCAAGTTCATTACTGTGGTCACAGGATTAGTGAGTTGGTTGCAGAACTGACCTGTTTGGCTCCAGATACACCAGTGTATCCCAGTGCAGCCTGCACTTAAAAAAAAAAAAAAAAGATAATCATTAGAGTAGCAACAGAGGGCTGAAAGCGGCCAGTTGGTGGAGCCCACAAAAATAATGAACAGGACCAGCGTTATAAACAACAGAGCCCTGGAGAAAATGAAAGGGGCTTTGTTGAGAGGTCTAAACCAGAGGCTGGTCTTTTCAAACTATAAAGAAGAGAAGCTCAAGGCTGCATGTAGTGTTGAAAAACCTCAAGCATGACAGCCCGGCGGCTTCCTGGTTGCTTTGCCAATTTAAAGGAGGCTTTTTTCCCTCACCCGCAGCCTGCTGGGGTTTTCTGTTTGTCTGCTGAAATGGCCCCATATTACCCTTTGCGGAGGTCTTGAATGTCCCTTGGAGGCTGACACAGAAGCCCAGAGAAATGGAACCGCTGATCCGAGTGCCCCAGATAAAAGTAGACACGGCCGGAGGAGAGCAGCGGGCGTTTGTAGGAAACCCACCCACCCGTCCGTGGGGTGGGCACCCCTGACCAGAGGCCCGCAGGGCTGCAGGCCTGCCCCGGGATTCCAGGGCCTTGGGGCTGCTTCGGGAAGCCCTGCGGGGGAGGGATAGGATTTGCATCAAATCTAACACCGCCTACCCCGTACCGTCTTCAGTCCTCGCGAGCCAGCTTCCGGAGGGCTGCTGGCAGGAGCCTATGAACGGCCGAGGGCTGACGGGGCTGGAGGCTCAGCCCCACGAACCCACCCCAACCCTCCAACCCCCCGCCCGCCGAGTTAGGACGAGTGTCCGCTCCTGCCGGGCCCAGGGCTGGAGTTTCCTGTATTAATGGCTGAACTTGGGCCTCACTAGCTGTGCCGAAAACCACCCCCCACCAAAAGCCTTCCAGAAGCTCCTCCGGAGATTTCCCCCCCGGACCAGATGAAGCAGAGGGGCTGCCAGTCTTGGAGGGGCTCCAGACAGCTCCCAGGCTGGGCTGCAAAACGGGATGACAGCTCTGTGGGTTGGTGAAACGTCTTAGGCTGTGGACACACCCGCAGGAAGGGGGAGGCGGGAGGGAGAAGGGGAGGGAAGAAACGTGAGGTGGTTTGGAAGAGGGAGGGAAGAGGAAGTGGAAGCAGGAGTGGGAGAGCCGTTTGGAAGGACAGAGGGAGGGAGGACAGAGAGGGAGCGTGGCTGGGTCCAGTCCCGGCTTCACCGCCATGAGCCTGGGGGCTCTTTCAACTTGTCTCCCCGACAGAGAGCCGGCCTCTGGACAGGATGTATCACTGAGCGGCCTGGGGTCAGAAAACATGGCCACGCTAACATCATGTCTGCAAAACCACTTTTGGATTTAAACTGCCGGCAAGCTGCAAAGAAGATATTCTCTACATTTCAAAGATAAGAAAGTTAACTCATTGAAATACAGTGATGCCTTAGTGATCTATTGCTCCCATGACAAATGACCACAAGCCGAGTGGCTTAAGACAAGACACGTTTATTATTTTACGGTTCTGAAGGTCAGAAGTTGAACACGGTCTCGCTGAGCTAATGTCAAGGTGTGGGCAGGGCTGAGCTCCTTCCGGAAGCTCCAGGGAGAATCCGTTTCCTTGCCTTTTCCAGCTCCCAGGGGGACCTGCATTCCTTGTATTTCTTGGCTCATGGCCCCCACCTCCATCTTCAAATCCAGTAATGCACACGGTTCTGCCATTCTTACAAGTCATGTCTCCCTCCAACCAGGCCCAGAAACGATCTCTGCTTTTAAGGACCGGTGTGAGAGGATGGGGCCACCAGGATCCTCTGGGATCATCCTTCTGCCACGTCAGGTGACACAGGTACAGGTTCCAGGAAAGAGGGGCCATGACTCTGCCTTCCAAAGTGGGCTCTACCAACAGTGTGTAAATATGAAGCCAAATGCCAAACAGCTGTGCTCATGCTTAGGCTGGTTTTCTGCTCATAAACTGTCAGGTGGGAAAGGGGAGTGGGACCCAGTTTACCCAGGGCAACCTCTCCCGTGGGCAGAGCATGAGGCTAAGAGCTCAATTCAAATCCACTCAACTCACTTCCACAGGTATTTGCCGTGAGCCTCCTATGCTGGGGGCACCGTTAGGCAACCATTGCCCTGTGCCCCTGGTGGGAGCTCGGTGACGTCTGTGGATTGGACGAGTGAATGGAGGTCTCCAGGGCAGTAAAGGGTCACAGGATGAGGTGATGCTGAGCCCAGCCCCATTCCCTATTAGCAGCGTGTCTTTGCCAGTTTCTCTCCCGCCTCAGTTTCCACATCTCAAAAATGGGTACGTTTATCTACCTCCCTCATCCACTGTGTTTGGATGTGATAAAGCATGTGAAAATGATTCACAATGGACCCAGCGCCCCACTCCCAGCTCCTGTGAGGAGAGTCAAGCCCCTGAACTCCCAGACTGTTCACAAGCCCTTCCCTCCTTAGAGTTAGCAAGTAACAAAGAGAATCCAATTGGCAAGATGAAAGCACAGCTATGAATATGCATGCCTCATTGAGTAATCAAACACCCCAAGTCCCTTCCAGAAGAAGGGATCACAGCGTAATTTTCCGCCACATACTTAAATTCAAATTAGTCATTATTTAATATTGGGACAAATCGCCGGAGAAGGTCGTGTTTTCGGTTTAATGTTTCTTAATAAGCAAGGCTGACTCCCCAGCAGGGTACACATGCCCCACTAATGCCATGTTTCTTTCTCTTGTTCTACTCATGCTGAAGAGATGCACCCTGGAAACAGTGGTAAACGGCCACTCCCACTCCCGGCTTCCTTTTCTCAGTGTCCTGCAGTCCTTTCCCTCCACGTCTCCTGGCTCCTCCAGTGCCATCATCTCTCCCCGCCGACCCACCCTGGTTCACGCACAGATCTGCCGAATCTTCCTGTTTGTCTCCAGACAAATCCAGACCATCTGGGTTCAAATCCTGCTCTGCCATTTCCCAGCTGTGTGACCTCAGCTATATTACTTAACCTCTCTGAGCCTCAGTTTCCTCATCTGTCAAAGGAGGATAATAGTAGTTCCTACTGCTTAGGTCACTGTGAGGATTACTATATGCAAGATGCTTAGAAAGGTGCTTATCCAAGGGTCACACCCATAAATGTCACCTATTACCACATGCTATTATTGTTGTTATTACTAATACAGCCAGCCATCAATACAAATATTCCATGCCCTAAGTCTCTCCCAACCTCTCCGCCCTCATTGTCAATGTCAGATTTCACCCCTGGGCTATTGCAATGGCCTAACTGGCCTCCCACATGGAATTTGTGGGCTCCGACCAGGAGGAGCCCAGACTCTTTGACACAACGTTCAGGGCCCTCATAATCTCACCCTGCCCTGCTGGATGCTTCATCCCACCCCTCCCCCTCCTGCCCGTGCACTAGGCTCACTGGGAGGCGCCCCATCTCCCAAACAGGCTACACTCTTTCAGTCCTCTGTGTCTTTGCACATGCTGTTCCCTGGGCCCACAATGCTTATCCACTTATCTCTGAATTGCCAGTGACCCCCCCCCAGAGAAGCAACTTCATTTTCACGTCCTCTGTGAAGTGTCCCAACCCAGGCTGTGTTAGTAGCCAGCTCCTCTGTGCTCGGAGAGAAAAGGAACAGAACAAAATGAAAGCAAAATAATACAGAAATCTTTCCCGCACCACTGTCTGAGCGTTCACCGCACTGTGTTGTGGATGGATGGATGGATGGATGGATGGACGCATGGATGGATGGATGGACACGTGTCCGTCTTCTCTACCAGCTCCTTCTCCTCCAAGGCAGGAGTCCTGACTAGTTTCTCTCTGAAGGCACGTCTGACACCAATTTTCCAAGATGGAAAATAAAGGCCTTTACAAGGACTTGTACACCAACTACTGTCTGTGGACAAGGCAAGCCCTTGCAAGTCCCCTGAAGTGCAGTCAGAAGGGGGTCTTCAACCACAGACAAACCTTGGTCCTCTGGGTATCATTCAGCAGATTCCAAACTGGGTTCCCAGCTGCAGCTCCCTTAGGACCAGATCGACCCTAAAATGTGCAGGGGCCAGAGCGAACCCCAGGGCCTGCTCCCTGAGCCCAGCGATCCCAGGACACATGGAGACATTTCCAGGTATGAGAGGCCACCTACGCAGAGTCCAAGTTAAAATACAGCCTTTCCTTCTAATAAAAAACAAACCAGCAGCCACACGTTCCATCAACCTATAGAAACCCAAGGCCAGCTTCGCCCAAGACATTTCACAGCCCCAAGCTGCCTCTGGCATGACACTTGAGAGATGGGACGTCACTGCGGCTTGGCTGCTGAAACAAAAGAAAGGATTTGCTGACCCCGGAGGACGCTCACTAATCAGCCAGTTCCTTATGCAGAGAGACCAGACGGGCGGCCGTTCTCATGCCTGCTCGCTCCTCTCCCTGGGGACCCCGGATGGAGGACAGAGGACATCGTAGGCTGTCAGACAGACAGGAAAACTCCGTCTCTGGGAGCTGCGACAAATCCTCAGGGCCACTTTTTACAGTTAAAGAAACTGGTTTTAAAGGCCTGATAAAGTGCATTCTGTTGTTACAGAAAAGCAATTCATCTTTTTTCGTGGTTGGCACTGAGATGACAAATTGATTCTTTAAAAAAAATGTCTGCTCCGTATCCCTGAGGACAGTCCAGCTCGTAAGACACGGCACTCGAGGGAGAGGGTGCTGGAACTCTCCCAGCACAGGTTAGATCTGCTCGGAGGACCCCGCCAACCCGGGCAGGGGTCGGGCCAGCTGAGCTGCTGTCGTCCTGATAGCCCCACGGGCAGGAAGCGGAGGTGGCAGGACAGAGTCCCCCTGACTGGCCACTTCCTATTTTCAAAGTGATGGGGAGACAGGCAAGTGAAGGGAGACCTTCTCCCCTGCTGTGAGCACCAGACTGGGGTGCCTGGCGGGGGCGGGTGGTGACTCCAGGCACAGTGGGTCTCTATGGAAACCCTGCAGGCAACCGCCTTGGGCCTCACCAACCCACCGCCCCATGGACCAAGTACCTGCTTGAACATGGTCCCCACGGTCAGAGAGGAGACCCGGGCTCACCCCAAGGTCGCAGAGCAGCTGAGCAGGCGGCAGTTACCCACAACCCAGAAACCCTCAGCCCACCTCCTCTTCCAACCCAGACCAACACCACAATCCGGAGACCCGACATCTGAGAGCCGAAGGACGTCCAGCCACCACCCAAGACCAGACACATTTCCACGATATTGTTCCAAGGGGTTGCCTGGCCTCTGTTGTACACCTCTCGGGACAGGGCATTCGCTCCCTCCCGACACTGCACGCCCCATCTCTGAACACCTGTAGCTGCTAAGGGGTTGTTCTTCATTTCCGGCTGAGGTCTTGCTTCTCTGTCGCTCCCAGCCATCTGTCCCCAATTCAGATCAGAGTGGCCTTTGGAGGGAAGAGCATGGGCCCTGGATGCCTCGTGCTGGGTTCAAATCCCCCTCTGCCATTTAACGGTTGAATGAGCTCAGGTGAGTTACTCAATATCCCTGGGCCGCAGTTTCCTCTTCCTGGGACGGGGATAATAGTGGCCCTTGCCTCGCAGGGCTGCCCTGAGGGTTGAATGTACTCCTGTGGGTGTTTAGAACTGGACCTAGGTACTGACATCCATCACAGAGGCCCCTGGCATCACACGGAGGTTCATAGACCTTCAACACTGTTAAAGAATAATGTTTATCTGAGATATAAATCCCCAAAGAATTAAAACCAAACAAATACATGCACATTTACAGCAGCACCGTTCACAAGAGCCGAAAGGTGAAACAACCCACGTGTCCATCAGTGGATTTAGTGGATACACAAAATGCAGCATATTCGTGCAATGGAATATTACTCGGTCATAACAAGAAGTGAAGTTGTGACACTTGCTACAATATGGGAGAGGCTCAGAAACCTGAAGCTAAATGAAAGAAACCAGACGCCCAAGGCTACATATTCTGTGACCCCATTTCTATGCAAGGTCCAGAACAGGCAAATCCAGAGAGACAGAAAGCAGACGACCGGTTGCTGGCGGTGGGAGGGGCTGCTTCCTGGGGGCAGACTGTTCTTCCAGGGAGATGAACATTTCTTGGAACTAAATACAAGTGGTGATTGCACAACCCCGAGAATGTACTAAATGCCACAGAATTGTTCACTTGAAATGGTTAATTGTATGTTAAGTGAATTTCACCTCAATTAACAAAAAAAGAATATTATAGCGTGATAGAGATATAGGTCTAGTCCTTTCTCTCCAATTAGAAGAGACATGTTAGTTATTGATGATATAAGAAAAAATGTAAAGTGGAAAATGAAAATGAGATATATTCATATATTGAGGTATTTTGTCTTTTTCTTGGTACACATATCTTACTTTTGGTAAATTAGGAGATGGACATGCATACTTTTGGTTCCAGCTTTTCAGGTACGTTCCTGGGGTCTTAAACATTCTTTGAAACATGCTTCTAAGCAACTGGACACTTAGCCCTCTTGTGGACTCAGCACAACTATTTAACTTTGCCTGTGTTTATCTTCAGAGGGGCTGAGATAAAGCCCCTCTGAAGCGGCCACGTGGAGAAGCGTGGTGTCGTGTGGTGAGCCCGGCACCACGCTTCTCCACGGCAGTGCCCAGCACAGGATGCAGGCCATATTGTCATCCACTGGTGACCTGCAAAGGAGGGAGGGGACAGCAGGAGCAGCGCCGGCGTCAGCCAGTACAGACCTGGGTCTGACAAGCTGTCCCTCTTCACAGTCAAGGATGCTTTTCTGAGAAAGGGACCTCAAATCCGCTCACTTGGGACTCTAGACAAACCACTCACCTGCCTTTCATCGCATCTCTCATCCCACCCGAGATCTGGAGGAAGGAGTGGGGTCTGAATCTCTGAGTACTTCTTACTTGCCTCTGAGGGCTGAGTGTCACTTGCTGTTTTTATTATTTTTAGCTCTGAGCATGGCCTGGCTGGCTTTGGGGATGTCAGCCGAGCAGCCAGTGGAGGACTGGGGGTGGGGTGTCCGTGGTCGCCTTCCCTCTGGGAGAAAGATGGGGGCATGTGAGGAGGGTGAGGGAGGCCCTACTACGCGCCCAGCAGAGCTGGGGAAGAGATTTCTGCCCTTGCATTGGGTTGTAAGAAAAGATTACTCCTAATAATACTGGTCTTTTTTTTTTTTTTTTTCTTTTTTTAAAGATTTATTGATTGATTGATTGCTATGTTGGGTCTTCGTTTCTGTGCTAGGGCTTTCTCTAGCTGCGGCAAGTGGGGGCCACTCTTCATCGCGGTGCGCGGGTCTCTCACTATCGCGGCCTCTCTTGTTGCGGAGCACAGGCTCCAGACGCGCAGGCTCAGCAGTTGTGGTTCACGGGCCCAGTTGCTCCACGGCATGTGGGATCCTCCCAGACCAGGGTTCGAACCCGTGTCCCCTGCATTAGCAGGCAGATTCTCAACCACCGTGCCACCAGGGAAGCCCCCAATACTGGTCTTTATACATGAAGTACTGGAGGTGTTTGAGCTTTGTTCTAAGGGATTAGCCAATATAATTCCCATCACAACACTGGGAAGAAGCAACCGTCATCATCCTCATTTTACAGACGAGGAAACTGAGGCACAGAGAGGTGAAGTGACTTGCCCAAGGTCACACAGCAGAGCCAGAGCTCACACGAACCCGTCTGGCTGCACTGCCGTCCTTGACTCTCCACTGCATAGCCCTAACCCTGTGGGACCAGGGCTTCCTGAGGTCCAGCCTTCCCCCACCCCGTGATTACTGACGGCCACCACGGGAATCACAGCAGAAGTCCACAGAAAACGAGCCCATTGCTGCATCTTGAACACCGCTTGAGCTCAGATACTGGCAGATAAGCTTCCTGGCTGTCAGTGGGAGCCGCTGTCCCACAGTCTCCCCATCCTCGTCCTTGCTGTTGTGACGGGAGCATGTTATGTGGAAAGGAAAGCTTGGGGACTTGTTAATTGCCTGCAATTAATTACCTGTGGGACAGCGCAAAACAACATGCAGAGCGAGGCAGATGGAGAGATGCTGGTCGTATTTTTCCTTCTTTTTTGGCAGGAAAAGAGCAAGGATCAAGAATTGGATACTCTTGGCTTCCAGCCCCTGGCTGGCCACTTGTGTAGGTGTGACCGTCTCCGAGGCTCCATCTCTTTATGGAGAAGTGGGATCAAGAAGACGGTCCGCCTTGCCAGCTCCAAGGTCCCAGTGTTATCTTCAGCGTCGGGGGCTTGGCTGCCGTGCTCTGTGGGCGGATCTCAGAGCCTGTGCACAGACGGGGCCTCGGAACACTCCAGCCTTTCCAATTCATCCCCGTCAGGAACGGCAGGGGCCGTTTTGATGTGGCTCAAGCACTGCCCCAGACCCTCCCATCAGACTCTCTCTTGCTAAATCTCCTGGGTGACAAAAGCTCTCCAGGAGCAGGTGACAGGAGGCGGAGGCTCTGGTAAGGGGCCCTTTGCATCCTGGCAAGAGGCAGATGTCACCGTAGAGGCACGGCACGCTGGGTCTGTAACTTCTCGTGAATTCTCCAAGACCAGAGAGGGGGACACACATCAAGGAGAGATGACCTCGGCCAGCGGAACTGTAGGTGCCACGGAGCACACGGAACAAGGCTCCAAATGCTGAAACTCCCTGACTGGGCCCCAAGGACCGGAGCGGCTCAGACCCAAGTGGATAGTGGGTGGGGCTAAGCAAACCCACACCTCCCTTCTGCTATGGGTAACGTTCTCCTTTGTCAAAGACGGGTAAATAGAAAAATAGGAGGAAAAACTAGCATGGCGCTTGTGAAAGAATGCCACAGCCGAGTTAAAGGAACATTATCCTGAAAATTCAGAGAAAGACATTCTCTCTGAAAAGGACTTACCTCCAAAACCTGGGTAACATGTAAGGAAACTTCCAGCTGGCATCCTCAGGAGGATGTGAGAACATAACGGGCTTTCAGAAAGAGGAGACTGAAAGGAAAACCTCAGGGTAAGAGTGGGATTTAAATTGTCAAGGGGGGCAGGCAGAGAAGGTAGATGTCGAAAAAGAAATCAGGGATATTCAGAAATGCTTGTGAAACTCTCTCAGAAGGTAGCAGAAGAAGACAGACAAATTAAATTAACAGGAGAGAAAAGTTGCCTTAAAGATTAGAGCCGGGGATCCATCCTCAAAATCGTAAGTGTTCCTAAGCAGCGAGAACAATTGTAAAGGAGAGATCACCAAAGGCAAAGAAGGAATCTTACAGGTCGAAGCAGCTCAGTTCAGCTCAGCCAGGACAAAGAGAGGAAGTGAAGGTCAGACCCATCCTTGTGAATGAAGACATTTAACCATAAGGAGGGGGAACATCTGACAAAATAAATGAACAATCAGATTGGTGAAAGGCGCCTCCACAATGCTAAGAATCAAGCAAGTCGAGCACCCCCTTTGGATGCTTGGGACAAGAGGGGTGACTCAAAAATCTATATTGGGGGCTTCCCTGGTGGCGCAGTGGTTAAGAATCCGCCTGCCAATGCAGGGGACACGGGTTCGAGCCCTGGTCCGGGAAGATCCCACATGCCACGGAGCAACTGAGCCCGTGCGCCACAACTACTGGACCTGCGTTCTAGAGCCCGCGCGCAGCAATGAAGACCCAACGCAGCCAAAAAAGAAAATAAATAAGTAAATTTATATTAAAAAAGAGCTATATCTTCTACATTTAAAAAAAAAATCTATATTCACAAGTTGTCATTCAGTGGAGTCAATAAAAGAAACTCCCAGAATGCACGGCCAACCCACAAAATCAGAACCTGACTTTGTCACCATTGCTGTCAATGTGCCTTATCTCGGCACGACCCGCACACTCATCCTGACACAGTCTTCAGGATGAATTCCAGCCAATCCAAAGGTGATTCACAGCTACCTCCAGAGTGGGAGGGACTGGAATAAAAACCACTGTGAAAAGCCATTCACCTATACGGCTGCCTTCACGATGGTAGCAAATACAATTACAAAACACTGAAAACGCTGCAAGTAATTCTCGAATGCAAAGATGTATGATGAAAAAGGAATAATTCAATGACCGTCATCTGTAGATTGTGTCTGCAACCCCCGGGGTCCCGTGATAGTGCAGTTATCTGTTCTGGAGTTTCAGCCGCGCTGGGACACAAGAGACACACAGAAAGAGGGGGGAAGTGATTTGCCTGATGTGGGGAGGAGCGCTGCCCATGAGGGTTTGCCTTCTCTGCCTGCTTCTGTGACCAGCGCTCCCCTCCCATGAGCTGGTCCAAACCCTTCCTTTGAAGTCCGACGGCTGCTGCAGGAGTGCGACCCCATTAGGGGTGAAAGTTCAGCCAAACCCCCCATCTTCCTCAGAGAAGCCACGACACCACATCAGGGAGATGCAAGAGCCTCCACAGCCCATTACGTCCGTTTTCTGCTGTGGAAAATATGGCCCGAAGGGGGAAATTACATTCTTCACTTTCATACTCTCAGATCTTTGCTTTCCTCTCCCTGATCTTCTTGTGCATCCAACAAAGCAATTTTGAGGACCTATGACATATCGGACGAGAATGATGTCACTTCTCTCTCCCTCAGTGTGGGGATGTGGAGAAACAAAGTGGCACCAAGAATCACGAGATACTGACGACACAGGTGCACCTCGCTTTGCGTTTTGCAACGTGCTTTCCTTATCTTGACATCCCTTAGCGCCTGGCATCGGAGGCTGCAAACAGAGTCCACATCATCAGGCAAATGACATTGACATTCTCAGTTCAACTGGGTGGCGGCAGCGTTTATTTCAGTTTGGAAACCTCACGTGCACTCTGTTGAGGGCTGCAGAACTATGACGCTCTCGGAACTCTGCCTGCAAACCTGCCCAGGCTTGGATTCACTCCCTCCAGTGGAGTCCAGCTGTGGTTTCGTGGTTTCGGCCCTGGGCTGGGGAGGGGAGATAGGCACGTGATCTCACTGGCACTTTTGGTGGCTGTGGAGGCAGCCTCATTCCCTGCGGTAGGAGCGGCAGAGGGACCGACTTGTTACCCCCAGAACCTGAATTATCCTCATTTCTGTCACTGTACAACCTTGAGCAAGTCCCTTACGTTCTCCAGACCTCAGCGTGCCCCCTCTAAGGTGAGGGCTGACACGGGAGCATCTAAGTTCCTGATTAGGACTGAATGTCTGTTAAGCATCTCTCTTCCAGCCTGCCGTGGCGTGGAAGCATCTTTTTCTGAAATGTACTCTCCGTTTCCAAAGCATGACGGGTGTTGGACACAGACCTAGCTGTAGGGTCGGGAGATGGTGCCTCCAGATTCCTAACTCCACTTTATCCCTGCTCCCTCCAGGCCCAACTCAGAGGCCACTGGAATTCCCATTCTCTTGTCACTGATAAGAAGGAATTCCTACTCCTTATCAGCGACAATGATTTGTTACTACTACTAATAACGGTTTATTCCACTGGCGTTTCCGGAACGCCTGCCATGGGACAGACACCATGTTAGGAGCCAGCATGTGGACTGTGAAGGAAGAAGACGAAGACACTGCTGTAATACAAACACTTGTACGTTAGAGTCTGCAAAGCATGGCCACAGTCACTGTGTCAGTCCGCCAAGCATCTGTCTCTGGAGCAGGTCTTACGAATCCTATTTTACAAATGAATGAGTGAGGACATCAAGACATCGGGGCTGCACGTAAGACACAGCACATCAGAGGCGGAATCTGGGTCTCCTGGCCCCAGACCCTGTGCTCTCTGCACTGTACCGAGGCTGGTGATGAAATTGACCGCGTATGAGCCTCAAGGGGACAAGGACCCCTGGGCTGAGCATGACGCCCAGGGTGTAGCTCTGCTTTGCTCTTACATGGCGGGTGACGTGTGCGAATCGAGTCCAGGTTTTAACCTGTTTAATTTAAGTCCTCTAGAGAGTGGAGAGAGGGGTTGGAATTCATAATAATGTCTTATCCAGAGCAAACCACTGTGTCGCCTGCCCGCTCCCGAAAGCAAGCTCTCCAGTGGCGCCCCTCACATCAGAAGGAAAGGAAGACTCGACACTTGGGAATCATTTCAAACCCTCGGACGCACCTGAGGTGGGGTCAGGATGGTGACAGGCAGGTGTGCTGGGCCCTTCCACAACCCCTGCATCTTCGCACAGGGCAGCTGCTGTGCCAGGCTGACCCGTTCTTGATCTGCCTGTTGTCCCAGGCAGAGGTGCTTCTGGGCAATTCTCTGGAGCTGGGTTAACTCTGCCAAGGTTCTCAGGAACACGGAGCCAATTGTCTTCACGTCAACAAATGTGTATCGAGCATCTGCTCTGTGCCAGGTGCTGGGAAGCTACAGCCCCATGTTCAATGGATGAGCCCAGGGTGGGCGGGGACCTGACCTGAGGGGAGCCCATGCATAGGAAGGGCAGTGAAGTAGGGTGTGGGTGGCCGTGATCGAATGGACCACTCAGACTGCTTCTAGGCTAAAACCACAGCCGTAACTGCTAATGGAACTGACTGGTCCAGGCGGCGGTTTCAGTGGGAAGGGGGCATTCAAGCAGGGCCTGCACGCTCTCTTGCTGGATGTGGCATACCCATAGAGGGGGAAGTGGAAAGACATCAGTCATGCCACGGGGTCTCCAAATCTCAAACTTCTGTGATCCTTTCATCTTTAACAATATTCTATGTGACAACACAAAGCCATCTAGATGTCCGACTACCCAGCGATGGGTAAGTGAATTATCATATATGCATGGTTGATTTAACCATTTTATGTAAAGGATTGCTGAAGGCAGTGTGGTGCAATGGCAAGGTCATGGCCTTTGTCATCAGACATCTACTGATTCAAAACCATCTCTGCCCCTTACTGAGCTGTGTGATCTAGGGCAATTTACTTACCCTCTCTGAGCTTCAGTTTCACGATCTGTAAAGTTGGGAATAATAACACTTGCACTTCAAAGTTCTTCTGTGTATTAGAATTAATGTTTGTAAATACCTTAAGGTCATGCTGAGAACATAAAATGTCTCCAGTAAATGGCAGCTAACTGTAAAAATGGCTACATCATCATTATCTAAATCACAGACTATTTTGAAGCCATTGAAAGGATGCTTACAAAGCATTCTTAATAATATAGGGGAAAACTCATATGATGAAAATTCAGAGTATAAAAGTGTCTCAATGACATACTAAAGATTCCTAGAAAAAAGACAAGAAGGAAATATATCAAAATATTACAAGAGACCACCTCTAGGTGGTGGATTTACAGGTATAATACTATTTTCAGTGTTTGAGTTGTCTTCAGTAAGCAAGCGACGTGCAGGACTCTGGTTCAGGGTAGGTTTCTGGCAGCAGGAGTCCGTGCTCAGCACAGGAGGACCTGGCTGGGGCTCCTAAGGGCACCAACCAAGCGGAGTAGAGGCTTAGCTGGGTCAGTACCATGGACAGAGCCCAGGGCAGGCCCAAGCACTGGTCAGCATGGAGCTCCTGGCCCTGGCTGGGGAGGTTTGATGGGCCTCAAATGACCAGGTCCAGCCACCGTTAGGCAGGCTCCCCTCACAGCAAGTGCTTCTGTGCCCCAGATGTCATGCCAGCCAAGAAGACGACAGATGCCTTGTTTCTTCTTCAGGACAGAGTCTGCTGTGGTCTTTGATTGAAAGATCACCGACTTTGGTTTAACGTTCTGTTTTAAACATAACAATAAGGTGAGGAGAAGCACATACTGCCAGAACTCCTATTTCCTTATATCCTGGTCAAAAGGGATATTATCATTGGTGGTACCTCAGTTTTTTACCAACTTAAGAACTAAAAAAAAAAAGGGCATCAGCTGTTTGGTTTGCTTTTCATTAAGAGGCTGAACATCTTTTCATATGTTTATTAAAATCTGTATTAAATTTGTTATATTTCTGTACAATGCTTTTTAAATGTCTTTTTCCTTAAAAAATTCTTATTGTAACTTTTTTTAAAAAATTAAGGACACGGGAAGACCAAAAGACTTTGGTGTTAGATCTGGGTTCAAGTCTCGGGTCCACCCTCTCTCGCTGGATAAACTTGGGCAAATCTCTTCTCTGAGCCTCAGTTTCCTCATCTGTAAAAGGATGATAGGTCTTCCTTGTAAGGCTGTTGTAAGGATTTGCGTATAAAGCAAAGAATATACAGCCCAGCACATAGGTAATAGTGACATTTGGGAATGGTCTCCCACTGTCCTGCACCTCCTAAAACTGGCCCACAGGTCTCTAACTTCTGCACGATGCAAGAAATCCACCCTCCTCAGGCGTTTGGGATTCGTGCTCTTGTCACGCTTGGCTCCTGCCCCAGACACTGTTCCAACTCTTCCCCCATCTCCCCAAGCCCCACCATTATGCAGGGACGTTCAGTGATGCACCAAATAGCTCCCAAACAGGTAGATATTAGAGACGATCGGTTCCTCCCTTGAGACCTTCCGTGGGAGAAATTTAAAAGATCAAGAAATAACTTTGTAAAGAAGTGGGTAAATATGCAAAGCAATTTCTATCAGCTGAAAAAAAGGACTGCTTGTCGATGTGCATAGGAAGTGACAAGTTAAACCTACCTGCCATAAAATTGGAAGAGTTTGCATTAAGCCTGGGTTTTGGAAGCCCAGCTGACAGGGTGCACTGGTTTAACAACACCCATTTACATACCTTCATATGCATATACATCTAACTGCATGAAAAAATCATGCCCAAATCTTACTATGAGCACAGCTGCCTCCTCTTCCAGGAAGCCTTCCTGGGTCCCTCCAGGTGGAAGGGATCTTTATCTAAGCTCCCCTGGTACTTTGTGTCTCCATGTTCTGGGAGTCCCAGAACATGCATCGGTTTGTCTCCCTGACTAGAAGGTGAGCTCCTTGAGACAGGCCATGCCTCATTCACCTCCACATATTCAATGCTTCACACAAGGCCCAGGGCAGAACAAGAGCTCTCCAAGTGCATTCTACTGAGAGCCAAGATGATGCAGAAGATGTAACGAGAAGCCTGGCTCATTTCTTACTGGCCCTGTGGCCTCAAGGATACTTGAGGGAGTCTGAAAAGATGAGTAGGGTTCAGGAGAGCTTGAGGAGTTTAAAAGAACCAAGCCTCGTGTCTTAATCCTGGCTCCCCCATGTACTGCTACACGGGGAAAATAAGTTCTTATCTTATATGGGTGTAGGTGTAGATGTGACCTAGGAATTTTGCAGGGACTCAGCAGGTGGTGACTATTATAGAATTTAAAAATAATTATAATGATACAAGTAAACTTTAAAATCACTCATGCATCATTATTCATGGATGGGAAAAGTAAAGAAAGATGGGAATTCCTCACTGAGGGATGTCGTCTAGGATCTGGGAAGCCCCGTGTGGTGTGGGTCTGAGGGGTTGGTGGATTCGTGTTGGAGCTGAGAGGGGGCTACTTGGGCTTGGTCGGGCTCCATGAGATGGGCTTATATGCAGTAAATAGAAATGTGAGGTTTAAATCATCAACCTTTTCCAGGAAGTATGAAACCGAGCACGATTCCAGGACTGGGGGAAGCTTTGAGGCCAAATACTCCACTTCGTCCACTTTATAGATGGTGAAAGTAAGTCCGTCCCACAGAGGTTACGTGTCTTGGCCAAGGTCACCAGCCAGTCACGGAGCTGGAACCGGAGCCCAGCTGGTCTGGCCGGCTCTGAGGCACCCAGCACTCACTCTCGGCTCTGTTAGCCTTTGACACACTTCAGAGGCATGGGGGCTAAACACTCCCTTGAGCATACAGTCAAAATTAAGAAAACTCCTCAGCCGGCTCGAGCTGAGCAGGACAAGTTAACTGGAAGTAACTGTGATAGATAATTTGGTCGTAATTCACAGGCGTGAACGTGAGCTGCTGGCAGTTCAGTGTAAACCTTTCAAAGTACTTCTGATCAAGTGCCCCTTCATTTGTCTGCTCACCTGACTTCACCTGTCTGCCCACCCTACTTCACCCATATGCCCCCCTGAATTCATCTTATGCCACCTGACTTCACCTGTATGCCACCAAAGTGTGCCTATATGCTCACCTGACTTCACCTGTCTGCCCCTCCTACTTCATCCATATGCCCCCCTGAATTCATCTTATGCCACCTGACTTCACCTGTATGCCATGTAAGTGTGACTATATGCTCACCTGACTTCACCTGTCTGCCCATCCTACTTCATCCATATGCCCCCCTGAATTCATCTTATGCCACCTGACTTCACCTGTATGCCACCTAAGTGTGACTATATGCTCACCTGACTTCACCTGTCTGTCCATCCTACTTCATCCATATGCCCCCCTGAATTCATCTTATGCCACCTGACTTCACCTGTATGCCACCTAAGTGTGACTATATGCCCCCCTGACTTCACCTGTCTGTCCATCCTACTTCATCCATATGCCCCCCTGAATTCATCTTATGCCACCTGACTTCACCTGTATGCCACGTAAGTGTGACTATATGCTCACCTGACTTCACCTGACTGTCCATCCTACTTCATCCATATGCCCCCCGAATTCATCTTATGCCACCTGACTTCACCTGTATGCCACCTAAGTGTATCTATATGCCCCCCTGACTTCACCTGTTTGTTCACCTCAGTTCATCTCTATGTTCACCTGACTTCACCTGTCTGCCCACCTGACTTCACCTGTATGGCACCTGGAAAGCTGGTACCAGGAGATGCAAGGTGCCCTGCCTTTAAGGCACCCAGTCCTCCTTACTTACACCTGTCACCTCCCTTCTCCCCTTCCTGCTCTGGAAAAATGCCGTGATCTCCTACTTGGACCCACCTGCAGCTCACACCCTCCACGTGAGCCTTCTCGCCGCAGTGGCGGGCATCTCTCCAAAGCAGGAGCCCGACTTGATCAGCCTCCCTGAAACCTAACAGACCCAGCAGACGGGCTGCCAGATGACCCCATCTGTCCTCACGGGGTTTCAGCAATTGTGAAATTTCATATGAATATCCACAATTCTGATCTCCCTTGTAATCTCAGAAGACAGTGGCAACCGGGCCCCATTCCCAGATGGTAAAAACTGAATGGACCCGAGTAGCTGCTGCCCTCTCAGGCGGGGCACACACACTCCACTGCCGCAGTCCCAGCTGGCGCCACGAGCCAGGCCAGCTCCATTTACCACCCCTGTGGCCGCTGGAGCTGGCATCCTCTAGATCTCCTGCACAGAGTCTCAACCCCTTACCTGGCTGTTCCAGGCCCTTCCTCTCTGACGCTTGCTCCATTTTCCAGATTCTGCTCTCTCTCTCTCCACCCCTCCATGGCCACACCTTACAAATGTGTCCCTCTGTCACCACTTTTCAAATAAGCATACCTTTGAACACAACTTCCTTGGATCTTTTTCTGGTCAACCCTCAAAGCCCAGTATAAATGTCACCTCTGTAGTAAGATGCACGCCAGGCTGGATTCGACCCCTTCTCGGTTACACAGAGCTTGACACCCAGCAGGCACTTATCTGGTTGGCCCTTTCCTACTGCTTTCTTTTGTTAAATCCAAGGAGATGCTAATATTAATTGATGTCCTCAATTCGTGTTTTAAGGTCTTCCAAAAAATGATTACTGAAAGTAAGCTCCTATTTTTAGAAGGAAATTACTCATTAACAGATTCCTACTGACTTGTTACTACGTGTAGGCAGCCAATTCCTCCCAGCCACTCACGGGGCCTGGACACACAGTTTCTCTTGGCTGCTTTGGCATTTTAGCTGAGCTTGTGGCTTTGGTCAGAAAGGAGAATGTGGTGTGGAGCTCTCCCTGGCGCCTACTAACCCTCTTTCCAGGGAGAACATCCTACTGTGGGAGCTCACACTTGCCCTTCCTACGTCACCACATCCTAACACATAGCTGTGCACCAGTCATTAAAATCTTGTCTGTTCATTGAGATGTGACACCCCGCCCCGAACGCCGAAATGTGACAGTCTCAACTGCATCAATTCACGAACAAATGGAGCTCTGCAAAAAACTAATTTCTCAATTACGAACTCAGATCATTCATTTGTCAAATTACCGGACAGAAGCAGAAACGACAGATAGTTTACCTTTCTCACCGCACGGCAAACACTGGACTATAAACACCTCAGCAGTCAGACATGGATGCCTGCTTGATTCAGCTTGGAAAATGCAAAACAAGGGCAGCGTGAGTAAACACACTGGCTAATTCACTGGATAAAAAAGAGCGAGCACGGTGCCATCCAACTGGATGCGCCCGTGTGACTGAGGAACTGCCATTTTAATTTAATTTAATTTAAATTAAATTAATTTAAATTTAATTTTTAAAACTGACACTTGCTTGGGTTATTGGAAAACTCAAGTATCTTTGGAGCAACTCGGGCATGCGAATCCACCTTTTCAACTGCGAATTCTATGAACTCTAAATGTAGATCAAGTCCTTCCAATGAAAATTTAGAAGCTGAATTGAGATGCACGGTCAGAATAAAATATAAACTGGATTTCAAAGACTTAGTGTGAGAAAAAGAGTGTAAAAGATCTCCTTGGTTATTTTTCCTTCAATTATTCATTGACCTGATAATCCTGCCTTAAATAAAATATACTCTTAAAATCGACTTCACTGTTTCTCCTTACTTTTCAAGTGTGGCTATCAGAAAATTTGAAGTTTCGTATGTGGCTCGTATGGAATGTCTATGGAACTGGGATGGGAAAGGTGGACGGAGATCTTCCTTTAACAGGAGAGCGCCTGAGGCAGGCTCTAGGGACCAGCTCCCTCTCCTGGGGTCTCCAGCGGAGGCCCAGGCTCCCGACTCCAGCCCCAGGACCTACTCGGTGGGCCATCACACCAGGACCCCTCTGTCGTCTGACTTTGTCTCACTGTCTACTCCGCTTGAAGGTCAGACAGCAGGACTCTCAAACCTTGGAAATGTGCACGGCGGTTAGCCCAGGCCAGAAAAGAGCCACCCACGGTCAGGAGACGGCCATTTCTCCACCTTTAGGAGAAGAGCTAGCAAGAAAGCCTTGCAAGACTGAAACACTCACTCCAGGTGTCCTGGAAGACAGGCGGCACCAGCACGGCCCCCTGCATCTTTCACCCGAACACTGCCACCTCCTGGGTTTCAGGCAACGAAGCTACAGGTTCTCCTGCTGATGTGGGCTGACCTTTACGAGTCCTGAGCTGGGGGAAAAGGGCCTCCTCAGTAAGTGACCGCCCTCCCTCCCATCTCTCTCTCTCCTGTAACAAGACATGGTCCCAGCTGCTGCCCCGCCCCGGGCATCTGCATCACACGTGTGGTCAGGGCTGGCAGGAACTGTCATGACAAGCTTGCGGCCGGGGCAGGGGAGTTGGAGAATTTCATCTCCCCTTTAAGACCTGAATATCAACAGCTCCCTGTTCTCTAAGTGAAGACGCGTATTTGGCTCTAAACATGCAAGCTTGTGCTTTTGCTCCCGGGGAAGGACCCTCCTCCCTCAGTCCATCTCTGCGATGGGCAGGCGGGTCACCAAGGTCACCCGTGGGGAGAAGGGCAGAAGAGCCACCAGGTACATCTTGTCACTGGGGCCGTGAAGGAACACAGGACAGAGCTCACCTGAGCTTGGCTCACACCTGAGCTTCGGGGAAAACTGGCTGAGAACAAGGAAACACGCGAACAAGATCCAGTCGGCCCTCTGTAGCCGTGAACGCGGAACCCGCGGATACGGAACCCGTGGATGCGGAGGGCCGACAGTAAGGGACTTGAGCATCCGTGGATGGTCCTGGAACCAATCCCCCATGGATACCGAGGGACAACTGTAATTTCCAAACACGACGAGAGCTTTGAGGAAAATGGAGCAATGGAAAAGGGCTGGAGAGAACCTGGGGGAGAGATGGGGGCCGTTGCAGACAGCTTTCTGCAAAGGTGATGTTTGGGAAGAGGCAGCAGGGGGGCCGAGGAGGGGGGCCTGTGAGGACCTCTGGGACCATGTGCCCTGGGCAGAGGGAGGTGAGTCCCAGGAGCAAGTCCGTGCTTTCCGGGCACAGCCAGGAGGCCACAGGACCCTAGTGAACATGGGGCGCACGCCCTGGGGACCAGGATAGCAGTTTGAAATGTATCCAGTGTGTGTCAGTTGAGGATTCAGAAGGCTGAAGCCACCGGGGCAACTCTTTTTTTTTTTTTTTTTTTTTTATTTATTTTTATGGCTGTGCTGGGTCTCCGCCTCCGTGCGAGGTTCCCCTCCAGCCACGGCAAGCGGGGGCCACCCCCCACCGCAGTGCGCGGGACCCCCGCCACCGCAACCCCCCCCACCCCCCCCGGGCGCAGAGCACAGGCTCCAGAGGCGCAGGCCCAGCAACCGTGGCTCACGGGCCCAGCCGCTCCGTGGCACGCGGGATCCCCCCAGACCCGGGCCCGAACCCGCGTCCCCTGCACTGGCAGGCAGACTCCCAACCACTGCGCCACCAGGGAAGCCCAACCGGGGCAACTCTTTATCCAAAAGACACCGGGAAGCTTGAAGCCTGGCAGGGGCACTGACATGTAGCTTCTTATCAGACGCTTTGCAGGAAGACTTTCCTTTGTCCTTGGAATTCCTTGAGGCCGGAGGAGGGTTATGCAACAAGAAACTAGCAGAACTCTGTTTATGCTTATTTGATCTGAAAAGTAAGGAAGAAATTGGCTTTCCTTTTAACTGGATTGACAATGGTGCCACCACTCTACCTGCCTTGTCACATGTGGTGACCAAGGTCTTACCACTGTGACCTGTTGACACTGACCTGCTAAGAGGTGTCCCAGAATTTAATTTTATAAAGACAACACCCTTCAATAGAAGACTTATTTTTTCTTTTTTGGCCGCGACGCACGGCATGTGGGATCTCAGTTCCCTGACCAGGGATCGAACCCTTGCCCCCTGCAGTGGAAGCGCGGAGTCTCAACCAGTGGACCTCCAGGGAAGTCCCAGACTTTTGTAATGAGATGTGCATGGCCACGGAGAGCGTGTGAACTTGCCAAAGTCAGGTGAGTAGATATCTCACAAACAAGGAACTTTCAAGAGCTGTTGAACTTGAAGATGAATTCCGCATTTTTTTTTTTTACTGAAAGACACAAGTTCCAAATGGAAACCGAATGCAGGCTGTTATCACCCGTGGGCTACTTAGCTCACATTTTCAAAAAGAATCAACACAGGCCACTTATCCCCTCAAATCAAAGGTTACTTTAATAATAAGTGAGAAAATCCCTCTTTTCCAAAGAGATTCAGGCTGTAGTAGGAGTACTTTGAAAACGGATGTCTGGCAGTATTTCCAATGTTATGAAATGATGTATATTGCTTATAAAATCTCTCAAAGGTGCTACCTTAAATTCTTGGAAACGAACATATCTAGCCTGTTTCAAAATGTTCCAAAGGGGCTCAGTATGTGTTTTAGCCCACTTGTTAAAAAATATTAACAATGCAGTGCTTCTCAGTGAGTTTGCTGTGCAGAGGGAGGGAAGGATGTCCGCCCCCTGCTCTGGGGGGGATTCTCCTCTGCTTTCTCTCGCTGTTAGGAGGACCACCCACCCCGGGAGGACGCCCATCCCCTCCACCATCCACCCATTCAGCCTGCAGTCACTGGGCGGACAGGTGTAAAGCCACACAGGCTCTGACAAGGCACTGACAAGGACGGGACCAGCCGTGAACCAGACCAACACGGGCCCTGATCCCAGGGAGCAAATGGGCTGGAAGAAGACACAGGAAAGAGCCTCACTGTTGCCTCAACAGGTGGAACAGGAGCACGCATGGCCCCATCAGGGGATCAGGCCTGGTCAGGCTCTGGAAGGCTGCCTGGAGGAAGCGGTTGGTTCCAAGAGCTGAAGGTGAGAAGAGGGGGTTAAGAAGGGAGGACGCAGGGCTTCTCGCCCCCATGCTGGCCTGACGCGGTCAAGGCCCTTACTGAAGGGCAGAGACTGGAACCAAGAAGGGGGTGGCGGGGGGGGTGATGAGGTCTCAGAGAGGGTGGGGCTCGAGGTTGGTTCTGGGGAGAAACGGGCAGCCCCTGCAGGGTCTCCAGCCCGGGAGGAACAGACAATCAGACCTGCATTTGGACCTGTGAACACACACTGCCACGTCCTCCCACTGTGGCCAGACCACGCCCAGCGCCTGACGGTACTCGGCTCACGACGCACTCACTGCATTGAGTGAAGGAGGCTGAGAAACCCTCCAAAGAGCAATTAAGTGATGGCCCATCACTGCACAGGGGTTGGTGGGTCCCAGGAAGCCAACTAGTCACACTTGTTAACAGGATAAACTCGTCCTTTCCATTACTGATGATAATCAGCATTATTAACATGGAGTGAGGTTCGTAACTTAATGCTGTGCCTCCTCTGGGGCTGAGGCTTTGAAGTGGCCTGCCTGGGGGGCCGTTTTCCCCATGACATGTCCTGCGGGCTTGCACAGACCCCCAGTCTCAGCCCAGTCCCCTCCTGCAGCCCTGCACCACCCCCCGGCCCCTGGTCACTCTGAGCGTCTCTTGCCATTCCCTGTCGCCTCTTTCTCCTTGCAACTCACACTGGCCTGCTCTGATGGGTCCCAGTTCTCCTGTCTCGTTCATCTCAGAGTCCGCCCCCGCTACCCACACGGGCCTGGCACAGAGCTGCAATCAGCAACCCTGGGATGCGCGCAAGTTCCCATCCAGGAACTGGTCCAGGGACCAGCTCTGCGCCTTTGCCCTGGCCGTGCCGACCCCCGGGATGCCTTCTGCTTATTCCCCACCGGGCTCAAGTCTCCCCCTTCATGGTCCAGCTTAAAGGCTATCTTGCACGGTTTCTCCAGTCAGCAAAGACCTCTTCCCTTGTCTGCCTCTCCTGAGGCTGGGCCTGCATCTGCTCCACTTCCATGTCCGTGGCACACAGCTCTAGGCAGAGGTCATGCACAGAGAGCATTTGCTGAAAAAACTAAAAGAACAAATACTGCAAAAGCTCCTTGCCATTCTCTCTGCTTCTTGAACAAACAGGATTCATTATTCTAATAAATACGGGATGCTCCAGCTCGGGAGGTGTGGACAGCTTGGCAAGATGCTCATTAAAGCTGCAAGCACAGATTTCCATGGAAAGCAGCTCCCTCTGAAGTCTCTCTGGGCTGCCTGGGGATGAAAAGAGGCGGTCAGCAGCTGGGGACACAGCCCCTCCTCCCAGTCAGGCTGCACACATCGCAAATAAACTCACCACATCGTTTTCTCAAAATAATACCTCTCAGGAATTGTGTTCTCATATCACTGCTCCCCCGACCCTGCCCACATTTGAATGCTGGACCATGGCTTCCTGCACTGATGAAAACCCCCTCTTCTGGAAGAAAGCTGGAGCTTCCTGGAGACCAGAGGTTTGGTGCCAAAGCACAGCAGATGTAGTCTGGCATGAAGGAAAGGACTAAATCAGTGCCAGGAAGCCACTTTCCAAGTCACGGCACCTCTCTGCGTGCCCTCCCCCCGCCGGCCTCCCGTCCTCATTAAGGGGGGCCGGTCCACAGGGCAGTGTGGGAGGCTCATGGGATCAGACTCGCTTCCCACTGAGAACAGTGAGAAATGGGGGATGTGGAAGGGCCACTGGCTTTCTGGTGGCGTCTCCAGCCTGCACGGGAGGGCGGGTCTCAGAGGAGGGGACCAGTGTGGGCACTGAGCGGGGACGAGCAGCCTCCATCAGTGGGCACTGAAGGATCCGAGTCACCTGCAGTGCCTGGAGTTGGGCCAGGGCTCCCCCTCCCCCGCCGTGGACGCGCACGTTCGGGGCCCGTCTGTCCCCCGGCTCCACCGGCCGCTGCTTTATGGGCCCATAAATCGGGACTCCACAGGAGGCAGGCCGTTTCTAATCCATTACTCACTGTCGTCCCCTCCGCAGCCATCGAAACCCAAAATAATGAATTTCCCCGCTCCCTCTGGCTGGCTTTATCAGTAACACCTTAGACCAGGCAATTAGCATTTAGAACCAGGGTCAGAGCTGGCCGGGGTGGCCGTTGGCGGCGGGGCGCTCCTGTTCCTGCCGGCAGGGCTGGAGAACAAAGCACCTTGTGCCCCACCAACAGATCACCCCAATTGTCTTTAAAAGCCCATCGATCCGGGTGGGGAAGAGGAGGCCCCAGAGTGGCTGCCTCCATCCCGTGGCTCAGAAAGGACAATTTACTTGGGCTGAGAGCAGTTAAACGGTGCCTCGCTCTTTTCAAGATACTCTGTGTCCTATATCACCCGGCCTCCCCCGGACCACTGCCCTGGGGCAGAGGGGAGTGCCTTGCCGTCCCCCACGAGGTGGGCTTGAGAAAGTCAAATTGACCTTGAGGAGGCTTGAAAAATCTCCGCAAAAGAAGGACCATCCTGTTGTGTGTACAAGACACACACGTTTTACAAGTGGAATATTACATCTATGTGTCTATGTGTCCACGTGCTCCAGACACATATAATACGATATGCATGGACACACGTGCCCGTGCATGACACGTGCAGTGATGGACAGGATGAAATGTACATTCTTTTGCAAAATAGAACCTTACAGCCTTCGTTCTTTAAAGCTCCAGCCTCACACTCAGCAGGCGGGGGCGGCCCGTGTGATCGTCACCCTGGGGAGGCTCCGAGGGCAGAGGCTCGGGGTGGGGCACCTCGCCACACGCGCGGCACCTGTCCCCTGGGGCCGTGGCGAGCAGAACCCGTGAGGCGTCGCACCTGCTCCCTGCACCCACGTCCCTTCCCACGGGCACACGCTTGAGTTCTTGTGGGTTAAACACGTGGATAAGGCCACTCGCCTGTATTGTCACACTTCTGCCCATCTTGCAGAGGACTAAACTGAGGCTCAGGGGGCCTGGGTAACCACCTTGCCCGAGGTCACACAGTTAGAGAGTGGCAGAGCCCAGTCCCAACGGAGGGCTCCACGTCTGCTCCTCCCCCAGCTCCCAGCTCCTTTCAATGGCGACATGCTCCCCGCGGTGGCCTCTGGGCTCAGCCCCCACCCCAGGACTTGACCTAGAAGCACGAGGTGGAGGAATCGAGGGAGGTGGTGTATGGCCAGGATGTGAGTCCAAGGTCTGAGAAGGTGTGCAGTGCCCAGCAGGTGCACGTACCCCGTCAGCAAGTAATGGTGGAAAAAGAATGAAATAATGCCATTTGCAGCAACATGGATGGACCTAGAGATGATCATACTAAGTGAAGTCAGGCAGAGAAAGACAAATATCATATGATATCGCTTATATGTGGAACCTAAAAAAAATGATACAAATGAACTTATATACAAAACCAAAATAGACCCACAGACATAGAAAACAAACTTATAGTTACCAAAGGGGAAAAGGGGGGTAGGGATAAATTGGGAGTATGGGATTAACAGATACACACTACTATGTATAAAATAGATAAATAACAAGGACCTACCATTATAGCACAGGGAATTATACTCAATATTTTGTAATAACCTATAAGGGAAAAGAATCTGAAAAAATATATATATATATGTATAGTTGAATCACTTTGCTGTACACCTGAAACTAACACAACATTGTAAACCAAATATACTCTAATTAAAAATTAATTAATTAATTAAAAGTAAAAATAGCAGAAATTTGAAAAGTAAGTAATGGGGAAGGATGAAATGAAAATATTATATTTTCTTTCAATTTATGTGTATTTTAAAAACTGATTGCTATGTTATTAGGACATATATACTTATTAAGTTGTTTGGCCCTAACTACTTAATAAATAGTACTTTTAGGGTTTTGGGGGTTTTGCTTTGGTCTAGGCATGCTTTGAAAAAATTACTGAGGCATTAAGTGCACCATGAACTGAGAAAATCTAGGAACCTCTGGTATAGTGGGGAAAAATTACAGGTGTTGCCTAGCACTCTAATCTTGGTTTCTAATATCATTCTTCAATAAAAGGAACCAGGATTTCTTGGAGAAACGGCTGATTCTAGAACTGGGGTGGGAAATATATAAGGTGAGCATGGAGCATCCTGTAGGACCAGAAAGTGCGGAAGTGCTGAGCACAAAAATCACAGTGATGGGTAATGATGGGCGTGTGTCGAAGGGACACGGGAGCCATCTGAAAGAGCCCCCGAGGACCACAGCTGGGACAATCTGAACCACAAAATAACGCAGTACTGCATCATAACCCAGAGGATAAAATAAATATTCATGTTCCATCCTCATATAAATAATCGATGGAATAAATAAATGGGGGAGAAGTCACAAATCTTTGTGAAGAAGAATTCTAAATAATTCATGTAGACCTTCTGGCCTCAAGGAGAGGGGGCATAAATCCCCGCCCCCTTAGGTGTGGGCTGCCCACGGTGACACCCTCCAAGCACGGGGAACTATACTCGATACTTTGCAATAACCTATAAGGGAAAAGAATCTGAAAAAGAATATAACTGAATCATCGTGCTGTACACCTGAAACTAACACAACATTGTAAATCAACTATATACTTCAGTTTAAAAAAATTGAATTGGTAACAATAAAACTGCATCACCTATGTAAAGAAAAAAAAGACAGGATGGAAAGAGAGCAAAAAAGAACTAAAGAGGAACTAAAAAAATAAAAGCAAAAATTAAGAGGAAATTTACAGTTGAGAAACCTACAAAACAGCACCTCAGCCAGGTGATCAAGGTCAATGTCCACAGTGATAGGTCATGTTGACAGTATCTACCTTGACATGATGTGATGGAAAGGGCACTTTACCTCTGTGGGCTTCCTCCAAAAAGGCATAACTCAAGTCTAACGTTAGAAAAACGTCAAACAAATCCTAACTGAGGGACATTCTTAAAAAAAAACCTGACCAGTACTCTTCAGAAATGTCAAGGTCATCAAAAACAAGGAAAGTCCTAGACCCTGTCACACTCTAGAAGAATGTAAGGAGACATGACAACTAAATACGACGTGGTATCCTGGGTGGGATCCTGGACAGAACAAGGACATAAGGTAAAAACTAAGGAAATCTGAATACAGTGTGGAGTTTCATTCATAACAGTGCATCAGTGTTGGTTCCTTATTTGTGACAGATGTACCATACTAATAAAAGATATTAACAATAGAGGAAACTCTCTATACTAGCATTACAATTTTTCTGTAAGTTTAAAACTGTTACAAAATTTAAAACTCAAAAAATAAATACACTTGAAAAATAACTGTGGGTGTTGAAGTCAGCAGGCCTGGGTCCAAATCTAAGCTCAGGTGCTTCCTAGCTGGGGGGAGGGGAGGAACTGAGAAAGTTAGCATCCGCCAGCCATCCACGGGCCCACGGCTCCCAGTCTCCCTCGGGTCAAGCTGGGCCACATGACTGGCTCTAGCCAATTGGCTAAGAGACAGCACACGTGTCACTTCCTGACCGAGGGAGCTAAGAACTGAGTGGCCTCAGGCTTCCTGTGTGAGAAATGGATTTGTGTTGAACAACCGAGATTTGGGGGTTGGTCTGCATGGCAGCTGGTGTAAATTACTCCAACTCTACCCAGCTGTGAGACCTCTGCTGGTCATTTTCCTCTCCCTTAAAATGGTGATAAAGATGGGAACATTAGGTGGCAAACAGGAGGCTCAGTAAATGATAACGGTGATGGCTATCACCATCATCGTCATCTTCATCATCATCATCACCATCATCATATCATCTTCATCATCAACATCATCTTCATCATCATCATCATCTCCATCATCATCATCATCGTCATCTTCATCATCATCTTCATCATCATCATCATCTCCATCATCATCATCATCATCTTCATCATCATCTTCATCATTATCACCATCATCACATCGTCTTCATCATCTTCATCTTCATCATCACCATCATCATTACCATCATCGTCATCATCATCTTCACCATCATCACCATCATCATATCATCTTCATCATCATCATCTTCATCTTCATCATCATCACCACCATCATGATCATCACCATCTTCATCATCATCTTCTTCTTCTTCTTCTCCATCATCATCATCACCATCATCACAAGTCCCTCATCATCACCATCATCATCTCTGTCACCACCATCATCACTTTCTGATGAAGATGTGGCCCATAGCCTTTATCCCGAGGACGGGGCAAACCCCTCACCTCTCACCTTTCTGTCAGCCCGAGAGAAGGGTGGGAGTTCCCGTCTTGGGGGCAAGCCAGGAATCCATTGTAAAACTCTTCTTCCTCAGGGACTAGTTTTTCATTTTAAAAATCGTGTCTCGTCGATCCTCAGTCAGGAGAAACACATGCGGCCTGAGCAAGCAGAGTCCCCACAGAATCCAGCGATGTCAGGCAGCCCCTGCTCTGTCCTCCCTCCGAGCTCGTGGCAGCGAACAAATAAGCCATCAGAGTGACGTGAGGAGGAGTACCAGAGGAGGGACGTTAATACCCAGAGCCTGCCGGGGCACCGCGTCGTGTCGGAGAGAGCCGAGGGCCGCTCCCCAAGTCAGCTCTTATGGTTAACAGCGGGGACACAGGAGCAAGCCAGACATCTGCCAGAGAAGTGGGGGGGGGTTCTCTCTTCATTACTGGGACCACTTGCTTCTTCTTTCTAGCACACTCACTGCAATAGTCGCCGTGGTCCTGGCTTTCCTTCTACAAGAGCTTTGTGCAGCCTGCTGCTGCGGAGACCAGCACAGGCTGAAGGCCTCGCGGGGCCGCTCCCCGTCTCCGCAGCCTCTTCCCGGCCATGAGCTCAGGCAGCCGCCTCACCTCCCGGCGCCGTGGTGTCCCCATTCGTGAGGTGGGAACCCCGCAATCCAGGACCAACGACCCTGTGAGCGATGTGCCCAAATTCCTGGGTCGGAGTCCTAACCCCCAGCACCCCAGAATGTGGCCTGATGTGGAAACAGGGTCTTTACAGAAGGAACCGAGTTGAAATGAGGTCATTAAGGCGGGCCCTCATCTCACATGACTGGTGTCCTCATAAACAGAGGCAATCTGGACACAGACAGGCACACAGTGGGGGGGGCCCCGTGAAGATGGAGGAAGAGATGGGGGTGAGGCCAGCTCTGCAGGCCGGCAGCCCTCCTTCTCTCCCTCCCTCTCTCCTGCCCCTCCCACGCCTTCTTCCTTTTTCTCCCTACCATGACTACTCCTATGTCCAGGCAGCAATGCAGGGGCGGGGTGCCTCGGCCGACACGACAGACACAGGGACATAACAAATGCTCCATTCACTGCCTAGCTGTGTGTTCACCCTCCTCGGGGAATAGAGCCCAGGGACGCAGACCCACAGACACGCGGTAGGCCTCAGGGTCCCGAGTGTTCTGGCAGGAAGCGGCTTCCCGGAGAGGATGGAGGAGCCCACGGGGCAAAGCGCAGGAGACAGGCGGGGGGAGGAGCCTGAGGGAAGGACCAGAGAGCCATGGATTCTGGAGCCCTGAGGATGCAGTGCTGGACCCTGACGGGGTGGGGGGGCGGTATTGAGGGGCTGGAGAAGGTCTCAGGAGCCAGTCCTCGGGGCCTTGGGAGAGCCAGAGAAGGAGCCCCAGGACCAGCGCCAAACTCTAGGGAGGTGAGAGGAAGCGGAAGGCCTGTGGAATTGCCCCAGATTCGTCCCCTCCAGCCCCAGCCCTTCTGCAGGATGAAGCCCCTTCTCTCTGGAGGGAGCCACGGAGGGTCCAAGCTTCACCCTCTGAATGAGGCTATTTTCAGGGCAGAGGGAGTGGCGGCATCCCTGGCTTTAGAGGGAGGTGTGGAGCGCTAAGAGGCAGCTGCTAGCAGGGGCTGGCAGGACAGCGCATCCGCTGAGATTTGAAGAGGGAGATGGACGGCAAAGACGTGGGTGGGATCTGGGAACCAGGAAACAGGCTGGAAGAGCTGGCCATCCCAGGCTCGAGAAAGGGATGCAAAAGGGAGATTCTATCTTGAAACGGAGTCGACAGCGACTGGGTCCAGGAATCCAGGTTCCTGAGACCTTGCCCTGCAGCATGGGCAGGCAGGGGGAGAGGGCCTGAGGTCTGGGGCCGGAGGCGCTCGGCTCGGCACGATCCCCACGTGGGGCGGGAGCTGGCGGTGGTCTCTGTGGGCGACAGGACGTGGAAAGCTCCTCCCGCACACGCCCCGAGATGCGGCCACACGTGGGATTCGTGGCCGCCCGGCTGCTTCCTGCCGCTCTTGCTGGTCCCGTGTCTCACCCCTTCCCTTTCACACTCCCCTAAGCGGCTCTGCTTGGGGATGCTTCCCTGTCTCTATCTGGGGTTCCTTTCTCTGACCCTCACGGGGCTGCATCACCACCCGGGGCCCCTGCTTTGTTACTGACTGGAGGCCTCACAGAGCTCCCGTTCTGGGAGGTCCCTGCTTCTCTTGGTGACAAACAAGCCCTTTTCTGCTCTGACCGCCAGGGACCCACTGAGACCCCTGGGGTGAACAGGGTTGGGGAGGGTTGGTGGGGGGAGACTCTGTTCTAGCCAGGGGTCGGGGCAGGGGAGGGATCAACCTGTCCCTTGATGGGGGCTTCCACAGATGGGAAACACCCGTGAGCTTCTCTCTTGGGGACCCCCCACCCCAGGTTCCAGGCACCCATTGGCAGGAGCTGCCTCAGAAGGTGCAGACTAGGGCAGGGGCGTTGAGTCGAGGTTCCGTCACTTCCCAGCTGTGTGGCTTTGGGCCGATCACTTGACCTCTCTGAGCCCCTACTTCCTCATCTGAACGGGGAGGAGGTGAGCAGATGTGGGGAGCACCAGGTCACGTAGGTGTGGGCACCCCTCCTCAGGAAGACCCCAGAGAGGGCTCTGCACGTGGCACCCGGCTCGTTGTCATGGGCTGTCAGCTCGGAGACAGGGAGGGGGTGGATGGGGGCTGGGGCTTCCCGGAGGAGGAGGTGCCTGCCTGGGGTCCCTCCCCCTCAGCGTGGCAGAGCGCCTCCTCTGACTGCTGTCCACCCCGGGTGGCGAGGGTCGGCAGGGATTTGGTCTAGTCACTCAGAGGATGCTTGGCCAAAGCAAGTGAGGGCTGTGCAAACGGTCCTCCTTGTTTCTGAGCACCCCGAATTTTCCAGAATGCTCTGACAGATGAGGCTGCATTCATTCATCAGGTACGTGTCGAGTGCCTCCTTCCTGCTAAAGACAGCTCCCCGTTCCGGAGACACAGGAATGAAAAAAGTCATTGTTCTTCCCATTCGAAGGTAATAATCCACCAAAACAAATGTTTTTAAGGAGAGAATTTGCTGAGCGCCAACTCTGTTTAAGGAGACGCACAGTGCAGTTTCACATATAATCATCTCTTTTCATCCTTGAACCGCCCAGAGAAGAGGCAGAAAAATCTCCTTTCCACAGATGGGCAGCATCTGAGACTCACCCACTCCTCCGCCACCAGCTGGACAGAGCACGGACAGCAGAGATTTGCAGCCGGGTCTGCACCCCACAGCCCTCCCCGTGCAGGACATGGCCCGGCCAACAAGTACTCAGCAAAGCAGGGAGATGAAATTCTCCCCATGCCCGCCGAGAAGTATCCTTCGAGCTTAAGCTAAAGTCTTATGCGGCTGCCCTGGCAGGTTTCTTTCTGCTAAAGCAAAAACACCCAACTTGGAAAAAAAAAGCAAAGGAGAAACATGTTATCAAATAAATTAAGCTGACATTTTATGTTTCATAAAGTAATCTCTAACAAGTATTGTTTCACTGGAATTAGGTGGTTTACGTTTTAGCCAAATTGTTCCCACTTGCCTTGCTTAGCGATAGTCAAAAGCAATAAAGCCCTCTGTATTGACAACAGTTTAAAAACTGACAAGACTGTTTTGGATTCTAGAACACGTAAGTGCACATCAGATAAACAGGCATGAATGTGTGCTGGTGTGGGGAGAGGGAATAAGCTCACTCTCTGTAAACTAGAACGTGCAGGACTGAGCTTCCCAGCTGAGCAGTGTGTTAGAGGCAGTGAGTCTCCCGTCAGTGGAAGTATGTAAGCAAAGGAAGACGGCATCTGTTCAAGGGGAGTCCTTCTAGGAGGCGGTTGGGGCTGGTCAGACTCCCTTCCAAACCCTGGGGTTCTGGGAGCGCACTTCCCATCCCAGTCAGCGGTGATGCCCACCTGGCAGGAAGAGAAGAGCTCCACCTGCAGAAGAAATAATCCCCCCAAAGACTTTGCTCCGCATGAAGATGGTGAGACCTGGCCAATGGGGAGATGGTGCAGGGTAGTCGAGACAAGGTGTGTGGACTCAGTAACAGTCGGAACTGGGGCCAGTTCAAGCCACCTCCTGTACTGCCTGCTGTACCCTGCTTGCCCTGGACAGGTCACTCACTCCCCTGAGACTCAACTTTCTTGTTGGTAACATGGAAGAAAAGGATGGAGGCTCCAAGAGGGACTATTGTGCATGGTGTTGACTGCTCTGTTCCCAGCCCAGAGGGCAGGCCCACGGCGGCACATAGTAACTGTCTGCACAATCCTTGAGGAGTGGGAGTGAGATGGAACCCTGCACGCCGAGCTTGCCCTCATGGTCCCCACCTGCAAGCCCATCCCTCGGCCCCTCTGTCAGCAGAGAAGGGAGGAAATCCATTCTCGGCTTCTGTTCCTCTAAACCAGGGGTTGGCAAACTGCCACGTGCTGGATGAATCTTGCCTGTGGCCTGTTTTTATACAGCTGGGGAACTAAGAATTCTTTTTACATTTTTAAAGGGTTTCATAGTGGGTTAAATAGTGTTCCCCCAAATTCATATCCTTTCCATAACCTCAGAATGGAACCTTATTTGGAAATAAGGTCTCCACAGACATGATTAGTTAAGATGAGGTTATACTGGAGGAGGCTGAGCCCTACACCCAATGACCGTGACCTTATAAGAGGAGGTGGATTGGGACACAGACATACACGCAGGAGGAGAAGCCATGTGATGACAAAGCAGAGATTGGAGGGATGCAGCCACAAGCCAAGGTTTGCTGACACCACCAGAAGCCAGAAGAGGCAAAGAAGGATTCTTCCCTAGAGTGTTTGGAAGGCGCATGGTCCTGCCAACACCTTGATTCCAGACTTCTGGCCTCCAGAACTGTGCAAGAATAAATTTCTGTTGTTTCAAGCCACCCAGTTTATGGGACTTTGTTACATGGTACTTTGTTACAGCAGCCACAGGAAACAAATACAGGTTATATATTAAAAAAATGTAAATCAAAACAAAAAAAAGAAAAGAAAAATATGCAACAGAGACAGTGTGTGCCCCACAAAGTCATTACTATCCAGCCTTTTATAGAAAAAGTTTGCCCACCCCTGTTCTTGAGTAAAACCAAACTCGCTATCACCACCACAGCCTCAGAGCTCGCTGACCTCCCAGCCCCATCCCAGGTGTCTCCACCTCTCTACCCATCTCTCTGGCCCCAGGGCCTTTGCACATGCTATGATCACAGACTACACACTTCCTCAGCACAGCCCTCTCTCTCCAACTGTTCCCAAAGTGGGTCAAGTGCTTTGCTATATGGTCACAGGGATAATTAAGTACAATTAACAGTGAGTGATAATTAGTTTAAATCGATAGTTAATTGTAATTAATCAGGCAATTATTCAGTCAGTGCTTGCTCTCACACTAGGCTCTCAACTCCATGGGGTAGGAGCTAAGTCACTGGTGTCCACCACAGTGCACTGTGCAGATCAACTAAGCTCTTTAGAAACAGTTGAGGAAGGAGGGAAGGAAGGGAAGAAGGAAGGAAAGGAGAAAGGAAGGAAGGAGGGAAGGAAGGAAGGGAGGGAGGGAGGGAGGGAGGAAGGAAGGAAGGAGGGAGGGAGGGAAGGAAAGAAGGAAGGAAGGGAGGGAGGAAGGAAGGAAAGGAGGGGAGGAAGGAAGGGCGGAATGAAGGAAGGACGGAAGGAAAGAAGGAAGTAAGGAAGGGAGGAAGGAAAGGAGAAAGGAAGGGAGGAATGAGGGGAGGAAGGAAGGGGGGAAGGAAAGAAGGAAGGAAGGGAGGTGAGGAAGGAAGGAAAGGAGGAAGGAAGGAAGGAACGAGGGAAGGAAGGAAGGAAGGAAGGAAAGGGGAAAGGAAGGAAGGGAGGAAGGAAGTGGCTTAATTTCAGGAGCTCCAAGTCTTCAGGCCTAATCCTGGGTTCCTTCCTGGCTGGAGACTCACCTGAACCTCAGATTCGGGAGCTACGTGGGGCTCGAGTTCCCAGGCCCTGGTGGCTCTGTGTGACTATATACAAAACATCACGGGTTCGAACAAAGTGACAAGAGGTGCCCGCTCTGGTCCAGGCTCCCACTGGGCCCCCATCACCGAGAGGAAACGTTTACTGGACACCAGCTCTTCTCTTGGGAGACCTGTCTTAAATCACCCTGACCTGGGCAAGATCAGCCAGGTGGGGGAATGAGGGTGTGGCTAAAACTGCCTGAGGCAAGGCTTTAGGGAGGAAGTGACATTCAAACTGTTCACCGGGTGGGCTGGGAAGAAGGCTAGACTTGGAGTCAGAGTCTGGGTTCCAGCCTAGGTGTCTGCGCCTGTCGCCCATTCACCACCATCCCCGAAAACAGCAGCCTAATCCATCTCGCTTCTCGCGGCCACTACCTAGAAGGCTTTGCTTCCATCTCGCTTGGCAAACCTCAGTCTCCCTAACTACCAAGGCTGCATTTTAACTCACACCAGCCTCTGTGGATAGGGAAATACTTGTCTATCGACAAGGGGAACAAGTGTCTCAGAGATGATCAACATGCTAATAAGGACACGTTATTGGTCCTAAAAGGACTAACATCAAAAGAAGGAAATGCCGCACAAGTATTCCCTCCCCACTACAGCAGGCGTGCGGAAAAGCCATAAGAAGGTGACAGCGTGAGGGTCTCGGCGGCCGGGTTGCCCGTGCCCTGAGCCGGCTTCCTTCCCTTCCTCTGAACCTGGCTGTGCCCGGGCAGGGGCGGGAAAGAGCCCCGTGACTCGGGGGCTGTGCACGGCGTGCTGGGCAGTGCCTTGGATGCTGTACGTGAATCCTCTCCTTCACTCCTCCCCGTGGCTCAGGGAATGAGCCCTGGGATCCCCTCCTCCCCTCCTGATGGCTGAGGCACCTGCCGTCAAAGAAGGGAGGCACAACCTCCGTCTGCCCAGCAGCTGGGTCCACCTTCTTCCTTCCCACGACCACCCTGCCTCCAGCCAAAGAATTCCTCAGAAATTACCTTTCGGGTGAATAACAACCAACCCTCACTCTCCCCTTCCACCCACAATCCCACCCTGACCCTAAGATGCTGTGTCCTTCGTGGCTCCTTAGACCGTTGAGTGAATAAAGACAACCAAACCCGGACAGTCTGCCCGAAGCTCCCCAACCCCGGCCAGCCGGAGAGGGATGAGCGAAACAGAACAAACAGATCAATAAATGTAATTACCAGCTCTTTCGGTGGGCTCGGCGGCCAGCATTTTTCCTGCACTTCTCAGCCGCCAGGATGGGAGCATTTGTCAGAGCATTACATGTCCCCGGAGTCCTGGCCAGGCTTCAGCAGTTCAGCCAGCCTGTCACCAGCAGGCATGGGAAGGACAGTCGGTCCTGTGCCTGCTTCCCAACCAGGATGGCAGGGAACGATGTCCCCGCTCCACAGTGTCTGTGGTATGGCCGAGGGTCGCACCTCCTGACCACAGATGACGGCAGATGCGGATGTCTGTGAGTGGTCGCTGGGTACCAGCCACCGGGCTAAGCCCGTGTGGCAGCAGTTCATTCCTCTCGTACAACCACCCGGGGGACGGTACTGCTGTCATCCCCATTTTGCAGATGAGGGGGCTGAGGCACAGGGCAGACAGGAACTTGTCCGAGATTGCACCGTGGGTTCCAACCCAGGCCCTGCGTGCTGTGCCACCTCCCGCAGCGCCTCGGCCCCAGCCAGGGGCTCAGGCAGCTGGAGTCCCTGGTGCAGGTGGTGACCGCCTACTTGGGCCTTCCCTGATGCCACCCTTGGGACCTCTGCCTGTCCAGACTGCCTGCCCCACCATTCCGGACCTTGAAGTCCTGCATGAGTCCTCGGCTGGGAGGGCTCTGGCGTCCTCGGGGCATGCGCTGCCCTCCGTCTGTCCCTCACAAGGTGCCCATGCCCTCTGGTGGCTTGGCGTGTCCACCGGGCCATCCACAGCTTCAGTGCTCTTCAGTCCAGCTTTGCAGAGCCGGGCTGGGACCTGGACCATCTCACTGGGGTCAGAGATGAACCAGGTCTGGCCGGGTCTGTGCGGAGCTCACAGGGGCTGCAGGAGGGCCTCAGGGGACACTAGTGGGCGTAGGGACCATGAGCTCTCATGGAGGAGGGGCACACAGGATGGGCTTGGAGGGCAGAGCAGAGTTCAGCGGGGGAGGGAGGGCTGGGGGCAGAGTGCCCCAGAGAGACCCACTTCCCCGCTGAGCTGCTGGAACAGCAAAAGACACAGAGGAGACATAGTTCCGAATGTGCAGAGAACAAGGAAAACTGGCGCCAGGGTCAGGGGAGGAGTGACATTTGGTGGGTCAAAGGTTAAGGGCAAGGTGGGTCAGAGGAGGACAGAGAGGACCCCTGGGGTTGGGCCACGCCGGGGAAGGTCAGCCCAGGGTCTCGGGGGACAGGCTGGGGTGGGGAGGAGATGAGGAACGGGGCCAGAGGATGCCCCCTGGGAGTCTGCAAGCCAGCCCCATCTGCCCAGGGAAGATGCCGAACGTCCCTGCAGACCCGGCTGGCAGGGCAAAGGGCAGGGCACAGGCGGGGCCACACTTAACGTTAGCTCATGCCCACATCACGTTGTCAAACGCCCAAGGTCACGGCCCAGCCCAGGGAGCTGGGATCCCCCCTGCAGCTCTGCTCTGAGAGCTGGGGTCTTCTCCTGTCACCTGGGAGAGGGGTCCCCATCAACTGGGAGGGGGACAGTTCATCTGGGTCTTCCTCAGTCTAAAGCAGTGGCTCTAATTGCAGGGACTTTTACCTCCAGGGGTCAATTGGCAATCTTTGGAGACATTTTTGGTTGTCACCCGGGGAGGGTGGTACTGCTGGCATCTAGTGGGAGAGGCCAGGTATGCTGCTAGACACCTCCCAATGCACAGATCAGCGCCCTGCCCACGTCACAGAATTACCCAGTCCAGTGTCAACAGTGGCAGGTTGAGAGAGCCAGACTGGCCCTGAGGACATGTCTCCAGATGGAGTTGTTTATTCAGCCTTCCCCCATTTAAGTGTCTCTCGTCACCTTGGCCAGCTGAAGGCAGAGTGTTCCAGCACCCCAAGGCAGCCTTGGGAGGAGGGGACCCCTCCTCCCTCCACAGACACCCCCTGCTCTTCTGCTGCAGGGAAACCAGAGGCTTTACCAGGGAAGCCACCTGGCTGGACCCCGGCCCCATTGCTTATCTTCTCTGTGTCTGCAGGCAAGTCACCCTACAGACTCCCTGAGCCTCACTATCCTCATCTTGTTGTAGCATGAAATGTGCCAATGGATACAAAGCGCTTAGAACGCGGCTGTAGGGAGCTGCTCTTCCTCCGACGCTAGCCGCTGTGCTCCCAGCTCCACTCCTTCTCCAGCGAAGGCATCACCCATACGGGGGCGGCATCACGTACACTGAGTCTCAGCTCCAACCACTACGTTCTCCAGAGGAGCCCCGGTACCCCCCGTGCTTTTCTCAGAGGCATTTGCAAAGCAAGGTGCTTCAAATGGCTCATCCATAGGAGGACGGACCCTTTTTAAAGGCACTTGACATGGGAAAAGCACTTGGTAAATATTCATTGGGTGAACAAATGATTATCATTATGATAACAGAATCTAGCCCAGAGCAGTTAATCCAGTTCTCAGGCTTCATGCTTGGCTATTAATCTCTATCTACTTAACCAGTGTGATGAAGAGTCCTTGCATGGCCAGGACGCTGTACAGTCTATAAAGCACAGACAGTCTTCCAAGCCTTTTCTTATCTGTATGTCATTTGTATCACACAACAGGCAGAAGTCAGAACAGTGTGGCCCACCCCAATTTACAGATGAATTAATGGAGGCTCAGGTATGAGAAGAGATATGCCTCCTCCCCGTCCCCATCCTCTGCCCAGCTGGGTGATGGATCTGAGATCAGTGTAAGAGGAAGGAACATGGAAAGACCTCAGGTTCTTTCTAGGAAGAATGACTAACTGATTGAGTGATTGATTAATTGAACTAAATGAGTGAATTCAGTGACTATAGGGGTGTAAATGATAATTTAATATACAGACAGTTTCAAGTCCCTGCAAACACTTTGGAAGCACCAGTTGGCTCATGAACAATTGATAAGCTAATGGCAGACTCTTCTTATCTACTCCTTGTCAATCCCCACCCCTAAGGTGAACCAGACCCAACCTGGGCGTTCATCTCTCTGAGCCGTCACACATGCAGTTCTCTCCAGGATGCTGAGTACCCTTTCTCCTTTTCGGTCTCTGATTGATCCTTCACAATCCTGAGGAGTTGTCCCTCATCCAAACCCTTACCCCTACAGACAAGGCAGATTAAACTGCCCCTCCTCTGTGTCCCCACAGGAGGACTACCTGGTGACAACTGCCCTCCTTGTATGTGATGTTTGCACACTTGTCCCTCCATTGAGCAGAGAGTGTCTCCGTGGTGTACCTGGCACAGGTGAAGTGGGAGAAAGGGTGGATGGATGGATGGAAACAAAGAAGGAAGGGAGGGAGGGAGGGAGAGAGGGAGGAAAAGTGGATGGGTGGATGGGTAGGTGGGTGGTGGATGGATGGATGGATGGATGGAAAAGTCAATGGATGGATGGATGGTGGATGGGTGGATGGATGGATGGATGGATGGGTGGATGGGTGGATGGATGGATGGATGGATGGATGGATGGATGGATGGATGGATGGGTGGATGGATGGGTGGGTGGATGGTTGGATGGATGGATGGATGGATGGATGGATGGATGGATGGATGGATAATGGGTGGGTGGGTTGATGAATGGATGGTTGGATGGATGGATGGATGGATAATGGGTGGGTGGGTTGATGAATGGATGGGTGGATGGATGGATGGATAGATGGATGGGTGGGTGGATGGGTGGATGGATGGATGAATGGATGGGTGGATGAACAGCAAATTCTGGAGCCTAGTTGTGTGACTGCATCTTCTTGAACTCTTCTTCTTGTGCAGACTGGACTTGCGTATATTTCCCACCAGCCTAGGACTGGGTCTGGGTCTCTTCTGTCTTTGCACGGTGTCTAGCTCAGCCCGTCAGCTCTGGGACCAGGCCTCTTCCTCTCTGGCTCTCCACATCCCCTCCGGGAGAATTCCTCGGTGCCCAAGTTCTAGCTGACACATGCTGCCCAGGAGTCTCCAGCCCAGCGCTTCCTCCAAGCTCCTCACTCACACATCCAAGTGTCTGCTTCCCACTCGGATGTCTCAGGGTTCTCCAAAATCAACATGCTCCGGAGAAAATTCATGATTTTCACCCACAAACCCACTCCTCCCCCAGCATCTCCCCCTTCAGAGGGGTGAGCCCACTGTTCCCATTGCTGAAACCCGACTACCACAGTCCAAACCTCCATCACCCCTCACCTGGATGATGGCAGTGGCCTTCAGCTGGGTCTCCTCCTACCCCACCATAGTACACCTTTTCAAATACAACCCCAGTGTTGTCATTCTCTGTTTAACACCCTTTACTAGCTTCCATCTCTCTTGGGAGTCAATGACTGTTAAGATGTTAGTGGAATGTGTAATACACAGACTGTTTCCAGAACTCTTAACCACTTTAGATGCATCTTTTACTAGTGGGCAATTGCTATGTTAATTGCAAACCATCTCATCTATTCCTTTTGAACAGTTTCCCCAGACGGCTCTGCAACCACGCTGGCTTTCCTCCAGCTCTCTCAGCCTCAGGACCTTTGCACCTGCTGTTTCCTCCCCACCTTTCACCTACGTAACTCCTGCCTTCGGATTTTGGCTCAAGAGCCACTTTTGCATGGAGAACTCCCCACAACCCTCTACCAGAGCGACTTTTAAAGCAATGTGTTCTCCTAACACTTGTGCATTTCCTCCACCACCAGGGTTTGCTTGAGTCAATGCCACTTTCCCTCAGGGGAAGGAGAGCATGCGTGCTGTCTGTTTTGTTCCTTTTCTTATCTCCAACACTAAATAACTGATGGATGAGTGAGAACGGGGTGCTCTTCCCAAATGTTGGCTTTGGGTGGAGAGATTCCCAGGGCACCACTGAGTGGACCCCACTTTGGATCCTCTTCACCCACCTGTCTGCACATGCTGGTGAGGGTGCTGGCGTTTTCCTCTGGGTTCCGCCAGCCCACGCAGGTGGGCGGGGAGTTGTGTGTCTCTGCTAGAAAGCGCCATCAGAACGCTGCCTGCTGTAAGTCATTCCCAGACAATTTCGGAGGGGGTTGTACCTAACTGCTCCTCGGGAAAGTGGCCATTAAAACGAGGCAGTTTAATAGCGACCCACTCACACAGTCGGAGGTTCTGGAATGATCCGTCTCACGCAATTACCATCACGTTCATGCACAGGGTGTGTTTATCCTGAAGGGGTCCCAGCAGGTCGTCTGCGTGTTTTGGATCTGAACTCCGGCTTCCAGGAGAGGCCTAAACAGGACACGCGCCTGGACGATGCTTCTCCGTCCTCCTGCTGTGATCAGCCCAGCGATCTGCCAGGCCAAGTGGAGGATTCCAGGCAGAGTTATGGCTGTGATGACTTCTCTGCGTTTTCCCCTGAGCCTCGGCACCTCAGCCTCCAAGCACTTAGCTTGCATCCCTCACACCTGTCCATATGCACCCGTCCCTACACACCTGTCTCTACACACCAGGACATTTATGTCATCAAGCCTTTCTCAAGTGCCCTGCTCTCCCTGCTTTCCCTCCCATGGCCAGCTCAGCCCACGTGGCATTTCTCTCAGGGATCTGGCCTTCCTTGAGGCTCCCACAAATCTCAACGTTGCAAATCTCGACGTTGGCACTTAATTCTGTGTCTCTGCCAGGTATCCAAATGCCCTGCTGTATCCACAAGCATACGTAAGCATTCAAGTTTTCCATCTCCTTCAAGATTTGAGCTTTGTCTTGTTGGAGAAATCCTTCCTTATAACAAGGTCAGGAAAATATTCTCCTGCTTCATCTTCTAAGAGTTTTATGGGTTTGTCTTTCATGTACAAGTGTCCATTTCACCGGAAATGAATGTTACGTAGTGAGGACGGGGGTTCAGTCTCACTTATTTTCAAGGGCATCACCAATTGCACTGCCACCATTTTAAATACTCCATCCCTTCCCCGCCAACCAGCAGGGCCTAAGGTTTCTGGACGTATCTGGGTCTGTCTCTGGGCACTTGATTTGGTCCCATCGGTCAATTTGTCTTTCCAAAGTATGCCAATCGTTGTGATAATTCTGGGTGTTTTCAGTAAAGCAAGGCACCTGCTTCGTTCTTCAGGGGTGTTGAGACTTCTTTGGCTATTCTTGGCCCTTTGCTCTTTGATATTCATTTCCAAATACTCTTGCTAAGTTCAAACAAAACGAAACAACCCCAAACCTATTGATGTTTTAACGCAGAACTGAATTGTCTACTGATACATTTGAGAAGAACTGACTTCTTTGCTAAGTTGGTTTCCCCCCCCCACCCATCAACACAGTATAGTTTTCCTTTACTGGCATCTTCTTAAATAACTTTCTATAATTTTTTCCACAAAAAACATGTCCTGAGGACAGTGCAGGCACCTTTTTCATCCTTCTATTTCCACATCTTCTAAATAGTTTACCTCTAACTACTTCAAAGGTGTTTGTTAAGTCTACTTGGGGACTTGAAACTTTAATGGTGTAATGTCTAGCACCAGAGTCACCTCCCAGGGAAGATATTCTCAGAAAGAGGGCTGGGGTGGGTCAGCATGGAGAGGATATGATGGGGGAGGGGCGGACCTTCTCTAGTCCCTCAAATAATATAATGTCATTCACTGGTGTCATCTACCCATGCGTGATAAGAAACACCTTTCACACTTCACAGCTTGCAAAGCATCTTCAAGTTCACAGTATTCAATCCTCCAGCATCAGAAGCGCATCAGGTGAGACCCCTGGGAGTATTTTAAAGCAGGTGAGGTTCCCCCTTTGGCGTCCTGTGTCCCTGGTCCATCCCTCCTAGGAGGCTGAGTGCTCAAGGGCAAGGAGTCAACGTCTACTTCATGGTCATGAGTGATGTGTGACTTATATCAGCTACCTTGTTCTAAACACTTCCTTGCTGAGTCACGCACTCCTGTCTTTTGCCACGTGGTTGTTTTACTTGCATTTATCTTCTCCAAGGATGTGGGCAATGAACTTCCTGATTGGATTCAACTAAAGACTATTTAAAGTTTCTAAAAAATATTCTTCAGTTTATGTTTTTCCAAAATAAGGAATGAAGCGTGGCTTTGACTTCCCTCGATGTCTGGAAAGGAGTCCAGAAGCTTCTCTCCCACCTTCATCTTCCTCCTCCCGCTTCCCAATATCACAGTCCTTATTAGTATTAACCAGATTTCGGATGAAAGCTTTTCCTTTCCAAAAAATAAATTTTTGACATGTGCATTTGGTTTCTATCCGTTGTTACAACACCTGTTTGAGCTGCATCTGGTGTTTACCTGGCCTCAGTCCTCCCCTGCTTCTATGCCAGACCTTCTCAGCCTTCAACTGCCGTCAGCTTAACCCATCTCTCTGCTGCCAGAAGATCTCTTCAAGGCATTTTCCTTTCAAGACTGATGCCTGGCCATATAAGTTAGATGCCTTGGTATTCCCTAAACCTACAAATGACAGCTGAGCTGGGGATTAAATTTTGAGATCACAGCTTTTCTGTACTTCTCTGCAGACCTCGAAATCCGTTCTATTATTTTGAAATTTAATACTGAAAACATGTCTGTAATGGCCTGGCTTTTATTCCTTTATAAACAATTTTTCTCTTTTGAGAAAAAAGACGTTTTCCCCTCGTCATTAAAGAAAACAATTCAGAATGTGAGGGAGGCTTAACAAGGACTTTACTATTTCACTGAAGAACTCACCCACTCCCCAAAGCCCACCCCCCCAATCTTTGATCACTGCTTCCGGTCCCATTGCTCCAGATTCTTATTTGGATACACCTGTGGTTCTCAGGCAGGCCCTCTCTCTCCTTCCCTGTCTAGCATCTTCCTTCTTATGACCCTTTTGTCTCGAGCCTCTTTATTGGTGAGAACGTCCTGAGTTTCTCCTCCGCATCACTGATTCATTTTCCTTGCGGTGTCCATCCTGCTCTTTCACGCCTCGAGCAGCCCTTGGTCTGTCATTGAAATTTTGGTGTCTTACAAGTGTTCCTTAACCCCCTCACTGCCTTCCCACTTCTTCCTTCTCTCTGGGAGCTGCATTTCATCACTGTCCTTTCTCCTGAACTTCCGCCTTCCACCCACACTGACTGTCCTGCAGGGATCGCGAACCACAGGACGTAATCTCCCCACAGAGGTACCCACACCCCACTCCTGCCTTACAGGCTGTGCGAGTACAGAGGTTCGGGGTGCAGGTGGGGCCGAGGGAGGGAGCAGCTTGCCTTCGCCGAGATGCCCACCTCTTTCCCAGCCTCTTGCTGGTGGGCAGGGCTGCTCTGGTTCATGAGCGTTCTGCTAAGTGGAAGGTCTCAGGTCCTAGCTTGGTCTCTGTTTCTGGCATTTTATCTATGCTCCGTCTTCCTAGCCGGTTTAGAGGGAACTTGAGGAAGCCTGGGGCAGGGGCTGACACTGTTTGTCTGAGAAATCAGTGCCGTGGTCTAGAGACACCCCTACCCTGGCAGCCTTCCTATCTCCATCCAGGTTTTTTTTGATTTTTTGGCCACGCCGCACAGCATGTGGGATCTTAGTTCCCCTTCCAGGGATCGAACCCGCGCCCCCCTGCATTGGAAGCGCAGAGTCTTAACCACTGGACCGCCAGGGAAGTCCCAACCACCACCCAGGTTTTAGCACAGGATCACCCTCTATGCCTCGGTGAAAGTGCTGGTGCCCAGGGGGGCAAAGACCCCTTCCTGGGGATCTTTATCTTCCATGCAAAGGCCAGGAAAACGACTGGTCAACTCAGAGAACAGAAACCCCAGTGGCATCACACACACCGCTGAGGACCCTTAGAAACTTTCTCTGCTCGTCTCACGAGGGCCCTTGCTCTAGGGGAGAAAAGGTATTTATTTCCCTGCCGGTGAGGGAGATGGCCACATTTTGCTAAAAGTATCACAGGACTTCGGAGGACATATAATGGCTAATTTATGTGGGACAAATAACTATTTAATAGCTTTCTAATTACATGACAATTAGAATTCCTATCGTGGCTGTGTCCTTAGGTATCTATTTATGGGCTGCGTGGAGCGGTTATGGCGCCTGCGACCATTAAGAACACCAGGCTCCGTGAAGTGGGCAGCGCTGACAGCTACAGAGCATAATTACCCGTGCAATTATTCTCCTCTACCTGAGTAATTACATGGTGGTATTATTTGTGTGGTATTACAATTTATTCATATACCTAATCACAGTCTCCTTTCACAAACTGGGACCCGGCCCAGGAGGTGCTGATCGATTTTTTTTAAATAACATAAAAGTCATCTGATGAGCAGCTTGGCTACCAGGCTGCCTTGTGTTCACACGGAGCGGCGGCCAAGGTCTGGGGGGAGGGAGTTGGGAATTCACACCAGACACCAAGTTCATGGCGGCAAAGCCCACCCAGCCAGACCGTGAGACATGAGACAGGAGGACGGCTGCCCTCGGCACTGTGCCCACTTGGGTGGGCTCTTTGCTGCTACGTGGCGCCGTGGTCTCTGCTTGGTGCCTCTCTGCAGGTCCCAGCCCTCGGCCACCCTCTGGCCCAGCATGCATGACCCACCTGTGTTAGGACCGCCCGTTTCCTTGTCTGTCGGCTCTCCTGGACTTTGAGACTCACCATGGCAGGGCCCTAGGAGGGTCTTTATGTTTTTCGGTAGCGCACAGAGAAGGGGGTCACTGTGTACCCACCAAACCAGGCTGGAGGGACAGGCCACACCGAGCTCTGGCCCAAGAATCCCACTTATAAAAGCAATCCTTTCTCAGGGTAGGAACGGGGGGAGGACGGGCTGAGAGATTCAGACCAGCGATATCAAAGTTACTTTCCCTTAAGAATTTCAATCACATTTTTTATAGCTCCATCCAGCATCTCTTGCGCGGCAAGCTAAAAGCAATCAAGGGGGTGGCCAAAAAACTTCAGGAACAGAGTAGCAGGAAGGAGAGGCCAAGTCCCTGGCAGTCGCTACACCTGTCAGTGCAATTATCAAAGCTCAACCTTGAATCAGACACCCCAGGTAGAAAACAAGGGCTGAGACAGGAGGTGGGCAGGTGGCACCCTGGTCCCCAGCAGCCCTGTCCCCACCCTGCGGCCCTCTTGCCGGTCCAGGGCGCTAGATCTTTGACCTGAACAAGGACAACCGCCCGCAGCCTGGGAAGTGCGGGTCACGGTTCCCCATTTAGCAGGCGCACCGCTCTCTCCAGACTGCAGGAGGAAGGGCCCCTCCAAAGATGGTGAGTGGCAAGAGTGTGCCAAAGGTTAGAGCTTTCTCAAGGTGACAGCACCAAGGATGGTGGGTCTCAGGTCTGCAGTCTTTGCCTCATGGGTGGAGCCTCTGTGGCCACAGCACCTCGAGGCCTCGTGTGGACGGAGGTGACATTGGTTGGGAACCTGCTGTGGGACGTCTCTCCCACTGAAATGCTAGGGAAGGTGACAGCAGGTGCCGGGAGCGTGTGATATTTCCTGTACCTGCTGTAACAAAGCGTCACAAACTTAGTGGCTGTAAACAGCCCCGAGGTACCTTACCGTTCTAGAATCAGACGTCTGAAATGAAGCTTATGGGGCTTAAATCAAAGTGTCAAAGTGTCAAAATGTCAGTGAGGCTGGTTCCTTCTGGAGGCCCCAGAGGAGAATCTATTTCCTTCCTTCTCCAGCTTCTCGAAGCGCCCGCATTCCTTGGCTCGTGGCCCCTCCTCTGTCTTCAAGCCAGCAGCACAGTGTCTTCAGTCTCTCACTCGGACCCTCTGATAAGGACCCTTGTGATGACATTGGGTCCACCTGGATAATCCAGGATAATCTCCCATCTCAAGATCCTTAACCTAATCCCGTCTGCAAAATCCCTGTTCCCACCCATTTATGGTGACATTCATAGGTTGTGGGGATCAGGATGGGGACGTCTTTAGGGGACCTTATTCAGCCCCCAACTGTGCACAGTGGCTATGCCCCCGTGGGCCTGCTGTCATCCGTCCTTGTCACAGAGGAACCAGGAGGCCCAGACGTTACGTAACAGGTCCAAGGGCACCCTGGCTGACAAACAGGAGGGTCACACTGGAACCAACTTTGTCTTTTACCGTACCCTGTGGTCCCCTGTCAGACAGATGGACAAAGGGGCTCGGACACTTGGACATTTTATTTCCCCCCTGTGTGGTCACAGGCACCCACTCCCGTTTATTTGGGAAGACTCTCGCACCTCCCACGGCGGACTATCACGTTGGGACCATCCATCAAGGCCCCTCCTTGCCTTCGCAAGTGGCAAGTCCATGATCTCCCGGAGACACGGGGGTGGGTGACACTGGGTTCTTTGTCCCTGCAGCCTCCCTGCCCTTTGCCAGCCACTTTCTTGTGGTTCTAATTCCATCTGACGTCTTTCCAGTAAAGATCCCTCTGCTGCTGCCGGCTTGCACTGGTTTCTGCTGACCGCCACCAAAGCCCCCCAGCCACATAAAGCTGCAGTGCTGGGGGGGCCGTGGACTTGCAGGAGGCTGACATTCCTTTTGCAGGTGCAGAAGCTGAGGCCCAGAGAGATGCTGTCCTCTGCCTCTGCAGGCAGCCCTGGAGGACAAGGCAGGGGCAGGCCCGGAACTCAGGTCCCCACTGACTCCCAGCCTTTACCCTCCACAGCACAGTCTTAGGGCTGCTCAGGGCCAGGGAGCCCCCCTGGTGTACACACACACACACACACACACACACACACACACATACACACACACACGAGGAACAAAAAGACGCTGTCTCCCTGCATTGTAAACAGGAGCGGCCCTGCAAACAGGTTCATCTGTACCATTTTTCTAGATTCCACATATATGCGTTAATATACGATATTTGTTTTTCTCTTTCTGACTTACTTCACTCTCTATGCCAGTCTCTAGGTCCATCCACATCTCTACAAACGACCCAATTTCGTTCCTTTCTATGGCTGAGTAATATTCCATTGTATATGTGTACCACATCTTCTTTATAGAGACACAGACATAGAGAACAAACATAGGGACACCACCAAGCGGGGAAAGGGGGGGTGGGATGAATTGGGAGATTGGGATTGACATATATACACTAATAGTATAAAATAGATAACTAATGAGAAACTGCTGTATAGCACAGGGAACTCTACTTCACTTTGCTGTACAGTAGAAACTAACACAACATTGTAAAACAACTATACCCCAATAAAAATAAAAAAGAGGAGTGGCTATCTCCGGTCGCCACCAGCCCTCCCCCAGTCCTGCTCACCAGCAGATTTGTGTTTGAGCTATGTTGGACTCATTCCAGTCTTTGGGAACAAACGCTAGGGCTCACTCCATCTCCTGATCCCATCCCCCCGTCCCCATGCCCCCAGTGCTGGGAGATGATGTGGTACATTCTAGTCAGTTCCCAGGGGCCCATGATGTGGTCGTCCTGAATGAGCCTGGGTGGTAAAGTTGGACAAGACGTGGTGCTGGCCCAGGAGGAGCCTCCACTGGTCTGGAGAGAATGGATGAGATGGACCCTGACAACGAGCCCTGTGCATACAGTGGGCTGTGGGTGCTCATGGGAGGGAACAGGCGTTAATTGAGCACCTACTACACGCCCAGGCGGGTGCTGGGCCCTTCATAAGCTTTGTCATATTTTTTCTTTCCTGTGCAGAGCGCATCATGTCACATTGAGGACACAGGGTCTCGAGAGGCCAGTGGCTGCCCAAGTTCACCCCACCCCAGTAAGAGCAGGGGAAGTGACCAGTGACAGGTAGATTATCAGTGCCCCAGGTCCTGGCCTGGGTTCAGGGCCTGCTGGCATGGGGAACCCCCCCCAGCTCCTCACACAAAGGCCCCCCCACCCCCACTGGGGTCCACATCTGGAACACTGTGAGGGCAGGGCACCTCCACGGGAAAGCAAGTTGGCTGAAAAGGCTGGCTGTGAGGTCTTTCTTTCAAGCTAAAAATATACACTTACTGCTGAGTTGAAAGAGGCAAGAAGAGGGAGTTTGAGATTTGAAAGAAAAATTCCTCAAATAAGGAATGATTTTTTTTTAACAGTATAGTTAGAAGAAACTCAACAGAAGCAATGTCAGTAAATGCTGGTTGACGTGGGCACATGGGCTGTTCTTTCTTCCCCCTGTTCTTGTTAACAAAACCTTGCTTGCCTGGCTTGGGGACCCATCTTCCCTTCACTATATTCCACTTGGGTGGGCTGACCCTGCCCCCCCAGAGAACACATGACCAGACCTGGCCAATCAGAGCACCAGCTCCCTCTGGCCACACCCACCGCTTCAGGAACAGGTCACATGATCCCAGCCCAGCCAATGGGAGTCTTCCTTGGGATCTGTGCTGAAACTACTGGGAAAGGACCCCTGCTCCTTCTGAGATCATGGTGCCAAGGATCACATGTTCCTGGGGCTGCCAGAGGTCATCTTTTCCACCAAACAATCCAATTGTGCCTGAAACTGAAGCCTGAGCTCAGGAGAGCAGAGCCGAGAGGTGGGGAGAGACAGACTGATTCCTGATGTCTGTCACTGTTAGAGGCCCTGGATCAAGCTGTGTCTGAAGGAAGCCCTACCCCTGGTCTTCACAGTTACATAAGCCAATGTATTACTCTTCTTGTCTGAGTGACTTCATATTACTTGCAATCAAATGAGTCAGCATGGGGGGGTATTTATTTGGTGGCTGGTTTGTCAAAGGAAGACAAGTAGAACAGAAAACACTAGAAATCGAAGGCCCCACAAAGGTCACGCGCAGACAGCTGCTATGTGACATGGGTGCTGCCACTCTATCCCTTCGGCACCCAAGCCTGACACCACTGACCAATCAGGCCTCCCTCCCACTGCACTAACACGGCCCCAAGTCCTTCCCATAAAGACCTGCAGAGAATGACACAGGTCGGTGGTGATATACCTATTTCCAACCAACGTCTAGTTCAGAGAGGTGAAGTGGCTTGTCCCAGCCTCCTCGCTAATCAAATCCAGGTACGTACATGAGACACTTTGTTCCCTTGATGTATATTTTCCCTCATGTCTGACAATTTCTCCTAGTGTGGGAAGCCACCGGATAAACCACACAACTTGCCAAATTCCCGGAAACCGGGGCATTTGTACGTGAGGGGAGGAGAGGCATGACCAGTACCTTTGTGAATTCTAGAATGCAACTGCCAAAGCTGGGTGACAGACAAATACCGAAAATATGCATACAAAGCACTTTCCCTGGGCTTCCCTCTGCCTCACCATCGATGTGCCCTGTACCCCCGACAGAGCCTGGGTGGCAGGGAGGGCACAGTAAGAACCCCCGCCCAGATGGGGGTCCAGCTCCTCCACACCCCCCACACTGCCCTGACCCCGAAGAATTACTTCATCTCTCTGAGCCGCGGGCTGCGCACCTGTAGGGGGAGGACACCTGTGGTTCAGCTGCCGTGTGGCTTCAGTGCATAATGATCAATGCCATCAGCACTGCTCACGGGACGGCAATGGCTCGGTGCCCGACCCCGTGCCCAGGACCCCGGAAAGCACCTCGTTCAACCTTTACAGAAACCCTGTGATGAGGGCGCCCATTTTACCGACAAGGCTCAGAGGGGCTCAGGAAATAGCCCCAAGTCCCAGTTCTTCCTAGATCCAGGACCTGCGTCTCCACTGCTGGGATGTAGAGGAGCCGCACCCTCGTCTCGCCGGGGCTGCTGTCAACCCCCGACCCAGCCTGAGCCAGCATCACCACGCCCACCAGTGCCATCCACGGGCACACGCCTGCCCACGGTTTTCCGTCCAGGCCCTCACATTACAAAGCTCCTTGCATTCCGAGGAGAAGCCCTTCAACCCTTGCCCCAGATGGCAATGGGACCAAAAGGGTGTGGGACGACCTGGACCCCGGTGGAACCCGATGGTGCCTGGCTCTCCACGGGCTCAGACGCCGTGGTATTCTCAGGTCCCTGGCAGCTTGGGGACCCTGGGACTCTGGGTAGTGCATGAGTTTCTTATGGTTGCTGTGGTAAATTACTACAGCTTCAGGGCTAAAATAACACAGGTGTATTGTCTTACAGTTCTCCAGGTCTGAGTCCCAGATCAGTGTCGCTGGGCTGAATGAAGCCCAGGTGTGGGCAGGGCTGCTTCCTTTCTGAAGGCTCCAGAGGAGAATCCACTCCCAGCCTTTCCCACCCCCTAGAGCTGCCCGCATTCCTTGGCTCGTGGCCTCTCCCGTCTTTAAAGCCAGCAGCACAGCATCTTCCAGTCTCCCCACTCCCTTCTCTCCCCGACTCCCCCTACCACCCCGTGACCTTCTGCTTCCAATGTCACATCTCCTTCCCTGATCCCCCTGCCTCCTCACAAGGATTATTGTGACAACGGTGGGCCCAGGGGATAATCCAGGATAATCTCCCCATCTCAAGAGTCTTAGCTTAATCACATCTGCACAGTCCTCTTTGCCATGAGAGGTAACATAGTCACAGGTTCTGAGGATTCGGATGTGGACATCTTTGGGGGTCATTATTTGGCCCTAGCAAGGGGATGGAGAGGTGTCGTCTGTCCTAACTGCCTTAGGGGAGGTGTGGCCCGGGGAGGGTGTACCCTGAGCGGGAGGAACATGGGGAGGGGCCTGAGCTGGAAGGGAACACCACTCCTGATGGCCAGCTGGCCAGCGGGCAGGGGCCTGTGGGCTGGGGAGGCGGGCAGTTTGGGCTTCACACGAAGAACAACAGAAGGCCAGGCGGCCCAGGCAGAGCTGAGCTCTGGAAGCTGAGGGACGCAGGTTACGGGGGTACTGGGGTGATGGTGAGGAGGTCACTGGGGTGAGCCAGGTCAGAGGAAGGGTAGCTTGGGCGGGGGTGGCAGAGGACACGGAGAGAGGCCCAGGGCATTGGCGGGAGTCCACAGTGGGTGGGGTGTGGAGGGTGAGGAACTTGGCGGTGCAGAGGACCACGCTTGGGGTTCTGCCCGTGTGCCCGCGGGGATGTGGCACCATCTGTGGATAAAGGCCTGGAGAAGACCAGCTTACACGTCAGGATAGGAGTTGATTTTGCAGCCTCGGGGTGGAGCCGTGGGGAAAAAAATTCAACCAAGGTGCTGATGCAAAAAAAAAAAAAAAAAAAAAAGATGCCAGAAGCTGGAGGTGCTCTTAACCTATCAAGGGCCTCCTTGCGGTGACTGGGCTTCCCCCATTGCGGAAATCACTTTCAGTTTTAAGTCGTTTTTCCCAGGCTATGGTCCTTCAAGTCTCCTAAGAGCCCCCACGGCACAAGGACAAACACATCACCTGCCACGCTTTTCTGAGCACTTGTCTTTGAAGGGAAGAGGGGTGAGATTCAGGCTGCAGCCGACAGCTGATCAGAAGCAGTTCTCTTAAGCCCCGCCCTCACTTAACGGGGATGCTGAGCAGGGATGCCCTGGGAAACTGGGGTGGGGTCTGCGCTCTTCAGGAAGCTTGTGTCAGTGTCCTCAGCCCGGAGGCAGCTTCCCTCCCCACACCGGCTGCACAGGACACAGTCGATGACCTTCAGTGCCACGCGGCGTGGTCACCCTGTGTTCCTGGGTCCCCTTGGCGACCCTCAGGCACGAGGGAAATAAACCCATCACCTGCTCTCCCCTCCAGAGGACAGCACCTTCCATTATGTACCTCGTGTTGAGCCAGCCAGGGCTTCTGTCACTGCGATGGTGGCCACGTCCAATATAGAGACGGGGCCACGATGGGCCAGGAGGGGGGTCCACACTACAGGTGAAGAGGAAAGACGGTGATCACCCACCTCCCGGTCTCTGGGATGCAGCAAAGGTGGTTCTGGGCCAAGGACACACACCCTGGTTTGCCCTGAAGACAGAGCCAGCCAAAGGCTTCAATTTATGGGTCAAGTGAGGGCAGCAGGTCTGGCAAACACCAGGGCCTCCCGGGGCCTGCGGCGACGGAAGAGTGGACTCGTGTGACGTGGGGCCCCGAGAGACACGTCCACATCCCGCTCTCCACCCCATCGCCTCACTCCGCGAGCCTCTGTTTTCCCATCTCTGATATGTCGGCTACAGTCACTGCCTTGGGGTGCCACCGTGCCCCTGGGTGACGCCCCATCGCTCTCGCCTCCCCGGCCCCGGCCCAGCCTCTCTCCCTCTCACTCCACCCGGCCCGGATGGACGGACACGTGCACACACAGAGCACTGAGAAGAGCACAGTAGGTGTGCATCAGAGGGTCCCTGGGATCCCGCCAAAGAGGATGAAGTCCCTGACACACAGGTGCGTGGCCCCGAGACGCCCCCGGGATGGCCTTTTTACATTCTACTTGATTTCGTGGTTGTGGTCTTTGGGGTTTCAGAATCTGCACCGTCTGCAGAAGAGAGAGTAAATCCAGAGTCTCTTTCCCTCTCTGTTTATTAGTTCCAGAGGTCAGAGCCCAGGAGACGTGTTTTCTGAGAAGTAAGGCTTTTTCCCTTTCTCTCCTCTCTCCTGCAAAAACCTACTGGCTTTAAGAGGGCATCATTTTCCACACATTAGCTGAAGTTTCGAGGGTTTCACTCTATTTCTGAGACAGAAGCTCTGTATACCGACAGGCCCAATTGAGCCATTTTTCTCACGGACAGGAGAGGACACTCGGTGCTCCGGGGAAATGCAGCACGTCGCTGACTGTAAGCGAAGGCCCATGTAGCACTAGGTCTACTTCCCAGCCCCCTCAGGCCCCCGCAGTCTGGCTTGTCTTCCCACCGGGCAGCGGCTCCCACCCCTGGTAACTGATCTCAGGGCATCTGGCCACGCCCTGAGCGCCGATCCGGGGGAGGGGGTGACAGCTGGGGACCGTGGAGGCGGGGTTGGGGAGCCCTGGCTTTACCCTCAGAGAGCTGGGGGTGCTGGGGATCAGTACTCCACCCCATCTGCCTCGTCCTGTGTGCCGAGGCTGACCAGAGAACTCCGGAACAGGAAAGAGGCCTGTCCAGGCTGAGGGGAGCCCCCTGAGAGCCCACCCCGTGGAATCAGAACAGCAGTGGCACACACGGCTCTTCTGTACTGCCAGCCCTGACTTGTCTCCTGCTCTGGCCTGGCCACCCTGAGGGCCTCCTGGGCACCACCTCTGGATGCTGCAGGCCAATGGACACAGTGTATCCCATCCTGGGTTCTTCATGCTCCCCCTAAGGTCTACCGCCTCTCCAGGGCCCCCCCGTATCAGGAAACAGCACCCCCATTCACCCACTGCTCATACCAGAAGACTGGGGGCATCATCTAATCACAACATGTCTCCTGACCATGTCCCTGCCCTCCCCGTGAACCTGTCCACCCAGGATCAGCCTCATCATTGCTCACCTGGACCCCACAGGTGTTGGAGCCACACAGATGCCCATCAGATGGCTGAATGAGTGGATGGATGGATGGGTGGATGGATGGGTGGATGGACAGATGGGTGGACGGGTGAGTGGATGGGTGGGTGGGTGGATGGATGGATGGATGGATGGATGGATGGGTGGGTGGATGGGTGGGTGGGTAGGTGGATGAATGGATGGGTGTATGGCTGTATGGGTGGGTGGGTGAGTGGGTGGATGGATGGATGGTGGGTGGGTGGGTGGATGGATGGATGGATGGATGGGTGGGTGGGTGGATGGATGGTGGGTGGGTGGATGGATGGATGGATGGGTGGGTGGATGGATGGGTGGGTGGGTGAGTGGGTGGGGGGATGGATGGATGGTGGGTGGGTGGGGGGATGGATGGATGGATGGATGGGTGGGTGGGTGTATGGATGGATGGATGGATGGGTGGGTGGATGGGTGGGTGGGTAGGTGGATGGATGGATGAGTAGGTGGATGGATGGATGGGTGTATGGGTGTATGGGTGAGTGGGTGGGGGGATGGATGGATGGTGGGTGGGTGGGTGGATGGATGGATGGATGGATGGGTGGGTGGATGGGTGGGTAGGTGGATGGATGGATGGGTAGGTGGATGGATGGATGGGTGTATGGGTGGGTGGGTGGGAGGGCGGATGGATGGTGGGTGGGTGGGTGGATGGGTAGATGGGTGGGTGGATGGATGGGTGGATGGGTAGATGGGTGGGTAGGTGGGTGGGTGGATGGATGGGTGGGTGGTTGGATGGGTGGGTGGATGGATGGATGGATGGGTGGATGGACGGGTTGATGGATGGATGGGTGGATGGGTGGGTGGATAGATGGGTGGGTGGGGTGTGGATGGATGGCGAGATGGGTGGGTGGGTGGATGGATGGGTGGATGGACAGGTCGATAGATGGATGGATGGATGGGTAGATAGATGGATGGGTGGGTGGATGGATGGATGGGTGGGTGGGGTGTGGATGGATGGCTAGATGGGTGGGTGGGTGGGTGGATGGATGGATGGGTGGGTGAAGAGTGGACTCTCCTTCAGTCCACGCCAGTCTCCCCACCACAGCAAAAGAACTTTCTTAAAAGATAAGCAAACCAGCACATCTGATCTCATCCCATGGACCCTTCCAGCCTCGCCCTTGAGAACAGCCCACTCAGGGCTCCCAGGGAGCCCTGGGTCCGCCCACCAACAGCCTGCATGCATCCTGCCTGGAGAGCGCCATCCAGGCATGGCTTCAATTTGCAAGCATGCAGGAGCACAGGGTGCCATGAATGCTCCCTGGCAGGCAAAAATCTACAGCAGAAACAAAGATCAACAAGACCTGCCCACCTCCCATCCCAGAGAACTAACGCCGTGGGTGCCCAGCTTCTCCTCACGTCAACAGAGCACACACCAAGAGGGTGCATCTGGCGTCTCCCCGAGGTGTTTCACATTCAGGTGGCAGCCCCGGTCCAGGCCCAGGTCCCAGGGTCCGGCGAGGCGTCCTGAGCGTAAGCACTGCACGTGAGGGCGCCACACCAGGGTGCCCATGTCCCTGTGCCATGGAAAGCCACAGATACAGATGTGGCCAGCTCTGCAGCAGCCCAGATCAGATATGGACACCCCTGAGCTTGCCGCCTTAAGTTCAGTGTGCATCTCAAGCCCATTTTCTGACAACAGGGAGGAGGCGGGTCCTCCCAGGGTGACGGGAGGACAGAGTAGGGGTCCAGGCTCAGGCCTGATGGCACTGTTAGTCCTGGGAAAGATGCGCAGTGGCGAGGTTGGTCCTCTCAGAGTCCCCGCTGTGTGCCAGGCACTGTGCCTGCAGGCCCATGCACTGGCCTGGCTCAGCGGTGGGGGCACTAGCCCCTGATGCTGTACAACACACACACTGCGTCTGCGACACGGGGGCCAGGCGCTGTGGTACATCGTGCATCATCTCATTTAATCCCCAGATTACATCTCAGAGAGCCAGGAGGGGGAGACACCAGGATGCGAACCCCCTCAAAGCTGGGTTCCCCCCACTCTGTGCCTTGGTCCCTTCCTCATGGCACGTTCTTGGTCAGATGTTTGGGCCAGAACAGGGAAATGCTGGTCAACACTCGGGAAGAAGATTTCAAAGCAAAATATAACACAGTCGCACAAGCATCTCAGTGAGAGGAGAAACAAACAAAACGAAGTCCTTGCTGCTTGGAACACTGTTTAAACACACAAGCAGATCCTGGGCTTCCAAGCTCCTGGAAACAGGGTCTGGGGATCCCCCAGGACACAGCGGGCAGCAAGTCTGCCAGGGGCTGCAGCTCTCCATGTGGGGGGAACAGACAGAGATCGCCCCACCTAGCAGTCCTCTGAGCAACAGGAGGGTCTGCAGGTGGCCATGTCCATGGGACAGAGCTAACCTCGGCTCCCTCCCCAGGGCCAACCACCACCGTGCACCGCTGGGGCCAAAACAGGAAACAAGACAGGGACTGATCCAAGAGGTCAGCTGCCAGGGAAGAGGGGGCGGGGCTCCACCCAGAAAGGGGCGGGGCCTCCACAGCGGGGCGGGGCCTCTGCACTAGAGAGGAGGGGCCTCCACAGCAGGGAAGGGAAGGTGCCTCCATACTAGAAAGGGGCGGGGCCTCTATACCAGGGAAGGGGCAGGGACTCCACAGTAGAGGGGAGGGGTCTCTATACCAGGGAGGGGGTGGGGCTCCACCCAGAAAGAGGCGGGGCTTCTGCTCTAGACAGGAGGGGCCTCCACAGCAGGGAAGGGAAGGTGCCTCCATACTAGAAAGGGGCGGGGCCTCTATACCAGGGAAGGGGCAGGGCTTCCACAGCAGGGAGGAGGTGAGGCCTCCACACTGAAGGGGAGGGGCTGCCAGGTAAGGGGCGGGGCCTCCATACCAGGAAGGGGTGGGGCGTCTATACCAGGGAAGGGGCAGGGCCTCCACAGTAGAGGGGAGGGGTCTCTATACCAGGGAGGGGGCGGGGCTTCCACAGCAGGGAGGGAGTGGGGTCTCCACACTGGAGGGGAGGGGCTGCCAGGTAAGGGGGTGGGGCCTCCATACTAGGAAGGGGAAGGGCCTCCACAGCAGGGAGGGCCTGGAGGGGCCTCTATACTAGTGAGGGGGCTCAGGGTTGGAGACCAGGTTTGGGATAAAAGGCAGGGGAACTGAGTAGAGGAGAGAGAGACAGAGGCAGAGATGGAGAGACAGAGAGTGCCTAGGACCTGTTCTACACCTGGAACAGAAAAGACATCCAGAGACAAAGAGTGGAAGAAAGTGCTTACTTTGTGTTTTCACACACTGTGAGAGTCCCACGGAAGCAGACATGCCACGGGCTGTAGAATAATTCACAAGCCCCAGCCTCGCCTGAGCTGCAGGACACAGTCGCACCAATGCGGCAGCAGGGGCGGGAGGCAGCACCACCCGTCTCCCCAGGGAGAGCTCTGAGGTCCAGAGAGCTTGGTTAAACTGCTGCACTGGGATTTGAACTCGGCTCCCAGGCCTGTGCCCTCTCCCTTAGGCTTCCCGCCGCCCGGAGGGGGCGGCCTCGGTGACCCTGAGGACAGGCTGTTAGGTGTGGGAACAGAGCTGCTCACAGGTGGAGCTGGCAGTGGGAAGGGCAGTGACAGTAGGGCCACCTGGGCAGGGTGCAAACCGTGACTTGGCTGTCCACTGGCGTGTGGCCTCGGAGAAGCTCCAGGACCTGTCTGGCCTCGGTCCCTTCTCCTGTGAGATGGCGCACAAGTCCTGACTTTGCCAGGGGTTGCAAGGATCAGAGATAACGTACCTAACGCTCCTGATACGGAGCCTAATACATAAAGAGCCTTTGGAACTCGGGCTGTTCCGCATCACGACCAGTGCCGCCTTTTCCCAGCCATGGTTTGCTCTCTGCGACACTGAGTTTCTCGAAGGCAAGATTTTGGTCAGATTCATTTTTCGATCCCGAGTGCTCGGCATGTGGCAGTTTCTCAAAACGTCTCAGGTGAGCGAGCAGAATGAATGAATAGGTGAATTGATGGAGATCTTGTCCTGACCCTGCGCTTCTCAAATTAGGAGTCATGTACCCAAGAGGGTCCACGCTGGTGGCTGGGCCAGGGGTCCTGAGGCTTAAAACAAGAGCATTCTCCTGAGTCATCAGGTTAACAAAAACTTTTTGTTGAAAGTGTGTGTGTGTGTGTGTGTGTGTGTGTGTGTGTGATTTTAGTATTCAAACCAACACTGATATATCATGAAGTAAAGTGAAAATTCACATGACACTTGAAAGCAATTCCATGCCGCGGCCAGCTCCCCGGGGCTGTGCCTTCACACCCTCTCCCCGTGCCATGGGGTTCTCGTGCCGAGTCAGAAATGTACTGCTAGTCCAAAGCCAAATCGGGTATTCAGACAGCACGGAAGGCATACGGGGGATGCTGAGGGATCCTCAGGGCCCCCAGGGTCTCAGGTCATGCCATGACAATGGTAGAATGCCTCGCCCATGGGCATCAAGGCAGGAGCTCTGACTATATTACAGGCAAGACAAAAATAAAAGGGAATTCATTTTGTAAGACAGGTTGCAAAGTGGTCTCTTAAGAAGCTATAAAGTACTGCTTAGCCTGTAATTGTTGTTAAATGGACTCCTAATAGCATTCACACCTTCCTGCAAAACCTATCCATTACCGATAACTGGAGAGGTAGACCCTCCGCCCATGCTCAAGCAGGCGCCCCTGCAAATAAAGAACCCCATCTTTTCCCAGATCACACTCACTCTGGGGTAAACCTGTCCTGCTAGAGGCCGACTTTGGCCCCTTTTCTTATTCCTCCCACAGAAATGCAGCAGGAGAGGTTCGGTTTCCCAGGGCTCCACCAGAGCCTCAAAGGTTCAAGAAGGATCAAGTTGCTTGTCCAGTTCACCTTCACATCCCAGCACCCAGCAAAGGACCCCAGCACATAGTAGGTGCTTAATGTGCAACTGATATTTACAAGATTGGACCGAGGGTTCTCACCCTCCAGCACCAAGCATGCAGCCTGGCACACAGTAGGACCTTGACCCACATCTGCCGAATGGATGGGGGTCGGAGTTGAGACACAGCTTGGACATCTGGTGAAACCTGCCCTCTGGCGGAGGAGAAGCCAAGACACGTGGTAAACAGAGCAGAGTCTGGGCTCCGCCCACGTGCATCTCATACCCCAGCTGCTGCTCTTCCCCTGGGAGGAGACCAGGAGAGTCCAGAATGCTGGAGCTGGAAGGGGCTTTGGAGAACCCCCAGTTCAACCTCCTGATCTTATGGAGGGGGGACACTGAGGCCTGGAGAGGAAACAGGGTCTGCCCTGAGTCACACAGCTCAGCTGCGGTCAGATCGAGCCCTGTCCAGCCACAGTGGGTTGCACACTCCCCACTTCCAGCACAGCAGGCTGCGTTGGGCTTGCATAGACATGGGGAACCCCATCTGCTCCCTGGAACCTTGCTGCAGGGTGCCTGGTGAGCTCAAAGTCATGACAGAGGGTGCTCTGGCATCTAGCAGAACTGGATTTAAATCCTTGCTCAATGCCAAGTACAGAGACACAATATGTTTAATGCATCGGTGACAGCTTTGCTACCTACCAGCTGGGTGACCTGGACTATTCTCCCAGCTTCCCCTGAGCCTCTGTTTTCTCATCTGGGCAATGCAGGTGATGATGTAAACCCCCAAGTCATGCCCCACCTCCGCACAAATAAATGACTATGATTGACATCTGGTTCTGGCCTAGGGCCTGGCATACTGAGAATGATCGCCAGGGGGTGGCTTAGGAATTGAGAAGCTAAAGATGAGCGAATAAATGAATGCAATGACAAGGGGAAATTTTTCCTTTCATTAAATGGAAATCTCTTTCCCTGAAGGGGTCCTACCCCATCTCCAGTCCAGCCCATTGCACCCGTATTTCCTGAGTGTTGGCTGAGTGCTATGGGCTGTGCACAGTTGAGGAGATGGACCTGAGTAAAATCCAGTCTCCACCAAGCAGTCTGCCTGGACTGCTTCCCGATGCCTAGGACCGCCCTTCAGAAGTTGGAAGACCAGCCCGTGGAGCCCAAATCTCCCCTCCACCTTCACCAGCCCCCGTGGCTTCCGGTTCTTTACTTGACATCGTCTCACATCAGCTTTTTCTGTGACAGGCACTGTGGCTTTTCTGCTCCTACATGCATTTAAAACATAAGGTGACATTCACAGGTGCCAGAGATTGGAAAGGGGACACATTTGGGAGCCGTGATTCAGCGGATGTCTTAAGTGGCAGTAATGAGTGAGGTTCTTTCAGCATTCACCTGTCAATCTCCCCTCCATCATTGCCCCTGTTAAGAGATGAGACACCCTGGGACCTCCCTGATGCGCCCTCACCGGAGGGTCACGGCAGAACTGGACTGAGGACGGGGCTCCCCGGCCTGGGTGCTGTCCCCCAGACCACCCTACAAATGCAGGGTGCCCCACGCAACCCCAGGAAGGAGCCTCGGGCTGCACGCCTACAGGCCCCATCCAGGTGCAGGGGCAGTCTGCGGATCAGGTGCGCGACTCGGCAATAGCGTCCATTCAGCGGGACCGGCTGCTGCTTGTGGCACTCACTCATTCATTCGTTCATTCACGCATTCATTCATGCATGCATTCATCCTTTAACATTGGCTGAGTGCTTGTGCTGGGCACAGGGGCCGACCACACCCAGCCTCTATCCCCAGCGATATTTCCAGGCTAAATGTCCAAATTATCAAATAACCTCTCACAGGCATCGCCGATCAGTGTCCTATCTTTTTTTAAAGATGCGCACGTCTCCCTGCCTCCATCCCCATCCCAATGTTGCCTGCAGAGGAGGTCCTGCTGAGCACCCCAATCAGAGCCCCCAGCTCTCCATCGGCCCCGAGCCCCCAGGTAACCAAAACTGATGCTTCACTCCTGGTGCCCTTTGCCTGCCCGGATGCCCTACGTGACCTAGAAGCCCCTTTGCTGAGCCCCCGCCCATCATCTCATTAACCCCCAGCCACCCCCTTTACAGCAGGACACAGGCTCAGCAGCGGCTGCTTTGCGCAGGACCAGGGTCTGTCTGGCCTCACTGCTGGCAGCCTGGCAGCCTTCCCTGACCTCACGCCTCAGAGACTCCCCGTTCTGTGACTGCCACTGTTGCCTCTGCCTTTCTCGCTTCCAAAGGAGGACGTGGCCTTTGGGGCCGGCCCTGGAGCCACCGTCACATCTGGGCACCTGTGGGTCCTCCCAGCTGGTGAGGGATGGCAGGGTCAGCTTGGAGGAAGGTTCCAGGACCGGGCTGGCTAGACAGACGGAAATTGGAGGACATGCAGGAGATGGGTGGCATGGCCTCCCGTGTCCACTGCTGGCTGGAGTTTGGGGGTGATGGGGGGGGGCCTCTGGCTTGGGTCAGCACCAACCCGCGGCAGCCCTCCCTTGTCTCGCATCCAAATCACAGTGGCCCCAGGGAGAGAGATGACAGCGGGCAGGGAAGCAGGATGTCTGTCCTTGCCCCTTCCAAGCACTCAGCTCTCCTGGCCAACGGAGGTCTCTGTGCTATGCACATGCTGCTGCACCCAGGCCTGGGCTAGGGTGCTGCCTGGGCATTTCCCTTGCTGACCCCTGCCCCCCAGGAGAACCCTGTGGCTCAGAGGGTGGGGACGGCACTCAGGAAAAGCGCTGAGCTCACAGCAGAGCAAGGGCTGCATTCTAGCTCTGACTCCTCACCAGCCCGGGCTGGGGCCGACCAGACACGGGACGAGGACAGCTCGGGGAGCACGCGGGCTGAGCTGTGGGGGGTCGGGGTGGGGTGGTAGTTGGGGGGTCATTCCCCCATACTTGCTCTCACTCCTGCACAAGAAAACCCCTCAGCTCTGGACCCACATGAGGCTGGGGTCAAATCCAGGCCTCCCACCACCAGCCATGTGATTAAGTGCTAAGTCTCACCTTCCTATGCCTCAGTTTTCTGCCCTGGAAAATGGGATAATAACACCTCGTTCCTAGGCCCCTGTGGGACAGAGTGAGATCGTGCACGTGAAGTCCCCGAGCAGGGCCCAGGGAGACCCGGGCACTGGCAAAACCAAACCCCTGCCTCTCTCCGTGCAGTCCCAAGTCCCCTCCGGGCAGGCGCCGGTGTCCCTGTGAAGTTCCCCCCTCTCCAGCAGTCCTCCCCACCTCTGCATTCCAATTCTGTCCATCAGGAAGCTTTTACAGCAGTAAAAGTCAAGGAAGGGGGTCGGCGGAGGGGGGGAGACCTGCTTTAGAAAGCTGACATCCCATTAAAAAGTGCCATCAAGATTCCCTGGACAGCCCCCAGTGAACGGCAATGCACGTCAGTCTCTTCACGTCCCGTAAACTCTACGATGGGGCCTTGGTCCCTGCAGAACCTGCCAAGTTCACGCACACACCGACTCCTCTGAGCCCAATAACCTGCCGTCAGCGTGACCAGCAAACCCCCCAGTGCCCTCCGCATCCAGCCATCTGGTAATGATGACTGTCTTCCCGGGACGCTCATCAGTCTACAGAGGTTTTCCGGGCTCTACGTCGCGTCAGAGCACCTATCGGTGCCCGTGGGCTGGGCTCGTAAGCAAGGGCTGGGCTCTGGGTTCTAATCCCCAATGTCACAACTCTCTGGGGTTACATCCCATTTCCCAGGAGGAACCTGATCTGTCCAAGTTCCCCTCTGTGACAGTGATCTACTTCCCTGCATGGAGTCACGTGCACAGGACGGCTCTGCCCTGAGTGCTTCCTCTGACCTCAGTCTGGGGTCCCGAGGTGGCTAGGAGGCAACCATGGCTTTGCAAAAGGGTCTTCTCACGGAACCTGGCAGAGGTGGCCGTAGCCTGGAAATGACAAAGTTCCCTGATCCACAGTCAGGCAGAGAGCAGAGTCAGAAGACACGCTCAGACCAAGAAAACAGAAAGTAAAGCTCAGATGAGACACCAAAGCCAAATCAAAACCAAATCAACAAATAAAAAACCCTGCAGGAGATCGGGACTGTTCTTCACTGCTTTCCAAGGACGCCAAACCAAAGAGAGATATTCTTTCTCTCCTCCAGAGTGGCCACTCCTGCCCCTACCCGGCTTTACCTGGATGGATGCTGGCCCAGGGCCGGGGAAAACAAACGCACCAGGACAACCTTTCTCCCGAGGCCCAGCTGCTGCTTTAAAACTTAATTCATCCAAATGAATTAAGGCGGAAGCGGGAGGGGTGACGCAGAGAGCTGGGAGGTAAACACCTCCGCCCCGCTGTCAGGATCCTGGAGAAGCAAGGCAGCAGCGGCTCCCGCTGTGCAGAGCCTACCTTTCTCTTGTTGGTCGGGCAGATGTAGAAGTTGTCGATGACGGTAGTGACGCCAGGCTGAAGGGTAAGCTTGGTGTAGGTTGTCCCGAAGTCCGATGACCTGGGAAGACAGGAAGACAGCTGTCAGTGACAGGCCCCTCCACGTGCAGTTATCCAGCCTACACGGTGTCCCCCGTCCAGTGTGGGTGCAGCGCCCAGGACACCCTCGGGTGTATCCTCTCCCTTTCCCCGGAGCAGCATGCCCCAGGGGGCCAGGAGGAGACTGGGGCTCCCTCGGGGACACCCAGGACGAGCCCAGGTCTGGAGCTGCGAATGCCAGCCAGCCTTCCCACGAGCCAGCTGCCCTGGGCGGTCCACAGTCTATGTTAGCTTTACTGTATCTGCGTCTCGCTGGTCACGAAGGGTCTCATATGTACTGGCCACGTCTAGGTCCTTCCATCCTTTTGATTCCTCAGAAAACCTGGACAGATGACGTCACTATGTCCATCTCGAAGATGACCAGAGGACCAGGAGGAGGCTTGGAGGGGATACATTCTTGCCTGAAATCACTCAGCTAACAAGTGGCCGACTCAGGATGCGAGCACGGGCCCCCCACGAACAGCTGGAGTCCTGTTTGCTCTCTAGAAGTTCCCCGCTGCCCTGAGGCCTGTCTGCTTGTCTGTTTCCCTCTCTGGACCCTGAGTTCTTCCAGCGAGCGGCACCCTCCGCCCTGACCATGTGCACCCACAGGGCTGCAGGGGCGGTAGCAGGTACCCAAGCTCCAGAGCTGCTGGGAATCAGACCCCAATCCCTATGCCGGCCAGTGGGTGTCAGCATCCGCTCGCCACAGCCGGGCCGGGGCCAGTCCCTGCCGCCCAGGGGGGTGCCCACTTTCTTGTCTGTAAGGCAAGGGCTGCAGGAGAGAATCTCTGAGATCTAACCTCCGCCCAGAGCGGCCGCAGCAGTGAGAGGGAGATAAGGCATCACGGGCGATTTCACAGCAACCAACACGTCGGGACATGGGATTAATTCCATGCTGAAGCTCAGCACCCTCCGCTGAGCTCAGCTCAGTGACCCTGGGCCCAGCACTCCTTGTGACCAGCTGGTTAAAACGTGCTGTGGCCGCAGAGAGCTGGAGACACGGTCAGGCCCAGGCTGCACGTTGCCTCCAGTCCTTAAACCAATGTGCATTATTCCAGAGACCTCAGCTTCTCCCAGGGTGTCCTGTCTTCTGACCAGTCAGGACTCACCCCAAGGCAGGGACGGGGCCAGGAATGGGAGTCCAAGGCTACTGAGGCCTGCCGTGCTGGGGCCCCTCGGGCCCGTCCATCTTTCTGATCACCACTGAGACCGGCCTGCATGGAGCTGAGCTCCAGGGCCAAGGGCAGCCGATCCCAGCTGATGGGAGGTGGAAGGGGGACCGGGCGGTCACCTGGATTCCTGTCCTCGGACCCTAGCACCGCGTGGAGCCCGGCCTGCAGGCGGCCCAAGCAGCCCCTTCCCCTCTCTGGGTCCACGGAGGGGCTGGACCGGGCCGTGAGTGTCAGACTTGCCCAGTGTAGCCTGGGCTCCTGGGGGAGCCCTGGAGCTGCTCAACGTAAACACCGCACCCCACTGGCAGTCTTTCAATTCCATCCCATAGTACATCCTCAGCACTTTCTACAGGGATGTACTTCCTCTCTACTTCTTCCCCAAGCCTTCCGTTTCACTGAGGCCCCAGGAAGGTGGGCTGTGTTTGTGGCCTTTGTGCTCAGGGGCCCCATGTCCCTGGAAGTCCTCAGGCCCCAAGGTCCTTCCCAGGCCAGGACAGAAGGCAGCCCCTGCCCTCTGACTCCCAGGGAACTCCAGCAGGGGCCGCCCCGCCCGACCCCCAGTAGGGTCCCCTGGGCCTCTGCCCGCCCCTGGCCTCCCCAGGGAGGGCCGGCTGGAGAGAACAAAGCAGCCCCACTGGAGGTGTAATTCGGGAAGGACTTACTCTCAAAACCTCTGAGAATTGATTTTCTTTGGGAAGGAGGGAGTCAGAGGCCCATTAGCAGAGGATTGATCCAGAGACCCAGGAAATTCTAGAACCGCCCCCGACCCCGAAACAAATAACTGTGCTCAGGAGCTCGGTGCCTGGTAACCTCTGAGCCTCTTGGTCCCTCACCTCTACCCCAACCAGCATCTCTAAGACCTGCGATTGATTCTGCCTTCCAGACACCGGGCAGTCCACTCCTCCCCTCCATCCTGACACCCACCTACCCCAGCCCAGCTGCCTCCCCGGGGTCCAGCCTCCCCCCTAGTCCCCCGCCTGTGGCCACAGCAGCCTGTTTGCACCTGCTCACTCAAGGGCACCTGCTGGTGTGGGCCCACAGCAGGGAGCAAGTGGGATCTAGGCCCTGCTGCCCGGGAACCTACATTCTAGTGGGGCCCGGGGACGAGGGTGATAAATAGATAAGCAAAAATATAGCCACGTCAGAGGAGATAAGGGCTGGGAAGAAGAAAAAACAGAGTAGGGGGATGGAGGGGGCAGTGGACTGCTGTCTCAGAGAGCGTGGCAGGGAAGGGCCCTCAGACCGGTGATGTCTGGGCTGAGACGGAAAGGAAGGAAGAGAAAGTGCTATGCGCCTGGCTGCGGGAAAGCCACCTGTACTGGGTTAAGTAATGTCTCCCCCAAATTTATGTCTACCCAGAACCCATGAATGTGACCTTTATTTGCAAATAGGGTCTTTGCAGATGGAATTAAGTTAAGATGAGGTCATACTAGACTAGGATGGGCCGCAATCCAATGACTGGTGTCATTCAAAGAAGGAAGTGTGCACAGAGACACACAGACACACAGGGAGAACGTCATGTGACCTTGGGGACAGGCAAGGACACCAAGGATTGCCAGCCACCCCCAGAAGACTGGAGAGGGGCACGGAGCAGATTTCCCCTAGATCCTCCAGAAGGAACCAACCCTGCCGACACTTGGATCCCAGACTTCCAGCCTCTAGACCGCAGACAACAATTTCCACTGTCTAAAGGCAGCCAGTGTGTGGTACTTTGTATGGCAGCCCGAGGAACTAGTACAGCATCGCAGGTAGAGGGAAGGGCAGGAACAAAGGCCCTGAGGACGGGGGCCCCTCTCCCTTCTCTCTGGACAGGAAAGGATGGATCTGTTTAAAGCAAAGTCCTGCCACTGTGTCACCAGCTATGGCAGCGTCAGAAACACCTCACTCCGCCGGACAATGCAAATCCAATTCCTCAAATAGCCATTAGCCCCAAGTTCCAGGCCACCTGCCAGAGACTGGGACATCAGTTCATTCATTCATTCATTCACTCTTTCATTCAACATTTGTTCAGCTCTTTTATGCTTTAAGCATCACACTGGGACTGGGAATTCAGATTTCTTTATTTGTTCAAATTCATTCCTGCCACATACGTTTATTGAGTACCTACTATGCGCCAGTCACTTCATCCCCTGGTGAGTAGGACAGACACTGTGGGACGGAGAGAGCAGACAGATGGACACATCCAGAGAGCCTTGGGAGACTCTAAGGGGGACGTCACACCACCCGGGGCCAGGGGCCATCCTCGGCTGCCCCGCCCCCATACTGCCCCCACTGCCCAGCTAATCCATCTTGCTGACTCTTCCTCCTAAATCATTTACATTGCATCCCAACACCTCCATCGCCCCATCCCAGGCCCTCTTCATCTCCCACCGTCCTTGAGGGGGTCCTGGTGGACGACAGGCTCCGAGGAGAGGGAGGCAGACGCTGGCTGGGGGGGCCGTCACCAAGGAGGGGACTGTAGAGTTTCCAGTGGGTGCTGGAACAAATTACCACAAACTCAGCGACTTAAAATAAGGCACATGCATTATCATACAGTTCTGGCGGTCAGAAGTCCAAAATGGTCTTATGCGCTGAAATCAAGGCCTCTGCACCTTCTGGAAGCTTCAGGGGGAAATCCGTTTCCTTGCCTTTTCCAGCTTCCAGAGGTGCCTGCATTCTGTGGCTTGTGGCCCATCCTCCACCTTCGAAGCAAACCCTCCAGTCTCTGCTTCCATTGTCACATCTCTTTCACCCGTAGCCAAATCTCCCCTTGACTCCTTCTGTGAGGACCCTTGTGATTACACAGTGCCCACAGGGCTAATCTAGCATCATCTCCCCAGTGCCCCATCTTTTTTTTTTTTTTTTTTGGCCTCGCCGCGCACGTTGCGGGATCTTAGCTCCCCTAGGGCCACGGCAGTGAAAGTGCAGAGTCTTAACCCCTGGACCGCCAGGGAACTCCCTCCCAATCTCCCCATCTTAATCACACCTGCAAAGTCCCCTTTGCCACGTGACATATTCACAGGCTCCAGGGATTAGGATGTGATATCTTTGGGGGGTATTATTCCTCCTTCCACAGGTGGGCATTGGAGCCAGGTCTAAGGTAGGGCTTTGGAGCAGGGTGGGGAGCAGGAGGGGCTACAGTGAATTGTGAGAGAGATGACAGGGCCAGAGGCTGACAAGGTGGACAGGGGCAGATGTGAACGACCCCAGATGCCACAGAGAGATCTGGACCTGCGCTGGGTTACAGCCCCCGCTAGTAGAGAAAAAAGAATGTAAACTATTTTGAACTTCCCTGGTGGTGCAGTGGTTAGGAATCCACCTGCCAATGCAGGGGACACGGGTTTGAGCCCTGGTCGGGGAAGATCCTACAGGCTGCGGAGCAACTAAGCCCGTGTGCCACAACTACTGAGCCCATGTGCCACAAGTACTGAAGCCCAAGCGCCTAGAGCCCGTGCTCCACAACAAGAGAAGCCACCGCAATGAGAAGCCCGCGCACTGCAACAAAGAGTAGCCCCCGCTCACCGCAACTAGAGAAAGCCCGTGTACAGCAACGGAGACCCAACGGCCAAAATTAAATAAATAAATTTTAAAAAAAAGAATGTAAACTATTTCATTATAATGTTATATTGATTGCATGTTGACATAATATTGTGGATATACTGAGTTAAAGTCTATTATTAAGATTAATTGCACCTGTTTCTTTAATTAATAGAGTTAAATTTCTAAGAGCAGTTTGGGGTTCACAGCTAAACAGAGGAAGGTGCAGAGATTTCCCGTGTCCCCCCTGCCCCCAAACGTGCATAATCTCCATCACGTCATGCACCTCCCTCCCCCGCCAGAGCAGCACGTGTGTTACAGCTGATGAACCGATACTGACACACCATCATCACCCAGAGTCTATAGCTTATGTGAGGGGTCACTCTTGGGTTGACATTCTATGGACAAGTGTACAGTGACATATGTCCACCATTATAGTGTCATACAGAGTAGCGTCACTGCCCTAAAATGCCCCGGGCTCGCCTATGCACCCTCCCTCCCTGCCCCACCCCCATAACCACTGATCTTTTCACCGTCTCCATAGTTCTGCCTTTTCTAGAATGTCATCTATTGGTCTGTAGCCTTTTCAGACTGGCTTTTCTTACTTAGTAATATGCCTTTAAGGTTCCTCCAGCTCTTTTCAGGTCCCCGGTTTCTACTTTTTAATGACAATCCACGCGTGGCTTGCATCCTATTCCTACCGGACTCACTGGTCTGGCCACAGGCTGAGGCTGTGGGTGGAGTCTGCAGGGTGTTAGCGGGGTTCTGCAGGGTCAGGTCCGTGCCCCCATCTGGAAGGGGATGAGTGGAGTGACCGTGGGAGAAGTGTTAGACGGTGTCTCAAAGCCCGCATGGTAGGAGTTTGTCATCGCTACTATTTTAGGAAGACTGGGGTGACCCCGGGTGGGACACGTGACTGAGGCGGAGGGAGTGGCAGTGGAGAGGAGCAGAAAGGAAGGGCAGGGCACATGCCCGGGAGCTGGGGATGGCAAGGTGTAAGGCCGAGGGAGGAGATGGGAGGCGACCCGGGTAGCACGGAGGATGGAGGGTGCTGCTTCAGACAGGGTGTGGCTCGGGGAAGTCAGGACAGCCCCTGGGTGAGGCTCACTCACCAGCACCCACTAAGCCTGCAGGGCACAGCGGGGCTCGAAGATGGGCGAGTTCAGAGCAGCACGTGTTTCCCTGTGTCCACGGCCTGGGCCACCTCCTCGCCTGGCACTGGTCAGGGGGGTCCTGAGATCCCGTGAGGCCAAGAAGAAGGGGTCTGGCGGTCAGGGGTCTGGCCATGCCCCCTTGCTGCTACTGAGAGTGAGCTCCCAGGCACACACTCAGGATGGGGCATCGGTTTCCCCTCGAGGCATCAGAGAGTTGGAGTCAGGGGTCCCTGGGGTCCCCATGAATGGAAAAGGCAGTGGTCACATGCCCTTCACCTGCAGTGTCCTTGCCTGTTCCCTGGGCTCCCGGCCTCCCCGACCCCGAGGCCGGTCCTTGGGGAAACCCTTGCCCAGGCAGACCTCGTTGCCTGAGGCCACGCAGGTATCCATATTTCACTTCATTATTTCCCAAGACCGCTTGTTTCTCAAAGACTTCAAGTGAAGGAACAAGTCTAGCAGTGATGGTATCCGTGTTATGCAAGTTATTCCAAGAAAGGAAAGTAGAAAGTGACGGAGTGTTATGTGGTCCCTGCCTCGCCCTGTGTGTCTGAGGGCTGCTGAAAATAAGCACCACTCAGGATGCAAACCGGAGATGCCCAGGGACGCTCAAGATGCCCGATGATGGAGGATTCTGTCTCTTTCCCAGAGTGCGCAGATCTCTGTTATGAGCTCACCAAGCTTGAGACAAGGATGACTCAATTAAATGTCTTTCATCCCTGACTCTTATCTAAATCCCCCACAGCCCCAGGGCACCAACCCTGAATCTAATGCCACATCCTCCTGAAGTCCCTACAGATCACCCAGTTGGAGTGAGGACAGCGGTCACCAAGATCATCCAAGAATCCACAGGTCAGGCACGCAGCCAGCACTCAACAAACGCTTGTTGGATTCCTACGGAGGTGCACCAGGTACCAGACCCGAAGGCTGTGTGACCTCGAGTGAGAGGGTATCCCACTCTGGGCAAGTTTTCCATAGAAACTGTGGGGATTGGATTTGATTAATGTCTGAGCACCAGCCAAAAGTGACCCCTGAACTTGCCTGTTGGGGAGAGACTCCCCCTCTCATCTCAGGGTCGTGAAAATGCCTGTGAGAGCTCTCCATGTCCAGAAGGAAGGATAGAAGGGAGGGAGGAAGGGGAGGAGGGAAAAAGGAGAGTGGGGGAAGGGAAGAGGAGGGGGAAGGAGGGAGAAGTGTGGAGGAACAGCCCTCACCCTGGGTCTCCTCTGTGCCAGGCTTCCTCCCCACACCCGCCCCAAACTTCCCCAGCACTAATACCACCTCCAAATTCTTCTAACTGCACTCAGAAAGTGATCATCCAATCTAGATTTATTCAAATTAAAAATTTTGGAAAAAAAAAACAGACTCTAAAATAGGGCAAATAGATACATGGAAGACAAGCGCAGTTGGAAAATTTCTATTTGAAAATCGGCTGCTTAATTGCTGTCTGTACATATTCACTTTTTAAAAAATTATTTAATTAAGCCATTTTCATACTCTATGATTATTTCATTGGCAGGGACATATGTTCAGCTCCGGCCCCTCCCCCTGTGCGGATGAGCCCCCAGCTCCCACGGCCTCCCGGTTACTTTGGGAAACCACACAGGTGGGAAAGGGGTGTGCCCCCTGCGTGGCTGGTACCACCTGCAAGCATGCGGCCTTGGGCAAGGCCTAGACCTCTGCGAGACTCGGTTTGTTTATCTGTAAAAGGGGTCAACGGCACAGACCTCAGATACCCACTGTGAGACTGGAGCCGGTGTGAGGAGGGAGAACACAAGGCGGGCTCGTGGTCACGGGCAGGTGACGGGTCCCCGCATCACGGAGCCTCCTGAGGGACACTGATGCCGCACCGTATCCGTGTGGACCTCGCTCTCGCCGGAGGCGTGGCTGTGTGGACTCGCCTCGTGCGCCCTGACGATTACCCAGAGGACCGGCACTAGCCCTGCACCGTCGGTGTGCAAAGCACCCGGGCAGACCCCAAAGCCACACCAGGGATGGGAACTCCCACCTGCGCTTTTCATGTGGGGAAACCGAGGCCCGGCAAGGAAGGGACGTGTGCAGAGTCCCCTGGGGAATCCGTGCCACAGCCGGGACTCAATCTCGTCTCCGGGCGTCCACCCTGGGCCCTCCCACCAGAGGAGGTGACATGTGTTAGGATGGTTTCCCAGCTGACCGCCCTGCTGAACTTTAGTCTGTGATGTGAGATGAGAAGGGACGGATGTCGAGAGGCCACCAGCCAGGGGCCACCCTTGTCCTCAGGAACCGACAACTCCAGGGGCCCTGGAAAGATGAGGCTTTGATCCGCTGCCCGGGACTGACAAATAAACCCTCTTGGGATCAGCCAAGGAGAGAGAATTAAGGTGGCCCGGGGCACTGATAGGCCGGTCAAGTCATTCAAGAAAATTCCATGACGTGGCTTGAGATTCTGAGCGTGAAACGGGGAGTCGGGTGCCAGCCAGGTGGGTGAGCCGAGGGAAGGGGTCTCAGCCTGCCCTCAAGGGGGCGCGATGGCAGTGGTGGGGCGACGCCAGGCAAGTTGCCCCTAGGATCTGAGAGCGTGGTCTCCCTGCAACGGGAAAGGCCTCTTGGGGGGACTAATAGACACAGGGGTTCACACGCTCTGGACACCAGGCCAAGGGCGGAGCTCAGCCTCCCAGGAACAGGACGATAGCATCGACCAGGAGCATGCCTTCCCATTTTACAGGTGAGGAAACTGAGGCTCAAGGCATATCACCTGCTTTGCTCAGGGTCACACGGCAACTACAGGAAACTCAGTTTAAGCCCAAGCTGTTGGCTCAAGTCTGCCTTCTCTGCTGTACCCCAGGCCGTCCCCAGGGCATGCACTCCTGTCCCTGGGGATGCTCACAGGGCCGGGCACCCACCCTGCGTGTCTGGACCTTCTGACTCTATTTCTTCCTCTCGCAGAGCCTGGCGGGTGATGCTCTCTGCCGTGTCAGCATTTGCACACTGACCGCAGCCCTTCCCCACTCAGTAGTCCTGTTAGTATTACCTGTGGGTTTTCTCCCTGGCTTAGGGCTTCTCCTTAACTCAAGCCCAGTCTTTTTTTCTTTTTTTAATTTATTTCATTGAAGTATTGTTGAGTTACAATGTTGTGTTAATTTCTGCTATACAGTAAAGTGATTCAGTTATGCATATATATATACATTCTTTTTCATATTCTTTTCCATTTTGGTTTATCCCAGGATATTGAATATATTTCTCTGTGCTATACAGTAGGACCTTGCTGTTTATCCATTCTCTATATAATAGTTTGCATCTGCTAACCCCGAACTCCCACACCATCCCTCCCCCAACCCCCTCCCCCTTGGCAACCACAAGTCTGTTCTCTGAGTCTCTTTCTGTTTCATAGATAAGTTCATTTGTGTCGTATTTTAGATTCCACATGTAAGTGATATCATATGATATTTGTCTTTCTCTGTCTGACTTACTTCGCTTAGTATGATCATCTCTAGGTCCATCCATGTTGCTGCAAATGGCATTATATCATTCTTTTTTATGGCTGAGTAGTATTCCATTGCATACATGTACCACATCTTCTTCATCCATTCATCTGTCGATGGCCATTGAGGTTGTTTCCATGTCTTGAACTCAAGCCCAATCCTAAGAGGGCCCAGGCAGTGTTCTGTGCCGGCCCAGAGGAGCACCCTAGCAGGGGCCCCAGATCTTCCACGCTCGAACTCACAGTCACGTGCCAGTGCCCACCCCTCTGAGTCCATCCCGGGAGCTCGTCTCCCAGCCAGCCCTTCCACATGTGGTTTCTAGCCCCCCTGCCGTGGCTCTGCTGATGCTCTGTGCCCACGTGTTAGGTGCTGTGAAGTCAGTGGATCTTTCCAGAATGAAGCTGGGCTGGGCAGGGCCTGGTCCCAGGGACGGTCTCAGTATCCCTGCCTGCAGCTCTACCAGCAACTTAGGGATGGAAATTGGTGCAGAGCCGGGGACCAGGCCACCCTGCAAGGCTGCTCGCAGGACTTTCTGCTCAAGCTGGCTCCCAGCCAGCTGCACCTCCTTACTCCACAGTAAGGGTCACCTCCCTTTCAGTGAATCCCTGAGATGAGTGATTCCCTCAGCTCAAGAATGCCTTCCAACACACCCTTCCCCAGCGCCTATTCTGTGCCGGCTTTGCGCCGAGCGCGGAGTGCAGCGGGGGTGGGCGGGCGTTTCCACGGCTGGTGGTGCCAGTGCAACTGTACTTCCTGTTCAGATCCTGAAATGATTCCACACCCATCAGTCAGCAGACACTGCCCACACCCCTCCTCCTGGATGCTGTCCCTCCCAAGACCTTCTCACACACCAGGAGGAAAGGGCTTACACCCAGCTTAGCAGGGGGCCACCAGGAGCCTGCTCTGGGCTGTGCCAGCGCCCACACTGAAGGAGCAAAGCTCCTGCCACAGCTGCTAAGGAGCAGGGCAGGGCAGCCGCCTCTGGGGAGCCCCAGGTCCTGGGGGCGGGGCTGAAGCACAAGAAAAGCACCTTGGATATGCAGCGAAAGAGGAAGTCAGAGCCTGAAACGTGCCAGGAGCTCTCAAAGACTGGGGAAGGTGCCAGGAGCTCCCAGGGAAACTGGGGAAGGTGCTAGATGCTCCCAGGGAGCCTGGCGAAGGCTCTGTATGTGCCTGGGGGTCTGGGGAGGCCTGGCGGAGGAGCTGGCAGGAACTGAGGAGGGAAGGGGAGGAAGAGGGTACTGGACAAAGGGGTGGGAGTGATTCCTGAAGCGCCCCCGACAATCAGCCTCAGGTGCTGGCTGCTCTGTGCAGCTGCAGTGAAGCAATGAGGGCCCAAGTCCCAGGCAGAGGCTATGGAGTAGCCAAGGTCCAGAGCCCGGAGGAGACACAAGTAACGCACGGGGACCTCACCCCGACCAGGCGGCCGGGGCTGAGGCTGCTGCAGGCCCAGGATAAAGACGCTGGCTGGGTGACCTCATCTAATCTCCATTCCAGTCAGCGACTCTCAAGGCGCAAATGAAGAAACTGAGATGCAAGCAGATGGAGTCTCTTGCTCGGCTCATAAGGGACAAAGTGAGACTGTGTCCCACGCGGGTTCTAAACTGGGCAACTTCTACTGGCTTCCAGCTCTATGAGTGGTTCTGTCGGTTTTATTTCTGGAGGTTTTAAGATGACCCGAGGTGGGACCTTTGCCATGGCTCTTCTCCCAGCTGGTGGGGTCCTTAGAAGTGGGTTGGAACCATCGGGACTAAATGAGGCCTGGGTCCCCGGCAGTGTCCCTGGGCACTGTCCTGGGGTGGGCAGAGCTCACCTGGCCCAGGAAGGGCTGCCTGCGGCTCACCTTGACACACAGGCCCCATCAAAGCCCAGCAGAGGTCCCTGCTTTTACAGCCGCTCTGCAAGCCCTCAGCCGGGCACACCTGCAAAGGCCAAGGCGAGTCTGGAGACCCTGACGCGGAGGGGGCGTGGAGAGGCTGGGAAAGCAGTGTTTGTCGTCTTGGATTTTGTCGGGAAGGACACACAAGCACGTCCTACAAACGGGACAGGCCAGTTGCTACCCAGGAACGGGCCCTGCCGTGTCCAGCTTCTTTCCCCCGCTACCCGGGGTGAAGTGCACTGATGCACACGATCTCCCAGGGAACCCGCCGATTTGGGAGGATGCCAGGCCCCTCTAAAGCCCAGAAGGGTCATTTCAAATAGGAAGCACCCAAATATAATGAGACAAATAATAACACGAAATGACCTGCTGCAGACCAGATAACGCAGCTCCGAAGAGCTTCCCAATCCAGCAGCTGCCTCATTATGGAACTGGGGGTGCAGCTAGGAATTCCCAGCAGGAGTGGGGAGGGCAGAGGAGCCGGAAGAAAGCTCGAGGTGGGGGAGTGGGAGCCACAAAATCTGGAACCGTGGCTTAGCATCAAAGCCGGTTGGGGGCTGGGCTGGGTTACGCTTCCCTTGTGAACTGGAATCTATCCTGAGGAAAATTCCTAAAATTTAGCAATCCACACCCAGGAAAATTTCCTTCCCTCATAGGCTGATACACCCTCCACTCTTCTTGGAATCTTTTAAAAAATAATAGAATAAGAACAACAGAAGGCAGCTACAACAATAACAAGAAAAGAAGCTTCTATTTCAACCATCAGCTGGGTCCCGTTATCCCTCTGTACCTGTCCAGCCCTTGTCCGCAGGTGAACATATTTCTAGTACGGCCATTACGACATGTGCCCAAATTTTGGTCTGATTTTATAACTAAATGGTTAGCGTTTCCTGCCTGCTGTGTAATACTCCATCCAGGGCACGTGACATTACTGACAGGCCATTGGCTACGATGAACTTTTTTAAAGCCTCTCTAAAAATACTGAGAGCTTACTATGTGCTGTGCATTTTGGAAATTGACTTCTTTGTATTCTCCTATTAGTTCTATTGCAAGCCCCTCTGCCCTTTATAAAAATTTTCATTGCTTTAACACATGCTGGATTACTCCCTAGGATCAAGTCCCAGGAGCGGGGCTCTAAGCTTCTGCATGGCTTTTCAAAAGTGTACTCTTAGATCCAAGAAACTCTTACAAGTCAATATTTTAAAAACAAGGGTCCTCATTTATTCTTAGGGGGTCCTGGCATAAAATGGTAACATTTTTATATGCCAATTCCCGAGTTATAGAATCTGACACTCTAAATTGATTTTTTGAGTAACTGTTGACTCTATCCAGTTTCTATTAAAGGCAGTGCAAATGATATACTGAACATTTTTAAAGAGGAAAAAGAATGTAAAGAGACATTAGCAGATGAGATATGGGCAATCTGGAAGGAAATTCTATTTTTAAACTGAACTCAGAGGAATATTTCAATACAAAATCCAAAAACTAAGCAGGAAATAAGACAGGTTGAACACAACTCCCGGTCTCAGTAAACATCAAAGAAATGCTGTAAGTCATGAAATCGAGGGCATTCGATTGACACTCTTTAATGGCAAAAAGATCATGGAATACAAAACAAAGGTTGATTCAATGACAAAACTGAATAGTTAAGTCAGTAACCTACAGATTTCCATTTCCAAACTGTGTCCTTAAAGACACACTCTCCCACACCTGCCCCTGGGTTTCTGCAGGCCCTTGGCCTCTCATTCCTCAGCAGGAGGCCCCCTGACCCGCTCTGGGTTGAAGTTTTGAGATCTGGGCTTGCAGATGCCCCCATCCTTTGCTAATCCTGGACCTTGGACAAGTCAACCAACATCTCTGAGACTTAACTTGCTTGTGATATCAGGTGGCAGTAATAAGAATAATGGTAATCATCATGAATTAATACTCATCAATAATTATTCCCCCATACGTCAAGTTGCATGCTGAGTGCTTTGGATGGACCAGCTGTCTTAATCTTCCCAACCCTCTACACGGTATGGACGAGGCACCATCCCATTTTCCAGAGGAGGAGACTGAGGCACAGAGAGGTGAAGTAGTAAGTGGCAGAGCTGAGTGTGAACCCCAGCGGTCTGGCCCTGAGCCCATGAACTTCAACCCCACCACATGTCGTCCCCCAGTCCTCACCAGGAACCACTTTCCAGAAGGGAGGGTGTGAAAGGAGAGGCCTCTCCAATGTGTACCTGCACGCGTGGCTGTAGATGGGGGAGTCGAACAGGGAGACGGAGGCACCCAGAGGAGGTGGAGGCTCCTTGCGAATCGGGAACTTCCCCTTCCTGGTCCGGCTGGGGGTGGGAGGTGAGCCTGGCCCAGTTCCATCGGGGGCGGGGGGCACGCCGTCTCCCCAGGAAGCACCCTGCCCTCCCACTCACGCAGTCCTGAGGGGGCCCTGTGTGCATCAACCATATACGAGGACGGGGCCCTCCACGGAGGGTAAGAAGCACCTCTGCGTTCACACCCGCATGGCCTGTGTTTTCCCAGCTGATAGGACCTGCAGACGTGCCAGCCAGAGGCCCAAAGTGCTCTGTCCCTCCAACCTGCGCTGGTTTCCTCTTCTCCCAAATCATGCAAATCACCCTCTGAACAACCTCCAGCGTGTCCCTAGCGCCTTCAGGATGGAGCCGGAGTTCCCCACAATAGCAGGCCCTGGAAAAGCACAGGGAGTGGGCGCTGTCAGCTACGCATTCTGCACAGGAGGGAAGCGGGGCTCAGAGAGGAGACCCTTACTCATGGCAGAGCCTTCGGCAAGGGAAGACAGAACGCGTGAAGCCCTTGGACCCTCGCTTCCCTCCCACGCGGGTCCCCTTGCTGCTCCTCTGCAGGCCCACAGTCCCCCGTGACACCTGCTCCGCCATAAATGGATTTCCTGTTCCCTTGATCCACCTGAATGCTCCCTGATGGCCAGGACAGTATCTGGCCAGCTCTCTGGCCCAACACCTCGCATGAAGTGAGTGCCAGTAAACGTTGGTTGAACGAGTGCATAAATGAATGAATGAGTGAATGAATGAATGACACAGTTCTCAACCAGACGCCATCAGACTTATTGCCGACGCCCCACAGAAGCTCTCAGCACCCAGCCCCACTGTAAGAGCCAAGAGGGTCCTCGAAACCTCTGGGCCTCCGACCACACCCCTCCCATGAATACGACACAGGCCCAGAGAAGAGCAGTCACTTGTTCAAGTTCACAGAGCAGCTGAGCAGCCAAGGGGGTGACTCTGACTGAGGTCTCCTGGCCCCAAGGTCAGCGTTTCTTTTTTTTTTTTTAATATTTAATTATTTATTCATTTGGCTGTGCCGTGTCTTAGTTGCAGCATGCGGGATCTTCAGTTGCGGCATGCGAACTCTTAGCTGCAGCATGCAGGATCCAATTCCCTGGCCAGGGATCAAACCCAGGCACCCTGCATTGGGAGCACAGAGCCTGAGCCGCTGGACCACCAGGGAAGTCCCCGCCAAGGTCAGCCAAGACTCCAGGCTGTCTTGGGCAGACAGCTACAGGGCGGATGTTAGAATCATTCCCCACTCCTGCCTACAGTCAAGAAGACAAGACAGACCCAACCCCTCGCACCACCAAGCTCCAGAGGCTTCTTCAAAATGCATCAGGTGAGTGATTTGGGAGCAGAGCACACGCAGTTTGCAGCAGCGCATCTGTCCCTGCAGCCCCGGGGAGTCGGCAGGACAAACAGGCATCCAGACATCCTTCTCTGAATGTGCAGAGACAGCTCCCTGCCCACTGGGCAAATGCCCGAGCCTGCGCACCAGGTGCCCTGGGAGAGGGTGTGCTGGGGCCACAGCAACAGCCTGAGGAGGTGAGTAGCTCGGCCGAGGCTGTGCAGCGGAGCAGGCCCTGCGGAGCTCCCTACCCCATCCAGGCACTTTCCTGGCTGAGCCGGCGGCCAGCCCAGGAGAGGGCCACATCTTCCCCAGAGCCAATCTCCTGCAGGCACCTCCATGGTTAAAGCATCATTTGAAGAGAGCACCCGTGGTCCACGTCATGCTCACGTGGAGGGGGTGTGGTGACAGTCTGACACCACAGGCTGTGTGACCTGGAGCTGGTCACAGGAGTTACTGGACCTCAGGTGTCCCTTCTGTACAATGGGGACACGCCTTCCACCCCAGGGTCGTCACAAGGGTTAAAGGAAGTGACAAACCTGAACCTCCCAACACAGTAGCTGGCCTGGGATGCAGCCCTTCCCTTCCTCCCCCTCTGCGCCCCGCCTGGGAGCAGAAGGGATGTGATGATGGTGCAGGAAGGGGTTAACTCAGCAGGTCCGGGTTGTCCAAACCCCGCACATTCCCAAGAAAAGTCTGGCCCTTGACTGGCACCCGGAAGGTCACCTCTAAGCCTTGGAAGGTCCTGCCTGTTAAGAGTGCCTCTGTGTCCTGAGGCCTTGGGCCGGCCAGTTAGTCTATGCTCACAGTATGATTCCTGGCGGGATCCTGGGTCAGTGGGTCTCCGCTTTACCTCTGGAGGGGCTGGAGACTAAGGCCAGCCATAAGGCTACATGACCGACCCCCAGTAAAAACTCTGGACACCAAGACTCGGGTGAGTTTCCCCGGTTGGGGTCCTTCCTATGTGCTGTCACATGTCATCGCTCAGAGAATGAAGCCTGGTCCATATGGCCCAGGCAATGCGACCAGGGCCTTTGCACGTGCCGCTCTCCGTCCCAGATGCCCACAGGGACTGACTCGGGACTGACTCCTCACTGCATTCCAGGCTCTGCTCGAATGTAACCTCACCGAGGAGAACGCCCTGCTCCTCCTACTCCAGTAACTCTCCCACTTGGCTTTTGTCCACGGTGCATATTGCTACCTGACACTGCACATGCATCTCGCTGATTTACTGTCTGTCTCCCTTTAGGACATCAGCTCCCGGGAGAAGAGTGCTGGTGTCTGGTTTCCCTCCAGACTGGGAAGCTGCAGCAACATCTCCCTGCCCTGGGGGCCCCATCACTGATGCCGTCTTGGGGTTTTATTTCATGTGTGATCCAGGGTCAAGTTTTGTTTTCCCCCAAGGGCTGCTGCACTTACTGAAAATCCTCCTTCCCTCACTGCCCTGTGTAGCAACCTTGCTTGTAAGTCAGGGCTGGTCTGAGCTCACTCTGGGCCCATGGAGCCGCTGGCCCCAGGTTTGCCGCCGGTGGGCCTGTCCCCCAGCTCCTGTGACCCTGTGAAAGCTGCAAGACCACGGCCCTCACCTCTGTGTCCCCTGCTCCCAGCCGAGCAGACAGTGAAAGTTTGCTGAAGTGAATGAAGGATGCCCAAACTATTTCCATCATGGCACTAAATGACAGTAAAAGTGCAGCGAGGGGCCGGCAGTGTCCCCCCTCCCTTAGGCCCTCTCTCTGCAGAGGGGCCCCCTTGCTCCACCTCCACCCACGGGCGCCCTGTAATAACTTAATGCACTTTGTTCTCCAGGCAAGGAAACCAAAGTGGGTGGAAATTGGCAGAAAGTATTTCTCCAATTCCTAAGAATCCCATTTGAGAGTTAAATAATGACAAGATGTCTTTAAGCGCTTGAAAATTTTGAGCTAAGCCATTCTCAGGGAAGGCGCGTCATCCAGCAAGAATTGATGGTCTGCAGGAGGGGCGGGCGGGGAGGGAAGGCTTTGAACGGGGCGTCGGTCAGGCTGGGATCTGGCTCCTCCGAAGCACGCGGGCGTCACCCGGACCCGGGAATCCCACCCCACCGGCAGGACCTGCCGCCCCTGCACTGCATCGCCCTGGCTGCCTGCCAGCCTCTCTGTGCCCAGGGGCGCTGGCCAGACAGTGACAGCAGTCCCTGGCTCTGGCCAAGGTCCTGGCAGACCCCCTAAACTCCAAGCCCTGTGACTGGAGAATGTGGCCCTTCATCCACGCCTCACTCCTAGAACCAGGCTGAAACGGGGTTCCCCCTTCCAGGGGAGTTTCTGCTAGGAGTGCCATCTCAGCGGGGTGGGGTGTGAGGGCTTCTGCCGCTGGGGCTGGAACTCCCACTCGTCCACAGCAAAACTATTTTAAAAAGTCATGCAACTTAACACCTGTGTGCACGTCCTACTTTTTCAAAGTGCCCTCCTGCATTGTGACCACATAGGGTCCCATTTTAGAGACTAGAAAATCAAAATCAGAGAGGTTAAGTCACTTGCTCAGAAACCCACAGCGAGCAGGTGGAGAGGCAGGGTGGACCCAGGCCTGTCGCATCCTACAGCCCTCGACCTTCCCCTTCTGCCTGCAGAGAAAGCAGCGGCTATGGTCCTCCGAGCAACCCTGTGTTCCGGAAACAGTGCCGCGGGCTTTACCTGCAGACTCTCATCTCACCTTGCAGCCCGGAGGGAGGTGTGAGAATCTGCCATGAAAAAGGAAGAAACAAAACAGAGGTTCTGGGACCAGAAGCAGCGTGGCCAAGGCCCCATGGTCACTAACGGCCTCTGGGACAGGCTCCGATTTGGAACAAAAGCTCCCACCACCTGGGGTTCTGGCCTTGCAGAGATGCAGGGGTGCGGCTCACAGAAGGAAAGCCACACCTGCACGTGCCCATCAATAGAGGGCGCGACTCCTCCCATGGTAACATGGAAAAGGAGGTGAACATGGGCCTGAGTGGGTCCTGGGAGGCAGGGATGGGGAGGGAGGGAGCCGACTTTCTCTCACGTTCTGCCCTTAAAAAGCCTGGGGGGTAGGTAGATGGTGGGGAGGATGGAGTCTGAGGGGCAGAGCTCTGGGGAGGGACAAATCCCGTGGATCCGCGCTGGTAGACCAGTGAGCCATGCCTCCTGTATTCTGGGGTTGGTTTGGGTTGGACAGCCCCAGCCCGCTAGGACACTGTCCCAGCTGCGGCCCGAAGGACGGTCCACCCAGCCATCCACCCAGCCAGCGAGCCAGCCGCCCAGCCATCCAGCCACCCAGCCACCCAGCCAGCCACCCAGCCAGCCACCCAGCCAGCCAGCCACCAGCCACCCAGCCACCACACCGGCAGCCACCAGCCACCCAGCCACCACACCGGCAGCCACCAGCCACCCATCCATGCCAGCCATCCAGCCAGCCACCCAGCCAGCCAGCCAGCCACCCAGCCAGCCAGCCAGCCGCCCAGCCAGCCAGCCAGCCAGCCGCCCAGCCAGCCGGCACAGCCAGCCAGCAGCCAGCCACCGCCAGCCCGCCGGCCCAGCAGCCAGCCAGCCAGCCGCCCAGCCAGCCAGCCAGCCGCCCAGCCAGCCAGCACAGCCAGCCAGCACAGCCACCCAGCCAGCCAGCCGCCCAGCCAGCCAGCCAGCCAGCCAGCCACCCAGCCACCCAACCACCCAGCCAGCCACCCAGCCACAAGGCCACCAGCCACCCAGCACCCAGCCGCCCAGCCAGCCAGCCACCCAGCGCCAGCCAGCCAGCAGCCAGCCAGCCACCCAGCCCGCCAGCCACCCAGCAAGCCAGCAGCCCAGCACCAGCCAGCCAGCCGCCCAGCCAGCCAGCCACCCGCCCAGCCAGCCAGCCACCAGCCACCCAGCCAGCCACCCAGCCACCCACCCAGCCACCCAGACCACCCACCCAGCCAGCCAGCCACCCAGCCAGCCACCCAGCCACCCAGCCAGCCACCCAGCCACCCAGCCACCCAGCCAGCCACCCAGCCACCCAGCCAGCCACCCAGCCACCCACCCAGCCACCCAGCCAGCCACCCAGCCAGCCACCCAGCCAGCCACCCAGCCACCCACCCAGCCAGCCAGCCAGCCACCCAGCCAGCCGCCCAGCCAGGCAGCCAGCCGCCCAGCCAGCCAGCCAACCAGCCACCCAGCCAGCCAGCCAGCCGCCCAGCCAGCCAGCCAGCCAGCCAGCCACCCAGCCAGCCAGCCAGCCGCCATCCAGCCAGGCCGCCCAGCCAGCCAGCCAGCCACCCACCCAGCCAGCCAGCCACCCATCCACCCACCCAGCCACCCAGCCAGCCACCCAGCCACCCAGCCACCCACCCACCCAGCCACCCAGCCACCCACCCAGCCACCCAGCCATCCACCCAGCCACCCATCCACCCACCCAGCCACCCAGCCAGCCACCCCAGCCCACCCAGCCAGCCACCCAGCCACCCAGCCAGCCATCCACCCAGCCACCCAGCCAGCCATCCACCCACCCAGCCAGCCAGCCACCCAGCCAGCCAGCAGCCGCACCAGCCAGCCAGCCAGCCGCCCAGCCAGCCACCCCAGCCGCCCAGCCAGCCAACCCATCCAGCCAGCCAAGCCACCCAGCCGCCCAGCCAGCCACCCAACCAGCCATGCCAGCCACCCCAGCCAGCCAGCAAGCCGCCCAGCCAGCCAGCCATCCAGCACACCAGCCACCCACCCAGCCAGCCAGCCAGCCGCCCAGCCAGCCAGCCAGCTGTCCCAGCCAGCCAAGCCAGCCACCCAGCCAGCCAGCCAGCCAGCCACCCAGCCAGCCAGCCTACCAAGCCAGCCAGCCAGCCGCCCAACCACCCATCCATCAAGCCAGCCACCCAGCCAGCCGCACCAGCCATCCAGCCAGCCATCCACCCATCCATCCATCCTCCCATCCACCCATCCATCCATCCATCCACCCATCCATCCACCCAGCCAGCCATCCATCCACCCATCCATCCATCCACCATCCTCCCATCCATCCAGCCATCCATCCACCCATCATCCACCCATCCATCCATCCATCCACCCATCCATCCTTCCATTCCTTCTGTCTGCCACCCTCCTGTCCATCAACCTGTCCATCTACTCTTCCTTACTTCCTTCCTCCCTTCATTCCCTCCCTCCCTCCCTCCTCCTCCTCTCCTCCTCCCTCCCTCCCCCTCCCTCCCCCCTCCTCCCTCCCCCCTCCCTGCCCCCCTCCCCCAGCTCACCACACCACACATTACTGGGTCCCTACCCTGTGCTTGGCCCCAGGCTGGGCTTTCAGATGGGGACACAGAGCTGCCCTGGAGAGGCTCTTCCTCAGGAGCATAGGGGGCATCTGACGGGTGACTGAGGGAGCCTTTAGGATGCTCTCCCGGTCACCGCCTGCCTGAAAGGTCATCACTGGTGCTCGTTTACTCCATCATTGTGTCCCCTGTATCCCAGGACCTGCTCCTGGACTGATTCCAGAATGTGACTCCACTTTTCTATTTTAAAGGCACCAATTTGCCACCCGTGGTGTCCTTTGGAGGGAGCATGTGAGTGAATCTGAGGGGCCCACACTGCTGCCCAGGTGGGGGGCATCACGTATCTTCAACAACAGTGTGCCACCTCCCAGGACCTGCTAAAGAAGAATGTGTGTGATTTGGGCCTGGGGTGATCTCAGTTCTGTTTTCCTCCCCATTAAGGAGATTTTCTCCTGAGGACAGATTCTTACCTGGAAACGGGCCAGGCCAAAGCTCGTCTGAATTTTCTGTGTCTGAGTGTCTGGGGGAGCGGCAGAGAGCTGACGCTGGAATCCCAGACACAGTGAAGGAGAGGCGCTGGTTTTTCAGCGCCGTGAAGTAACAGCCGTTCGGGTCTTTGCCCGGCCCCGTTGGCTGATGCCTCCCAGCCCCCAGGGGTACCTCCGGCCTTCACCAGGTGCGCCTGGACCGTGTCTGCAGAGACACTCCCCAGAGCCCACCTCTCTGTCTGTCTCTCTGGGTGTGGACCTCTGGTTCTCTTTCTGCACCTATAACTCTGTCTGTGTGTCTCTCTGTTGGTATCTCTGTCTCTCTGAGGGTCTCTTCACAGGTGCAGCTCTGTCCTTGCCTCCCTTGATCTGTCTGTCTCTCTCTCCACGTGCCTCTGCTTTTCTGTGTGAGCCATTCTCTCCTCCATTCACCCCTTCCACCTCCCCGTTCCCTTTCCCCTAAGGCCATCTCAAGAGCAGACGTCCCATGACAGGAAGGTCTGGGGAAACACATGGCATCTCCACTCGGCTACAGGAAAGCAGGAGATCTCCCTGCAGGGCTCCTGGTCCCAGGGAACTGACTGATGCCTTGGAGGAGCAGGCGAACGATAAGTAAACAAATAAAGTGAATTACAGTGTCGGGTACATTGTGTACTATGAATAAAAGAAAAAGGAGCGGAGATGTGGGGCAGGGGGGTGCTATTTCAGGCAAAGTGGCCTCTCCTCAGTGAAGGGACCTTTGAACAGAGACGGGAACGCATCCAGGAGTCAGTCAATGTGGGTATCTGGAAAAGAGGTGAGCACGTGCAAAGGCCCTGAGGTGGGACTCCACACCCAGGCTGCGTTTCCTGGGCATGTTGCCTCTGGAACAGGACATGTCCTCTCCCCGGCTCCTTGCTCATGGTCATTGCGTTCCAGGGACCTGGAGTTGGCCTGTATCATGAAGCCGGGGCCCTTTAGATTTCAACCTCAGCTGGTCTGGCCAACATGGTGACTGAGATGCAGGAGACGGGGCTGGCGGCCGCCACACACACAGGAGCTCTGACAGCTGGGGGGCAGGGGCACCATCCGCTCTCCAGGACGAGACTCCAGAACGTTCGGCAGGGGCAGCCTCAGCCCCTGTCCACCTGCTCAACCTCCCCTGCCAGCCCGGCACTCAGGTGGGCTCCTACGAGCCCTCGGGAGGGAAGGCTTTGTGCCCATGTCAGTCTCAACCCGGGGCTATGAACACAGCAAGGCCGCTGAACCTATCAGACCGCTGGTCGAAACCCGCTTCGCGAGACATCCCCACACTTTCTTCAGACATCACATCCACGCTAATAAGGCAAATAAACATGGCATTTAAAGATCAGAGGCACCGCAGCTACAGTCCATTAAATTAAATTCAGCGTCAAGGATGAAAGAGAAGACAGACTGGGGTTATTCTAGTCATGGCAATTCAGACAAAAAAAAAAGGAAGAAAGGGGTGTTTTGAGAGATGGAATTTCGCGGTCCCTGAAGCAGTGATGGCGGCTGCCTTGCTTCAGTCTGTGGTTGGGAAGGCGGGGCTGGAGTGGGGGGTCTCCCCTCCCTACATTCTGGCTCCACACGCCCGGTCAGGGCTCCCTCCTGAGACACAGCCTCATCCGGGGCCCCCAGGACACAGCCCGTCAGGGCGGGGAGGCCGAGCCTTCTCCCCAGAGCCCAGTGTGTTCCTTGCCAAGAGGCGAGCATGGCTTTCCCGGCCTCCCCACAAGGCTGTCTCCTCTTCTCGTCCTACACAGCCCTCCTCAGCCGGCAAAGCCCTTTCCTGGTGGTTTCTCCGGCCCTCTTGAAGCTTCGCGGTTCCCATCCGTGAAATGGGAATGATAAGGGTGCCCTTGGTGTCTACTTCAGGATCCTCCTGTTTATGAGGACAAGCAGAAAGGACTTGGAAAGGTCTTTCCTAGCTGTGCCGGCCACCCTCCCGTTTCCCTCCAAGTCCATTCCCTGACCCACTCTGCTCTGAGACACGGGAGCCCCACCCCTATCCCAGCCTGTCCATTTCCCAGCCGACTTCCTGTTGGGCTCAGCCAATGGGAGGCTCTGGTGGGAGGCTGGGGGGCGGGACGAGGGAGAAGCCGGGGTATTTCTCCCTCTGCCCTCCGCCTCCAGGGTGTCTCCAGCAGGGGCTGCGTGTGCTCCAGCCCATGCTGGGCCCCGGCTCCTGAGCTGCAGGAACACCACCCTCTCTCTTCGTCCTGCCCCAGAGGAAGCAGCAAACCCCGAGGTCCTCATCTCCAGCTGTCTCCCCACCCCTGGTGGCTCCAAGGCCTCACCACCACCATGGAACCCACTCTGTTCCACGTACTTCAAGCAGGTGCTGATTTCCTGTTTGGGCCTTGACATACGCTATCTCCACCGAAATTAACAGTGACGGATGATGCCACCGTATGTACTTGGCGTGTCCACTGTCGTCCCGGGCTCCTTCGCTGCCCTGCTCAGTGTGACACGCATTCCCAGGGAACGTGGTTCCCTGGCGGTTCACGTCCAGACTTCCTGTTAGCCCTGCCATACTCTAGCCCTTTCTTCCTTTTTCTATTTCGTTTTCTTTCTATGATATTCTCTGTCACTTTTTTTTTTTTTTAATCAATATCAGGTTTAATTTCAATCCTTTGGGTCTCTCCTCGGAGCTCCGACACATGGTATAGTCATTTTTTTCATGCAACGAAAATAGCTTTGTTGTTTAATTTCTGGTTATATCAATCACACTTGGGCATTGTAGAAACCTGAATAATGCACACACATACAAGAAAAGAAGGATAAATAGTCTGAAATCCCACTGCTGCCCTGATGTAACCACAATTGTAGGTGAGCTGACAAGTGAGGACGGATCCACCCTTTATGTTCCTCTCTCCCTCCTTCCCTCCCTTTCCACACCTTTTATAAAATTCAGTGCCCCCCGCCCACCGGCCCCTGCCTATAGAGTTTCCCTCCACCCACTCCCAGATAAGCAAGTCAAAACAAACATCCCAGCAAGGACCCCTCTGCATCTTTCTACAAGCTCACATATATGTACACACAAATGTCAACACCTGGGTGGCTGTCTTTGTTTGTTTATTTTCTCACTTAATAACGCAGAGTAGAAGCCCCTCCATGTCGCCTAAGAACACCCCCCTCCGTGGCTGCCTGAGGCCCCCTGATGGGGACGCACTCCCCGTGGTGTCCTGTTTACCCGCCTTGCTCCCTGCTGTCCATGCTTGTTTTTGTCACTATCGACCATGCTGGATGCAAGAAACATCCCCACCAGCAGAACCTTAAAAGCTGCTGCTTTCACTGCTCCAGGAGAGACAGCAGGAGTGGGACTGAAGAATATGTGTCTCTCCTGGTGGCAGATGTTGCTAGCTGGCTCGCCCCACCAGGAACACGAGGGATGCTCGCCTGCTCCACTCACACTGTTTCCAGAAGCTCACTGAGAAGAGGATTCCTCTCTCTCTCTCTCTCTCTTTCTGTCCCCCTTATGTATGCCTCTCTGATGGGCAAGCAGACAGTGGAAAAATCCTCTTTACTTTGCATCTCCCTGCCTGCTGGAGACCGAGCATCTTTGCCCTGGTAATCGTCTTTCACCAGGTAATCCTGCTGTCCTGTGACTATCTAGCCACCTCCCATCCTTCTGCCCCTCTTCCCATCCTTCTGCTATCCCCTTATAAGAGCTCTCTAGAAACACATCAGAGCTAGTTATCATTCGCTATTAACCCTGTCCTGGTCAGAAGCGTTGAGTTTCTCAGTAATCCATTTTATCTGTTGATTTTAGTTTCAGTGTTTTCGTCTTACACGCAATTATGTTTTATACATCAAATGTGTCTAGATTTTCTCTTATAAATTCTGGGTTTCCTGTCTTGCTTAAATGACTGTATGTATTCTCCTTTCCTTACAGTATTTCTTTACAATGTCTTCCTTACAATATTCTCCAAATCCTTACAATATTTGGATTTTCTTACTTTAATTTCACTGATGTGTCTGAAATTTTTTTGGGCACATGGCTTCAATCTGGACACACTACCCCATGTTCCTACCTAGCCCCTCGCCAAAAACAGGGCACAAAGTTTCCCCCCATTGGAAGTGCCAAATGGGCCAGTGACATTTTTCCCCACTGACTTGATAAACCACCTTGCTTGTTAATTCTTGTCTGTCAGCGTGAGTATGTCCATTGGAGTCTATTTCAGGGGTGCTCATTCACCCACTGATAGAATATTTCTGAAGGCAGCTACTTTATGGTAAGTTTTAATAGCTTCTAAACGAGTTCCCTTTCTTTGGTATCTTTTTCTATTTTTAGAAATTTTTGCTATTCTTGAATAGTTATCCTTCCACATAAACTTTAAGAGAATTTTATCCACATTCATTTGTATACAGTAAAACATCTAAGCCTGTGGTTAAATAAATGTTGGGTTTAAAATGCCACAATCTTTGATTAAGCCAGAAATGCTCAGAAACACACTTAATTCTAATAGTCACAACCTCCTGCCAATTATCACGGATTTTGAGGGTTTTTTTGGACAATTAGATGCTGGTGCTTTCATTGGTTCAAGTAAAAACCAGCTAATGTGGAGGAAATATTCCTAAACTCTCGATACAGTAGATTAATGCAGTTTTCAATCTACGCCACTTGTACTGCTTTGTTTTCTAACTATGTATTAAGGAACAAGTGTCTATCTATCTCCTAAGATCTGTCTCAGGCTTTGCTGCTCCAGGAAGCCCTCCCTGACCACACCAAGCCTCAGGAGATGTTTACTAAGCTCCTACTACATGCACAGCCCATGCACTTTATCGATGTTGTTCCTTTCACACCTCCCAACAGACCTACGAGGTCAGAAATAAGGACTCACCCTTTAGAGGTAGGAGCATTGAGGCTCAGAGAGGGGAAATGACCAGCCCAGGGACACACAGCCGGTTTGTAGCTCCCTCACACCACTGGTCATCTTGCTGCCCTAACAGACTAAGATCTCAGTAATGTCCGCTGAGAAGTGAATGGATGAATGGATGGACGGACACACAGGTAAAACAATTCTGTCTGCAGCTTCTGGAAACTGCCAAGTGGAAAAATACAAATCCCTTGCCGTGGGAAACAGGGAGTTAATTTCCACCCCCCCCCCCCACCCCCCGCAATGGAGCAAATACAACCATGCCAAACGCAGCTGGATGCCAAATATTTACCACCGGCCACAGCGTCCACTGTTGACATCTTCAGGCCTCATTAGGCTCAGACCATAGCAGCCTCCTGCGCTTTGGTGGAAGCAGTTTATTCAGATTTTAAAAAGTTCCTTTTCCCACACGCTGTTTCCTGAGGTTCAGGCAAGTAAGTCACCATGGCTGACAGCAGATGTAGCCCCCGGGCTGTCCCCGATTGTCCCTCCTGGCTCCCAGCAGCCTCCCCTGAAAATTAACGCCTGCCTAGAGAGTGGGGATTTAACCCTTAGCTGGGCGCTGCATGACTGTTTCCTTTGCCTGGCATCCTTGCAACAACTCGGGGAGTCATGCGCCGTTACCCCGATTCTACAGATGGGGAAATGGAAGCAGAGAGGACTCAGGGGTTCATGACGTTCACCGGCACCTCTATGCTAAGTGTCGTTCATGCGCCACCACCGAATCCTCGCTCTAGTTCCGGGAGGACTGTTCAGCAATCACCCCATTTCTCGTATGAGAAAACTGAGGCTCTGGAGGTCCATTCACTCATGAAGGTCGCACAGCAGGACCGGGCTTCTAACTCAAGCGGCCTGCGGCTAAGCCCTCACTGTCCGCCTGCTGGGAGGGACGGCCTCCCGTGCCAAGCTCTGGGCGCTAACTGCTTCCTTGTAGGACTTTTTCTTCCTCTCTGCAACCCCGGCGAAGTGGGCTGGTCTACACAGACCGTTCAAGTGTCCTGGGCCTGGTCAAGGACAACCTAGGTGGCAACGCAGAAGGTAGGGTGGAGTGCCAGCCCGGGGGTCAGCCAGGTGAGCAGGGGAGGGGAAGAGTGGGTCGTCCCACAGCAGGGCCAGGAGCACTTAGGGGCCAAGAGCACTTTGGGGCCAGGAGCCGCCTTTGGGAACTAGCATGAAATGGGCGGGGAGATTGTGAAGACAGTGACGCTGTAGGGTCTGAGCCATGGAGGGACAGGACGAGGCTGAGACTCCCAAAGAGAAGAGGCCAGACCTGGGTCCAGCGTGGGGCAGGGTGGCCAGGGTCCCTCCCGGCGGACCAAGCTGTCTTCACGGGCACACGGGGTAGACGTGGCCTGTTTTGTGGCGTGGCGTGGCTGATGAGACAATTCACTGTGGACGGGCCCCAGGCCAGTGCCTGGCCCCCAGCAGGCGGGATAAATAGCAGCTCTCACGCCCCTGCCTGACCCCCGTGGACCCTCCCCCGCCACGACGTTGGATTCCCTGCACACCTTTCACGGAAAGTCGTCTGGCCCGCTGATGCAACCATACTTTCTTTTCAAATTAAGTAGGTCTCAGTGGAGGGAAACCTGTTCATCAGTTTCTCACCTTAAAGTTTCCGTAATATTAGTCGATTCACCCAGTTTTTGCCATGGGATCCATAATCATGACTCCAGTTCCCACTTTTACTCCTGATTCCTGCCTCGGTGGACCCTGTTTACTTTGCTTTACAGGTGAGAGGCCAGGGTTTTGATCCTTTGATTGGCTCTGGGGTGGAATTTCTCCACTTCTAGAAGGAGCGTGTACAACAGGTTGGCAGGAGAACCTGGGTCCCAGGCCCATCAGATGGCCCCAGGGCTTTCCTTCTCACCACTGGTCTCTCCTGGTCCCTGATGGTCAGGCTCCAGCTTGACCAAAGCAAGCAGGTGGCAGGTGGTGACAGAAACATCACACGTTCAGGCAGGACGGGCCCAGGGCAAAGTGAAAATGCCGGCCCCTTGGTCAAAAGTTACCAGGAATTTCAAGACGGCAGCAGGAGAGCATTTAACGTCGTGGATCCCGCTAAGTGCGGTCCTCCGGACCCCACAGGTCACCAGCCCCGGGGCCGGGAGTTGTCGGAGGGGTGTGGCTTCAAATCCCAGCACAGCCACTTATTAACTGAATGATGGTAGCAGTGACTTAACCTCTCTGAGTTTGGTTGCCTAGTTTATAAAATGAACAAGGATTAGTACTAAAGTGAAATAAATTGATTTATGTCAAAGGACTTAATGCAATCCCAGCACCCGATAGACACCTAATATCAATACGTCTCTGAGCCTTCTACTCTGTACCCCCAACAAAGTCACAGGAAGAAGAGAAGAACTGAGCTGAGTGCCAAAACCACTTGAAAATACTCCCGATTCTGCACTGGGTTCTAGGTTCACCAAAGGCATGTGGGTTTGAATTTATGTTGACGAATAACTCAACAGCTACTTCAACAGCACGTGCAGTAAAAAGAGCCTCGAGCAGGAGCCAGGACCACCTCCTCCCCCCCATCGTTCCCAACTCCAAGCTGATGGCTGAGCTTCAGAGAGCTTAGGCTGAGACCACGACAGGCTGCATTGCAATGAGGCCCTGCCCCTCAGCCCTGGCACTTGGGCAGCAGTGAGATGACCTAGGCAGAACCAAGGTGACGTCTGCAAGGGCTCAAGGCCAGTGGCAGGAGCTGATAATAGCACCAGCTCCTTCTCTCTGCCCAGGGCCTGGGGGATGGGGGAAGCACAACACGGTTCCGAGTCAGAGGGGAGGGGCCACCAAAGGGAAGCCTCTCTCTTCTAGGGCCCCACAACAAGCTTCTGAGGGGCCTCAGAACCATCCCCCATGGCAACCAAGAAGCCCCTTGCACCTGGCCTCAAGCCTATGGTCCTCGGTGGAGTTTAAAATGAGAAATATTGAAATATGATATCCAGCCAGCCAGGGGTCGGGTCAGTCTGCTTAGTTCAAAGCATGCTGCATGAGCATCTCTTCTGGGCTTGGGCCCGTGTTAGCCCCTGGAGAACACATGGTCATTTCCATCTGTATCTGTACCTGCACCTATGCCCATCTGCATCTCCGACTCCATCTCCATCTGTATCTGGATCTCTCCCTGCACCTCCATCTATACCCATCTCCACCTGTTACTGAATGTGTAGGTGGATCTGTGTCTGTGTCTGTATCTGTATCATCTATATCTGTATCGGTACCTGTATCTCCATCTCATCTTCTTGGGGTTAGGGCTGAGGAATCTGTGTGGACTAGATTCAAGTCAAAGTCACCACCAACTTTGTATTTCTGAAAGATAATAAAATTTGTACCAAAAACTGTTACTTTATTTCTAAGCAAGTAGTCTCACTACTTTCTTTCAATAGGCCAGGAATCCCAAGGCCCTGAATATGGGTGACATACGTCTGTGCATTTTTTTTCCCCCTTTGAGTTTGGATTTCCTTGTTCTATGAAGGAATAGTTTTCCTATTTGGGGCTTCTGAAAAGATGACAAAGATAAAATATATATAAGTTTATGTAAAACATACATTTTAAAAAAAAATTTATTATTAGTTTTTGAATCCCCAAACCCTCAGCTGACTTTGGGCTCATGCACAGAGAAAGGCCTATGATCTAAATGCCAGGATGCTATTATGGGCAGAGCCTCTCTGCTCGGCTGTTTAATTTTAAAACATGAAATCGGGTGGAACTTGTCCAGTTAATGCACTGAGAGATAAAGAAGTAGCCAGATTCTTTTTAAAAACGTGAAATAGCATTTAAATAGGTTGTGCTTCCCATGGGTCACTGCTAACCTAACGGTCTTCTAATATTCTTTTCTCTCTCGGTTGCTGAGGCTGAAGAAATAAACCTTGCAGCAAAGCGTATCAATGGGCTGCCTCAGAGGGAAGGGCCAGCCTCTCTTTCTCCTGCACAGCGAACCTGAGTACAAGGATCATATCGGTAACATGGCTTTAAATTCCAGCTTTACTCCTTCTGGCCGAGTGGCCTTGGGCAAGGCATTTCCATTCTCTGCACCTCACCTGTGCTCCCTGCCCTCAAGGCGGTGTGGGCCAGAGGGGAGACAGACCTGTAAGCGGGAGTCATGGGGAGGGATGAGGTGATCATGGGCACTGTGACCGAAGAGGAGAAGCAAGAAAGGCTGCCAGTGGTGGTCCCACAGACAGACCAACTGAATCCACACAGCTCCTCTTTATAAACGGTAGTAACTCTTCTGATCACACCCCCGACCACCCCATTTCCACATTTTGACGGCTTTCATTTGCATTCACACAAATTGTCCCTTTGAGAACAGAGATTGCTAACCAGCTCAGGGTTCAGAATTGTTGATCAGCCTCATGGGGATCACTATGACCACAGGATCCTCTTTCCCGACCAGGGAGAAGTCATCCTCAGACAGAGGTGCTAGGTATGGTTTGCTGAGCCCTGCAAGGCCTTGTTCTGACCTCCCAAGAAACTTTTCCCTGGTAAGCCCCTCTGGTTCTAACCTCACACATTCCTTGTTTTGATGGACAGTTAGACCTCAAGAGCCAGAAGCAGCCTACAGGCCATCTCCTCACTTCTGATGGTGCTACTCATGAAATGGGACAATGACAACCCCAGCTACTCCGGGCTGCCTCACGAGGGACGGAGCAAGGACACACTTAGCGCATTTGGGCCAAGCGTCTGTCTCGAGTCCACAGACAGATTTCAGGCTCCTTAGACACCCATGATCGCTGCTGGAGCCCATGCTTCCTTCCTGGGAGATCAGGGGTGACTGTTCTTCCAATGTAATTACAGTGGAAATTAAGAAAATCACTAACCCTACTGTCAGGTGCATAATTAACTTGAGAAACTTAACTGTGTCCTAGCAGGGGAGGATCTCCCTGGTCGAGACGTACTTGAAAAAGAGAGAAAGAGGAAGAAGGGAAAATACACCTCCAGATTCCTTCAGTCTCAAGGCATAGAGACACAGTCAGACAACAAAAAGGTCCCCTTTGTAGGCGGGGATGCCGGGGTGCAGAGAAGTCTGCTGCCTTGCCCTGTGCCCAGTTTTGGCATATTTGCCATGGAGGAAAGCGCCCAAACCACAGGGCCCCACGAGCCTCGCCTTCAGTCCTGGCCACTAGCGCCAGCCCGATGCCCGAAAGCCAGATGGTCAAACTGCACAAAGGTCCCACTGAAAACCAGGATTCCAGGAGGGCGGCGATGGCTGGCCCCCTACCCACCCCAGGCTGTCCCCTGCTAGAACAATCCAGGGCACCCCTCCCACCTCCCTGTCTTAATCCATGCACCGCCCAGGCCAGGTGGGAACCATAGCGGAAAACCATCTCTCAAAACTGTTCCTCCCATGTGCATTTATCTGCCATTTTTACAAAGTTCCTGGTGGCCCTCTGGCTTCTGTATTTCATGGCAAGGAATTTTCTGGACAGACGATAGAACAGGTCTCCCGATTTTGAAAGTTTGTCGTATGCCACTCCGCTTTTACAAAAGATCTACAATAGTACCTGTTTTCGCTAACCGAAAGAAGTTGATTTTCATTTTTATGGAAAAAAAGGTGAAAAGAGAAAGTAACATTCAACGTGTGTTTTGCAGCTAGCTGTTAGAGAGGCAGTGCACCCCCCAAGCAGCAAGAGCGGCACCCCAAGCCCCTTCCCTGGCAATTGCACTCGGCATCTCAGCATCCAGCCGCCAGAGCTGAGAGCCGCGTCTGTGAGCCTCTGTGCTTTATCTCGACGTGCATCCGTCAGCGAGACACGTCCTAAGGTAATTGTTATTTCACATCATGCCATTTCGGCTTAGGAAAGGTTTCGTAGCAAGGCTCCACTTTGGATTAGCAGGGAAACCTGTATGGGGTCTGGACCTGGCTCTCCCACTAGGCCGTGACCTGGGGCAAGTCACTTCCCCTCGTGATCCTCAGTATTCCGCTCTGTGCAATGGGATCACGGAAGCACCTGCCTCCATGGGTCATGTGGGAATGAAATGTCTCAGTTCCCAAGTGCAGGGCCCGGCACAGAGGGCACCCTCACTGTGGCAGGGGCGGTGACTATGAACTAATGGAGAAATCCAAGCTGGGATTCTTTGGAGGTGATGGTGTGACTTTTGTGACCCTCAGCTGGGACCCAGCCAGGCAACGAGCCACTGGGGTCAGGCTCCTGCTGAGGAGCTGGGAGGCTCCTGGCACGAAGGGCAGCAAGACGGGCTTGTCCTCCACTCGGTGTGAGCCAGAGCCTGGCAAAGGGAGGAGCTCCGGTTTACGAAGCTGCACAGCCCTGGGCAAGTCCTGGACCTTCCAAACCCTCTGTCTCCTCATCTGACAATAGCAGCAATCCCACAGCACTGTGGGGAGGACTGGAAAAAGACCCTCCTCGTGGGAGGCAGGGCTGGGTGAGAGGCACAGCAGGCCTTCCCCATCCTCCTTCCTCTCCATCCTTCAGGGACAAACAGCCTGACCAAAGGAAGAAGGCACGTCAGAGCATGGCAGGGTGGGGAAAGACAGTGGGATGTGGCGTCCTCAGGCCTGAGGCCTTAGCCACTGAAACCAGCCACGTGATGCCGCTGTCTCTCTACCACTCTGACCCTCGGTGTCCTCTTCTACAGAATGCCGATAGTCGTTCAGAGTGTTGATGTTTGCAGTAAATGAGGTCACGTGTGTAACGATAAGGGCCCCCACCTTATTTGGGCCTCCTACTACGTGCAGGTAACTGCACAATCCAAACCGACGAGCAGGCCCTGGGTACCGAGGTGCCGAGCCTGGCATTGCTGGAGTGGCAGCCCTGGCCTCTCTGATAGAGCTCAGCTGTGTTTGCAGCCACGGGATGTCCACAGCCCCTCGTCCCCTTCCCTGATCAGCAGGTCCCTCCCCGTGGCCGTGTCCCTCTGCAGGGCTCCCTGTCAAGGCCCCCTTTTCAGCCGCGGCCCTTCCACTCACGCCCACTTCCTTTCTGTGGCTTTGGCCTTTTCAAATGTGGCCCATGAATAATGAATCCCTGTTATAAATTTAGAAAACGTCCTTTCTCCCTGCAACTTGGCCTTTCTCTTTATTTTTATCATGCTGGTTTGTAAGAAAAAGAATCTCTTGAAAACATTTTTCCCTCAACTGATTTCCTGACAACCAAAATTAAGTTGCTAATTTTACAGCGTCTGTGTGGAGCTCCACTGGCTTGCTGCCCCAAGTCGGGGGTCAGGGACGGGATGGGGAGGGTCCCAATAGCTTTCCAGAAAGTTCTAATTCCTGGGGGCAGTGTGGTGCAGTGGGAAGGGCATGGGTCTTGGAGTCAGACCCAGATGGGAATCCTCGCTCCCTACTTCCTGGGTGGCCTGGGCAAGCGCCTCATTTCTCTGAGCTTTGGGTCTCTTATCTGAGCGACAGGGAGAAGAGGACATTCTTTGCAGGCTAAGGTGGTGATGATGGTGACGATGATGGTAGTGATGGTGATGATGGTGGTGATGATGGTGTTGATGGTGATGATGGTGATGGCGATGATGATAATTGTGATGATGATGATGATGGTGATGATGGTGATAATGATGATGATGGTGATGATGGTGATAATGATGATGATGGTGATGATGGTGATGATGGTGTTGATGGTGATAATGATGATGATGAGGGTGATGATGGTGATGATGGTGATAATGATGATGATGGTGATGATGGTGGTGATGGTGTTGATGGTGATAATGATGATGATAATTGTGATGATGATGATGGTGGTGACGATGATGGTAGTGATGGTGATGACGGTGGTGATGATAGTGCTGGTATGACGTGTTGGGGGAAGGTAAAGGGAGCCACCACTACTAAGGACCTCTTTGTGCCAGATGCTGTACCAGCTGTTTTACAATCATATATCAAAGTTTGGAACTTAGTGATGCCCTGATTCACTGGGTGGGCCCAGTAAAGGGCCCAAGCCCTCTGGGTCTCAGTTTCTTTCCTGGGTCCTTTGGTCTGAAACTCCTTCACAGAGCTGTCATGCAGCTCAGATAAGGAAGCGGAGAGTCAAGTGCAAAGGGCTCCTGTTGAACCAGAGCCTGGGCCCAGGCATCAGGACTGCAGACACCAGAGGCCACTCCCCTCCCTCCTGAGTCTCAGTTTCCCATCTGCACAATGAGGCGGCTGATGTCCACGATCTGCCAGGCCCTCCAGCTGTGAGATGCCATGAGCCAATGGTCCTCAGGGCAACTATTTATTTCCAAGAGGAACAGGGGATACTGAGGCTTGGGTGGGTGGGGATATCAAGGAGGGTATCTTCATGGGTGCCACCTGTGCTGGGGACAACACTTGACCTCGCGACAGCTGCTGTTCCCATTTAATAGATGACGAAACTGAGGCCCAGAGGACAGGGGAGAGCTGCCGAAGGACACTCAGCTGGTTGGGACAGAATCCGCCCGCAGGTCTTCCTCGGCTCAGGTAGATTAAGGAGGATGTTTGAAAGGCCATCCCGGAACGTGCCCCGCTCTCCTCTCACGGCCCCGCGCCTGCCTGTCCCGGCTTCCAAGGCCTGTGCTTCTCATTTTCTGCATTTTCGATTCCAGCCTGTTGGGTCCACCCCGTGCAATCGTGTGTGATACTGGTAAGGGGAGGGGGAGGGCCTTTCCCAAACCGCCGTGGGCTGGCTGTGAGGCCTGGCGCCTGGGGGGTGTGTGCGGGGCGGGTGCTCCGGGCTGTCTCCACTCCCAGCGCAGTGAGGGCAGCCTCCTCTCTCCCTCTGTTTCTTCTGGGTGCTAAGCAGCTGCGTGTGCCGGCTGACTGCCCTCAGGAGCTTCAAAGGAAGCAGGAGGGCATCTCGCATCCTTAACGGCCCGGCCTGAGCAGGCAGCCTGGGGTCCTGGGCCTAGCGCCACGCTGGAGCCAGACAGACGACGATTCGATTCCCAGTTCTGCCGCGAGGCAGCTGTGTGACCTGGGGCAAGCCGCACACCCTCTCTGAGCTCCCCACTGCCAATGGGGCTCCATCACAGCACAGCCTTGTGAGACAGCCTTGAGGCTGAAGGCAGGGGGCACACTTCAGGGCTTAGCGTGCCCTAGGTTCTCAGCAAACGAGAGTGCCCTTCCCCGACTCCTCAAGGGGCCACCGCCAGGGCTAAAACATGATCACTTTTGGACAGTGCTTCTCACAGACTAGGGGCTCAGGGAAGGGTACTGCCCACAGCATCCACCACCCTTCTGAAGCCTGTTTCCTTTGTCAGCATCAGAAGTGGAGGAGGTCCCCTGCAGGGTGGGGACACCATGGTGGTCACCAGGGCCCCCCACTTTCCAGTCCATGGGATGCAACCACACACACCGCCTCTCCTGTGTGAAAGGCAAGGCCAGCCCAATCATTCCTGCTTTACAGATGAAGATCCTGAGGTTCCAAGAGGAGCAGTGACTTGCCCAGGCTCCCAATGGGTCAGGACTAGAGCAAGGCTTGGGCTTGGGTCTGGGGAAGCCCAAACACCAAGCTCGGCCATCTCTCCAGGGTCAGTGGGCACATCCCAGTGATAGCTGGAGCCAGGGAGGGCACCAGGAGGGAGGAAAGGGTGGCCGAAGTGGGCAGCCTCAGAGAAAGCTGGAGGAGGCCACAATGCGACAGAGACCTGGCCCAGACCCGCCATGCCGGTCCCGCTAGGAAGCAGGTCATGGAGGCCAGTGTCAGCCTGGAAGTCCTTCCCCCCAGACCTCAGCTGACTGCAGCCCCACCCCTGACCTGGGAGAAGATTAGCTTTAAAAGACACGAGTGCAGGGCAGTGTGTTTGCATGTGAAAGGGATAAGAAGTAACATCTACGAGCCCAAACCACACGCTGGGCATCCCCCCGTGGGCACTCAGACCTCTCTGTGAGCAAGACGTGAGGGTCCCCATTTTACAGATGACGAAACTGAGTCTCAGAGAAGCGTGGAGACTTACAGGGTCACACAGTTGGAAAGAAGTAGGTGACCATTCGAGCCCAGCCTCGCTTCACTCCCAAGTCCTCGCTTTCTGCTGCGTCCTCCTTTACTCCAGTGGACGCAAGGCACCCTGGGGCCTGAATCACTGCAGGTCCAAGTAGAGACAGATTCCCAGTAGTTTCCGCTGCATCCAGCATCTTATCTGGGCAAGCGAAGGCACGGCACTGAGGCTGGATTACAGTCCAAGAGCCCACGCACAACCTCCAAGCCCACTGCCCTCGGCCTGTGGGACCCTGAGCCAGCTGGGTCTCCCTGGCCTCCCTAACCTTATCCGACAAACAGGGATAAGAGTAACACTGCTGCCCCGGATGACGGCTGTGAGGCATAGATGAGTTACCGTGCGTGCAGAAAGGGCTCAGAGGAGCATGTGGCACAAGGACTTAATAAATGCTTAATAAACACCACCTGCTATTGCCAAAGGAGGGTTCCTTTTACAGATGCAAACACGCAAGCTCAGAGAGGTTAGGTGACGTGCCCAAGGTCACACAGTTAGTATCAGGAAGCGTCAAATCCAAATAGATCTTAATCACAGCAATCCCTCCGCATTAATTCAGTCGACAAGCATGAGATGAGCACTTACTGTATGCCACACCCTGTGCCAGCGCCTGGGTATCTGGGGACACCAACGTGCAAAGTACAGCTGCTGTGTCTGCTCTCAGGGAGGACGTGCTCTTACAGGGACCCGGGGACAGAAGCTGCAGGTGTGATTCATAGTCAGGTGCAGGAAACCTCGTGACCAGGGTACAGAGCTGCTGTAGGAGCAGAGGCGAGGGTGGCCCGCACCAACACAGCCGCGGGGGCCACCTAGCCCCACGGACAGCCTCCTGGGGGACAGGATATCCGCGCAGGACCGCATGGTGAGTACAGGTTACTCAGGCCAGAGGGTATAGGGAACAGCATGTGCTGAGGTCTGGAAAAGAAAGGCAGCATTGTGTGCTCAGAGGACGTTGAGGAGGTTCAGGACGGGAGGAACTCAGAATTGGGGAGGTGGAGAGCTTGGGGGGAGGATTTGCTTTATACCCACAGGAAGGCAGAGGGAAACCAGTGACAGGATTCACTGTCGAGAAAGGCAGCACGGGGAGGACGGACTGGAACGGGCAGGGCGGGCAGCTGGCAAGGAAGGGGACAAGCAACCTGTCCCCCATCACTGGATCCCTCCGATGGGGCAGGCAGATGGGTAGGGTACGGAAGGAAGCAAGCTCCGGGGGCTGTGATGCTCGTGGAGCTGTCTGTCTGTCTGTCTTTCCTCTGCGTGTTTGCCATCCCCACTCCTGCTGGGCATCCCCCTGCCTGCTTTAGGGAAAGGCAGTCTCTAAGCTGGGTTCTCTGGGCTGCAGTGGCTCTGAGGCTGGTCCCCCGACAGTGGCTGTCCGGAGATGCCAGCATGGCCCCTAGGATGGATGCTTTAGAAGGCCAACCCAGGGGGCAGGGGCATTCCTGCAAGTGAGCTCTGTGGCCTCCTCAGAGGGCACCCCTGGGCTCTGCCCGTCCCAGGAGGAGGGCTGCCCATGAAGGTCTCGCCCCCCTATACTGGCCCTGCACTGCCCAGACCGGGCAGAGGGACACGCACGTGGGCCCTCACCCGTCCCTGAGCTGAGTCGGGTTCCCCACACAGAATCAGAAGGGAAACCGTCGTTTCCACGGTGAGGGGAGGCCGGCACAGCTTCCAGGACCCCCAGGCAGGCAGGCAGGCAGGGCCCAGAGAATAAATAACCAGTGTGGAGAACTGCAGGTCCCTCTGCAGAGTCTGGCAGTGGTCAGCACCCCTTCCCCAGCTCAGTCTCGGGCTCACAGCCCCTCTCTGTCCCACCCCTGCTGCCCGAGTGTGGCCCTTGGGGGTCTGGGCTCCGGGACCCTCTCGGTCTGCCCTCCCAGGGCCCTATCTTGCCCCTTGCATCGTGTCCTGCTGCTGCCTGGTGCTTACCGCCCCTTCACACCGCCCCTACCCCTCTGACCCCCTCCATGAGGCTCAAGAGCCCTTGCTGAGCTCACCCTGCCCAGTCCACGCCCTTACCAGCAGGACTTCTGAGGGCTCGAGAGCCCGAGCAGGGGAACAACGTACAAGTGTTTCCCTGAAGAGGAAGGTTTTTCACTGGGCTTTGATGGGGCGCCTGTGTTTCCCCAAACACAGACTCTGAATGTCAGAGATGGGGCGTTGATCTAAACCACGCGCGATTATTTTGATTCTGAAATTCCATGCCTCACTTTTTGTGTACAGACAGAATTTCCAAATCTGAAATAACAGGGTTCATATTGCCTTGTTGGCACGGAACACCAAATCAACCACAAGACACCATGCGTGAGGTCCAGGGGGGCCGGCGACACATCGTGTGGATTATTTGCCACCAGGAGGAAGGCGACGTCTTGAGAAAGAATTCCCACGTGTGTAAGACCCTCCAAAATCATAACGCTGCCTGGAGAGCCGCAGTGATCGGCAACGGGGGCTCCTGAAATGAGGGTGCTTAGAAATAGCAGCGTCTGATAGACACACTACTATGTATAAGATAGATAACGAATGAGAACCTGCTATAGAGCTCAGGGAACTCTTCTCAATGCTCTATGGTGACCTAAATGGGAAGGAAACCCCAAAAAGAGGGGATATATGTATACGCGGAGCTGATTCACTATGCCATACAGCAGAAACCAACACAACATTGTAGAGCAACTATACTCCAATAAAAATTAATTTTAAAAAGTTAAGACACGTTGAAGACTTTGACATCGTCACTTGTTCGATTTTTAAGAAAAGGCATTTTAGTCAATTGTATGAATATTCTAAACTAGTAATTAAGATTTTAAAAATGTGTTCCGGCTGGTCATGGGAGTCATAGGTGTCAATCTCAGTTAATTAGGGTTACCAAGGGGGAGGGGGGTTGGGGGAGGGATGGAGTGGGAGTTTGGGGTTAGCAGATGCAAGCTATTATATAGAGAATGGATAAAGAACGAGGTCCTACTCTAGAGCACAGGGAACGATATTCAGTATCTTGTGGTAAACCATAATGGGAAGGAATTTTTTTTAAATGTATATATATATATGTATGTATATATATATATGTAACTGAAGCACTTTGCTGTATAGCAGAAGTGAACACAACATTGTAGATTAACTATACTGCAATTAAAAATACAAAGAAAAAGAAAAGAAACAGCATGTCCGGAAGCGAGAATTCAGGGAGGCCAAGCTGAGTGCAGGATGCCAGGCAACAAACCCCTGCTCCCTGCCAACCGGCTACCGGAGAGAAAGTCAAGGAGCCGCAGGGTCCAGAAAGACGGCTTCCGGCTCCAGCACTGCAGGAGTTTGAGGCTCCTTCTTACCGTCTCTGCAATGATTTCAAATAATTACTGAATGAATGAATGAATGCGAAACGCATGGATACGTGAAAGAAGCCAGTGACCCAGTGACCATTTACCCTGAGAGTAAGTATGGGCCTGTGGGAAGACAAAGGTGGACCTGCCTGCCTAGGATGTTTTCACCGTGGAATTCTGTGCTCATTTATGAGGCAACTTTATGAACTGATGCCAGATTGTGATTTATAATGAGAAATATATATTCTCCCTCCATTCCTGGCACGGAGCTCCTAAAACCCTGGGAATTTCCCACATGACAGAGTTATAACTGTGTTTTTTGTTATGTCAATGAGGTGACTTTTGGAAAGACCCTAGGTCACCTAAGGATGGGAGTTGCTAGCCAGTGGAGATGACATGTGATTGGAGGGTTGGAACTTTCAGTACCCCCCCCCCAACCCAACCCACTCCCTCCTGGGAGCAGAGAGGGACTGGAGGTTGAATCAATCAGCCAACGGCCAATGATTTGATCAATCATGCCTGTGTAATGAAGTCTCTGTAAAAACCCCCAAAGGACAGTGTCCTAAGAGCTTCCAGTTGGTGAACCTGCGGAGGTGCAGGGCTAGTGGTGCCTGGGGGGCATGGCAGCTCCGGCCCCTTCCCCAGGCCTTGTCCTCTGCATCTCTTCCATCTGGCCACTCCCGAGTTATACCCTTTCTAATAAACTGGTGATCTAGTAAGTAAAACGTTTCTTTAAGCTCTGTGAGCCATTCTAGCAAATTACTCAAACCCAAGGAGGGGGTGTTTGGAACCCCTGATCTGTAGCTGGTCGGTCAGAAGCTGGTGTCTGAAGTGGGGAGCAGGGGGCAGGCAGTCTTGTGGGTCTCAGCCCTCCCCCTGTGGGGTCTGATGCTCTCTCCAGGTAGACAGGGTCAGAACTGAGCTAGACTGTAGGATACCCAGCTGGTGTCGAGGACTGTTTGGTGTTGGAAAGAACCCACACATCAGAACTGGTGTCAGAATCGCAACTACTTTGCAAGGGTCTAAGGTGCAAGGGTCTCCTCTCATCTCCTAGGTGCTCAGAAGACAGAAGAACAGGCAGCGGTCAGCACTGATTACACGTCCACAAACAGGGTGTGACGCTTTGACATGAAGTGGCAGTGACGTGGGTGCCACTGGTGGTCCCTTTGTAAAAGGAGCAGGGCTCTGTGGGGCCTTCCCAGGACAGACCTCCCCCCCCCCGACCATGTCCTCCACCTGCCTCTTGCCTATAGAAAAACTTCAGCCAAAGAATAAATTTAATCGGAGAAGTGAGAAACTGCAGAAGCAAAGGAAAATAGTCGAACAAGAAAACATAATAAGAGCTTAGTCATAAAACAAAGTCAAGGACCTTTAGTTCCTCCTCAAGGGCTACAGATAATATTCTGAGCCGTATCCTGTGAGCTGTCTTGTAGATACTGAAACCCCTACCAGGTGGAAGAAGTTAACTACACGATGACCAGACTGTAGCCATGACATAAGCGGCCACAATTCCGAGAACTGGACTCAAGGAAATAGGAACACACTGACCCAGGAACTAAAGATTAACTGTACTTAAAACAATCAAGATGATACTGATCGGGGCTTCCCTGGTGGTGCAGTGGTTAAGAATCTGCCTGCCAATGCAGGGGACACGGGTTCGGGAAGATCCCACATGCCGCGGAGCAACTACGCCCGTGCGCCACAACTACTGGGCCTGTGCTCTAGAGCCCACGAGCCACAACTACTGAGCCTGCGTGCCACAACTAATGAAGCCCGCGCGCCTAGAGCCCATGCTCCGCAACAAGAGAAGTCACCACAATGAGAAGCCCACGCACCACAAACAAGAGTAGCCCCCGCTTGCCACAACTAAAGAAAGCCCGTGCACATCAACAGACCCAACATAGCCAAAAATAAATAAATAAATAAATAAATAAATAAATAAATAAATAAATAAATAAATAAATAAATAAAATTTATTTAAAAAAAAAAAAGCTGACACTGATCAGACTACCAACAACAAATTTCAAGATGACTGTCAGAGCTGACTGTGATGTTTCTGCAGGGAGATCCCCTCCTCCGCCTGTACACCCCTGAAACTCCCCTTTAAAAGCTCTTGGCCTGTCAGCAGTGGGGAGTGGGTTCTTTGGGATGTGAGTCCACTTTCTTTCCAGGACTGCCGGCTTCCTCAATAAAGCCATCTTTCCTTTTACCCAACATTTGTCTCTCAATATTGGATTCTTGAGCAACGAGCAGCCAAAGCTGAGTTTGGTAACACCTTTGCTGAGCCTGTAAACAAGCGGCCACCCCTGTCCTGTGAGTCTCAGGGGCTGTGGAGCCCTAGGCAGGGAGGTGTGGGAAGTGCTGTATAAGGGGTGGGGGGACACCGGGGAAATGGGGCAGACGGTCTGCAGGAGGCCGGGTCTACACCAGAGTGGGTCTGGGGGCCTACATAGGTGAGGGCATCTATACCACATGGAGGGGGGGAAGCAGGGCACGTGGGGACAACTGCCCCTTCTTTCCAACCTGATTTCCCAAACTCTGAGACTGAAGCTGACCCACGGGGCCCCAATCAGAGCCCCATGACCCACTCTGGACCCTAGCTGTGGGACCCTCCCAAAGACTGCACAGCTGTGGCCACCACTGTGGGTCTCGGTGAGCTCTGGCGGGGCTGGAAACACTCCCTTGGTGACAGCAAACCAGGGGGCCAGACCCGAAGGACTTGGCCAGAAAGGTAAATCGATGGCGCACGAAACCCATAGCCCTCCTCCTGAGTCTATGGCACAAGTCACTAACTAATCACCATGCTATCGCTGAGACTGTCTTAATTTCAGAATCTCTCCCAGCACAAAGTCCAGGCACCAGACGAGCTGAATTACCTTAACTGCCGAAAACTCTTACCCCCTCTAGGCTAAACTTCTGGGGAAGAAAGCTCACAACTTGCCCGTGAGCAAGCCTCTCTGCCCTGGATTCTTTCTCCTTTGTCCCTGGGTGGAATTGGGCCACGCCTGATGTCTACAAAGAGGAATTTTAATAGAATCGTGGCAAGCCTGGGAAATACTACCATTTCCCGTGACCCCTAATTAAGACGCAGAGAGCACACAGCCAGCGTCGCTCGGTGCCGTAGCTGCTGGGGCTTAATTGAGGGAAAGAGAAGCGCAGAGGTAGGTGGCCGGGCAGCATGGGGCTGGGGTGGGGAGCTGAGCCCCTCCAAGGCGGCTCTGAGCTCCTGAAATGGGGCCGGACCATCACATTAAGTGAGTCTCCTGGAAGCTGATATTAATACGCGGTCTCCCCGCAGGCTGGTAACCCCCAGACGGCAGGAAGGGCAGAGGCCAGTGGAACGCTGCTTGGTCTCTCCAACACAGGCGGGTGAGAGAGAATTTTAACAGCTCCATTTTCAAATTTTTCCACACAATTTAGATCATAGCCAACAAGCCACCACCCAAGTGTCAATGCTGGCGGCGATTTTCGGGCAGCCTGGACAAGGGGCAAGGGTCTCAGGTTCAAGACCATGCTCTGCCTCTCCCCATGGGGATCCTGGGCACGTCACGGCCCCTCTAGCTTCCATCCCTTCCCCTGACAGATGGGGCAGCTGGACCCACAAGTGAAGGTCCTTCTGATGATGGAATGTCACAGGGACCTCGGGAAAGCAGAGCTTCGATTCATTCCTGAGAGATGACTGCTGCTGCTTCTGACGTCATGGGCTCCTTTGTTCAGGGAAGAGGTCACACTGAGGCCCCTCGTGCACACACGTGGAGCGTGAGTCATCCAGCCCCACCTGGGAGGGGAGGGCAGCGGGGCTTTGTGCCCTCTGAGCAGGCCCTCGGGGAGACAGAAGAGGGGTAGCGCTGGGACCAGGAAGCATCCTGGACGGAGAGGGATTGTAACCTCAGCCTCTTCCCTTTGGGATTTGTAGGGGGTTGAATAGTGACCTCCAAAAGATACGTCTGTATCCTAACCCCCAGAACCTGCGAATGTGACCTTAAAAGGTCTTTGCAGATATAAGCAAGTTAAGCATCTCAAGACCAGATCATCCTGGATTATCTGAGCGGGTCTTAAACCCAGTGACAAGTGTTCTTATAAAGAGGCAGAAGACGGGACACACAGACACACAAGGAGGAGGCCTGTGAAGACGGAGACAGAGACTAGAGTGATGCGGCCACAAGCCAAGGAATGCCTGGGGCCACCAGAAGCTGGAAGAGGTAAGGAAGGATCCTCCACTAGAGACCTCAGAGGGCGCACGGCCCTGCTGACACCTCGATTTCAGATGTCTGGCCTCCGGACCTAGAGAGAAGTCTGTTAATTTAAGGCCCCAGTTTGTGGTAACTTGTTACAGCAGACCCAGGACACTGACCCAGGCTCAAAGTTATCGGGCGGCGGTGGGGGTGGGTCTCAGCTGGGCCAGGAGGGGATGGTTCAGCCCCAGGTGCCCCGAATGTGACCTCCTCGTGAGAAAAGGGGCTCCATTCTGGTGACCCTGCCTGGGGCCCCGGGGGTCCCGGAGGAGGAAGCTGAGTCCAGCCCCGTGTACAGCTGGGTCTGGAAGACCCTCTGCCCCCAGCTGCTCAAGCTCTGCCGACAGCCGCCCTGCAGGCCTGTGTGGACTCAGGGCAGCGTGTTGGGGGTCCCTCAGACTGGACAGGGCTCGTTTTCAACCGCTGAGAAGAACATTCGGAAAAAGCCTCAAGAATGCTGGAGACCCTGCTGTTACGGGCACGCAGAGCTCCAAGCAATTCAATGGAACAATAAAGAGATGTTTCTTCCCACGAGCGGGAATCCAAGGCAGCGATGACGGTGACCTCGACGGGCCTCGTGGTGCCTGGTACCCGGCACGAGCTATCGGACAGCGGCCAGGATGGTGACCGCGATGCAGGCGGTGGTGACGGGGCTGTGGGTCCTGGCTGGGTTTAAGGAACCCCCTCCGAGCGAGCGGCCACACCCCAGTCCAGGTCCTGAGCCGCCTGACGCCCAGCTCCGGGCCTCACTCCCGTCTCTTCCGGTTCCCAGGCTCTCAAGCCAGCATCTCGACCTCCTCCTCCGGGCCTTACCCCAGCTGGCTCCCTCCCAGAGGCTCTTCCCTCCTTCTCCCTCCACCTCACAAGCCGTCCCCATGGAAGCTGTCCTCCCCGGAGGAGCCAGCCCTGGACCTACCCGCGCTGTGCCCCAGCTCCCCACCCCCACTGCTGTGCCCACACCAAGGCCTGATCGGTAGGACCTGCAGGCCAGCCGACCCCATGACCTCTGTCTCCCCTCTCGTGTTTTCCATGGTGAGGAAAAGTAACGAGAGTGCTGGGACGTTTAAGGGAAGAGCCGCTGGAGGGGGCGGCTTCCCTCGGGCTCAGGAGGCTGACAGACAGGAGGCTGGGTGGGGAGGAGGTCCGCGGAACCAGCCTGCTGTGCATGAAGGGGTCTCTGCAGGGCCAGGCTGGAGCCCCGTGTGATGGGGAAGTCAGGGCAGCAGCCCCCAAGGCTCCGGGCTGGGATGACCCTGGTGGTCTGCCCAGAGCCCGTCCTGCCCAAAGCAGCCGCGTTCCCCGTAACCTGGAACATGCGACAGTGGGACCCAGCTGTCCACGGCAACAAAGGGGGCGAGCAGGTCTCACCTGGAGATCAGGACTGCGGTAGGCTCAGCAGGGCTGTGAGGACCCCCGGAAAGGGAATGAGGGTATGCGGGCTTCTGGCAGGGCTCTCGGGAGCCTGTGCCCCCAGGGAGGTCCTGCCTGGGGCCAGAGCCCTGCATCGCTCTCGCGCGCTCATTCATTCAGCAAGTGTCCCCTGAGGGACTCCCCTGGCAGTCCGCAGTCCAGTGGTTAAGGCTTCGCCTTCCAATGCAGGGGGTGTGGCTTCGACCCCTGGTCGGGGAGCTAAGATTCCACATGCTTCGTGGCCAAAAAACCAAAATATAAAACAGAAGCAACACTGGAACAAATTCAATAAAGACTTTAAAAATGGTCCACATCAAAAAAATCTTAAAACAAACAAACAAAAAAGCTAGCAGTCTCAGGGCTGCTATGTTAAAAAACAAAACAAGACAAAACAAAAATGCCCCTTGAGCACCCACCTCGAGCCCCTGCAGGAACCAGCCAGCCAGGGTCCACACTTGGGGAGCGGCCCCCCTTGCGGCAGGGGTGGCAGGCAATACACACACACACACACACACACACACACACACACACACACAGGAGAAAGGAAGAGGGGACTGGCCAGAGGCACGGGGTCGGGTGCAGTGAAGGCGGCTCTCACGAGGTGACATTTAATCTATAACGTCCCTTCCAGCTCAGCATCCTCTCGTTTAAAGATCGCATCATTGGGCTTCCCTGGTGGCGCAGTGGTTGAGAATCCGCCTGCCAATGCAGGGGACACGGGTTCGAGCCCTGGTCTGGGAAGATCCCACATGCCGCGGAGCAACTAGGCCCGTGAGCCACAACTACTGAGCCTGTGCATCTGAAGCCTGTGCTCCGCAACAAGAGAGGCCGCAATAGTGAGAGGCCCGCGCACCGCGATGAAGAGTGGCCCCCAATTGCCGCAACTAGAGAAAGCCCTCGCACAGAAACGAAGACCCAACACAGCCATAAATAAGTAAATAAATTAAAAAAAAAAAAAAAAGATCGCATCATTTTGTTTTTTCCTTTTAAGTAAGATCAGAGTGGAGGAGGTAAAAAGGAGAGGAAAACCCCCGCGGGGGTGTGAGCGAGCCCAGGACTGAAACCCTGTTCTTCCCACATTATCATCAGCGCTTTCTGGCCAAAGCCTTCTAGATCCTTTTGGGGCCCGCACTCCTGTTTGTTCCACAAATCTCACTAAAGCAGGCTTCGCGGCGATAGTATTCCTTCTCGCGGCAATGCTACCGTAATCTCCAGCCAGCCACTCCGTCCTGGCTCCATCAGAAAGAGAATCCATAAAATATGAAGAAGATAAACTTGATACGGTGCCGGTCACTTTGGTTCCCGACTTGAGAAATATGGGAGTGTGTGAGCCGGATGACAGGCGCGGTGGCCTTTCGTAGGGACGACAGAGATGTAATTCTCAGCGCACCTAAATCAATCACCTTGGAAAACACACTTGGAGGCAGCAGGCGGCAGGTGAGTTCCCGCGTGTAGATGACCAGTCCCGCGGGAAAGACCAATATCGATTGCTCTTTCATCTTTTCTACAACGTCTCGCTCTAAAGCACGGTGACAGTGCATAAGACTTCTTGGCATGTGTGTCATCCCCTCACTAGACTGTGAGCTCCTGGAGGACCGGGGACAAGTCTCTTGTCCGTGTTGTGATTCCCCAGGCCTAGCGAGCCCCGGAATGTCACAGGCACTCCAAAAGTGCTGTTTGAACTAGATTAAATTACTCTGTGGGCTCCTGCCCAGCAGATAACTTTGAGTTTTGTTACCCCAGGGCTGGCTTTGAATTAGCTGAGGTGATCACTACATCAGCCTCCACAATTCCAGGAAAGCATCAGGGCAGGAAGAGAAGACAAAGTCCAAAGCCCGAGTCCTGGGTCCAGCACGCCTTTCCCAGGAAGGGCGGGGGCCAGGGCAGAGCATGTGGTTTGGCGGTTACCTCCCTGCCCACCTCCCCCCAGCACGTGCTTCACCCCCGATCTCATGGTTTCACCATCCTCCCCGCTCCAGTAACCCCCTGGCAAGGCAATCTCTGACTCTATGACACGGCAAAGGTGGGGCAGCGTCTTCTATCCAACACGAAGTGAGTCAGACCCAGCATCCAAGAATATCAAACAACAGGTTCTAACCAAGCCGACCCATTTCTGAGACCACCCCTCCCCCGACAAAGATGGGGAGCTGACTCGGCCTGCTGGGCGGGATGGTACCAGTACTTACTTACCCACGTAGTGTGACCAGCCCAGGCCACCGGCCTCGGACCCCATGAACAGGGCAGCCCTCTCCCAGCACACACCACCGAACACTTCACAATCCCACTTGGGCGAATTTTCTTTTTTTTTTTTTTTTTAATAAATTTATTTATTTATTTATTTATTTATGGCTGTGTTGGGTCTTCGTTTCTGTGCGAGGGCTTTCTCTAGTTGTGGCGAGCGGGGGCCACTCTTCATCGCAGTGCGCGGGCCTTTCACTGTTGCGGCCTCTCTTGTTGCAGAGCACAGGCTCCAGACGCGCAGGCTCAGTAGTTGTGGCTCACGGGCCTAGTCGCTCCGTGGCATGTGGGATCTTCCCAGACCAGGGCTCGAACCCGTGTCCCCTGCATTGGCAGGCACTTGGGCGAATTTTCGATGGAGGACCTCCAGCAAGTCTTTCTAACAGGACGGGGTTTGGGGGTAGCGTTGGGAGTGCATTTCATTGAGGAAAAGTAGGCCGGGCTGGCCTCACTGCCTGTGCCTCGCATCGGGGTCAGGGGTTTGGCACAATCTAGTTCAATAACGGCCACATGTCGGGAAGAAACTGGGCTCCTGGTAGAGGCGCCGACCCAGGAGAGAGTGCCCGTGACAGCTCGGCCTCTGCAACAAGCCAGGCTGCTGCAGCCAAGGGCCACATGCTGGGGCTTCAAACGATACACATTTATCCCCTCACAGTCTGGGGCCGCAAGTCTATCAAGGTGTCCGCAGGGCCACACTCCCTCCGGAGGCTCCAGGGGAGGGTCCTTCCTGCCTCTCCCAGATGCTGGCGGTCCTTGGCTTGTAGACGAGCCCGTCCAACCTGCCTCCGTTGTCCCCTGGCCTCAGCCTCTGGGTCTCCTCTGTGTGCCCCTCCCCTTCTTATCAGGACCCCAGTCACTGGGCTCAGGGCCCACCCCGCTCCAGTGGGGTCTCATCTACGTTACCTCTGCCAGGACCCCATTTCCAAATACGGTCACGTTTGGAGGTTGTGGGTGGGCAGGAATTTTGGGGGAAACTACTCACCCTAGGGCAACAAGCAAAGTGCGTTCTTAGCAGGGAAGGAGGTCTGAACAGAAGCTGATGGAGGAGACAGAGGAGGAATCTAGCAAGACTCCCGGGCACGGCCGGGTGACACAGTTGCTGACACTCTTCCGTCTTCACTGCGCACACCCTTCTCCCTTCGGACGGTCTCTAACACTGGCCTGGGCTCTGTCCACCCGGGGCACCCACTCTATTTTCCCACAAAGACCCAAGTATCCCGACAGCACTTTCCCCGCAGCAGGGGCTCGGAGGGCCCTTCCCTTAAGGTTCCAGAGAAGCACCTGAACCGTGGCCCGAAGTTAACTTTCACGTGTTGAAACCCAGCATCTCAGCGTCCCCAGTGGGCTCAGGGGTGGGTCCTGACCAGGCCGGCCATGGCGACGGTAACTCACATTCAGGACCGCCCTCAGGTCCCCCAACCTCCCCAAACCTTCAGGCTGGGGAGGCCGGCCCCGACTCTGCATCTCTAATCTCGCCAGGTCCCCCCTGCCGCTCGGGCCTCCAGGACCGCGGCCTCCCAGAACCCCCATGCCTGGCGGTGTCCCTCCCCGACCACAGAGCCCACCCGCCTGGCACTCGTTCTGTGCCCTCGTTCCCCTGTGTGCTGTGACGTCCCCAGGGGAGGGGACGGTAGGATGAGGTCTAGGTGCAGTGAAGACCCCCGTGTGCTGAATAAAATGAATGGAATCACCACGGCGGGTGTAGGCTCTTTGCAAGGTCGCAGATGCCCTGGGCTCTGTACTCTTCCCTGCAGACACAGCTCCAGGGAGCTCACGCCCCAGCTCACAGCTGAGCCTTGGCGAGATGGGCCCGTGAACTGGTCTTCCGAGCCAGGGTCAGGTGGAGGGCGGGGCGCCCAGCATCTTCCCTGCGGCTGGATCACCGGGAGAATCGCAAGAGCGGCAGTAAGCGCACACCTCCGAGTGCCACTCTGCTCTGCCTCGGTCACATGCAGCCCCACTGTAACCGAGCAGTCACCGACAGACAGGGAAGCCAGGGCCCCAGCAGGGCCACCGTCGGCCAACACGTGGCCTCGGGGGAGTGTGGCTGGTCCGTCCCCACAGCCCCGAAGCCTCAGAGCTTCGGGTCCCCGCCGCGTGGCTCTGGGTCCCCTGGGGCAGGCTGTCTCTGTTTTATGCAGCAGCTGTGGGGAGGGGGGCAGGACCTCACCTGGGCTGAGCACCTAAAACACACCTGGCGTGTGCCCCTGCCCTCTCTGTCTCTTCCGTACTGGTCACAGGCAGCGGGGACCTCCAGAGACCACTTCCTCCACGTCCTGGTCACTGACCGAAGGGTCATCAGGCACCCACAGCCGGGAAGCCCTGTGGCGCACGCGCCGGGGGTGCAGCAGTGACCGGAGTGGACCTGCCCCCCCGCAGGGAGAGGCCCTGACACGTGTGTTGGGGACCTGCCAGGTGCTTGGTCCTCACACGGGGGAGAGAACAGGACAGACCCAGCCCCTGCCTCCTGCGAAGGACAGGAGACACGCAATGAACAGCTGGATCACAGAGTCCAGAGGTGGCCGGTGCTGAGGAGGGGAAGGGATGGGTGATGAGTGATGGGCAAGGATGGTAGCAGCTGGGCCGGGGGTGCTGTTTTAAAGAAGGGGGCATGGACAGCCTCACCCAGAAGGACATTTCAACACAGACCTCAAGGAGGTGGGGCAAGTCACGCAGAGCCGGGGGAAGGTCTCCTGGGCTGGTCACAGCACCCAGGAGGAAGCCCTCGATGCAAAGGTTCCTTGGCCATCACTGAGTCTTTAACCATTTCTTTCTGCTTGTTCCTCACATGTTACTGCACACCTACTATGCACCGGGGCTCTTCTCAGACTGCCTCACCGAGCAGACGTTCATGCCTCCACGTTAATCAGGGCTCACAGGACAGGCTGACCTGCCGCCAAGGCCCTGAGCCTCTCACAGGCAGGCTGCTTAGCGTGCTGGCCCTTCGCTGCGCCCCTGTACCCATCCACCTGAGGGCTAGAGGGCCCTGGGGGCTGGGGCTGGGGGCCTGAGGGCAGGGATGTGGGTCCCAGGGCTCGAGGCCACGTACACGGCTGCAGGCCGGCCTCCTCCACCGCTGACACGGAATCTCTGCACCCAGTGCCACGCTGGGAAGGGTGGTGGCCACACCCTCTGCCGGGGGTGGGGGGACGCTGTGAGGAAGGGTGCTGGGGCCTCTCCGGCATCCCGGATCAAAAGTCCCCTCCACTTGGTCACCCCAGTCACTCCACCGTCACCCAGGGGAGGCAGGGGTGATGCCTAGCCTCACCCTCCCTGGGGTCCAGAACCACACTTGGCTGAGCCCTCACCCAGCACGGACAAGGGGTCTGCTTGCTTAGCCGCTCTGCTCGCCCTGCTGGGAGCCCTGGGCCTCCATCAGCCTGCAGGGCCGTAGGGTTCACCACCCGGCTCCCCTACAAGCTCCCCCACGGCCACCACGATCGCCCAGTGGCCTTTGCTCTGACTGACGCCCACCAGAGACTCAAACAAAGACTATGTCTCATACAGACTCGCTCCCGAACACCAGTCCTGCCTCTGACCCAGCCGGCTGAGCCCCTCCCCAGGGTCCAGAGGGGACCCTGAGGGCTGTTTCCAATCCCTGGTGGTCACTGAAGGCCGTAAGGCCTCGCGTCGGGGGTGCCGGCACCCCAGCTATGTCCCCAGCTGGGCCCTGGGGTTCTGGCGTGGCTAAAAGGAGACGGGTAAGTTCACAGCATCTTAGGGGATTCTTGTAGATGCCAGGAGAGCCAAGCAGGTATGTGTCTCCCTGACCCAGCCCTAAGACAGGCTTTCTGAGCTGGCCACTTGAGGAAAACCTGCCCTTCCATTAAGGGAAGCGGGCAATAGGCCAACGCCCAGGAATAGGATGTGAAGCCGCGACCAGGGTCACGGGGACAAGGGCAGTGCAGTGAAAGCTCGGAGTGGGTGCTGGATGGAGCTCTCCAGGGAGGGGCCGGCGGTGGGAGGAAGGGCCAGCCTGGTGACCTGTGTGTCGCGGGCCAGCATCCTGGCTTCTCTGGGGCATTTTCCACTTTGCTTTTCCCCGGGCCCATGTCCCCACTGCTTGTTGTCAGGGAAAGTGGCAGGCCACCTGTGACAGTTCATTGTCAACTGGACCAGGGCACAGCCCCAGTGATTCTATCAAACGTGCGTCCAGGCATTGCTGTGAAGGTGTTGTTACCGACCAGGGTCCTTGGCCTCCTGTTTCAGTAGTGTGTCAACATGGTTCACATCTATGGTCAGTGAGGAGATTATCCTTTATCCTGTGGAGGCCCCTTATCCAATCTGCTCAAGGCCTTAAGAGCAAGTTTCCCAGAAAAGAAATTCTGCTTCAGGACGGCACCATAAACTCCTGCCTGAGTGTCCAGCCTGCAGGCCTGCCCTACAGCTTTCTGACTCACTAATCCCCAATTACAGGGACCAAGTCCTTAAAATAAATCTATTAACCTAGCTTTGCCTATGGGTGTAGCTATCTATCTATCTTTCTATCTATCCATCCATCCATCCATCTATCTACCTACCTACCTGCCCATCCATCTCCTATTGCTTTTGTTTCTCTGGAGAGTCCTGGCTGACACGCCGCCTGTGCCCCATGCACCTGGGGAGCCTCTCAGGAAAGAGAACACCCTGGACACTCACCAGAGCCTGCCCTCAGCTCCTGCCTGCTCTCCACTGGGCGTTGGCACGGTGCCCTTCTGCAGTGCCTCGTTCACTCCCCCAGGCAGCCACAGAGCCCCTGATCCTAGCCGCGGAGGCCAGGGTCCTTTGTCCTAGCCCTGTGTGAGGGGCAAGAACGTGAAAATGGCAGTGGCACCCAGGGCCAGGGGCCCAGTCTCTCCTTTGGATCAGTGTTTTCAGATGCTGAGCCCCCGCCTGACCTCCCCGAGCAGTGGAGGAGAGTCAGTCACTGTACTGTTTTCCGAAAGCCGGGGCCAGGCCCGTAACCGCAGCACCGCAGCCCAAGCCTGAAGCTCTGTGTGTGTGTGTGTGTGTGTGTGTGTGTGTGTGCGCGTGCTTGCACACACATACCTGTGCATTCAGGGCCCTTTGTGAACCGATCCCTTGTTCCAGCCTCATCCCACCAGGATCCCTATAATATGACCCCTAGACTTCTGCCTACCCACCTACTAGAAGGTTCCAGGCAACCCGCCTCTGAACCTTTGCACCTGCTGCTGCCTCTGCTCGGAGCAGCTGCCCTCCAGCCCGACCTGAGCCCACGGGTTGACCCCCATCTCTGGAGCCGTCCCCGGTCAAGGTAGGCTCTTCCCCACATGTGCCTCCTGACACACCCATCCCCTGTTGGACATCGTTGGCCCTTTAGGTATCTGAGTCACCCCACCAGCCTCTGGGCTCCAGGGCGACACACCCTGCCCCTTGCACCTGGGTTCGCCCAGCATGTAGCAGACCTTCCCCCCTCTCCCCTGGGGCTGCTGACCCAGTCCCTCACACTCCATTCAGCAAACACACATCTCTTGATGCTTTATTGATGGGATATTTGTCCTCGAAACAGTTTTTCATGTTTACTCATTAGCTTTGGCATTCCTAATAACATTCCTCCTTCAGATACTTTAATACCAAAAAATTAAGAATCAACGTCCAGAACAAAGGTTGGCTGAGATCGTGAGCCTAAAGGTGTTAGTTTAGCAAATTCCTCCGTGTCCAGCATACAAAACCACATGCGCCAGGGGCTCATACAATTTCTGTGAAAGAAATCAATGAAACAAAGTATCTAATTGACAATTACGTCTCCTCTGGAGGATGAAGAGTTTTTTTTCTTATTAACCCTTTCGCCCCACTCAAGTCGTGCTTTCCTCCACAATCCGAGCTGATGACTTTTTTTTTTTTTTTTTTGACGCTTTGACGATGAAGTTAATCCTGTTCCGCCTCCCCATCGAATCGGTTCCAGAGGGTGGGAGGCCCCCAGTGGGATGTTAACGACAAACATGACGAATTCCCACCCGCCCCGGTGTTGGGGAGCCCTTTCCTAATGGGGTCGGCGGGACGTGTGGCCGGACGCCCTCTCTGCCTCTCCACGCAGCTCCCGGCTCCTTCCGAGATGTGTGCGCACATGGGGAGGGGGTGAGGGATGGGCGGAGGGTCTCTGTCCACCCCTTCACCCCCTCACAGGCCCCTCCTGGAGGGCAGCAACCAATCGCTTGGGTTCAGCACCGACGTGCAAGGTCCTTCGAGACCTGGGCTCGTCCTTGCCACCTGCTCCCCCATGCCTGCCCCCCAACCCGGTGTGGGCTCTCTGGAGGCTCCACGTCCCCTCGTCTCCCTAAGGCGGGGAGCCCACCTAGCTCGGCCCCCTCTCCTTGTCCCTTCCGCACCCGGTGAACTCCCACTTGACCACAGCTCCTTCCAACCCCTTTCCTGAATCTTCCCCAGCCAGCAGGCGAGGGAGGTCCCTGTGCAGCCGGCCGCTGGCCCTTCCCTCTGTCCCAGCACATCCCGGGCCTGTCCATCCCCTGTAGGTTGAGGGCTCTCTGGACATGCGTCCGAGGCCCCTCTGCCGCCAACAGCCAGCCCAGGGGCCGCCGGGAACAGTACTGGCTGCAAGAGCATCCTTGTGTGCTCTGCGCTACCCGCAGGTGTCCCAGCAGCCCCGGGCGGGGACGCTCCTCCCTGCTCTGTAGACCAGGAAATGGAACCTCAGCCGTCAGGGTCCGGGAGCGAGTGAAGAGCCAAGCAGACTCGGACGCCCAGGTCTTCCTCCAGAGCCCGGGCTCCTACACCTTACGTCTCAAGGCCTGGAAGCCCGTGGGCGGGGGACAGGGCCGAGACAGCTTGGACCTTGGCCTGCAGCAAAGCTTGTGTAAAGGCTGCCCATCGAGGGTCATTCTGCAAAGCAAGACTTGTTTCTAGACCCGGAGGAAGGAGCCTCACTGCTGACCTGGCCAGCAGCACTGAGGGCCTGCCTCGTCTGCACATGCCTGCCCGGGGAATGGCCTCCTCCCAGCACCCACGCGCACGCGAGGGGACGGGACCCGCTCAGGCCTCCTGCAGGTGCCCGGTCTGCTTGCTGCATGACGGTGGGGGAGGGAGCCCAGCAAGCCTCTCCTAGGAGCACTGCTGCCCCTCCCCTACAAGGAAGGTGACGGTGACGTGGCCAGGATGCCCAGCCCGGTCCCATCACTTACAAGGGCCACATTTAGAACAAATTAGGGCCCGGGGGGCAGCCACGGGTCTGAGGCTTTTCATATGAATTCATGAACGGGGCCCTGGCAGCGTCCGGGGTTTAACTGAGAAGATCATCACAGGGGAGCACAGAAGCTCCGTACTCACGACGGGAGACGGCGTGGAACTGCTCTCTGGAATCTGAAGTGGGCTCCGTGAATCTGAGGAAGGTCTCTTCCGAGCTGTCTCTGACCCTGCAGGACCCCAACCTAGAGCTACAGAAACACGCCCCCAGGTCCCCAGCCTTTGTCTCAGCTGTTCCTTGGCCTGGAACTCTCTCCCCTTTGGCCCCTCCAGGGCTGGCCACCTCCCTCATCGAGGGCCAGCTCAAATGGCTCCTCCGGGGGAGGAATCCCTGACCGCCCGTCTGAAACACCACCTCTTGTCCCCTCCACCGTGGTCACCTGCCTTCTCCACTCACCACGCTGACGCCATAGATGTTCACACTCGAAATGTTCACCCGGCACCGAGCACCGCCGAGGGCTTGGGATGAAGCAGTGGGGCTAATGGGGTAAAGCATCAGTATTTCTTCTTTCAATGGGCTGTCTCCTGCATGGGCTCGTGAGCTCCGAGGGGCCGGGGCGCTCTGTTCAAGCGCTCAGTCCTGATGGTCCTCCTCCCGGCTCGGGGCCCGGCGCATGTGTCCCCACGCCTCTCTCCAGGAACATGACAACAGGCCCTCCCTCTGAGGCATCCTGTGGCTCCCTCAGCCCCAGGCAGACCAACTTCCCGCCCGGCTTGAGCCAAAGCCACCACGGCACGCCCGCGCACGTGTCCAGCCAGCCCCTACCTGCGCCTCAGCTCCCACCGCCCTCTGGACTCAGGACGGCCCCAAACGCTCCTGCCTTCTCTTTCGTGCCCAGGCTGTCCCTCCCCACCCAGACCCCCCTCCTGCAAACCTATCCAGAGACTTAACTCGGGTGCCACCTACCTACGGCGACCTCTGAGATCAGCGCAGGCAGAATAACTTAAAAAGCTCAGCTGCCACTCAATCAGCACCTAAAATAATCACGCCCTCTCCGAATACCTTAGGGATGGACCCTCGTTATGGCTCCAGTGAAGTACGAGGCAGCACCTCGGCCTGCAGTTGAGGAAGAGGAGGCCCAGAGAGGTCGGGGCTTGTGTCCTGAGCCACACAGCCCTGAGCTGCTCGTCTGAAAGCCGTCTGCCCCCGGCCTCACTCCCGCCCCGGCTCCCTGCCTGGATGGCTTCTACTCTGCGTCTCAGGCAGCCCTGGTCACACCCCGCTGTGTCTGTCACTTGGTGTCTGCTCTTTCCCAGACACGGCTATAAGCCCCCTGAGGGCTGCACCCTGTCTTAGTCTCCTTTTAAATCCCAGCACTGCCTGGTCCAGGGGCCAGGAAAGAGCACACGTGCCAACGAATGGGATGCCCCCAGGGGACTAGAACACAGGGTGCCTCCTACTCATACGAGAACTCCTGCATTTTCTCCTCTTATAACAAGACTGGGGTGGGAAAGTGGATGGATAAGAGAATCGGAAAGTGGATGGATGGATGGATGGATGGATGGATGGATGGATGGATGGATGGGAGAATGAATGGATGGGCAGTGAATGAGTGGATGCGTGGGTGGGAAGGTGGATGCAGAGATACGGTAACTTGCTGTGTGACCCTGAGCCACTCCCTTAGCCAATCTGAGTCCCATGTATTCATTTGGGGAAAAGAGATGATAAGGCCCAGGAGGAGAAGGAAAGGTTTTTCCCTCGGCCACAAACCTGCCCGGGGAAGACTGGCCCCCCTAGTCCTGTGACTTCAGTTCATCTGTCCCCCTCCTTTGTGACCTCTGACCTCCTCTATTTTTCTTTTCAGTATGGCTGAACGTGAGGACCACTGTCTGATAATAGCTGCCTCCCTTTCTCTGATCACAAACTCTGGCTGGGACACTAATCTCACCTCCCCGCCAGACACCAGGTGGGAGATTGTTTTTTAAAAGCGCAGCAGTGTGAAAGAATGAAATTCCTCACAGGGTTCTCAGCCTTGGCTGCATATGGGATCACATGGGGAGCTTTTTAAACAGACACGGGGGCTCCACAGCAATCCAATTTACTCAGAATCTCTGGGGGTGGGGTCCAGGCTCGTAATTTTTAAAGCATCCCCAGAGACTGGGGACCAACTGACTAGAGACTCGGCAGCCCTCGGCAGCTGGAAGAAAGCGACAAACTAGACGGGCATTTTGAGAGCAGAACGTGTCTGGATAAACAAGACTCCTCCTGGAGGGTCTGATCCATCACCTCCTGCCCTCCCAGAAGTCACCCAGGGAGCCCGAGGGAAGAGACGTGAACCGCACAATTTGCACTCAGGGTCCGTGCCAAGCCAGCTGTGGCTTCTCAGAGTGCTGAAGCTCTTGGAGAAACAATCCTCGTCTGGGAGATTAATCACGAGATCTCTGTCTCTGTCATCCTCTTTTCAGTTCCTTGCTGTGACCTTCATTATCTTCATCACCATCACCATCATCATCGTCATCATCATCATCACTGCCATCACCATCACCATCATCACCATCACCATCATCACCATCATCATCACCATCATCATCGTCACCATCACCATCACCACCATCATCATCATCACTGCCATCACCATCATCACCATCATCATCACCATCATCACCACCATCATCATCATCACCATCACCATCACCATCGCCATTGCCATCACCATCATCATCACCGCCATCACCATCACCATCATCACCGCCATCACCATCACCATCACCATCATCACCGCCATCACCATCACCTTCATCATCGCCATCACCCATCACCATCTACATCACCATCATCATCACCATCATCATCATCGCCATCACCCATCACCTTCAACATCACCATCGTCACCATCACCATCATCATCACCATCACCATCACCATTGCCATCACCATCATCATCACCGCCATCACCATCACCATCATCACCGCCATCACCATCACCATCACCATCATCATCGCCATCACCCATCACCATCTACATCACCATCATCACCATCACCATCATCATCGTTGACATCACTGCCATGTCTAACATTCATTGTCAAATTCTGTGCTGAATGCTTCCTTGTTGTTCCTCACATCTGCCCTCACAACAACTCTTCAAGATACTGCAGTTTATTTCCCCTATTTTTCAAATGAACACATGGTGGTTCAGAGAGGTTAAACAACTTGCTCAAGGCCACACAGCCACGGGATGGTAAGGTGGGGATTTGGATGCAGGTTTGCCTGACACCCAATTTGGTGCTTTTCATGGGAAGGGGAAGATGTCAAGACCCAAACTCCTGAATGCCCAGGAACAGCCTAGCCTTTCCCTAATCGAATACCCCCACAGGGCTGACAGTGAGAGTCTCTCAAGGTCGAAGAGACAATTAGAATCCAAACAACCAACTGAGACTAGGCAGTGCATTTCAACTGAGGAAGATGAAGTTGGGTGAGGAGAAAAGCAAGGCCCTGCTCTTGCGTTGTGTAAGTTCATTCATGCATTCATTCATTCATTCATGTATTCATGCATTCCTGCATTCCACAAACCTTCCCAAGTGCCCCCCACCCCTGCATCCAGAACCACGAGGCCACTCCGGCTCTCACATGGGCAGAGGGTAACTCCAACCCGTGATGCTTATACATGGTCTTTTTGCAGAGCGGACTCCTGAAGTCATTCTGGAACACCTGCTCTATTCCAGTCCCCAGGCTGGTCCCAGGGATACTGACGTGACTGGGACGAGGATGAGGGAGATAAAGCAGCTTAAGGGCAGCCATGCGCAAAAGGCTTTGGGCGCCATGGGGCAGTGAGGCCAGTGCGACGCGGTGCAGGACTTGGCCACCATACACAGGGCTGCAACCCGAGGCTACGTTAACAGACACAGCTCTGTAGCTAGAAGGAGTGTGGGTCGTCCCACTGGGACCTGGGCTATTCACACAGAAGCCTCGTGACCAGTGACTGGGGAGAAGCGGACCTGGAGCATGTTCACAAGAGGGTGACAGAGTTATCTGGGGACAGAGATCCATGCCCTGCGGTTGAGATGGAGTCAGGTGTGGGAGCTGGGCGGGGGTGGCATGAGGGGCACAGACCTCGCTTCTGAAGCCAGGAGGGCACAGCCTTACACAGGAGCCCACCCTTCACGAATCCGGTAGGCATCTCCGATGTCGGGCGCCACTCGCCTGGAGCAGCCAGGGCCCCATTAGCAGGACAGACAGCCAAGTGATGGAGTCACCCAGGGAAGATGCACAAGGGTCCCTGTGCTGGCAAAGGTCCCGAGGCCACGGCAGCCAGGGCGTGGTGGTCTCCTCATCTCAGGGGGTTGAGAAAAAAGAATGATGCATCCGAATTTCCCTGGGGGAAAATTCCAGTCTGCTGTTGCCATCCCTGGCAAGGGCCACGCAGATGATGGTGGCAGTGTGGGGTGACAAGTCACTCGGCCACACTTGGCGGCTTCTAACAGCAGCACGCAGGCCCTGTGGATCACCCAGACTGCCATCCAGATGCCCAGGGGCCTGTGTCACCTGATGCAGCCCAGAGAGCTGCAGTTGCCAGCACCTGGACGGGAGCCAGGCTGGCTGGGGCAGGGACCCCAGATGCTGGGGTGACACTAAACCATGCCACCATGTCCTCCATCCATGAAGCCTTGGGCACCCACAAGCCTCACACATCTCCAGAGGGAAAGGCAACAGCGTGTTCCCCGCGCCCCCTGCACCTTTCAGACCCTTCCCAGTCGGCGCTCTGTCCAGACACACCCCAAAGAGAAGCCAAGTGATGGTGTCTGGCCAGGGTCCTGGGCCCTCCTAGGGTCTCTGCCTCACCAGACCCACAGCCCACCTGGGGGCTGGCTTCAGGGGTCTGCTCAGAGCCCCCTCCCCAAAGCTGTGCTTCCAGACTCTCCCCACGAGCCTTTGTCCACCAGCAGCCAGAGGGATTTTACAGACACGATTCCACTTTGGGAAATGGGATGAATGTAGGTGGGCGGTTAGGTGTATCAAAGAAGATGCAATTTCCCTAAACTGTTCACTAAGCTGCCCCCAACCTCCCCTGCCCCCGCACAGTCCCAGACCACATCTCCCAGACCCCCTCGCATGAGGTGTGGCCAAGTGACTGAGCCCTGGCCAGGGGGATGGGTGCCACTCCGGACTGGGCCATTAAGTCCCCCACCCTCGCCCCCTTCCCCAGGACCTCGAGGACCTCGAGAAGGGCAGGGGAGCCACAGGATGGAAGGAGCCTGGGCCCCTGAATGACCACAGGGAGTAGAGCCCAAGGCCCCACCCACCCCACAGGCCACGTCAGGCTGGGCAAGGGCAGGAAGACACCTCCAGGTTGGGGATTGTTGGTTAGAGCAGGTAACACCCTGAGACAATGTTTGGCTTCATGTCCCTGTGAAAATATCCGGAGGAAGGTTCCCCGTGTGGAGAGCAGCGGTCTCCCACCAGCGAGATCTGGGGCCATTTAGTTTTAATTTCTAACAAACCGGACTCTGCAGTTTGACTTCCAGCCCTGGCCCTACCCTGGCCTCTCTGAATCTCAGTTTTCCTCATCTGTAAAATGGGAACAAGAGAGAACCCCTCCCATCCTCAGGACTATCATGCAGTGACCCTGTGACTGTTTAGTTCCAGAACAGGCGCTGCTAGTAAGTCATGCTTTCTGCTTGACTTGTTTTCTATCTTTGTCTACAGAGATCATATATTAGCCCTATTTAAAAATGCATAACTGTTAGAAGGAGTGAAGCCTCTATCTTTGGCAAGTGCGATTAAAGGTGAATCTTTTTCTTGTCAACATTTCTTACATTTTCTATAAAGACTCTGTTTTTATAAAGGAGAAAAAAACAAACTTTAAAAAAAATGATGAATGCATCTGTAGCACAGCCCGCTGGGGAGGGGAGACGTGTCACTACAAACGTCAAAATCAGCAGAAACAAGAACACGCCATGCAGCCCAGCTCCTCCCACCGGCTCCCCATCCCCACCCCCCAGCAGACTCACCGCCTCCCTGTACTTGACCCCATGTTCCACCACCTGGCTGCGGAATGAAGCCACATCACCACGCATTTTACACTGTAAAGAAACCTGCAAGATTTGTACTGTTCTGCTAAATTAAGAAGAAAAAGTATTAGCAGCTCAAAGGAGAATCGCAACCACGAAGATTAAATATTTATGCCCTGGGGACTCTTTGGGGCTAAATGTAGGAGAACATTCCAGACACTGGGAAAGCTGAAACTAGCCTCATTTCACCTTCGCAAAAGTCCTGTGAGGGGGCGTTTTTAGTCCTCCTTTTACAGACAGGTCAGGTAACTTGGCCAGGACCCCCAGGACCTGGGGCAAAGCCCCCAAGGGCTCCCTGGACCTCAGCCCGAAGTGAGGGGGAGCCAGGGGATGCCCAGGGCGCTGTGGGACCGGCTGCCCACCTCTCCCCTCCCCAGGCGCACGCTTGGGCTCCTCCCCCCTCTGCACCAGGCCCTACACCTGCCGGAGTTCCAGAAAGTCTGGGTACCGGAGGAAGTTTAGGGTGGGCTTTCATTCTGTTTTTCATTTGTCATTGATTTCAATGGAGATGGTCCCAGCGCACTGTTTCTTGGGGTCCCTATGAATGTGTGTCCCCCCAGTTCCACCTCTCACCACCACTGAATGGATACAAACATCCTAAAATAATCCATTCTTGAGGCAACACATACCTTCCCAGATGACAAATCTGACCACAGCCCTCCTCTGCTTAAAATCCTGCTGAGGCTCCCCCTGCGGTCAGGACTCGGCCTTGGCTCATGGTTACCTCGGTATTCAAGGCCTCTCATTGGCTGCTCTCTCCTTATTTCTCCCTCCACTCCATCCAGCCTACTCCTCACCCACATGCCTCTCCCATTTCCCTGAATAGACCACGGTCCCTCAGGCACCCTGAGCTCAGGCTGCGCCGTCTCCTATAGCACCCGATTTTCCCCCCAGTGAACTTCTATTCATCCTTCAATGCCCATCACAAAAGACCCCACCCGTCCCACTCCCATGGTGGCTTCTCTGACTCCCTCAGCTAGTCAGCAGCTCACACACGAGGGTTTGGGCAGGTTCTGTGGTTGGATCCCAGCACTATGACATCACATGATAGTGAAGCTGTCTGGGTTCAATTCTCTCCTCTAGACTGGAAAGTTCTGGATTGTAAGGATTTATCCCATTCACTGTGACATCTCCAGCTCTTAGCTTACTTCTGGCCAGAGGAGATGCTCAATGCACGCTTCTTGAGTGCAATAATCGAATTAATTAATACTGTGATTCACAACTGGTTCCAAAAGCCAAATCAAGAAATAAGACCCTCTTGCCGCTTCTCGTTCTGCGTCCTGAGACCCACCGGCACGGGGGTTCAGGGTGGCCCGTTTGAAATCACAGCCGCCCCACACCCTGCTCGCTGCTGCTGTATCTAGGTTCTCAGTGCGTCCACTGGGAAACCAACGTCATGCCAGTCTGGTGCACATCAGTATGCAGGCGGCGCAGGCCTCCTGCTGAACAATTAATCAGTCCATCTGTATGCGCTGCGCTCTGGGACCGCGAACTAGCGGCACTGCCCTCTCCCCAAATCCACCCAACTTTCCTCCCCACTATTTCCAAATTCAATAAGCACAAATCACTGATCTAACTTTTTCCCAAAGTTAAAGAGCAAATTGCTTGGCCGGCTCCAATGTCTACTGTCTTAACAGGACGTGGGGAAACAGCAAAGCCTTTATGAGTGGATCGGGGTTTGTCCCCAGAGGCCCTTGAGCCGGGCCCCCCACCCAGGGAGATCAGATAAAACTCACACCTCCACTCTGGGAAGGAAACATTTACTACGCACCTACTATGTGCCGGTGTCTCTTTTTAAAATACATGAGTGGGGCTCCAGGGAAGCCAAGTGACTGTCCTTCCTCCCACCCCCAAAGCTGCACACCTGGAATATGTCCAGGATTCAGATCTAGGGCTCTGACATCAGGGCCCCATTTGCTTTCCACTAACAGGCCATGTGGCAAATCCTATCAACGTGGGACTGAATTCCCCAGAGCCCTCGTTGATTCCTGCCATCACTCACTCAGAAGGGCTCCCCAGCCCCAGTGTGGCAGTCAGAGTTGGCCTGGGGGCCCCACCCCTGCCCCTCGCTCCCTGGGTTATATAAGGTCAGCGACTCAGTTTCCTCACCTGTGCAATGGGGCTAAAGACAACAGGACCTCCCAGGAAGGGTGGTGGTGAGTGCTGCATGAGAAGCACTTAGAAGCGTGCCTGGCACAGAGTGAATGCCCGGTACATGCCATCATTATCCATCCACTGGACAACCACCGGGCAGCTGCAAGGTGCTAAGCAAAGTAGGCACCGGGGACCAGCCAACCTCCCATATTCATTTAACTCCTCCTATGCACCAGACCCAGAGCTGGGTCCTGAGGTCACCGAGTCCTGTCCTTGGAGAAGGTCATGCTGGGCAGCAGAGGGCACCCTGGAAACAGACCCCAGTCACATGCGTGCCGAGAATGTACGTGGCCTCCCCAGTGGGGCCGCGAGCCGAGGATTTTGATCCAATCATCAACACAACATTTCTGGAGTGTAGACCACGTGCTAGGTGCTCTGCCTGTTTTCACCTGGTCTCCTGACGTCAGGGATCCCCAACCCACCAATCGGCCTGGAAGAAGCACAGAGAACACTCCAGCACTCTTAGTCCTACCCCTGCCCCCGCAGCTCATCTTTAGATCTCGTGCTGTCCTTCTCCCCATTCCACAGGTGAAACAACTGAGGCTCACAAATGTAAGTAATTTGCTCACAGCCCTAAACTGACTCCAAATGTTCCCCACCCGCCTGCCCTTCATAGGGCGCCTGGTGGGAGAGCTGGCCCCTGGTGCAGCCTCAGCAAATGCCAGCCCCTGCCCTTCCTGCGGTTTCACAGTTTTCACCTGAAGCTGGGCGCCAGCAGAGGGGGAGCCAGTGAACACACACTCTCTGAGTGTCACCCCGGGCATCCTCTCCGTGGCACTCGTGCGGTGGCTTTTCTTGAAGGTTTGGTTTTATTCCTCGGAGCTTTGGGCCTGGAGACAGCTGGGTCTGATGCGGTGACTGTCAGACTCGAGCTGCGTCCAGAGGCCACAGGACAGCCGGGGATCCGAGTGATGAGACCCCAGCTTGCGCCATCGAGAACAGGGAGAGTCGGACTGGGCTTGTCTGGCAAGAAGCCACAGTCCGACTGGTGCCATTAAAAATCCAAGCCCCTCTTCCTGATCCTGCTCCACCCCACCTCCGGGGAAGAGGAGCGAGCACAGCAATGTTCTGGAATGTTCTCAGTGCCCTGCTCAGAAGCCTGTGTCTTTGCTCACTGCCACTCTTCCTCTCTCGGAGGAAGCACGAGGTGGACCCTCCCTGCACCGTCCTGGCCTCTAGCCCTTGGCCCAGAGCCTGGCCGTGGAGGATTGGTGAGCAGAACCGACCACCTGTACCTGCAAGCCCAACACTGGGCTCTTTCACAGCCGCCGGTGACGTAATCCACAGATCTCTCTGGCTAGATGGGTGTCAACGACCCCACTTTACAAATACAAAAACAGATGCTTTAGGAAAATACAACACATTCGGGTAATGAGTGCAGGTGCAGTGTTCATACCACAGCGCGGCAGGTCGTGGAAACACCCGCGCCTTTGCCACGCGATGTCACAGCCCCTACATAAAGGCAAGTCTCTTCCTCCACCTGCATTCTGCATCTGAGAGGCACGCGGCCCGGTCCTGCCTGCTCCCCGGGGACAGAGTAACTTAGCTGATCAGCAACTGACCGCAGATGCCTGGGTGAGCTCAGCCCAGAGTGCTAACCTCCAAGGTCAGCTGTAGAAAGGGTTGTTTTTAAAGCCCCTAAATTTGGGAGTGGTTTGTTACACAGCAAAAGCTAACCAGCACACACAATTTTCTCATTCCAAAGCCCCCTCTTTGCACTACACCATGCTGTTTCCTGACAGTCCCAAAGCATCAGGAGGCCAAGAAAGCAGCTTTATTCACATCCACCAAATGTGCATTCCTCTCCCTTTGTTTGTAAGTGGCTTTGCATATTACTGCATGCACTCCACATGGAAACCCTCTTTCCTGAGAGTTTGTGAGGCCCCACTTCACAGATGAGGAAACTGAGGCTTGGGAGGGGTCCACATTAGCAAGTGGCAGAGTCAAGATGTGGCTTCAACCACCAAGCTCACACCCCAGGATCCCCTCGCGTATCTTCCCTCCCCCCAACCAAGGCCCAGCCTCCGAGCATCTAGGAGAACCAGGGGTGGGGACGGACACCAAAACCACAAAGGGTTAGGGCCATGGCCTAGGAGATTTCTAGCTGGTCCTACTTGTCTAGAGGACACATTTGGTGTTGTTGGTGATCCCAGCCATCTGTAAACCTATAACACCTGCCACTTACACAACCCAGTACTCGTGCCAGGGTGAGGTCCCCTCCCTCCCGGGGAGGACACTGGGCTAATGGCCCCTCGGTTCTCACTCAGCTGAGACAGGAGGAATCCAGGCCCAGCGCATGTGAGGAAGGCGCCCTGAGCTCCAAGCCTCTGCAGCTTACTGAGGTGTGCGACCCCAAGCAAGGTGCTTCACCCCTGGCTGGACGCCCTCACCTGTGAAATGGGAACCAGACTCTCTTGCCCTGTATCTGTGCAAATCAGATGAGGATGTAGATAGCCTTTTATATACTAACAAGTGTGGTTCTCTAACAACAGAAAAACAAACAATCCGATTAAAAAATGGACAAAGGACTTGAATAGACATTTCTCCAAAGAATATATACGAATGGCCAATAAGCACACGAAAAAGTGCTGGACATCACTAATCATCAGGGAAAGGAAAAACAAAACCACAATGTGATACCACCTCACTGCTCTTAGGATGGCTCCTCTTTTAAAAAAAAAGAAAAAAGAAAACAATAAGTGTTGGCAAGGATGTGGAGGAATTGGAAACTTCGTGCACTCTTGTGAGAATACAAAGATATTCCCTGGATATATACCCAGAAGAATTGAAAGCAGGGTCTTAAAGAGATATTTGCACACTCACGTTCATAGCAGCATTGTTCACCATGGCTGAAACGTGGAAGAAACCCAAGTGTCCATTGATGGATGGATAAGCCCAATGTGGTCTATGTAGACAATGAAATATTATTCAGCCTTAAAAAGGAAGGAAATCCTGTCACATGCTACAACACGAATGAAAGCTTGAGGACATTGTGATCGGTGAAAGTAGCCAGTCACAAAAAGTCAAATATGATTCCATTTATATGAGGTCCCTGGCGGAGTCAAACTCAGAAAGTAGGACGGTGGGGACTGGGGGCTGGGCGAGGGGGTGGGGAGTGAGTGAGTGATGGAGACAGAGATCATTCACTCACTCCCCAAAAGAGTTCTAGAGATGGATGACCGTCCCTCAGGGAAGCTTCCAGAGAGAGAGGCCTGGGCTGTGATTGGAGGATACTTGGGGAGGGTCGGGCCGTGGGACCGGATGGACAACGCAGCCAGGGCCGGTGACCCGGACTGGAGGGCGGGGTTGCCTGGCAGGGGCAGGGTGAGGAGAGACCCCTGGGGCCCTTAGGGCAGTGCCGCTCCCACGGCGGGGTGTCCGGACTCACCCGAGGGTCTTGTGCAAAGGCGAACTCCAACAGGGCAGGTGTGGGCAGGTTCTCAGACCGCATTTGGGGTAGCAGGGGTTTGGAGAGCTAAGCAGGGGTAGAGGCGCCACACCCAGAATGCCCTCCCTGCCCAGCTTTTGGCTCCGACCCCGGAGGAGGCCAGCGGGCCCCGGAAGGGCCTCAGCAAAGACGTCTGATCACTGGCTTAGCTCCTGCACCAGTGGGGTCGCCAGTAGGAGCCTCGGGTGTGTGACAATATTAGAGCTCCATTTCACATTTTATCTCGCCTCTGAAAATTTCTATTCTGAGCATAATTTCATCACATCCATAAAACCCTAGTTCAGGAATTAGAGCCCATGTCCGTCGTGGATGTTCCACCTTTTTCCTAGTGATCACGTAGAGTCTGCGGCCGCCATGCAGAGAAGGAATGGCCAGGCCGGCGGCCCAGAGGCCAGGGGGAAGCTAGGCCACTTAGGGGTGGTGGGTGAGGCCGAGCCCAGGCAGAGAAAGTCAAGGTGTAGGGAGCGCAGAACTGGCCCTAGTTCTTGGCTTTAACCGCTTCTTTCACATTCAGACGTGAAGTAAGTCCCTTTAGAGTAGGGGAAAAAACCAACGGCAGTAATTATTTTATTAAGGACCAGGGAATAATGAATAATTTACTTTGCAGAAAGGATTACACCACTGATTGAATCTCCACGTCCTCAGGCCTGACATTACCTTCTCTCCAATTTCTTTTGACATTTCTGGCGGAGGGTCCGGGGCGGGGGGTGGGGGGCGCCCTCAGAAGCTTCCGGCACACTTTAGCTCTGCCTCTGGGGTGGGCATTCCTGACACTCCCCTGGCGGGAGGTGCCCAGAAGGGAGAAGAGGAGGCTGGAGAGGGCGGAGTGGGGAGAGAAACAAAGTCTTTACTTGAAACGTGGTGCCTTTTCTCAAGCGTGGGGACGTGAAACATTTCAATAACTCAGCCGCGTATACTGAATGCAGCGCCCTAGGCCTCGGGAAGGCCAAGGCGAGTTCTTAGCGGGGTCGAGGCCGGCCGCAGTCAAAATACAGCCTCAGCTGGACCAGGATGGGGGATGCAGGATGGGGGATGCGTCAGTTACTCCCAGATCCGAACATCCAGCCAAGTGGTCTTACCTTTCCCACCAAATTCCCGCTCACAAGAAACGAATCTTGCCCAATCTCGATTACACAGCTCTCCGCGTGTAATTCCGACAAGTCTGTGGTTATTCCCACAGACACGGAAATTCATTGTGTCGCTGAGCTGCCCAGATTGCCGCGAAGGGCCCTGGATGCGGGGGCACGACAGGGCTTGTTAAAGCCAAAAGGGAAAAGTGCTTTTGACGTCGCATGTAATTTAATATAAATCGGACCCTTTATGGGAGTCTGGGATTCAAGCTGCAACTTCAGGCTGTTTTTCCACCGTGGGGCAGCTCTGAAGGGTGGGGCTGGCCCCCAGCTGTCTGGGCCTCAGATGGTGCATGGGGGTCTCGCGGCTGCACTGGCCACAGACTGGGGGCTGCTGCTTAGTGCCCAGGTGGGTCCCGGCGGAATCAGTGCATGAAGTGCCCTGGGATGCGTGCGCTGTGCCTCCCTCCCTCTGGGGGTCTGAGATTAATCAGCCCCCACCGGGTAGGGGGGAGGCTGGGCTCCAAAGACAAGAATGATGCAGCGTGTAAGTGTCAACACCCACCCGGCTCTGGAAACCCAGAGGAGGGTGTGTCACCAGGTGGGCGGAAGGGGGTGGGGCACGCGCCTTCGGAGGGAGGATATTCACGCAGCTCAGTGCAGACAGAAAGCGAAGGCCAGAGCCACCGGCCTTTCTTTCCACCTTCCTGGACATGTGAGGGAGCCCCTCTGAGCCTCAGTTCCCCCATCTGTAAAATAGGGGTGATAAGCACGTGTCCTCCTTGCTTCTGGCACCCAGCGCAGTGCCTGGCACACAGCAGACCCACGGGAGATGTTTGTTGAATGAATGAACGACTGTTGGATGGGTTGAAGAGGCTCACTTACAAATGAGCCTGACTCGGGGGTGGGGGTGGGGGTCCAACGAGAGCAGCTCTGGGTCGCTGAGGTAAAAGGGTCCTAGAAAAAGCCCTTGAAGTCGCATGGTCGGCCTCGTGGGGGGTGTTTCCTATCAAGGATGGCAGTGAAGCCAGAACTGGAGCATGGATCCGAGAGAGCACTTTACACACTGGAAGGGTCCGCACAGGGGGAGTCTGGGGTCCCTGCTGTCGCAGCAGGAGTGTTTCTGCTGAAACAGGCCCGGGAGCACTAAGGCGTGTGCTTGACCCCCTGCTGGACACGGGGACCCACTTACAACAATGATTCGGGCTGGACGAGGAGCCCAGGACATCCAGGAGGAAGGGCCGTCTCTGGCCCGTGGACCTTGGTCTCCCCACTCAGGGTCCTTCTGGGCATCTGCTCGGTGCGTGTTTGCTGAGCAAGGGGGCAGGGGTGTGGGAGGTGGTCTTTCCCGTGTGGCTGAACACGGATGTGGAAAGCTGGCTGGGGGGACAGGCCGCTGGGGAACTTCAACAGGACTGTCTGTGCAGATTCATCCTTCCTCAGGAATCTCTCCTGCTCCTCTGAGGCCGGATGCCCCGAGAGGTAAGAGGCTGGTGAGGTAACACGGGTGCCGGCTCCACAGGGCGGGGCCCCACCAGGTTGTCTGTGTGAGCCTCTGGGTGTCTGTATGTCCGCGAGGCATGCCCGTCTTCCTTTCGGTCAATTTTATACAGACCAAATACAGATAAGACACAGACCAAAGGAGACTGGGTAAGTCGGCCTAAAATACAAATTGTACGTGTGTTGGACCTTTCCCGAGCACGCCCACACAGAGACAACAGTGCTTTAGCCTCGTGCAATGGGAGGTTCTGGGAGCTGGTGGTGCAGCTGGGAGGCCCCTGGGGAACATGTTAGCGTAGCCTCCAGACTCTCCGTGGACATCCAGGGTAAGAAAATCCGTCTCAGGGCTTCCCTGGTGGTGCAGTGGTTGAGAATCTGCCTGCCAATGCAGGGGACGCGGGTTCGAACCCTGGTCTGGGAAAATCCCACATGCCGCGGAGCGACTAGGCCCGTGAGCCACAATTACTGAGCCTGCGCGTCTGGAGCCTGTGCTCCGCAACAAGAGAGGCCGCGACAGTGAGAGGCCCGCGCACCGCGATGAAGAGTGGCCCCCGCTTGCCACAACTAGAGAAAGCCCTCGCACAGAAACGAAGACCCAACACAGCCAAAATAAATAAATAAATGAATAAATAAATAAATAAATGAAAAACCAAAAAAAACCCCTAAGCTCTCTAGCTCAACCTTTCAACCCCAGTGTTCACTATGCATCTTTAAAAAGAAAAAGAAAAAGAAAAAGAAAATCCGTCTCAGTCTCATAGGTCGGTCCCGGGTGAGCAGCGTAGAGTCAGGGAGCCTCTGGGGCAGCCCTGGGCTGGGACTCACGCTGGGGGGGGGACTGCAGTCCCCTGATGCCAGCCTGCAGTAGGGACCCCAAGGAGGAGGGCCAGGCCTGGAGGGCAGTGGTGTTGGCAGCCCAGAGGGGAAGCCTCGTGCTTCTGGGGACGGGCAGGAGCTCAAGGGCAGCCCAGTGTGTGGGCTGGAACGGGAGGTCCTGGTCCTGCCTCCCTGACGCTGAGAAGACAAGACCCCTTGAGCGTCCGTCCCCATCTCAGAGTCGGGCGAGCTAGGCCAAGCTTCTTGCCACGTGAGGGCCCTCAGGGACGGCATGTCCCTCACGAGCTGCCGAGATGCAGGACAGGAGTTGTGCGGCACAGGTCCTCTTGGATTCTGGCACTGCGCTCCTCAGCATGGGGACCCCAAGATGCCACTGCCCCAGCTCCCACGGGCCAGCCCAGGGGTCTGCTGGCTAGCAGAGGGCACTGGCGCCCCAGCAGGCTGCTCAGACCGTCCTCCCCCAAACTCACCGAGCACCCAGGAGGGAGAGTCCGCAGGGCCCCTGGGTCACAGCTGATGAGGTGGAGGAGCGCCGAGCACTGCGCCTGGCACCCCACAGCACCACGGCCTCCCTCCACACCCCCCCACGAGCTGGGACGCTGAGGACACCAGGCCCTGCACGGCGGCTCCGCGCGGCGGCATCGACACGAGTGGAGGACGTGGCCCCTCCGCCCTGTCTGCTCTGCCCAGGCTCCTGGCTGCTGCTCGCCCCCCTCCATCCCCGCCAACCCAGAGGCCGAGGCGCCCTGCCCCGGCGCTTCTCCCCGAGTGGACGGCCACTGGCTAATGTCCGTGATGTGACCAGTTGGCATCACACAAACCCCAAGGCTCTGGAACCCAACCAGGCCATGTCCCTGGATACCCCAGCCCTGTCCTGTCCCCTCTACTGCCCCAGAGGGTGACAGAAAAGGGGCTGGCCCTGGGGAGGCTCATCCAGAGGTGGGACACTTGAGGCCATGCTGGGAAGTCAGATGCCCCAGGACAGCTGCCCCCGGGAACTCAGAGTACAGAGCCTTGCCCCAGGGGCCAGGTGGCACTGCGATGGCAAGGCTCGGATCTGACCCCACTGTGGCCCAGTCCAATGTCACACAGTCTGCACTGCACGTCTCGAGGTGAGACCCTGGAGGGCGTCCACTTTCAAAACAATGCTGAGGAAGAGCAGGCTTGCTGCCTAGACAGTGGGGAAGCTTCCAGGGCTTTGCCTTAGAGCCCCCCAGACTCGTTGCCAGCCCCTCCATATACCCCCTACTAATCCATTACTCGGACCCTGTACTCCACAGGCCAGAACCTGTGTCCTCCCCCCAGCAGGCTGGTCTGTCCACCTCCATGCCTTTGTACATGCAGTCCCACCTCCATCTCCTGCTCATCCTTCAAGGCTTTGGGTAAGTATCACCTCCACCAAGAAGCCTCCCAGGCAGGGCCCATTGTCCTGGTGCTGGGGCTCCCCTTGGCCCAGCCCTGAGCCCTGGGCTGGTAACACGGGTGCCGGCTCCACAGGGTGGAGGTGCCAGAAGCAAGGAGGACATGTGCTTATAACCCCAAGACGGTGGGCTCCCCTTGGGCCAGGACCACGTCTTGGCCATCTGACCCAGCACTGCCCAGCCCAGACCTTGGAGGAAGGAGGCTCAGGTCACATGTGATGAATGAATAAGTGAAAATGGAATCATACCACATCAGTCTCGCTTATCAAAGGATTTTAACAACCTTTAAGCTGTAGGACCCTTTGTCCCAAATAAAGTCTTACCCAGAAGCTCATGTACCGGAAATGAAGTAGATGAAAGTGAGCTGCTTGGCTTGAGGACAAGAGGGACATGAGCAGAATTCAACCTGGCTTCCCCTCATCCTGCTCAGCTCAGTGGCCCCCAAAGGGCTCAGGGGAGCACAGCTGGGAAACTACTATGGGAACGTGTAAGACTGGCTCAGTATGCAGCCTTCCCTCGCTCAACAACATTCAATATCTCCCCAGTACCCACAGTGCCTTGTCCTCGCCTGCTGTCCACAGCTCCCACCCTCCGACCTCAAACTTCCCTACCAGCCCAGCACCGCAGCCCCACATGCCCTGCCCCCCACAAGGCTTTCGTGGGACCCCCGCCTTCACACAGGCTGGTCTCTATCCTCTCTTCCTGAAATGGTCTTCCCTCCCTCAGATTTTTCGCAGCAGTACTGTGCCACCCACAGTGCCCCGAGGCGGGTAGGGTACCACCCACCCAGACCAATGGCCAGGTTTCCTTCAGGGTATCCCCTTCTCCAAGACACCGCAGCCCACAGGCCAGAGATCCCCTGCCCTGCCCTGGAGCTCAGGCCCTCTCTGCAGAGGCCCAGCAGGCGGCAGGAGCACGTCAGCTCAGAACTGAAGCCCAGGGACCCTCCAGTCTCCCTTCCTGGCCTTTCCCAGAGGCCAAGAAAGCCGAGCAAGTCAGGCGGAGACGCGTAGACACACACGAAAGGCAAATGCACTTGGCGCAGCCCCTGCTGAGTCAGGCCCCCTGCCCCAGGCCCACGTCTGTCACTTGGGATGACACTTGGGGCACTCAGCTGGCTTACTGGCTGAAAGCCGCTTGGGGCCACGGTGTTGCTGTCCCCTCCCCACCCCGGGCTGGGCCTCCGCCTCCTGTCCTTCCCGGAATAAAGTCACCCGGCTCTGAGGCCAAACAGCGCTGAGATGAGAGGCCAGAATTCAGGCCGAACAAACAGGATGCTCAGGAAGAGAAAACGCCCTCCGGGGAGGGCCGAGGGGCAGGAAATCTGTCTGCAGACCTATTAGGTGCTACATTTGTTGAGCACCTACTGTGTGCTGGGCCCCGGGAAGGCCTGGGGATGCCACAGAGAGGGATGTACTGGAAGAGTGCGTCCACATGGGGCTGAAGTGCTGGGCGCCGGGCTTGGGCCTTCACGCTGACCCCACAGCTCAGCAGCAGGCACCCCTTCTCTTCTTCGGGGACAAAATGGAGCCAGAGCAGTGGAGGGGCCGGCCTAGGTCAACACCCAGGAAACACCAGGGCGGAGCGGGCAGTGAGGTCTGAGGCCCCGTGCCCAGCGTTACCAGGTGTGAGCGTGGCGATGTGGCCAGGCACCCTGGGTCTGGGCCGCTGGGTATCAGGTTTCTCCATTTCTGCAGACCCAGAGTTGGGAACTCTTCCATTCACATCGGCGAAGATCCAAGCATTTGCAGGAATAAGCTCCCTTCCTGCTTCTCTCTTCACATCCCAGGTGGAGACGGAGCTAGTGGTCACAGAAACCAAATCCTCCAGGGAAAAAGTGCTTCCCCCCACCCAAAAAAGTGGCTGCGTCTCTCCTATCAAGGTTTCTATCCTGCAAAGAGGTCCCTCCCACCCACAGACACAAGCTTAGGGGTGGGAAACAGAGTGGAAAAAATACATGTAAAGGCAGATTTGTAACTCATCCCGAATGTAAAACAGAGACAAGCTCCTTGGTGCCTCTGATTTCAAGAAAGGAAGTATCTCATTCATTCATTCACCTCACAAACAGCAGGGAGCACCTGTGGTGGGCTGAATCGTGTCCCTACCGAAATCCATTACGTTGAAGTCCTAACCCCCAGCCCTTCAGAAAGTGGCTGTAATTAGAGATCAGGTCGTTGAAGAGGTGATTAAGATTACATGAGGTCATTAGGGTGGGTACCAATCCAGTCTGACTGGTGTCCTTATGAGAAGAGGTGATTAGGACACAGACATGCCCAGAGGGACAACCACGTGAGGACAAAGGGAGAAGATGAAGACGTCCGTCTACACGACACAGAGAGAGGGCTCAGGAGAACCAAACTGTTCCCACCTTGACCTCAGACTTCCAGCCTCCAGGACTGTAAAGAGGTAAGTTTCTGTGCCCAGTCTATGTACCGTTATAGCGGCCCCAGAAAAATGATGCAGCACCTGAAGTGCGTGTGCTGAGCGCCTACACTACCAGGTGCTGCTCTGATTGCTTTACCTGTGTTCACTCATTTCATCCTCCTGGCAATCCTATGAAATAGGGCCTGTTATTAACCCATTTTGCAGAAGCAGAGACTGAGGCAACGAGCAAGTGAGTCACTGGCTAGGCACTGAGGATAAAGAGATGGCCATGACATTGCCCTGCCCTCAAGGACCTCGATGTCCCATTCAGGAGTCCGGGGTGTGGACAAACAACTAGCAGTGGCTCAGGGCTGGGTCAGAAACTGCACAGGTGGGGCCACTGTTTGGGTTGAACCTAGAAAAGCATTTTAGCTTTTGGCAGGCAGAGGTGGGGGCGGGTGGAGCCTTCCAGATAGAGGCACAGCAGGAGCCGAGGCTCAGCAGTGCTGGGTGCATGGCGTGTTGAGGAAAAGATGCCAGAAGGAGCCCAAGGAATAGACTCTTGGGGTTAACCCAGAGGGGGCCCCAGTGCCATGGCCAAGTGTGCACACGCCGAGAGCTTTGGGAGAATCCCCTCTTGTGAGGGAGGAGGAGGTGCTGTGATGTCCAGGTGGGGAGTGTGGGTGAGGTCTCAGCTGTGTTGATGTCATGGGAGCTGGGGAAAAAGGGGTGGGTGCAGGGGTCCTGAGTTGAGCAGGAATGACAGGGGAGGGGCAAGTTCCGGAGGGTGGAACAGACTGTCAGAGTAGGGCCTGCAGGCGGCTCCTTCCACCCAGCTCCTCTAAGGTGGAGAAATGGGAGGCTCAGAGAGGCTGAGTCACCTGCGGGAGGTCACACAGCACTGGTGGCAGGGCCTTCCCATGGATGCCTGGGTGAGCCTCTTCTCTCCAAAGGAAGGAAGGAGAGAGCCCTCAACAGGCCCCACACCATCCACGCTGCCCAGTTCAGCTCTCCCTAGGACCTGTGCCCATTCCCCACCCCAACGCCCCACCCCAAACCCCACCTTCTGGCTTGGAATGTTCTCCGTCTTGAGTGGGAGAATGGCTCGCCTTGTCACCCACCCTTCAATCCTTGCTGCCATGCTGCTGGCTCCTTGGGGAGAGTAAAGGGAGGTGGTACATGCCAATCTGAGAGAGGCGGAGGCGTGAGCAGAGGGGAAAACTGACCCAATGGCGTGTCTGCCACTGAGGTTACCTACATGTCCAGAGGACGCAAGAAATTCCTACCTGGCGGCTCTGAGCAGCTCTGGGGGGTGGGGGGAAGGTTAGACACCTTGTTCCTCGGGGCCCAACTGGAAGCAGAGCATCTCCTTTTGCTGTCCCTCGAGAAGCCTTGAGCTTCCTGGGAAAGCACCCTTTGTGTCCCAATTCCTAGGACTTGGGATAACTAAGATGCAGGAGGAATCAGTTTAGGCAAACCAAAGGTCAAAACCAGCTGGTCCGGGCTGACTCTGGCCCCAGAAGGGCAGTTCTGAGGGGGCTGCCTGTGTGTTGGGGGACACCTGGGCTGACCATCTGGCCAGGGCCTGCCGTGGGCCAGGCTCTGGGCTTCCCACAAACGCCCTGCAAGGAGCACACTGGCCCCATTTACAGATGAGGAGAGTGAGACCCAGCGTGACCAGGGGCCTTGATTAAAACCAACTGGTTGTTCAGAGCAGAGAGCAGGAGGAGAGAAGCAAACAACCCGAGTCAGGAGACAGACTCTGAATTCCAGCTCTGCCAGAAAGTCACCTGCTTCCCGGGCCTCAGTATCCTCACCTGTAAAATGGGGCTAATAACATCGCCACGGCACAAGGCAGCTGCGAGGATGATGGGGAGGGCGTGGTCAGCGGGGCCAGCACCAGGTAAACCCAGAGGAGAACTGGCTGGCCGCTTTTCCCAGGTTCTGTGCCAGGCATTTGACCCGTTCTACTTTACTTCCTCCCTGCCACCCACCTGCCGCTGAAGAAACAGAAGCTCAGAGGGATCAGGGTTCTCCTGAGGCCACGCAAGGAGGGAAGGAGGACAGAGAGAGGGAGAGTGAGCTGAGAGAAGCCGAGTGGCCTCACGGCCTCCCCTCTGCCGGTCAGCTGGGCCGGTGGGCCGCCTCTCTGGGCTCCGTGCCTTGGTCTGGTCCCCTCACGTCCTGCACTCCTGCAGAGGTTGGGCCTGGAACTCACAAGGCCAACCCCACCTGCTCCTGCCCTCAGCCCCTCCGTGGCTCCCACTGCCCTGGAGACAAAGCCCAAGCTCCCCTCAGGGGCCGTCCAGGCTCGTCCCGACCCAGCCTGGTCACGGCAGCTGTGTGCACTGCTTAGCCGTCCACACCTCAGAGCCCGGCCTGTACTCTTAGGGGTGGGGACAGACGGGCCAGGGGGCTGGGGATTCCTAACGCCCCATGGTGGGTCCCACACAGGGGTGCCCTGTGGATATTTGTGAGCGGGTAGAACCTGGAAACTACCTTCCCTGTGCCTTAAGGGTAAACTGAGGCCCAGTGTGGGCCATGGCTTGGCCTCGGGGCTCTAGGCTGGTCTGTGGTGGAGCCTCCCAGCCGCCAGGCCAGGCTGCGTCTCCTGCTGAGACCTGGGTCTGGGCCCAGGTCACTTCATTCATTCACCCACTCACCTGGTCATTCATTCATTCATTCACTCACTCACTCGTTCCGTGGTTGATGGACACCTCCCAGGTGCCGGGCCCCCTCCAGGTGCTGGACACCCGAGAGGAGGGCCCTGCATGACCGGACCACATGTGTCGGGGGAAGCAGCGATGGATTGGATCATTAAGCAAACAGCTTGCAAACGTGGTGAGCGCTACCCAGCTGGGTACAGGGCCTCCAGATTGTGTAACTAGCTGTGGGGGCTGGGGGCCCCTCACGGGGTGCGGGAGAACTTGTGTGCAGGAACCAGACCGCTTCTGAGCAGGAGTGAAGAGGAGATGGTCTCAGCTGAAGCCTTGCTCATGAAGCCCGACGCTGCTGGGAACCGCAGGGTCCCAGGCACGGGCCGGGGAGCGGGAGGCCAGGGCCGCTGCCCCTCTTCCAGCCACGGTTCCTCTAGTTCTTCCCCTTGGCTGGGGAGGTGGCCTGGCACCCACCAGCGGGACACCGGGGAACCCAGCTTCACCAGGCGGGCCTCACGAGTCAGAGAAGACCCTTCGCCAAATCCCCCAGCCACAGATGAGAACACTGAGGCCGGGGAGGGCAGACAGGCCTGGGGTCACAGCCGGTCCGCAGGCCGGGCACCAGAGCCCAGATCCGTGGCTCTGCAGGCCCCGCCCACGTCCACGTGGGACCCTCCATCACCATGAGCAGGAAGACGCAGCCACCCCGTGCGTCCCGGGGGCCCCGTTCTTCAGGTTGTTTGAAGGGTAAAGCGAAGAGCAAATGGTATTTGTTTAACGAATTTCAAGGATCAAGAATTTCCAGATGTTTCCCCAGGTCCCACCCCTCTGCCTGGCCCCAGGTGCCTCCCTCACAGAGGCCCCTCTGGGGGAGAAGGGGCGGCTCCCTTGGGACCCCTGGGCGTGGCGGAATTTCTGGCTGTCAAAACTCCACAGGGAGGAGGCCGTCAGATTCCTGGAAAACTGGAGTGATTTTCCAGGCCAAAGACCGCCAGAGACAACACAGAATCCAGCTGAGAAGCTTGACCTCGGTGCCCAGTGGGGGAAGGGGACGTGCAGGAGGCTCCAGGGGGCCTGGCGGGGAGCTAGCCCACCCACGCGAGCACTGACGCCTCAGGGAGTAGATGGACGGATGGATGAATCAACGAACGAACAAATGACGCCGCCGACATCTACTGAAGGCCGTGCCCTATGCATCACCCATCTGAGCGAGACTCCGGGTCCCGGGGGGAATTATCACCCCACCTTACTTACAGGCAAGAGACAGAGGCACAGCACCACGTGGAAACTTGCCCCAGTTCACCCACCAGCGGGTGGCAAAGCAAGGATTTGCATCCTGGTCAGTCTGTACGAATTCTGCGCTGCACTATTGTGCAGGTGCCGGGGAGGGATCAAGGGAAGGAAGGAAGAAAGCGGGGAAGGGAGGGAGGCAAGCAAAAATCTTCCTTTGAATACATGAACTGGAAGTCCAGTCTTTGCCTCTGCCGGGCTGGCACAGGGCTCTGGAGCACACCTTGGCCACATCCAGTGACTCAGGAGACGCTCTGTGCTCCGACCAGCAGTCCACCCCCAGAGGACCACACCTGAGATCCTGGCTGGCTCCCCACACAGGTGCGCGCCAGGAGACCCACACAAGGCTGTTGGCTGTGGAACTGGCCAAAATAGCAAAAAAAAGTGGGAGGAACGAAACACAGTGTCCCTCTGAAGGGAAACAGATCGACTGTGGGTTATCCATACAACGGAATCCCACCTATCAACAGGGATCCATTTCATAAACACAGCACGGAGTGAAGAAGAACAAGCCACAAGCAGAGACATCCAGCGTGGGACCACTGGTGCCGATTTAAGGCGCACGACGCAACGGCATCCTTTGTTTATGGACACAGACAGATGTGGTGAAACCATGAAAACACGGGTGAGGATGGAACACATCAGAGTGAGTGCGGGGGTCACGTGGGCGGGGGACGGAATACCTTGGCTGTGTCTGCAATGCTTCACTGCTCTCAACAATCTGCAACACGGATACAAGACGTTAACGTCTGCCTAATGTCCACGGACATACAGGGGTCGGTGACATGGTTTCCCATGGCCTGAACTGTTTCATAACTGCGATGTTTTAATGTTGGGATCCATCTTTGATGGCAGCAGCGTCTTCCTGGCAGGTGGCAGAAGCCGGGATTCCTGTCCTGAGCCTGCTTCCCTGGATGTGGAGCCCGGAGGACCCCAGATGCTGGCTCTCACTGCCATGGTTTGAAGTCCACATTCCCAACATGTGGAATCATTTACTTGTCAACTGTGTGTCTATCCCTCCATGGAAAAAAGAACATTTTCCAAGATGGGATTAATGAACAAATTAGCAGTGACAGGATCCAAGATGATGGCTGAACCTGAGGAGAGTGGTTCGACCTCTCCAAGCCTCAGTTTTCTCATCTGTGAAATGGGTGAGAATGGACACTGCGATACTGCCCCACAAGGTCGTCCTGGAGAAGCGGTGACCGTATTCAAGGGGTGAGCAGCTAGCACAGGGCCCTGCGTGTCCTAAGTGACCAATTAAGGGGAGGACAAGCCACCGCGAGGTGGGTCCCATGAGCCGGAGCCCTGGGGACATCAGGCCCCAACAGTGAGCATTGTCCGTCCATCCGACAGCCCCTCTGGGGGCCCAGAAAGGGGGCTCTCAGCCAGGCGTCTCCGTCCAGGTTCGTCAGTTGTTTCACAGACCCACCCTCTCCTTCCAGAATGAAAGGGAAGCTCCTCCTGCGGCATCGGGGCTGCTTGGGAGGGGGCAGGGACAGTGGCTGGCGGCCCTTCCACCAGTAGAGGAAGTGCCTCGCTCCCCCGCCTCTAAGGAGGGGTCTTCTGGCCATGCCCTGGTGAGCAGGGCCTGTATGCCCCCAGCCAGCCAGTCTCCCAGCAGAGCCCGGGCCTGTCTAGCCCCACCCCACCCCCAGAGCAAGGCCCTCCTGTGCTCAGTAGCTCCCATAGCTCCCCAGTGCCCTGCCAGGCCCTTCTGGATGGGAGAAGGAGAGAATGACCTGGATCAGGAAGCCTGGGGCCCGTGCCTGGGAGCGTTCGGCCCCGGTTTCCTCAGTGGGAGGACCAGGATACCCTAATCTCTGCTCCACCCCCCCGGCTGCCATGGGATCCAAAGAACCCAGTGTGCGGAGAGAGGAGGAAGGTAGAGGGTCCCCAGGGAGCCAAGGCCGCGGGGCCTGGGGACTCAGAGGGCGGCTGCCTGGTGCAAACCCTGGCCCCAGCTGTCTCTGTGACCCGCAGGTTCTTAAACCACCAGATCTCACCTTGAAATGGGGCAGGCACACACCTCCCTCCGGGCTGCGGGGAGGACTACCCAGGGGCGTACCTGGGCGGGCTCAGCACAGCACCTGGCACAGGTAGGCCCTACACAACCCCGTGGGCAGGACGGCAATCCCACAGTCCTACATATGGAAATGGCAAAAGCCCTAGAATAGACAAAACAATTTTACAAAAGGAGAACTTTAGAGGACTTACACTGCTTGCTTTCAAGGTCTACTATAATCAGGACAGTACGGTATAGACAGGAGAATTGACATATGGATCCGTGGACAGAACAGACAGTCCAGAAATAGAGCCACCCATATATGGTCAATGGAGTTTTTGACAAAGCTGCAAAGATAATTCAACGAGGAAATGTTAAAATGAGGTCATGCCGGAATAGGGTGAGCCCCTATCCAATATGACTGGTGTCCTTCTAAAAAGGAGGAAGTCTGGGTAGACAGGCACACAGGGAGGAGGCCATGTGAAGATGGAGGAAGAGATGGGGGTGATGCTTCTAGAAACCAAAGATCGCCAGCAAACCCCCCAGAGGCCAGGGCAGAGGCCCGGGACAGAGGCTCCCTCACAGCCTCAGAAGGAACCAACCTTGCAGACACCCTGATCTTGGCCTTCTGGCCTCCACAACTGAAGACGATAAACTTCTGTCGCTCAAGCCCCCAGCTTGCTTTGTTATGCAGCCCAGGAAACTAACACAAGGACGGATGGAGAGGATGCCGCAGGCTGGGTTCCAATGAGAGAAGTCGGGTCCTTCTGGGAGGTGGTCTGGAGAGCTGGGCGGAAGTGCAGCCATCCCACAGTCGAAATCTTCAAAGCCCTTCCACGCCCGCTTCCCCCATCAACCGTGGCTCCTCTCCACCATTTGCCTGGCATATTCTCAACCTCGGAACCTCAAAGACCACCCAGAGGCTGCGACGTCCACACTTTCATGCTGGCCTGGACCTCCCCGCTGAGCCCCGACTGCCTGTCCCAAAGCTGCTCTCACCCTCGTCACCTCCATCCAGAGATCCCCATTTGCTGTCCCCCAACCCACCCCTCTCCTCCTGGGAGGAGGGTCTCCTCCCATCCCCTCCTCCCCTGTCTCACCACCCCGGGCGAAGGTCCTGTCCTCAGTGTCCCTTCCCTGTCCTCCATGCCATGCCCTGGGTCAGGCACCTGCCTCTCACCTGGATGTCACAACAACAGGCCGACAGGTGTGCCTGCCTGGATCCGCCTCCCCCAGACCAGGTCCCAGCTGCTCAGGTCAAACATGTGGCTGGTCCCTGACTCCTCCCGCTCACGTTTCACATTCAAACCGGCAGCACATCCTGTTGGCTCTAACTTCAAACAGATGCAGAATCCACGGCCGCCACCCACCCCTGCCACTCAGACCCTCACCTGGATCTCACCTGGATCACTGCAGTGACCTCCAACTCTTCCTGACCGGCGTAGTCTCCTTGCTGTTCCTGCACCCACCTGCCACAGGGCCTTTGCACAGTCCCTCTGGAACATGCTTTCCCCAGACCCCCACCTGGTTCTCAGCCACACCTTCTCAAGTTTTTACCCTGATACTGTTGAATCACTGATCACCCCCACTTCTGACCCCTCCCCAATGTAATTTCTCTCCCTCTCACTCATCACCTCTTTCCATCTTACAACACCTCCTTATGTATTATAATTGTTGTTTAATTTCTGCTTCCTCCCACTAGTTCCAGGAACATGGGGTTTTTCTGTCTGTCTCATTCATTCAAATGTCCCCAGTACTTAGAACAGCAGCACTGAGCCCATAGTAGGGGCTCAATACACAATTGCTGAATATGCACATGAAAGTAAAGCAAAATAGACACGGTGTGGCCCGTCTGCCCTTAGGATCTTCTTATTTTCCCTCTTCTAACAGAGCAAGAGGAACTCTGCCCACATCACCAGCCTTCTCCCTGCGCCCGTGAGGATGAGATGACCTACTTCACCTGCCGGGAAGGCCCTGCCAGCTCCCCCAGGTGCCCCTCCTGCAGCTGCCACCTGGGGCAGGCCGGCCGAGTGGGGCTTGTTATGTTAAGACCGTCCTGGAGCTGCAGCCTGGCCTGGGGAGGTGGCACACGCCACCGGGCGGGAGGGTGCCTGCGGGAAAGTACCTGTGCGAGCTGCAGGAATGTGCCAGGAGGAACAAGGACTCAGGGGGAGGCACACAGGACCACCCCGAGCTGCTGGGCACAGGGAGACACTCAGCCAACACCAATGTCCTGGGCCCCCGAGGGAAGGTCTCCGGGCTCTGGAGGCTTGTGTGTCGAAGGCCCTAGCCATCAGAGTCCCAAACACTTGTGTCTACACCCACCCCCCACGCTTCCTGGCTTCTCTGGCCTCCCTTCTTTATGCCCACCCACCCTGGGGGCTATGTCTTCACAGCCTTCAGACAGGGGTCCTAAGTGCCTGGAGGTGGAGGCCACTGGGGCTGGAAGATCCAGTGCCTCCCAAGGCTTTTGGGTTGTAGGGACCAGGAACTAGGGGCTGCCCTTCAAAGGCCCCTGCCGCTCAGGCCTGTGTGTCCTGGAGCCGAACTCCAAACCTACGAGACTCGCCAGGGGCTCAGAAGAGCTTCACAATCGCGTCCAGTGGCTGGCATGTCACAGGTGCTCCACCAGCACCCGGGCACCTCGCCCCAACCCCAGAGGCTCTCCGTGCAGGGGGATCTCTGCCCCAGGCTGCCCAGGGCCAAGGCTGGATCCAAACCACAGCCAGTGTTTAAGGTCAAGGTCAGCAGTGCCCAGAACCCCTCTGCTGTGGATGGAATGAATCGTGTCCCCTAAAAGACAGGCTGAAGTCCTAACCCCAGGACCTATGAATGTGACCTTATTTTGGAAACAGAGCCTTTCTAGATGTAACTGGTTAAGATAAGGTCACACTGGACTCGAGTGGGCCCTCTCTGATGACTAATGTGCTTACAAGAGGAAATTTGGACAAAGAGACACAGATACACAGGGAGAAGGCCATGTGATGACCGAGGCAGAGATCGGAGTGACACAGCCACAAGCCAAGGACACCAAGAAAGAGGCAAGGAAGGACCCCTCCCTCCCCCCCCAGCTCGGCCCTCCCAACACCTCGTCCTCAGACTCTGGCGGGGGCCGTGGTCTCTTCCTCGGTTGTTACTGTGAAGCCGCGGCCCCAAGGGGGGCCCTCTGAGGGCAGCCAGTCCCCGGTGGGCATGTCAGGTTCAGCTGGAGCGGGAGATGCCGAGCCCGCCCGCCCTCCACATCACGCGTCTGTGAAATGACGATCGCCCTGTAGCCTCTAAGTCCCGGGAACCACCCCTCCATCCCTCCAGGAGCACACGGGAACCACCCCTCCATCCATCCAAGAGCACATGCGTCTCAACGCGAGGGGCGGCGTGGGCAAGCTGACCCCGTCCTTGGGAGTTGGGGGCACAGGGCTGATCTGAGCTCGGCTGACTTGCCGGTCCAGCTCCTCCCTGGGGCTCAGAAGATGCCCCGATGGCATCGCGGCATTCCCCACATCTCAGCCCTGCTTAGGAATGCCACGGCCCCTCCGCCTGCCCTTTAACTCTGCCCGGCTCACCTACGCGCACACCCCTTTTGGCTCAGGCACGAGTCCCGGCCTCCCACTCAGCTCCCTGGCAGCCCTCACCTCGCCCTGGCCATCTCCACTCCCTGCCCGGCTCTGCCAGGCCACCCTGGGCCTCTGTGCTGCGGAGGCCTGGCTGTGGGGCGGGCCCGGCTTCCCGGGGGCTCTCTGGTGGGCTGGGGTGGTCTCCTGGAGGAGGCCCTGACCCTGGCCTTGGGCTCCCCGCCCATGCCCGTCACCTGGGCACCCTCTGTCCCCAGACCTCCCAGAGACGGTACTTGGGTCAATCCGACCTCCACTTCTCGGAAGCAACAACAACCCTTGTGAGGGCTCCGGAGGCCCATCCGCCTCACGCCCTCGCCTCCTGGCCTGGCCGCTGCACCCACAGGAGCACGCACCCACCACCGGCCTCTGCCCCCGCCACGCCTCCCCCCTGCGGCGCTTCCCCTGGGTGCTCACTGTATCCAAGCGCTGTGCTCATGCCACCTTCCCAGAGGGGCCACGCGGGCCGCCCGGCCGCAGGGGCGGCCAGCCCTCCACTCCGGTTTAGCCTTTGTCCCACTTTCCTGCATAGAAGTCATTTCCACCTGGCATTAGAAGGGTCACTGGCATTTACTTGTCCATGGTTTGTCCCCAGGACCCGAATATCCGCTCCTCATACATCTCCTTCCGTGTTAAGCCCCAGCTCACAGCAGGGGCTGCAAAAATACACGGGAAATGAGTGATTGCGTGAATCCCACCCCTGGGTCCCAGCATGGCCGGGCAGAGCAGGTAGGTTCTGGGCAGGGACAGGAATGTCACCCAGAAGAGGCAGGAAGGGCCGAGAGGAAGAGAGGTGGCCCTGGGAGGGGCGAGGGGGCGTCAGCATCGGGCAGGGCCGCGGCAGAATGAAGGGAAGGGCTGGGAAGAGCAGGCACCGCTGTGCTCAGAGATTCCAGAACACAGGCTGGGGAGCTCCGCCGGGCTGCAGCCTCTGTCACTCTGCGTGGGCAGAAGAGCGAGCAGGTGTCACCATGTACCTGGGGACAGCTCCTTCCGGCCCACACGGCAGGGCGGCCTTGGGGGCTGGTGATGAAATGGCGGCCAGAGGGCTGGGCGAAGTGCTGAGAAATGGGCCATGTTTTCTGTCCTTTGAGGCATCAAAACCGTCCTGATTCCCTCCCTCTCCAAGCTGGTCCTCCTGGAAGCAGGCGGCCAGCAAACTCCATCCCCACCTCCTGTGCGTCCCCTCCTGACCTTGGTTCTACATAAGGGTCCCACCCACAAAACACCCCCCTCTCGCCCCCCAATCCCAGTGGGGCCAGGCTTATCTCTACTTGGGAAGAAAAAGTAAATAACTTCCAGAGAAATTTTTTTAAACAAATGGAATTTATACAAAATACAGCAGTCGCTGCCATTTGTTGGGCTGTGGGTGGAGGATGAACGCTGGTCATGTGACTTCCAGCGCTTTCTGTAGGGTGACATGAGAGCCGTGTGGAGCAGCGCTGCCGAGGTGACAGGGCCTGGGGCCGCCACGTCAGTGCCTGGTGCATCTGCTCAGCCCACACGGGCCCCGTGCCCCAGGACGCGCAGAAGTGCTCCAAGAATGGTGGACACACATCAGAGACGCACAGGCAAGCTCAAAGGGACCCACTGATCTGATGTGAAGCATCAGAGAAATTGTAGTCATGGATTACAATCTATTAAATAAAATAAACATTCACGAGTCCACATAGGAAGGAAGGGAGGGAAGAAGGGAGGGAGGGAGGAAGGGAGGGAGGTAGGAAGGAAGGAAGGAAGGTAGGGAGGGAGGGAGGGAGGGAGGAAGGAAGGAAGGGAGGGAGGGAGGGAGGAAGGGAGGAAGGAAGGTAGGAAGGAAGGAAGGAAGGGAGGGAGGGAGGAAAGGAGGTAGGAAGGAAGGGAGGAAGGAAGGGAGGGAGGGAGGGAGGGAGGAAGGGAGGAAGGGAGGAAGGGAGGGAGGGAGGGAGGAAGGGAGGAAGGGAGGGAGGGAGGGAGGGAGGAAGGAAGGAAGGAAGGAAGGAAGGGAGGGAGGGAGGAAGGGAGGTAGGAAGGAAGGGAGGAAGGAAGGGAGGAAGGAAGGGAGGGAGGACGGAAGGAAAGAAGTGGGGGAGAGAAGGAAAAACTCTTTTTTACAGAAGAATTCCAACATAAATACAGAGGGAAGGTGGGGTTAGCAAATGATCAGTGATGCTAACAGTGGATAAACATTTGGTGAGAACAGAATAGTTACATACTCTCAAAGCACCTTTCTAAATTTATTAATTACAAAAAGAAACAGTAACTTCACAGAGGAAGAAACAGGCAGATCTTCAGCAAGTGACCCCAGATCAGCAGTACTGTGCTGGTTCACAACCACCCTCCTCACGTGGCACACAGAGGGATCCTGCCACATCTGACTGCGACGAAACCTGGGCAGACCCAAGGGGAGGGCATTCTGCAAAATAACCCGCCTGGACGCCGGTGTCACAAAAGACACATGAAAGCTGACCGAGGAGCCGTGGCGGGCACGCACAGCCCGTGACCCTGGAGCTGGGACACGGACACAGAGCAGACCTGGGGCCACTGTGCAGTTTGAACATAGGCTACAGGTTAAACAATAATGCTGTGTCAACATTACAATCCTTGATGTTGATAAATGCACTGTGATTATCTGAGAAAATGTGCTTGTCCTCAGGAAACACACACTGGTAGTTGGTTGTAATGGGCCACGACGTCTCCATACTCTCAACAGGTTAGGAAAAAAGTATCTGTAAATATAAATGCATGAGGACGGATGGGTGGATGAGAGGAAAGCGGGGAGGGGAAACCACAAAGCCAATGGGGCAAACATGCCTCAGTGACGGGTGGCCAGGAGTTCCTTGCTCTATTTTTGCAATGGTTCTCTAAGTTTGAAATTACATCAGAATAAAACATAGCCTCCCCCAAACAAAGCACACGTGGAGCAACCAGAACTCTCCGAACGCTGCTGAGCGGGGACCGGTACAACCACCGTGGGAAATCCGTGTGTCGGCATCTACTGGACGCCTGCCCGCTGACCCCCGCAATTTCGCTCCTTGAGAAAATCCAGCAGAGTTGCAGAGACGCGCGCCCCTAGATGTGCACAGAGATGTTCGGAGCGGCACCGTCCATGCCAGCCCCAAACTGGACATGACTCAAATGCCCACGAGGGTAGACTAGATTAATAAATTGTGAATTCACCCAACAGATTCTGCACAGAAATGAGGACCCGCCCAGTAGCTCGGAGGGATCTCATAGGCGCAATATTGCAACTTGGAAGCCAGACACGAACCAGTCCGGTTCCAGGCAGGGTTCGGGGCAGGGGTGGCCGGAAGGTGCGCTGGGGGCTGCCTGGAATTGACACCCTGTCTGGATCTGTGCGCTGGCTCGGTTTGTGGATCTTCGCTGAGCTAAACACTTACCATCTGTGCCTTCTCCTGTATACATGCAACTTTTTAATAAAAATGTAAAAATTAGAGGGAGTTCCCTGGCGGTCCAGTGGTTAGGACTCTGCACTTTCACTGCCTGTGGCCCAGGTTTGATCCCTGGTCAGGGAACTAAGAGCCCGCAAGCCGCACTGCACGGCCGTAAATAAATAAATGAATAAATAAATGAATAAATAAATAAATAAATAAATAAAAAATTAGAAAGCCCAAGAGAAAAGTCTCCTATGTACTTTTTAAAAATAAAAAACAATTCTGTGTTTCATCAGTGAGGAAAAGGTTCTGGGCCTCTGGGAAGGGCAGCACTGGGGGAAGGAGACCAAGGCAGCAGTGGTAAGGGCTGAGCAGGAGGTCAGGGGCTGCCCGGCCAGGGCCCTGGCACAGCCTGGTCCAGGCCACAGGGCAGGGCCTCCTGCCTGCCGGTTCCAATGCCCACAGTCCTCGTAGGATGCCAGTGGGTGCTCTGGAATCCCAGGCGATGCCCTGAATGAAAAGCAGGCACCCGGAGAGTGTGTTGAAGTGCCTGTCCCCGGGAACAGGAGATGGGGCACCCACACCTCCAGCCCCACCTTTCCGGGTGAAACCCGGGAGCTGGGCAGCTGCTCGCCTAGGCTCACTTCATCCCAAAGGCCGTCCCTCCTCTGGTCCAAAGGAGCCACGGTCCTAGGGCTGGTGGGAAGAGCTCAGCAAATCCTGTTTTCCATACGCTGTTCCCAGCCCCGCACCCCAAAGGAAGGCAAATGGAACCAACCGGCCACATTCCTCCACCGAGGCTGCTGCAGTCTCAGGCCCCAAGGCCTGACCCACATAGCTGGGGGTGTGGAATGCCCCCTCTGAACACTCAGAGCCCCAGAATCTGAGAGATGGCACCACGCAGGGGGCTCACACCCACCGAGGGACTCGGGCGGCCCCAGGGGAGCCCTTACCCCCAGGTCCCTGACCCGTCCACCCCTGGGAAGGCCCCATGGGAGCGTTGAGCTGTGTGGAAATCAGGCCAAAGGCAAGGCTAGCCCCGGAATTCTCCATTTTAATGAACAGGTCCAACTCAGGACACCTGTGTGTATCTCCCCAGCGCTGACTCTCTTGCTTGATAGTTCATTTAAAAACTAAGGAAGAAAAATAATAAGATAAAGAGTGACACAGGAATGAAAGAAATTCCTTTCGTGTATGTGTACTTTCAACCAGCACTTTCATATCAACTGTGGACCAGCCCACATTCAGCCAAGTTTCCAGAAGGAAGAAACTGACTGGGCCCAGGGACCCGTTTTCTGGTGGCCTCCTCACACGAGGCTATCCTGGGTGGCCGCTGGGTGCTCTCATCACAGATGAAGCCGTGGGGGTCCCCCGCATGGCATCGCCGGCCAGGGCCAGGAGCAGAGCCGGCCAGGCAAGTCATTTCAAGGCCAGATGTAGAAAACAGAGCTTCAGCAGTTGGTCAGTCATTAAATTCACTTAATCTTCTGGCACCAAAAGGACAGAATGCCTTTATGGACTTCCCAGAGGGGGACAAAAATTCCCCCAAGGGTCTCACATTCTAGGAGGGGACCCAGCCATGGGGACAAATCAGGATGGGATGAGGAGTTGTGGGGAAGAGGGCAGACGGGCTTCTAGGAAAGGGGTCTTGGACCTTTGAGTTGTGCTTCATTCAAAAACGTGCTGGGTTTTGGAAGATGAGTGAGAGTTTATACCGGGGGAAGAGGGAAGAACGGTGCTCCAGGTAGAAGCGCCCTGCACCAGGCTGTGGGGATTCAGGGAACTGGGGTGATGAGGCAGGCTGCCAGGAGGGCGGGGCCGCCCCGTGCCACTGCTCAGGGGCCAGGCGGGACCGCTGGGTTCATAGCAGCAGCCAGGAGGACGGCAGTGGAGCTGGCCAGTGACAGAGCATCAGGCTCTGGGCGCTGCTTCTCCGGCCCAGCATCCTGGGCGCCACCCCGGCCGGCTCCACCTCTGGCCCTGAGGAGTGTGCAAGGGCTCGGCGGTGGGGCATCGGGACCTGCAGGCGGCAACGAGGTGCGGGTCGGTGGGGCGGGGGGGCACTGCCGCAGCACCGCCTGGAGCCAGCCCACCGCCAAGTGCCTGCCCTGCGCCGTGTGCCTGGACGTGGCGGCCGCTGCCAGCAATGCACTGAACCCCGAGGCCACGGAGACCGATCCTGGCTGTGGTGATGAAGAAGACTCCGAGCCAGGAGTCTTCGGCCAAGTGCAAGGGGACGGTGGACGCCCACGGCTCGACCATCCTGAGCGTGCTCGGCGGGGCCCCGGGCAGCGCCCCGGCACAGGGGTGTGCCAGCCACCGCGGAGGCTACCGGCCACCCCGCGACCGCTCTCCGAGGAGGACACATCCGAGGTGGTAGTCCCATCCATGGCCAGTGGGCCCCTCAGCTCCCGACCTCCACGGATTCCCGTGAGCACAGGGTGCCAGGGCTGTGTCTGCCCGGTCACCCGGCTCCGGGACGCCGTGGGGCCCAAGCTGTCCAACCGGGTGGAGGTGACCACAAGGGAGCAGTGCGAGTCCCTGTGGCCGGGCCTGACTCTCCTCTGCGAGGACTACATCTGCCGGCTTTTTGCCCCTCCCGAGCAAACACTGAGGCTCATGCCGCCAAATGAGACCTGCAGGAAGGAGGGCTTCTGTGAGGAGCCGAAGGAACGGGCCCACCTGGCTCACGCGGCTGCTGTGGACGGGGTCCCTTGGCTGGCGCTGGCGCCGCCGAGGAAGAAGGGTGAGGTCCAGAGGAAGGCTGGCGTGCCCTGTGAAGTGTGTCTGCAGGTGGTCCAGAAGCCGGACTGGAGGCTGGAACCCAACAGCAGCAAGGTCGTCAGCCGCGCCCCGGAGCGTGTGTGCTCGGTGCTACCCGCTCCCGCGGTCCAGAAGTGCGTCAGCTCGGTGGATGCCTACGGCCCTTCCTTGGTGGAACTCCTGACCAGAGCCACCGCAGAGACGCTGTGCACGTGCACGCGGCTGTACGGCAGATGGAGGCGGGCCTGGGCAGCCCACGAGGGTCCTACGACGCTGCCACCACCCCCGCTGGGAAAGGAGAACCAGGGCAGCTTCTGCAGTGGAGGCAAGTGGCTGCTTGGCATGTCCGCCCACAACCTGCAGCAGCAGAGCACCAAGCGCCGCGTCCTCAGGGCCTTCAAGGGCGTCTGCCGCATCCTGCCCCTGCCCCTCATGGTACAGTGCGACCACCTCATAATCGATTACCAGCCCGTGCTCATCGAGACCCTCGGGGAAACGATGGACCCCACGGCCCTGTGCGCGAAGATGGCCTACCACGCTCCCACGGCAGCGCTGCTGGGCACCGACCGGAGCATCCTGGCACCGAGCTTCTGGTGCAAGAGCCAGGAGGCCGCCGAGACACAATGCTCCGCGGAGCACTGCCAGAGCCACGTGTGGAGAGAGACGCCTCCCATGCTGGAGAGCACGCGTGACCACGGCCGCCTGAGACCCGGCGCCGGCCAGCACCCCCCGCCCCCTGGGAGGCCCTCATCTCCCCGAACCCCACAGGAACCCTACAAGGTGGATCGGAGCGAACTGACTGCGCTGCCGCCGCCCAGCGCACTGCCCCGACTCTCCATCCCTGTGCCGTGGCTGACGGTGCGTGGGGCCTGGCGCTGGCCTCTGGGGCCCCCTCTACACCTTGCTGACGGGTCCTGACCGGGGTGAGCAGTGGCAGGGCCGACTGCGGGTGGAGAGGGGCCATCAGGGATGGAGGCCCATCCCCCTTGTCACACAGCTGGGAGGGCGGGGCTTGGTCTCACCCATAGGCACCACCACTTGCTCAGGCCGGACCTCACCGCTCACTGCTCAAGCTGGGGTCCTGGGGGTGGCCGCACAGGCGCATACGATGTGTGAGTGTCCGTGGGCCTTTCTGGGGAGGACGCTGGGTCTTTGACTAAATGCTCCAAGGGGTTCTTGGGCTCAGTGCTGTCCTTCTGATGCCCCTGCCCACCGCGGGACCCTCCCCCTATACCCCAAACTCTAGGCTGCCCTGGTGATAGGCGGAAGGAAAGCCTGTGCTGTGCTCTAAGTAGGGAGAGGAAAATGTGACATGTACGAGCCCACGGGGACAGCCCAGGGGGTCAGGTGATGGTAGGCAGATCCCTCCACCCGTTGGAGCCTCAGTTTTCTAATCTGTAGAATAGGGGTGATCACACCTGTCTCATGGGGATGCTGAGGCAGACCACTAGAGGAGATGTCCATGAGCTTCTTTCCCCCAAAGAACCAGCATCCATCAGTCCGCTGGGGCCAACAAGACCCAGCTCAGTGGTCCCCAGCAGAATCTGGCTGTGCACGTATTGAATAAACTGCAAGCTTCCTCCAAATGGCACGTGCTGTGTTTTCATTCTCATGAAGCCCTGGTCCACGAGCTACTGCAGCGCCCCCTCTTTCTGGCCTCGCCCAGGCGTCTCCTCCTCCAGGAAGCCTTCCTGAGGCTCTCAGCCCAGTTTAGGCGCCCGCTATGGTTTCCCCTCATGCCATATTGTCATCATCGGTCCCCCCAGCACACTGTGAGCCCCTCTGGGGTGGCCACGGGGCGTGACCCCTACTGTGTCTCATGCCCAGCACAGAGCTAGCACACAGTAGGTGCTGAAACATTCGTGGGACACACACACGAGTGTTTCAGTTGAGGCCTGGCCTGGAGAGGCCCAGTGGTCACTTTCAGATGAATTCCTCTGGAGGGAGAGGGGTGCCCAGGCCTGGGTTAAGAGACCTGAGTGGACGCTCTTTTCTGAGAAGGCACACCTGAGCTCTTAGGTAAATCTCCTGGGCCCCAGCCATCGCCCCAGGAAGACAGGTGCCCTCGGCCTGAGTTTCCAGACTCAGTGCTGGTGCTTGCTGGCTGGGGCCGGGCCCACTGGTCCACCGGTCAGCCCTGTCCAAGTCCAAGAGGAGGACCCCGTCCAAGATGGTGATCGTACTGGCCCACGGACCTCAGGGCCCGGACATGGGCAGGAGAAGGCAGCTCATGCCAGGTTCCCAAACACGATGCCTTGTGATGGAGGGACTTGGAAACTGCTGGACTGTGCACGATTCACATGTCCGGGAACTGCCCTAGAGGCTGCTGGTCTGGTGCGTGTCCCCTCTCTGGGACAGGACGGGACTGCAGCCCCTCCTCCGGCCTGGCTGGGGGACACCTGCTGACAGTTGTACAGCAGATCTCAGCTTCCTGGGACATCACTGGCCACACACGGCGGCCTGTGAGAGCCCAGGAGGGGTGAGCACCACGTCTCACAGGTGCCCCACCCATGCAGAGCTGAGATGCCATCCCATCACCGTCCCCACAGCCCAAAGCAACCTGAAGTGGGCAGTCAGGGCAGGGTCTCCACATGCCCCTCCCTCTGCCCGCCCCACACCCAGGGCTGGGAACCGTCTGCTCCCACCAACCCACTTCGGAGCTGTGACTGCACATAAGCCCAGCCATACACCCGGGCAAGCTGGTCATCCAAGGACGGTGACCACCGATCACCTACCGAGGGCTTCCCACCTGCCCCTGCAGGGCACTGCCCCGAGAGCTCTGCCTGGCTTCACTCCTCACCCTCCACAACCACCTTGAGGGAGGCACCATTATCACCCCATTTCATAGAGGCGGAAACAGGGACCAGAGAGGTTCAGTAACTGGCCCAAGGTCACACAGCCAGTAGGCAATGAAGCCAGGAGTCCAGCCCAGGCAGGAGCAGGCTCCAGGGCCTGTGTTCCTGACCCTCACAGCCGCTGGTGGAGTTCAAGGCCAGTCCATGGCCTCTGCCTCCGTTTCCCATTCTTGAATGGATGCTCCCACCTCCAGGGTCCTCAGCAGGACCAATGACAGTGCAGGAGAAGGGTCGGCTTGATGGATGCACCGCCAAGGATGGGGGCTTTAAAGCCTCTTCCTCCCACCGGGCACGTCTTTCTGCGTTTCTAGGTTGCCTCTTAAAATGTGTTTCATTGTTTTCTTTTTGCAAATCCTCCTCCTAAGACGCACTGAGATTTCTCGATCGGATACGGCTGATTTACTTTCCCCGAATGAGCATCTTAGCCACTCTCTGCTGTTTTCTTATCGTTTCCCTCATCAAATTCCTTTTCGATTAGAAAGCTGGGGGCCGGGTAAATTAGCTGATTGCTGCTGCTGAGGCCGTGAGAGCGAGAGCGCAGGGGCGCCAGGATGCCTGGCCGCGGGAAGCCCGCCAAGGTCTCTGCCGGGCGGATGGAGGGCACCAGGGGAGTACTCGCTCAGCCTGGGCACTCGTGACCTCGCCATCACCCCCAGACCTCTAGGCACGGCGTGTGTTGTAGGCGTGTGTCTGTGCGCACACTCACGTTTGCACAGACGTTTTGTGCAGAGCCCAGAGTCACGGCTGGGCCAGCCCCATCTCACCACACCCCGGGGGGACGGGGGGGAGCAGGCCAGCCCTTCATGCTCCTTCCTCTGCCTTAATCTCCTTGTCTGGGAAATGGCCCCAGCAACCCCAAAAACGAATCCCGGCAGTGGAAGTGCGTCACAAGCCAGCCCCCTGGCTCGCTGGGACCAGTGCAGTAGACACCACCAACCCGGGTCTTGCTTCCTCCATGGCTCCGCCCCACCCCATCTGTCCTCATCCTCATCTCAGTGACCCAGGCCTCTGCGAGGGTCCCTCCCTCCTGCGGACCTCCGTCCCCATGTCACCTCCCAGTGAGGTCAGGTCTGGTCTGGTCCCCAGCTCGACACTTCCTAGCCCTGCTTGCAGCTCAGCTTCTACCTTAGCTGCTACCACCCTGGGACCGCCTGTTGATTTCACTTGCCTATCTCGTCTGCGGTTTGTCTCCCCTCGGGCAACATGACCCCCCGGGCGGCAGGGATTTTTTTGCCTCAGTGGTCCTCGATGTGTTCCCCTCTCCCAAGACAGAGCCAGCTTAGAACCGGGCCCTGCGTTTGTCGGGTGAATTAATGAACGCTACGTGACCACCATCTTCAGCCTAAACCTCCCTCTGCCCTGCCCTTTCTGGGCAGGGACCACCAGGGCTGAGCATCTCCATGAAGTCAGGTGGTCCTGAAAAGGCCCAGCCATGGCCAGACCCCTCAGGTATAAAATATGGACAGTCCATCCTTCAGTGAATGAAAGTGAATCAGTTCTGCTCCATCCCAGCTGCCTTTCCAGGGACGCTATGAAAACAAGAGTATCCTCCACGGCCTGGGGGAGGCCATGGCCAGATGGTCTGCGTCCCAAGGACCCACGGCTGACAGCTGGCCCGGGCCTGGGTGTGCACAGGAGCTTGCTTCCTCCCCAAGCAGCCCTCCAAGCAGAGCCCCGGGTGAGTGTGCCCTTGCCACCCTCTGCCAGCATCCGTACTCATCCCCAGCATGACGGTCACTGTCAAAGGCTGCTGGGTCCCTGAATCCGGGCACACTCCAGCTCCTGGACCCTCCCCACCTTCCCACCTTCCCACCCACCACTGCTATCCCCACCTGTCCTCACTTAGACACTCTGGCCCATCCCACCCCCGCAGGAGCTCAGGGGTGGTGACAGATGGTGGCCCAGGGCCAGAGGCTACCCTGGACTCGAGTCACTGTTAGTTTTGCTTCACTCCCTGCCGGGTTCGAACGCTGCTGAGGGAGGGATGTTACAGATGCCCAGCCCAGCAGGCTCAAATCTCTGTGGTCCAGAAAGGGATGGGGTTTTATCTGGGCCCTGCCATGGGGTTCAGGCCCCAGGCTTAAGCTCCGATTGCATTTAGGGTCTGGCTCCGATGCAGGGGCTGGGGTGAGAAACAGCTGCATCCGATCAATCAAAGACCCGCAGGGGCCTGAGTGCCCCGCTCCACACACACGAGGATTTGCTCTTCCCTTCCCAAGAGGCCCCCGACACTGACACAGCTGCCCGTAACACTACCCTGGAGACCCAGTCTGTGCCAGAACTCGCCTCAGGACAGCCAGGACTCTCCAAACCCAGGCGCTACTGTAGAGGCCGCGCTGGCAGCAGGCAGCACCCGTCATGCCAGGCCCAGAAATGGCCCCATTTCCCCCAGCTCCTATCACCATGGAGACCTCCCTTGTCTGGACGGCCCAGCTTCCATGGACCAACCCCGCCACCCTGGGAAGGCTGCCCTCATCACCCCGTTGCTCTGAAACCCCCCAGATTCACCGTGTCCCCACTGTCATTGGGGCCGGGCCTGATTTAGCACAATGGGACATTTCTGGAACAGTCATGGAGTCTTTGGGGCCACTCGGCAGAGCAGAGAGAGCACGGGCTGTGCAGAGGGGCCCGTTCAAGCCTGGCTTCACCACTCACTGCTGTGTGACCTCGGGCAAGTTCCTTAACAAGTCTGAGCCTCAGTTTCCCTGTGCATACAACTTGTATAATAAAGGTACCCCTCCCGTGGCATCTGCTGGAGGATTTATCGAGGTACCACGTCGGAGCTGGGCACACATGGCTGCAGATGCCTGTGTTACCCCATCGAGTTATGACACCAACCCCTGCCTGAGCCGAACGTTTGCAAGATCCTGCGGCTTGGAGAACACTGGAACTCGGGCCAAGGCACGCCGCCCAGAGGGAAACCCGGGCCCGAGTTCACCAGGTTGGCCTTAGAGAATCTGTTGGTCAGATGTCCTGGCCACTCCCAGAAATCCGTTCCACTGAGTCAAGTCTAAATGCTGAGGTTGGCTGGGAGATTCTGACGGACACAGGAATGGTGGGTAGTGGGTAAAGAGAGAGAGGAAGTGAAGGAGACAGGGAGACAGAGAAGGAATCTTCCCGTCTCCGTAAAGTGGCCTGTTTTCCCTCCAGAAAGTGGCACCTGCCACACTTTGAAAGCACATGCTTGATAACTGACGCCCGCGGGCCTCGCCCAGGTCAGCCGTGTGTGCTGGGAAGGTCCTTTCCAGAGGAAACCCCGGTGGCAAGTCCCGCACAGCCCTCCCAGCTCTCCACTGGCTCAGGGCCACCCACCGGTCAGCCCCGGGATCCAAGCACGTGCTCGCTGGCCGTGGGAAAAGATGCCCCGGGAATAGCAGGGTCGACCCTGAGATCTCTCCCTGAGATAAACTGGGCGCTGGTCCCCAGCCGCAGGTCCGCAACCATCTTCCCGGGTCTGCAGCCAGACAAGTGAGATGCTTCCTGCTGAGGGCTAACAGCTACAGCTCGGAAAACCACCACGCTATCCCTTCCTGGGTCCCGCGGGGCAAGGGCAGGGTTGCCCCGCTGTGGACCTGGGCTGTGGGCCCGACTCTCGGGACCGGACCACCACTCCTCCGTACCTCAGTTTCCCTTCTGTAACCGGAAGAGGCTGGATGAGATGGGGACAGAGCACAAACACCCCAGGGCCGGGGGGTGGTAGACAACGGCCGAGGCTAGGCCCCTTGTAGGGGGCAGCCCCGCGGCCCTGGGAGGATGCGGCCCATTTCTCCAGAGGTCAGAACGCCAGGCTGCCTGTGGGAGATCTCGAAATTCTTCAAGACTGAAAGCTCAAGAGTCTTATTTTAAAGGCCTCTTCTGGCCAAAGCAAACATGCCTGAAGAGGAGGCCTGGCCCATAGGGCCCCAGCACGTGACCTCCACAGGCCGAGAACCTCCTGCTGGAATTCAGCACCCGGGCCTCCTGACAACTCCTTGACGCTCAGAAGCCCAGCCTGTTTCTTTCTTGTTTTTAATTGAAGTAGAGTTGATTTACAATGTTGTGTTTAATCTCTGCTGTACAGCAAAGTGACTCAGTTATACACGTACAGACATTCTTTTTTTAATATATTCTTTTCCATTATATTCGATATCCAGCCTGTTTCTTTCTGATTCCTCATCCAGCCCCTGAAGGCGCTGGAACCCCTCTGGTGTCAGGTTGCTGACGGGAGGGGATTACGTTTCACGGAGCCATTTATTTAGGACAATGGGAGTGATCACAATGGAAGGGAAAGCTTCATTCCCCCAAACCAGTTTCTCAAGTTGACCTTCCCAGGGGAGGGGCTAGATTAGGAAACCAGGGACAGCAGAGAGGGAGAGAGGGGCCTTCCAGGGGCTGTCTGACCTAAATGTCACAGGGATGGGATGGAGAAGCTATGTATGTCGCCCAAGGCCACTCTGGCCAGTACTGGGGGTGTCCACACTGTCACTCCACAGCCGTCCAGGCACGGGGATTGGGGGCACCCAGCAAAACTGAAAACACAAAGCTCCAGCATCACCGTGCTGGTTGCAGGCAATGTTAGTTTAGCAGAACCTGATGCTCTGGAATGTGACCCAATGAAGAAAGCAGAAGAGGGGTCACGGTGGGCCTTGGAATCCTCCACGCAGGGCTCCACCCTCACCTGCGCCCCCAGCCCCCAGGCTCCTGGGCTCAGCCCACGCAGGCCAAGGTCAGGGGCAGGGCGGGGTCTGTTCCACCCTCCTGCCGATCCCACACCCCACGTGGGCCAGACAGCGCCCCGCCCCAGCTGTCCGCAGAGACAGCACCTGCACCTTCAGGAGGCGGGGAGCGTAGGGGCTGTGGTCTGAGGTCACTTACACCCCGGCTATGGCGCTGGCTGTGATGGGCACTGGCCGGTGACCTTCCTGGGACAGGTGGGAACCACTTACCAGGTCTCGTGTGCACCCCTTAGGGATGACGCAGCAGTGGTCCCTTGCCCTGCTTCTCCTGCTGAGACCCTCCTGGGAAAAGCCATCACCCACAGGGGCTGTGAGCCGAGCAGCTGCCGGGAGCCAGCCCCGCTGGGGTGAGGAAGGGGGCAGCCAAGAGGAGGGGCTGCTACAGACGTGCTGGGGGACTTCGGGCAAGCCGCTGAATGGCTCTGCTTCCCCACCTAGTTCAGAGGGCCGTGTAGACCCGGGTTCTACAGCCAAGAGGCAGCCTCGGCCTCCACACTGGGCAGACAGAGGCAGTGAAGCCAAGAGAGGGAAAGGGACATCTCGGGGAACCACGGCACTCAGGCCAGGAGCTCCCAGGAGCTCCCCAACCCTTTCTGCCCTTGGCACTCCTGCTGGCAGAGGGTTTTCTGAAGAGGGGCGCGATCGTTACCCCACTGTTCAGAAGAGGGACCAGGGTTTTCCGAAGAGGGGCGCGATCGTTACCCCGCTGCTCAGAAGAGGGACCAGGGTTTTCCGAAGAGGGGCGCGATCGTTACCCCGCTGCTCAGAAGAGGGACCAGGGTTTTCCGAAGAGGGGCGCGATCGTTACCCCGCTGCTCAGAAGAGGGACCAGGGTTTTCCGAAGAGGGGCGCGATCGTTACCCCACTGCTCAGAAGAGGGACCAGGGTTTTCCGAAGAGGGGCGCGATCGTTACCCCACTGCTCAGAAGAGGGACCAGGGTTTTCCGAAGAGGGGCGCGATCGTTACCCCACTGTTCAGAAGAGGGACCAGGGTTTTCCGAAGAGGGGCGCGATCGTTACCCCACTGTTCAGAAGAGGGACCAGGGTTTTCCGAAGAGGGGCGCGATCGTTACCCCACTGTTCAGAAGAGGGACCAGGGTTTTCCGAAGAGGGGCGCGATCGTTACCCCACTGTTCAGAAGAGGGACCAGGGTTTTCTGAAGAGGGGCGCGATCGTTACCCCACTGTTCAGAAGAGGGACCAGAGGCCGGGTCCAGTGCCCACCACCTCCTCCTCACACACAGCTGGGAAAAACGTGAGGCACCAGGGTTACCGGCCGGGGCGACGGGGGACCAAGGTTCCTGGGAAAAGCCAGCGACATCCCGCCTGCTCAGCTGGGACGGCAGCAACCTACCAGCCAGCTGTAATGGTAGACCTACAGACTCCTAGAAGGCTGGAGGGGTCCAGAATCTTCCTAAACGACAGGGTGCTGGTGCCAGCTCACACCAGCTCACACCAGTGAACCAGAGCTGATGGAGCTCATCTCCTCCCAAGGCTGTGTGCAGTGACTTCCTCCTGGAAGCCTGAAATCGACCATGGTGGGAAAATTTACACCGTGGACACCGGCAAGAACTTCACATTAGGTGGATTTCTGTTTTGTTTTGTTTTCTGTCTTCCTGGAGTGATGACTGTTAAACATTTACCACTGTTCCTAAAGCTCCAGAATTCAAGAACCGAAGCCAGCCTCACGCCCCTGAGATACCTGCCCGACCTCTCCAGCCTTCCTGACTACTGACTCTGCCCGACACTGGGCGAGCGTGGGCGCTGGTCCCAGGCCCAAGGCAGACCTGCCCCTCCCCGCCTAGAGCAGCTCCCAGACCAGCCAAACAGAACTGCCAGTCTCTCTGCTTTCAACTCCACGGGTGGAGCTCCTGTGTGCCAGGCACCGTTCTAGGCACTGGGACACGTGCGTGAACCACACAGGCAAGGCCGCTGCTCCCTAAAGGCTGCTGCCTGACGGGGGGCAGACAGACACACCATCTACGGAAAAATAATACCAACGTTTGGAAATGGAAATTTCATTAAAATAATATCATCACAAATAACGCACTGAAACCCTGAGAGATTATGATAAATGCAATGCAGAGAAAAGAGCGTGGAGTAACAGCATCTAATGGGAAGAGCTACTCAGAAGGGGTTGTCAGGGGCGGCGGCTCTGGGCTAACATCTGGCTAACGGGAGCCTGCTATGTCCAGGGAAGGGTTTCCAGGAGAGGGACGAGCCGCGGCAAAGGCTGGGGAGTGGGAGAGCGGGCCGGGAAGGTGGGTGTGGCTGGAGTGAGTACCAGGGCCACGGGAGAAGCGACCCAAGAGGTAAGAGGCATTCCTTGGAGGTCCCCGTGGGATGCAGGGAGGGGCTGCAAGGACCTCCAGGTGTGATGGAAAGCCACGGGTCGGTTATAAGCTGGGCAGTGATGGATCCCCTTTGCTCTGTGAAGCTCACTTTGGTGGCAGGTGGACCCTAAGGGGGAAGGCAAGGAGCAGGGGGGCCAGAGCAGTGGCTGGTGCAGGTGTTCAGGTGCTGGAGGTGCCATGGGGACGGAGGGGGCGGGGGTCCAGGTTCGGGATATATCCTGGAGGAAGAGCCAACAGGGTTTGCTGGTGGCTTCGAAGGGGAAGAGATTTCAGGAGGATGTGAGTCTGAGAAAAGGTGTACAGAATGGTCCGAGTCCTAACACATCCTAGTCCTAACATACAAAGGGCCTGGGGCAGGAGCACAGATGGGGGTTGGGGGCCACCCACTTCTCCCCCCACCCAGCTCTGTCTTGCACTGCGAGGGACCTTGTGCACGTGTGTGGACTGCAGCGCGAGCTTCCCCTCCGCATCCACACACAGCCATCCCAGCCCCCTTCCCTCAGGAGGGCCGGGGGAGGGGCCTGCCCTGGCTGCGGAAGGGGGCGGGGCCTCCACTCTCCCAGGGCTGCAGGCTCTGGGAGCAGCACATCCCCTTGGCCCGTGGGACCCTCATCCTGTGGGAGGGTGTGGCCCGAGGAGGGTGCTCTGAAATGAAGGGGGCCCTGGCCGCCAGGTCTAGTGGGGGTACTAGAGGTGGCACAGTCCACGGCGATGAGGAGGTGCGGGGCTGAGCGCAGGTCGGGGGATGCGGGGCAGTGGAGTTCGGTTCAGACACATCGAACCAAGGTCGCCTGTCTGATCAACCTGCACAGTTTGGTGGGCTCCGTCTCCAAAACGAGGGGTGCAGGAAAAATGATGGAAGGTGTCATCGACCAGATTGGTCCTTCATTTCACAAGTGAGGGGTCGGGGGTCAGTGAAGGCAGTGAGTGGCTGAAGGTCACACGGAGGGGGAGAGTGACCTTCGGGTCCGCCCCCCTGCCTCTGGCCGCCCTCTCCCGCAAGCCAGCCCTGCCCTCTGGATGTCCTTCTCAGGGCAGCAGGAGGACTCAGGCCATGATCTAAGCTGCACAAACACCCGGGGGACTGGAGGAGGCCAAAGTGGGGACAGACTCAAGTGAGGCCTCAGCAGTCGTCCAGCGGAGAGATGATGATGGCACGGACGAGGGCGGGACACAAGAGATGGTGACAGAGCCTCCGGACCCCTCGAGAGCCATGGCTGTGGCTAGTCACCCCACTAGCCCCAGGACCTGGTGGGCAGAGATGCTGGGCCGGTGGCTTTGGAGACCACATTCACTGCACAAAGGGACTGTCAACTACAAATTGGCACTCGCCACTGGCACTTGCCATCTACCTCTACAAGGATTAAACTACGTGCTGCTGCAGCTTCTGACCTTCAACACCCGCTGAAAGGAGTTCAGGGTGGAGAGCAGGAATGAGGCCCTCTGTGCTCTGGGAAAAACTGGCAGAACAGGTCTTCAGATAGTTAGATATTCTCAGGAGATGATTTTTATGAGCCCAGTTCTTGTATCTCCTCATATCTAGAAAAGCACTAAATTCCTTCATGGTGACGTCTGTTCCTCGTGACTAGCAGAAACCTTCTGCAAAAAATATGTGCTTGATTGCATGTATTCCCCCTTCGCCAAAATCACAGATATACTGACCTTCCCCCCTACCTCTTTGGAGCAGTTTCTCAGAGCTACCTGAAATGCTGTCTCCCGGGCTATAGTCCTCATTTTGCCCCAAATAAAACTTAACTCACAGCTCTCACGTTGTGCTTTTGTTTAAAGTTGACAGGACTCAGGCGTGATTCAGTGACATCCCCTCCACACTGCCTCAGCCAAGGGCAACAGTGCTGCTTAAAAAAGGACGATGACATAACAGCCAGTGCTTCCTAGGAGCCAGGCACTGGGTTACATATTTTCCATCCATTACCTCACTGGACCCATTTTACAGAGGGGGTAACCTGGGCTCAGAGAGGGGAAGTGACTTTCCCAAGGCCACACAGCTAATAAGACAGAGCCAGGAGGAACTCATCTCGGGCCTGAAAGCCTGGGCTTTAGCACCTCTTGTGCAGTCTTCGGGGGAGAGAAAGCTGCAGAGGAGCTGTGAGAACAGGGCGTCTCCTGGGAAACGTGTGACATAGTGGCGCAGGGCAGGGGCTGTTCCCTCTGACACACCACCGAGCCCAGAGCCCTCTGGGTGCCTGCAGCCAGCATCCTGCATGGGGACCCAGGCAGAATTTCAACTTCACATACCGTGTAGCCCAGGGAAGGAGCAAAGCAGTGGCAGGGTCCCCAGTCTCCAGGGAACTGGGAACCAGGCCCGGGGCTCTGTGTCCAAGGAGGAAGCAAAGCCTAGCAGAAGTGATGGCAAACATCTGCTGGGCGCCCTGGGCACGGTGCCCGCCTCTCCCACGGCAGCGTGCAGCTCGGTGCCAAGCCGCGGACCCACTTAAGCTCTGTTTGGCATCGTGCATGCCATGCGGGCTCTGGCTGGCGGCATATGACAGATGGGGTCTGAGAAGAGGCCCCAGGATCACTCCTGAATCCCACCAACCCCCCTGAGGGACGCTCAGCGCTGTGATCTCAGAGGGCACTGTTTCCCTAGCACCTGGGCCTGCCGCCTCCCCCCCAACACACATCTTTCCCGATACTCACCCCCTCCCCCCGTGTCCGAGGTCACCCAGTCCACATGGGGGCCTCCACCACAGAAAGGCCCCCCAGGATGGAACCCCAGATCCTAGCTCTGCCTTCTGGACCCCCCCCCAGCACTGCCCAGTTCCTGGCCCCCAGGACAGCACTTGGTAGTCTGGAAACAGCCATCATGCCCTCTTTAAACCTTCTCGTCTCCGGACCAAGCCCCCCCTGTTGCCAAAAACGGCCTGCACGCATGCCCCTTTGCAATGGCCCTCCCCTCCAGAGATGGAGTTATTTCCCTAACCCTTGAACGGAAGCTGGTCTTGCCCCTGCTTTGGTCAATACAACGTGTGGAAGTGATGTCATATGAGATTCAAGCCTAGGCCTGCAGCCCCATGTATTTCCCTTCTTTCTCAAATCTCTGTCCAGCTGCCACGTGTGCAAGCCAGGGCCAGCATGCTGGAGGACAAGAGCGACAAGTGGCCCAGTAGCCCCTGCCCCAAGCACCGGCCAGTGAAGCCCCAGGAGCAGAGCTGCCTGGAGGACGGGCTGCAGACACACGAGGGAGCCTGGCCGAGAACAGACGCCCCGCCAGGTTCACCCACCCACACTGTCCAACCACAGAAGCATAAGCCAAATGGACGGTTGTTATTTTAAGCCACTAATGTGGGGGGCCGGTCGTTACGCAGCAAAAGCTAACCCATATACGTCACCAGCCCTGCTCCGTCAGTGGTTTGTCCTGCAGAGGGCACGGCTTCCAGCTCCCTCAGGGTCTGAGCTAGACATCTTTGAGACGTGACGTCATTTTTAGAAGGTCCCCTGCAGAGTGGAGACCATGGCCTCTGCTGGCCTCCACACGCCTGCCTCCCTGCTAGCACCAGCTGGCACAGTGTCCCTCCCGCCCTGTTTCTCCAATTCTCCCCACTCTCTCCCGTTCCAGGACTTGGCATGGGTGGTCCGAATGCCCCCCAGCTGCTCGTTCACTTGGGTTCAACCCGAAGTCTCAGTTGGATGCTGCTTCCTCCAGGAAGCCCGTCTAACCTCTAGTCTAGCGTCGCTCCCCTCCTCTGCACCCCACACACTTCCTCTGTGACAGACAGCATCCTGGCCACCTGTCTGCCTCCCCCTCAAATGGAAGCCCCGGGAGGGCAGGGGCCAGGTGTCTCCTGGAACTCTGAGTGCCCCAGGTCTAGGAGAGAACCCGGAGCGGGTAAGTGCCCAGAAAAACTAGCTGAGGGAAGGAGAGGGCATGGAGAGGAGGCGCGGGTGACAATGTCTAAGGTTGGTAAGGGCTTCGGGCTGATGGCACCTACTAGGTGCTTCACAATCAGGTCTGATTGTGTGAAACCAGTCTGGAAACTCAACCTCATTCGGGATCCTTCCAACCTTCCGCGGGCTTTTTCCCGTATGTTCCCGTGTCGTCAGCTGCAGATGCGCCAGCGCCAGAGCCCCTTGAGGGGCCGCTCCCCGCAATCTTCTCCCACGGGCCCGGGGGGAGCCTCACTGACCCTCCCACCCAAGGCAACAGGGCGGTCCTCGACCCACTCCCCATGGACCTGACCAAGGCTCTTCCCCCTCCCAATCCTCCAGCACTGGCATCGGCCTGAGCGCCGGGACTAGATGTCCCGAGTCGAGACAGAGGCAAAGGGTCACGCCCGGCAAGGGCAGCTTCCTGGCAAGGCGCCCCCCCAGTAACCACCGCCCCTGCTCTGTGGAGCTGGGGGAGGGAGCAGACCCATCTTACAGGTGGGCAAACAGGTTGAGAAACAGTGAGCCGCCTGCCTGAGGCCAATCATGAATGGCAGAGCTGGGACCTCCAGAATTAGGTGCCACAACAAACATTAGTTTTTACCCCAAAACAAAGTAACATTCCTAGCGTCATAAAAATGGCTCCGTGGGGCGAAGTGAGAAAGTGGCATGGACATATATACACTACCACATGTAAAACCGATAGCCAGTGGGAAGCAGGCGCATAGCATAGGGAGATCAGCTCGGTGCTTTGTGACCACCTAGAGGGGTGGGTTAGGGAGGGTGGGAGGGTGGGAGGGAGATGCAAGAGGGAGGAGCTATGGGGATATATGTATATGTATAGCTGATTCACTTTGTTATACAGCAGAAACTAACACACCATTGTAAAGCAATTATACTCCAATAAAGACGTTAAAAGAAAAACAAAACAAAACAACAGCTCCGCATCTTGGACGCTGTGCTAAGCAAACTTTACCAAGAGTATCTCGCACTCCACCCCAGCAGGTCCCTTTTTGTAGAAGAGGCAGCCGGGGCTCAGGGAGATGGACCGACTATCCCCGGCGGCACCGACTGGTCAACGGCAGAGCTGGCCAAGCCCCTTGAGGCCACTCGGCCACAGGCACATTCCCTGGACGCTGCTCGGCCGGTAAACAGGTTTACGGCTCCAACCTTCAAAGCACACTCAAGCGAGGTTTATTACATAATAGAAAACAAAGATAGTTTTTTTCATATGTTTCCCACTCAGGGAGTTTTATTAAAACGCAATAAATCTCCAGGACAGAGTGTGACTTTAATGCAAAGGGCAGGAGATGCAGCTCTGCTCTTCTGCAGACCGCAGGGAAAGGCGGGGTGGGGACGGTGCAGGATGTGAATGGGGGGAAGGAATGCAACATTCTGGGTCCCGCCCATCCCAGGCTCAGCCCCCCCAAGAACCACAAGGAATGGGACTTTGTACTCAACTGGGTCCTGGAGGACAAGGAACATGAGGCTTTGTGGTCCAAGCACCTTGTCAAATACCACCTCCCTACTCCATGGTTCTGCTAAACTATGCCCCCCTACACCCTGCAGTCTCGCTGTCCCATCTCGCTGTCCCCTCCGAACGCTGCAGCCCTGTGTTCGCTCTAATCCACAAGCCCCCGCATAGCGCCCCACCACCTATAAGACAGAGTTCAATGCTCTTGGGCTGGCACACAATGTGTCCTTGGTCCAACCCCTGATGGACTCCCCAGCGTGGTCTCCCACCCTCCTCTGCCCACCTCACGTTTTCGCCACTCCAGACTTGTTAGGATTCCTCTCACACCAGGCTGGTTCGTGCCTCTGTGCTTTTGCACATAATGTTTCCTCTGTCTAGAAGGGTCTTCCTCTGCCTGACTGCCTGGAAAACTCCTGTTCATCCTTCAAAGCCCAGTTCAGATATCACCTCCTCTGAAATGACCAGTCACCCTCTCCCATGGGTTCCTTAACAGTACATAGATGTTGGTCCCTCCTTCAGCTCCTTCCTCTCTGACAAGGTTGGTGTCTCATTCATGGCCAATCCTAAGGCCTGGCAAAGTGGCTTAGAGAAAAAGAAGATGCTCAAGAAATATTTACAGAATTCGATTATCTGAAAACAGTCTTACTATCTCATGTTCAGTCTTGGTGTCCCAGCCAGGCCTTCAAGTGACCAGAAACAGAGACAACCTAAGGGCCATCACCTGTGGATGCCTTCATGCCCTGTGTGGTCAAAAGAATAATGAATCCCCAAACGTGTCCACATCCTGAAGCCTGGAGCTTGTGTGTTACCTTGTAGGCAAAAGGGACTTTGATGTGTAAATTAAGGACTTGGAGATGGGGAGATTATCTTGGATTATGCCAAAGAACCTAATCGAATCACATGGGTCCTTAAAAGGGGGAAACTTTCCAAGCTATGGCTAGAGAAAGAGATGGGGAAACAAAAGAAGGATCAGAGGGAGGCAACACAGAGGAAAAGACCACAAGCCAAGGAAGGCAGGCAGCCTCTAGAAGCTGGAAAAGGCAAGGAAAAGAGCTGCCCCTAAAGTCTCAGGTAAGGAAGTCAGCCCTATTCGCACTTTCATTTTAGCCAGCGAGACCCATATCAGACTTCCGCCCTCCAGAACTGTATGATAATAAATTTGTGTTGTTTTGAGCCGCTACGTTTGTGGTAATTTGTTACAGCAGCAAGAAGAAAAAAATGCATCCGGTGCACCAGCCTGGCTGTTTACCATGGGTTTCTCCCAATCCCTGGGCATTGCCCAGCCTCTGCACCATTGCCCCACTGCCTAGATTGCCTGCTCCCCCCCCCCACTTCACCTGCCCTTTTCTGCCTAGTGAACTCCTATTCATCCTTCAGAACCCACTTCCCAGGTCCCTCTGATGGGACCCTGTGCCCTGGGGTAGGCCTGGACGCCGCATCCCCTGAGGCTCAGCCGTGCCTCCCAGTGCACACACTGTAGGGCACCATCTTGGAGTCTCTGCTCTCCCACCGGTTGGCCAGATCCTGGATGGCAAGGGCCTGTGCTCTGTTGATTCTGAATCTTTGGTGCCAAAGCAGTTCCTGACACATCGTAGGACCTCGGGAAGCAACTGGTAAGTGACCAGGGCTTGGGGTGGTCAGGGTCAGAGGCCTCCACCCGTCTGTGGAATTTGTAGAACAATAAGGGGGACCTCACTTTGCTGCCGAAGCTTTCCTTTAGCTGGAGGTACATTAGCGCCAGGAAAGAAGGCACATTTATCTTATTTCCTCTTGCCTAAATGGCTCTGTAATTTCTCTGCTCCCAGTACAGTCAGTAACAGCCTCAGGGACAGATTCTCCGTACACTCAAATATACGGCGGAATCCCAATACCCTGTAATCTGATAGGCAGGAAAGAAAGTCCACGCTTAAAATTCATCCTAAGAAAATAATCAGAAATGTGGAATAATGTACGTACCGGGCCAAGAACACAGCTTTCTTTACATCTTTACGTTAGTGAAAACTGAAAATGACGCAGATGTCTAAAAATGAGGATTTGGCTAAATAAATAATACCTCTTTCATCTGAGGGTATATTACATGGTCACTAAAAACAGTGGTTTTGAAAATATGTGGGAGCATAAGAAAATGTTTAATACATAATATTAAACTGGGATTCAAAATTTATAAAACATGTATATATTTACATCTTAAAAAGACTGGTGAGGGGACTTCCCTGGTGGTGCAGTGGTTAAGAATCCGCCTGCCAATGCAGGGGACACGGGTTCGAGCCCTGGTCCGGGAAGATCCCACATGCCGCGGAGCAACTAAGCCCGTGCGCCACAACTACTGAGCCTGCGCTCTAGAGCCCGTGAGCCACAACTACTGAGCCCATGTGCTACAACTACTGAAGCCCACGCACCTAGAGCCCGTGCTCCGCAACGAGAGAAGCCACCGCAATGAGAAGCCTGCGCATCGCAACGAAGAGTAGCCCCCGCTCGCCGCAACTAGAGAAAGCCCGCGCGCAGCAATGGAGACCCAATACAGCCAAAAATAAATAAATAATACAATTTAAAAAAAAAAGACTGGTGAGAATATTCATCTTAAACATTAACATTTGTAATCTCATAAGGTGGCTTAACACGGGATTGTTTTTATGCTTCATTTATTTTATAGTTTCTAAAATTTCTGTGATGATCATGTATTATTTTTAAAAAGGAGATTTTTTTAGGGAGAATTTTCTGGAGAGGAATTTAGCAACACCCTTACCAAGAATATCTTTTAAAAGGTTTAATGGCATTATACAGCGTCCTATTTTGAGGAAATGGTAGGTGGTTACCACTGAATTCACTGTAGATTTCAATCAAGCTCAGTAAATCCCTGGGCACATCCCTGTTGCGAGCTTCTGCCAGGGGCAGAAACCACAGGAAACCCAGATCCCAGCAGAGATGAGGAGGCAGCTGTGGGATAGGGCCTGGGAGAGCCCAGAGAGGGGGCCTGACCCAGCCAGGGCGGGGGTGGGGATGGGGGACTTGGGAAGGACAGAGGGGGAGGGGACACCTGGGCACAGCGGGATGGGGAGACAGGGAAAGCAAGAGGGGTCCTTCAGGGGGCTGCTGCCCTGCCGGAGGGGCGACGGTGAGGGTGGGGGAAGGACCCTAGAGGGAGAAGCTGCAGTGTCAGGAGGACCCACGAGATGGTTCTTAGCTAAACGCAGGCCCGAGAAACAGAGCATCACCTCAGAATTCACAGGCCGCCCCTCCCCACTGAGCATCTGTCTCCCATTTCTCAAAAAAGCATCTGGGCTGATCGTATGGATTGGGAAGCTGTGCTGTGCGCTCAACGTGTACAGGGCCGCCTGCGTGGGCCGGGCTGCCATCATCGCTGCAAGAGAAACCAGATGTCCCTGCAAACCGCCAGAAAGCTAAAGTCAGAACCAGCACTCTGCTCGGGGCCGTCCTGAAGAACCCGGAACCTGTATGCTTTCTGATCTTGTCTGCTCTGTCCCTGAGAACTCTTCTAGAGCCCAAGGAAGGCCTTTCCAGCCTTCAGGGATGGGGTTGGGGGAGCAGGATGTCGGAGAGGGAGAGAGGAAACCACAGATGCACACGGCACGCAGGTGAGCCCAGGTGGGCAGGGGCTCCCTAGAGGTAGGTACCACACGGGAAGCTGGGACTCGGGCCTGACTGGAATAGAAGAGGCCAGATGTTCCCATCACCTCCCAAGGCCAGCAGCTGCACTCCTATGGTGCAGCCTCGGGTGCAGAAGGAGTTTTGATATGTGTTGCACGTGGATCTGGCAGAGCTTGGCGGGATGGATGCTGGGGAGGGTGAGGAGGAGCACACATGAGATGCCACTGTAGCCATAGCAACACGGAAGGCACTGTGTAGTAGGGAGAGCTGCCCTGGAAGAGCAGGGAGCCTGTGGTGCCCGAGGACCGGGGATGAATCTTCTTCCAGAAAGTCCTCCCTGACTACCACTTCCTCTGCTCAGCAGAGTGGGGCTGTCCAGTGCTCCCCTGGTTCTCTCAGCCCCATCACAGCGCAGACTACCTGCATAAGCATGGGTCACTTGCTTATCTGTTAACGCTACTAAACTATGAGTCTTGGGGGTCATTACCGTACCTCACTCAAATACAGAGCCTGGACGGAAGGATGGGTAGACCAATGACGGATGCGTGGGTGGATGGACATGCACAGATGGAGAGATAGGGGATGGATGCACCAATGGATGGATGGATGATGGATGGGAGAGAAGAGGGGAGGGAGGCAAGGGGGATGAGGAAGAGAGGAAAGAGGCAGAAAAGGAGGGCAAGCCAGTCGGCAGAGAAGACAGTCAGTTCTAGTGACCGGCAGGGGTCCTTGGAGCTGGGATAGAGGAGCCAGGACCTGAGGAAGGCCAGGTATTGGGGTCAAGATGGAGGAAGAAGAGGCCTGGGGGTTGGGGATACTGAGGGATCTCCTCAAACTTCCTGTGACCTCTCGGCCACCCCAGATCTGTCCCAGAGTATTTTGCAGGCACCTCGAGGCCTTGGAGGCTGACCTCATCCAACTGTTGATTCCAATTGCATAATTTATTGAATAGACTCAAATCCTGGAAGCTTTTAAGTCAGCACCTCCCTCGATTCCTATCTGCTCTGAGTCTTGTTTAAATCAAACTCAGATCTCCATGGTGATGCTCAAGCGAACACAGAGAGAGAGACTGGCCCAGGAGTGGAACACGGCTGGTGGAAAGCCAGCCGGACACTTTCGGGGAAGAGGCCGAGGCAGGAAGCAGCCCCTTAACACCTCCTAGGTGCCAAGCGTCGTACACGCAGGACGTGCTGTCATGCTCACGGCCACCGCGAGGTCTGTGCCATCAGGCTCATGATACAGATGACGCCGGGGGAGGGAAGGCACAGAGCCGGAATGGAAACCGGATCTGTCTGGGGACACTGACCACACAGCCACCCAGCCCACAGAGGAATCCCAGCACCTGCCGTCAGCCTACTAAGACTTTCTCTCTAAAATAAGCCCCGCTCTTCCCGGGCCACAAAGGGCAAGGCTTATCACCTGTTTAACGTTCCTTACGAACACTCAGCACTGCCCACCTGTAAGGACCCTAACAGCACAACAGCTCTTTGCCCAGACATTCGGGGCCCCTAAGACACAGGCTGTGATGACCGAGGCTGCCCATGGGCTTCTGGAACGCTCTGCACATGGCTTGGCTCTGCCCACCTGACCCTCAGGACAGTCCAGCTAGGCAGACGTCCCCACCCCCAGGCCATCATCCGCCTCCGCAGAGAAGGACCTTGATGCTTCTTTACGTTAGTGAATGTCAAGAGGTCATCGTCTGGGGACTTCCCTGGCGGTCCAGTGGTTAAGACTTCACCTTCCAATGCAAGGGGTACGGGTTCGATCCCTGGTCGGGGAGCTAAGATCCCACATGCCTCGCTGCCAAAAAAACCAAAACATAAAACAGAAGCAATGTTGGAACAAATTCAATAAAGACTTTAAAAATGGTCCACGTCAAAAAAAAAAAAATCTTTAAAAAAAAAAAAAAGAGGTCATCGTCTAGCTGTGGTTTAATGGCTCAAATTCCCTAGACTCTACATCCTCAACACATAACCCTAAACTTCTCTATGTTAAAAAAATGGAGAGAGAGGGAGGTACCCTAGGACCGTAGAACCAAATCTGGTTTGAAACGAAATGGTATCAAAACACAGTAACATTACAGGTAAACAGAAGTGGTCTGGAAATCTCAAAGGCCAGCTCGTCTGGAATATAAAGTCTATACAGCAGAGCCTCCCGAAGCTTGTTCTGTGGACAACCAACCCCAGGAAATGCTCAGCAGAACAAAAATAAAATAATACTTAAAAATTAAAGTGTATAAATAAAACAAAATTTAAACAAGTAATTGATGCAAATAAAAATTAAATTAAAATTTGAAATAAAATGATATTTTTTAAAAAATGTAAGCTCATGGAATCAGTTGGGACGGAGAAATGCCACACGACCTTCTCCTGGAGATGTACGACGCCCACTGGTGTGTTAGAGATTCCAGTACATCCTACTGCAAAGGACCCTGATTGGTTTTCTCCCACCTAAGTAAGTTTACCTGACTTATATGACCACAAAACATGTATTTTCTGGAAACACCTATGACCACCTGTGAAACTTTTGACGTCATTCAGCAAATATTCACTTCACTCCCCTCCCCTCCCCCACTGGTGTTGGGTTTGACCTGTGACTTGCACTGGCCAAAGGAATTTAGCAAATGTGAGTGAACAGAAGCCTTATATGTTCTTGGGGGGTGGGGAGGGCTTGACTCTCTTGCTCCCATGTTGTGCATGGGAAGAACAGGTCCTGATGGCCTTTGGCCAGTCAGCTGGGCTCCCAGCACAAATGCAGATGTAGCAGAGCCAAGCCCACCAACCTGCAGCTCAGGTGGAGCTGCCCGGCCACCCCAGCCTAAGACAACCAAACCACAGTTGCCCCAGGGGGAGAGAAGTTCCTGGTGTTTGCCACCGAGTTTTGGGTGATTTGTTACACAGCATCATTGTCACTGTGGCTGACTAATACACCAGCCTACAAAAATACTCTTCTAAGAATCGCACTTCTAAGAATCGCATATTAAAAAATATGACATAGAGGAACATTCTTAGGAGGAAACATTCTTAGGTGTTGGGAAAGAATGAATGGCACATAGTAGGAGCTCAGGACACAGTTGGAGGACACCCATCTTAAAATTAAGTGTCCTGGAGAGGACTTGTGTTATTCACAGCGGAGAGGCAGGGTTGAAGAAAAAATTAAGCAATAGATGGGCACGAGATATGAACAGGTAAGTCCCAGAGGAGGAGACTTGAATAGTCAATAAACAAAGGACAGTATGTTCAATTCCATGAAAAATCATGCAATTGCAAAATAAAATAATATTGAACTACGCTCTCACATCCACTTGAATGCAGACATATAAAGTCTGATGATTCCAGAGATGTGGGGCTGGAATCACTCTGCAAACAGATTGACAAAGGAAGAGAAAAAGGAAGGTGGAGACGTGGGCAGATAGTCTCTGCAGCCCTGATGGGAACAGCTAAATCCGGGAGATAGAAATTCTCGTGTTCCCACAGCAGGGGAAGGCTTAGCTCAACCAGCTTACGTGGCCTACAGGGATCAATTACCAATTACTCAGCGGGAGTATCAATCACACTTCTAAAGGCAGCACGATGCCATTTACATTAATTTTTAAAACACAGTAAACCGTAGAACATATTGATTGTGGATAGACTCATACTTGTGTACTTAACACATGATGCCCCCGTGGGGATGATCCAGGCAGGGTTACTTCTGGGATGGGGAGGGCGGGGCATGGGGGAGGTGGAAGGAGGGAGGAGAGAGCTGGGCTGGAACAGAATCTGGAGCAGTGTGTTTCTTTAAGAGCTGGAGATCCCAGAAAGAAAAAAAAACTAACATCTATCACAGCTAGGGAACCGGTATTGGGCTAGACTAGTCTCTGCTGCGGTAACAGCTGAAGCCCTAAATTCCAGTGACTTAACCCATATTATTCCTGCTCACCATGCACTGGCTCAAACAAATCATATGACCCCAAAATAACCACAAGGGAGACCAGGGAAGGGAGGAAAAGCTTGGATTATTTGGTGAGCACATAGTTGTCTCTGGCACGTGGGTACCCAGGGAAGCTGGCACACCACATTCCGCACTTTCTGTGCGTGTTAAAGATTTCATGATTAAAGTGAGGATGGCGGGAGAGAATCGCCCTCCCCCCACCCCAACAAAAGGGTGGGAGTTTCACCAAGTCACTCAGAGAAAACCTGAGACCCGCCCCATGGGTATTCCCGAGGTTGCCCCCAGCTGAAGGTCCTGCTCAAGGTCACAGGTGCAGGTAGAAGGGCAGGGCTGGCATGGCCTTCACACCGTCCAGGCACAGTGTGAACGGGGCCATGGACCAGGGGCTGCATCACAGCAGGGGGAAGGTGGGCCGAGGTCCACTTTCTCTCTGGCTCAGAATGCTCCCAGCCCCTCTTGTTCTGTCTGACGGTACTGGGGCCAACCCTGTGCTTCTGGCTCCTACACCACCTGCAGGGATGGCCTCACAGATGCGAAGGGTCTTGTAGGTCCCGGCGGTGTTTCCCAAGGACCGCATCTCCATACTTCCATCCACCTGTCATCTGTCCATCCGTCCCTCCATCCTCTCAGTCGTATGCTTATCGCTGCATCTATCCCTTCATCTGTCCACCCATCACCCATCTGTATACGCCTCCATCCATCCATCCACCCAACGCCCAACATCACCTTCCGTGCCAGACCTGACCTAGGTTCTGGGCATCGGGAGACCATCAAGGTGGACCCCACAGGTCTCCATCCTCAATCAGTGTATGTTCTGCCCGGCAGGTGGAGGAGGGAGTGGGGGGCACGGGGAGACAAACTACACACAGGAACCCCTACACTCAAGGAGCGATGAGATAAGGAACGCCTGGGGACTGCTTCACGCTGAGTAGTGGGGTGGCTTTTATGAGGAAACGAGGTTTATGCTGAGATTGAATGTACCACAAGGAGCCAGTACCTGAGCGTCAGCGCCAAGGGTACGCTGTGCCAGCTGCTGCAGAAGGGACGGGACCTTGCACGGTCAAGTTTCAGCCAGCAGGCCGGGTGGCTGGAGACCGAGGAGTAATGGGGCGGTGGGGAGTGGAGGAGCTGGGGTGGGGGATGGGATAGGAGTCAGGGGCTCAGCGTCCCTGCGGGGGATGTGACGTGGACGCCAGTCCAAGTGCCCTGGGACGCCGGCAGGATGCTAAGCCTCACTGCTAGCCAGCCCGGCCCCTGGCTACTCAAAGTGTGGTCCCTGGACCAGCAGCCTGGGCACATCCAGGAGCCCGTTCGAAATGCAGACCAGGGAAGTCTGAGGTGCACTGCTCTGGACCAGCCCTCCCTGGGGCTGTTCTCCCCTGGGGCACTTCTGAGACATCCCCACACTGAGTCCACATCTTCCAAGGCAGGGCCCGAGCGGCGGTAGTTTTTAAGAGCTTTTTAAGTGACTTTTACGTACCTCCCGCTAAGGGCCCACTGTCTACCCACTGGCCATTGCTCAGCTCTCAAGGGCTTGCGTCTACCTCGTTAGGAGCATTTGTGAGGCAGCCGAGTCTCCCTGGCCATTTGGGATCCAGCTTCGGAGACACAAAATGGGCCTCTCAGGACCCCAGCCCGGGTTGGCCAGCAGCAATCTGGGCTCTTGAAACTTGGCCCTGCGGTCGCCCAGACCAAGTAATGCGAGCCGTGAGCATTGCCCAGCACTGCTCAGAGTTTGCCTAGTAGCCCAGCAAGCTCAGTGTCACCTGAAACTTGTTAAAAATGTGGCGCATCAGGCCCCGCCCAGACCTGGGATTCAGAGTCTGAATTTCAGCCAGACCCCAGGTGATTCACACGCCCCTGAAAGTGGGAGAAGCCCTTCTTTGGGAGATGGATTTTTCAACTGGGGACAATATCGCCCCCAAGGGGGCACAAATTGGTTCTTGAGGGCTGTGAAGATTCTTACCGTTCATGTATAAAGCACGTATCCCACATAGAACTTAAACAGAAATACAGTGATGGACAGAGGAGGGATTGGGAGGAGAATGTCTAAGAAGGCTTCTCGCAGGAGGGAAGGGGCAATCATGGAAAAACAGTGGGTCTCCGTTTGCACACTGAAAGGCCGGCCTCCTGGAGCCCCCTCAGTTCCTGTCTGTCACCCACTCTGCCTGAACTCCCTCGGCACCTAGCAGAGAGCCCTGAACCACGGGAAGAACCTCTGACGTCCTCCTGCAAGACGGGGTGCAGGAACACAGGGGGACACGTACAGATCATTCCGTTCTAATTTTCATATTTCTCAGACTATTTATCCTGATCTTAAAATCGTTACAGTTCTATCATGGAGGAGATACAAATTGCACGTGAGGCCTTTAGATGCTCCACGAGCATCCTTGTTCTTCTATACTTGCCACTGCAGCTTCTGGCTCTGCCCACCGAAATCCCCCTGCCCGGACTTGGATGGGGAGTGGCGGCGATGCACGGGTGTTGGCCACAGGGGCAACCAGGGCAAGTAAGCAGGACATGACGTGGGCGTGTGTGCATGTGTGCATGTCAGGTCCCTAACGCCTTGCAAGGAGAGGGGCTGGGGGGTGGAGGCAGTGAGGTGGGCTGGGATCCCCTGAGGATGCAGAGGGGAGCGTGGCTGCGGGGACAGAGGACAGGGACAGGTGCAGGAGCCATTGAGGCAAACAGATCCAGGTGTGATGCCACAGCTTGGCGGTGGACTGTGTACTGGGCTGAACGGTAGCGCCAGAAAGGTCTGTCCTCATCCTAACCCCCAGAGACTGTGTGCGACCTTATTTGGAAAAGAGGCCTTTGCAGATGTAATTAAGTTAGAGATCTGGAGATGAGATCACCCTGGATTACCTGGGTGTGTCGTAAATCCAAAGATAAGTGCCCTTATAAGGAACGCACGGAGGAGAGAGGAGGAGAGACACACGCGGTGCAGGGGGGAGGCCAGGTGAAGATGGAGGCAGAGATGGGAGAGATTCGGCCACTAGGAGCGCCACCAGGAGCTGGAAGAGGCAGCAAGGCTCCTCCTCCAGAGCCCCCAGCGGGAGCCCGGCCCTGCCCGCATCTCGATTTCGGACTTCTGGCCTGTAGGACTGCGAGAGAACAAATTCTTCTTGCTGTAAGCCCCCAGTGTTCAGTCATTTGTCCCGGCAGCCCCAGGACATTTGCACAGACTGGACATGCAGGCCAGGGCAGGGTCAGCCGGCTCCTCTAGTTACCATTCGCCTCAGGAGGCTCCAGGAGGGGAGGCGGACCAGCTCTGTTCTCGTCCAACCCCTGATGCCAACCAGCAGCTTTCTCAGTGGGGCGGGGCTCCCTCCCTCCCACCCACGCTTGCACTGATGCAAAGGGGCCCAGAGGCTGAACAGAGAACAGCACCCACGCAGAAGGAAGGGGCAGAGTGCTAGACCATAGAAGCCAGCCAGAGAGAGACACTCCTGACAAGTGGCCCATGAAATGCAGGACAATTAAAAATGCATTCAGCTTAGATTTCGGAGAGCCATTTTCCAGAATGTAAATACCACACCTGTCATTAAAAATGTATTTATTGCAATTACGCAGGAGAATTCTTGGGAGGCTGGGTGCACGTTCAATAAGTGTGTCTTTAATAACTTCATTGAATACGTGTTGCCAGGCACTGGCACCCTTAACCTCCCTCCACGTGCACCCTAAATGGCAGACAGAGCGCGGGTGGCATCCCCAAAAATGACCGATGCCAATCTTTCCCCTTCCAAACAAACTCGCACAAGTCTCAAAATAGAGAGGACATGAGTAGACGATGCTCACAAGAGAAAATGTGATTAAACACAGAAACTGCCCACCCTTGCTAGGAATCACAGGCATGCAAATGAAAATGGCACTGCAGTCCCTTTGGGCCGGTCGGTTAGCAAGTTTTAGAAAAGCTGTCAGCCTGAAGCTGGCCAGGAGGCAGGGCACTGCCCCAGGTGGAGAGTTGCTTTCCTCCTGGAAAAGAATTTGGCCCTTCAGTACGCCAGCCGTAAATCTGCTCAGACCGTCTGGCTCCGAAATAGAACTGCCTAAGATGCTTCCCAGGGAACAAAATGGAAAGGAAAGCGCCATGCCGAAACTTCTTACAGCAGCAGCAGGGCTAAGTACTAGAATGAATCAATTCAAGGGGCGAGTGCGGGGCCATAAAATATCGTGACGCAGCCCGTGGTACAACATGGAAAAACGGGAAACATCTCGTATGTGTGACAGAAAGAAGATTCACAACTTTATTCTACGTTTCCCTGTACAACTATCTCAGCATAAGAGGGATGAGATAAACAAAGAAAGTAATTGGGCCCGACGCGTGGGGATGTGGGTGAACTTTCTTGAAATGACTGATGCTTCTGCATGTATTTTTAATAAAGGAGAGAAAATGTCTGAGTCTAGAGACAGGAATGAGAAAGGAATGTGGAAAATTTAAATCTGTTGATTTGCTTTGGAGAAAAACTAACTTTAGAGGGTGTGCTGTCCTGGGGACGATTCACAGGTAATCTCCTTCAGCTGCACAACCTCCCATCCAGGGATATTTTATCCCCATTTTACAGACAAGGAGACTGAGGCTCTTGGGAAGAAAAAGAGGTCCCTGTGGAGCAGCTCTGAGGTGGGTGGTTTGGCCTCCTTGAGACAGGCTGGGACCTGGGACCCTTTGCTGCAGCGCTTGCACCTGGACAAACATCTCCTCCAGCAACAAAATACAAAGAAACTGCAAGGATCTAAAAATAACTGCGTGCATGTGCAAAAAGACCAAAAGACAAAAAGACCAAAAACCCAACTGCCACTTCTGAAGAGCCGGCAGCAAAAGCAGGGTCCTGCGCATGCCCCCCTGCCCCCCTGCACTCAACCCCACCGAAGGGGTGGTCAAACCACTTAAGCTGCTCCTTCCCCGGGACCTGCCCCTCCCCTCACCCCATATAAGGAACCAGCTCGCCCCCCTCAGGGAACGAGCAAGGGAACCTGTTGTTTGCTTTCGCTCCCCGCTGCTGCAGCAGGGGCCCCAGTAAAGCCTTGCCTGAATTTCTTGTCTGGCCTCTGATCAATTTCTATTGATTAAGGAGGCCAAGAACCCTGGTCGGTAACATCCTGGTTTCCCTACCTGCTTCTGAAGAATTCTGGGTCTGGAGGCCTGGTCCCCATGCTGTGGGGCTGGCCAAGGTCTGTTCCACCCGCCACGCTACCCCGAAGAGGACTCCTAGCAAATTTTAACCACACCCAGCAACTCTGTCTGAATCAGCACACAGGAATCTTACACCAGGAAGGCCCGCTGACTACCCGAAGCAACATTTCCGATAACCTCACTCTCTCCGTCCCCAGCGGTGCTGAGATGCTGCGAGAGCAGAGGGAAGCTGGGACCCACACTCCGGGTGGATTAGCGAACGTTCCTGGAGATCTGGGCTGACAGGCAGGAGTTGGGGAATGCATTCGTTAGTCGAGGAATTCCGCTTGGAGGAAGAGAAGACAAGTGCCTCTCTCCACTCTGCAGCCAAGGGGACCTGTCCTTGGACCATCCACCTGGCAGGAGGGAGCCCTCCAGGGGCCGGCCCTTCCCGAGGAGACTGGCCCTGAAACCAGTCCTCAAATGTGAATCTTCAAAGGGCAGCCGATGAGACGTCACTGGAACTTAAATGCTCTCACCACTTCCCGCTCTCATCCCAAACAACGAATGGCCTTATCGGACCCTGGAGGGGCATTTGTGAAAGCAACCTCCTTGGTGGACGTGTTGCTTCAAGGCACGAGATTAGAACGTACCAACACATAAAGAAGTTGGGGGTCTCAGCAGGAAAACATCTGTCGCAGACTGCTTGTCCTGAGGCCGGCGATGGAATTGGAAAGCAGGCTGGTGAGTTTGGGAGGCAAATCCACGGCTGAGAGGGGCAGGCTAGGAAAGGTGCTTCTGTTGACAAAGGGAAGGAAAACACCCGGCTCCCCGAACCCCACATCAGCACCAGGGCGACCAAGCCGGCTGGTCCAAGGCGACACTGCTCCTCATCTAGCAAAGAAAGCACCCAACTCAAGGGTCATCTCGGCAACTTGCCAAAGCATTACGGAATTCCCTCAGTAAGAACCAACAATGAATCACGGAGCGCCTTCACTAAAAGCAAAGCCAAAAGTCAAAAATAAATCAACTCAAGGTGGTTGCACATAAATCAGGAGTCCTGATCAGCAGGTTTCGGTGTTTTTAATGGATTTCAAATAAAAAAACCAATTAATTATTACTCAAGAAACACATCTTGGAAAGCAAAACGGTCCAACACCCAGAGAACATGGGAATGGCGCACGGGGCCCGGAGGACCCAGCATCCTTGCCTGAGAGAAGCTTTGAAACCACAGCCCAAGATGCTGGGAAACTTCCTTCCCCTTCCTGGGTGAGCAGACGTAAATACAAAGATGATCATTAACCAAAATGACTTCTCAAGGCCTCCTTCTCTCCCACCTCATTTAAAACATCAAAGAGGCTGCCTAGTTCTGGGGCTGAATTCACATTTCACATATAAAGAGATAGTACCCGTCGTTGGCCGGGGGCGTTATTTATTTACCAAGCTCTCGGGCTGAGCCAGGAAGAAAAAAAGACACCCGGACCGTGAGGATAATCGGCGTGTTTGGGGGACTCCAGGAGCTGTGTCGGAAGCTCAGAGTACAAGCAGAGGAAATTGCGCACTGACCTGAATTCACAATGCAAACCCCCTTCCCCGGGGGAGGAAAAAAAGCGAGGGGAGAAGAACACACACAGAAAGGAAAGAAAGCAAAGAAGCTTTCTGAACAGTTGTCTGTTCTCCAGCCCTGTCTGTGTCACTGACGAAACTCTTTATTAGCTTTCAACTTCTGCATGCATTTTCTAGCCAAAGAAAAGTCGAGAGGCCGCCAGCATACGGGGGCTGCTCCAGCCGGGCCTTGGGATCTCAGACCCCGGCCTTGGAGACGCGCAGGTATGGGAGGAGAAAAGGCCCACCCTCGGGCTGACTTACCGCCACAGAGAACTTTCCAGAACCTTCCCCATGTCTGCATGGTAATACTTCGTCAGGATCAAGATCACCTGTGGTGGCAACAAAGACAAAGGCAGAAATCAGTGGATTTCAAGGTTCTGAACGGGGGATATAATATAAAATGACACTTCCCCCACCCAGGATTTGGGGTCTCTCCAGTGTCAGCTGCCCGGGCCTCTCTAGTTGACCCCAGAGTCCCGGCCACCTTGCCCCAGAGCAGACCTGGCGCTGGTTTCTGCTCCTCAGAATGATTTTGGGAACATCCCAGTTCTGTGAGGTCCACCCAGTAGCTGCCACTCGGCAGGAATCACTCCAGCTCGGGCCTGGGCTATCTCAAACTGTGGTCCAAGGGATGCTGAGGTGGGGGTCCTGGTGGGCACAGAACGCATGGGGCAAGGCTTCCAAAGAGGGGCTTAGTCCCCACCAGCGCCTTCGAGAATGTCCAGCTGGCACGCAAGACAAGACAAGGGCATCCCCGGAAGTACCTGGTGTCATTACGTACCCCGGAGTGGCAGCTGATGACAGAGCCCGCGACAGCGGGCTGGGAAGGTGGGCGAGGAGAGCTGGGACAGCTGGAGGAGCCCATAAATCATCGACGGCACACACACTATTTATTGGTGCTAAACTATTCACCGCACACACTGGGCCCTACCTAACAAGACATCTTCATTTCATGCCTGTGCAGCAAATGCAACTGTTTATAAAAATGAAAATAAATGTGTGTAAGAGCACCCAAAAACTCTCCCCTCAAAAATGTAACAATCACAAGGAAACGAGGCTTCATTCACCTGCCGGGCAGGAAAGGAGCCCCCTCCCCAATTACTTCACGAGCCACTGCATTTTCCTGTACATCAAATTTCATTTCACTCACTGCCAGACCCTATTAGCTGCTCCTAACATTCCCGTTGCCATGGGAACCCCGGGAGGTAAAGTGGGAACAGCCCTTAGGTCCCAGCGGAGCCGTTGGCCTGGTTAATTTAGGGTCACCACACTGGCCATCCCCAAGTTCGGTTCCTTCTCACGAGCAGGACTTTCTCTGCTCTCCGTCTTTGGGGGCGTAGCCGCTGCAGCAGTTTGGCTGGTCTTTCTTTCCCTGGTGATTAAAGCAGGGAAGATACAAGGAAGGGATGTCAAGTGAAACAGGACAGTGTGCATTTTAGAGGCAGCGATGATTAAAAAAAAAAAAAAAACCAGAGGTCTTGTCACTGGAGGCGCGATCAGCCTGCCTTGCTCGGGAACAAAGCTATTTTCTCCTGCCGGGCTCTCAGGCTGCCCTAGTCAAGCAGGAATCCTCTGAAGATTGGGGGAAGGCAGCAGAATGACAGGCCCTGGGCGCAGGAGACAAGCATATTTTTAACCTATTGATTTATATTTTATACTCTTGCTGTTCCCAGAGGGGATTTCAAGAAGCGGGAGTGTGACAGCTGGAAGGGACCTCAAAGTCTGTTTAATCCGGCCCCATCCAGGGTGAAATCCTCACCCCCACAGCCTTCTCGAGCACCTGCCGTCTGGGCTCTGCTCGCACACCTGGAGGGGCGGGGGGCTCAGCCCCTAACGTGGTGCCCGGGCCCCCGCGTGGGCTGAGCCCAGTCTCCCGGTAACTTCTGCCCGTGTGGACTAGTTCTGCCGCTGTGGACAATCACCAAGGGGTTCCCCCTCCCACTCCCTTCTGGGTGACATTCCCCACTCATGCCCACCCCCTTCACCCTAAGCTCCAGCCATTCCTGGCCTTTGCACAAGCTGTTTCTCATCTTGGGACCCTCTTCCCCTCACCACCTCTAATGCCTTGGTTAAATGCTACTCAGCTTTCAGATCTCAGGCTAATTGACACCGCCTCCAGGAAGTCCCCCAGACCCCTCCCCTGGATTCAACATCCCCTCCAAAATCCTTCAGACCCTGCGTTTCCCGCTCCCCCAGCACAGCTCACGGGGTCTGTTACCAACACTGGGTAATGAGCCCTTTAGGGAGGGGACTGTGTCTTGTTTTATGCCCAGCACTGGGCACAGCGCCTGCTGTATTATGAGCACTCAAGCCGCTCGTTGGAAGAAACAGAGGTGGCATTTCCCTAAGTGACAATAATTAAGGCAACGAAGCCAGGCAGAGGCGATGCCCTGGGCATCCATTCACAAGCCACCCTCTTCTGTCAAGAGGGCACCATCCCTCTTCATGCAGGGGGACGGACTCGCTCTCCCGGCACCACCCTGACCTACTAAGCCTGAGGAGAGTCTGGGGTCCCGAGACCAGGACCCGGGTCGTGCCTGCTCGGGGCTGACACAAGGAGCTGCCCAGCTGGTCAGCCTGGGGGGTGGAGAGAACAGGGCAGCCCCAGCCGGCACCCCTGACTCTGAAGTTGGCAGCGGGAAGGACCCCTCTGCTTTGGGGGCAGAACCTTCAAGCTCCAGGCACCTCGGTTTCTGGATGTACAATGAGGAAATAATACCCAGCATCCCCTGGGAGGATGGGGATGAAGTTGTCAGCAGCACCTGGGAAGTGACCCCCACACACCTTGTTAACACTCGCCAATGCCAGCTTTGTCACCGACGTGTGGGCACCAGGGCACGCGGTTCACCCACATCAACTCTACCCCCGGGAACCCTATGGGGCCACCGTGTTATGATCCCCATTTGACAGATGAAGTAACTACAGCAGAGAAAGCTTAAATACTGCGCCAAAAATGACTCATCCAGGAAGCAGACGAGGGGGATGTCTGCTTCCCGGATGCAGAAACTATGGGACTTCAGAGCTTAACTGCCAGGCTAAACCCATGTTCCAGAATGAACGTCTATTCAACGTTGTTTCAAAGAACTAAAATGTATGACGTGCCTTCTGGGGCCCTCAGCTAGTGGGTTTGGAAATGAAATATCCCAGGAGCTATTTTTCCAGCAGCTGGTGTGTTACTGCAGCTCTGGGGCGCTTTGATCTGGGCGGGAGAAAAATGCGGAATGTGAGTTGGGGCTTCTGTGTTCGGGCCGTTGCCAAGGGTCTCCTCCCCGCCCCAGGGGCCGCCTGAGCCCACAGCCCACTGGAGTCCCAGGACGGTAGGAAATCCAAGGAGAAGACAAGGATTGTGAGCTGCCCCTGCATCACGAGGGAGGACAGGCCACACTATCACCACACTATCCCTCATCACGCCCGTGTCCTGCTTTCTGCCTTCCGGTCCTCTGGGCCCTGGGGGTGGGCAGGCTCATGATGGGGGCGCTGGGGGCTTACGCTGTGCCAGCTCGGCACGTTTATCATCGGATCCTCACTCGGCCCCCCAGGGAGGGGTCGCTACTATTGTTCCCATTTTACTGATGAGGAAACCGAGTCACAGAGCTGACAAGTGGCTCGTCTGACATTGTACACCACAGAACCAGGGCCTCTTGTGGCCAATCCAGGGCTTTCATTGGCTCTATTTCCATCCCCCGACTTCCCCGTGATGTCTGCCTTCCCGGCATGGGACGCACAGATGCCCCTGGCTTCCTGGCTGCGCCCTCACCAAGGTCCAGCCAGCGGCCCTCCGCCCCGAGAGACCAAGCCGTGACCCCAGAGGAGCCAACCTCTCTGGACTTTCCCGAAACCTGCCTGTCCCTGAGGCCGCTGGGCCGGAAGCTCTGGGAAGGCAGAGGTTAGGGTTAGTGCTCCTTCAATCCACCCTAAATTCCCAGAGCTGAGCTCAGCGCAAAAGTTCACCAAGGTTTGTTGAGTGAGTGAATGAATGAGTAAAGGAATGAATATCCCCGGACAGAAGCTGATGACGAGAGGAACCAGAATCTGTCCCTCAGGCTGAGCCACAGCCAACCCCACTACCCCGATGTCTGGGTTCCCTCCAGAGCCCGTCTGCCTGGACCACCCCTCCTTCTGACCCCAGCAGACACCACCCGAGGGTGCAGAGCACGCCCGGTTCTTGAGCCCTAGGCTCACTCACAGCAATGCCCAGCCCAACCCTCAGGGCAGGAAGCTCAGGAAGCCTGGTGGGCGTGAGATCCCCCAACCCCCTTACCCAGCGAGAGTGTCCCCGGCAGCCGGGCCAGGTGGGCAGGCACCGACCTGTGCAGATGTTCGGGCCTGCACTCAGGAGGCCCTGCGCTTGGTTTAATTCTCTGCTGTCACTGTCTTGAAATTCTTAAAAAGCTTGAACAGGGGCCCTAGGTTTTAACGACGCACGAGACCCTGTGAACAACGTAGCTGGTCCCCAGGCAGCTGCCCGCGCCTCTGATGTTCCCAAGTTCAGTGCCCCTCCAGCCCTCCCCATGCCCTGGAGAGAGCGTGTCTACTGGGCTCCCAGTTCTACCAAGCCTGCTGAGCCCTGTATCCCCAGTCAGGGAAGCAAGGAAGGCAGGTCAAGGTCAGGGGCTGGAAGGAGGCCCACATGGGCACCAGCTTAAACACCAGAACCCATGGGAACCTGGGACAGTTTCCTCCAGTGCCTCACTCTAGAAGTGGGGAGAGTGAGGTTGAGAGGGAAAGGGGCTCAGTGGGGACAGACGCTGGTCCCCAGAGATCCCGGTCCAGAGCCGAGCCACGCACCCACCGCCCCTCACGTTAATCCAGGGCCCGTGCCAGCCTGCTCCCTCACTGTGGGTGGCCAAGGGCTCTCTCCTTAAGAAGGAAAGGAAACCCTGGCGTCCACGACCAGCTCATGGAGAGACCCCCAGCTCCATCTCCACCAGCCTGTCTCCGGCCCCCACTCCACAGTTCAATTCCAAACCCAACAGTGAGTCATTCAATGTGCTCTTCTCTCTTCTCTCCAGTGAGCCTGTTACATTCACTGTGCAACAGGGCGCCGGGCCTGTGTCTCAAAGCGCCTGAAAGGGGCTTATGGTGACAGCCCCGTAGGTGGAGGAAGCCCCGTGCACCAGCCGAGGACCCAGATGTGTCATGAAGGGATCTCTTGCTCTGAGGGCAGGCTGGTGTGGGGGAGTCTCGGTGCCCGGGGCTGCTGGAGGCCAGTCCCACCTGGAAACAGCGTCCACAGCGCTGTTTATATTTTCTCCATCAGGTCTCGCTAGCACTCCTGGCACCGCTTCTCAGAGGCATGAGAATAAAACGAGGCGGGGGCAGTGCAGTTGGACCACCCTGACCAGTCAGTTAAACCCTCTGAGCCCCAGTCTCCTCATCTGTGACATGGAGCTGATTCACATAGGACCTCACAAGGCTGCTGGGAGGGTGATATCTATGCACAGGAGCTTATACCAGAAATCAGAACACAGACGCCGCCAGGGCTAAGGCCCCGCCCCCTGAGCGGCCACTGGCACATTTCCAGGTCAGTTATTTCCGGAATCCTGGGGTTGGATTTGCAAGACCATCACCACTGATGGAAAGTTGCTGGAGCCTCTTCCCCTCAGTCGGTACCCATCTGGGTCGGAGTCAGCAAGGCGGCGATGGCTCGAGGCACGGGCTCTTGGAGGGGCAGAGCGCTGAGTTGTGAGCTGGTCTAACCCCGGCACCAGCGTGGGTTTCACCGAGCTTCATCTTCACCGAGTTTGCCATTAGGAGCGCTCAGCGCTGCCACCCAAAATGTGCCCATCTCAGAATGAGAAACATCCAGATCACCTCCAACTTAGGGCCCTGAGCCTTCTGAACAGCCAATAGGAACAGACTTTCAAGCCTCCTTACACTTGTGGGCCTTCCAAGAGGTCAAGAATAATCAGAGAAAAATAACAAATACTCAGGCTCAATTCTGCTGTCAATCAATAAGCACACTGAAAAAAAAAAAGGGGGGGGGAGCAGCAAGAACTCAGGACTAATTGTGAACTCTGAAATCAACTTCCCATCAGACAAAGGGAAAACTTAGAGTTGGCCCATGAGGCCCCAAGGAGGCCCCCCTGCATCACTGATGTCCTCCAGGCCAAGCAGACAGAGCCAGCCATGGTGTGGACTAGTCTGGGGCCTCGCTACTCACGGTGGGTCTGGACCAGCCACACTGGCTCCCCAGGAGATCCTAGAAGTGCAGAACCTGGGTGAGGCCCCACCCCAGACCTGCTGATTCAGAATCTGTGCTTTAATGTTTGAGAAGCTGCACTGGCAGGTCCTCACCTCCCCAGGCCTGGATCCCCATCTGCTCACCTACATGAGAAGCTGGGTCTCCTCATATCACCCAAGAGGGCCCTGTCCTCTCCATTCGCACTCTGCTGACCTGTTCCTATTGACCTGGCAGGAAACACACTCTACCCTCAGGCATGCACTCACTGCCATGACTGTCAGTCACGCCAGGGCCTTTGCATATGCTGATATCTGTATGTAGAGCACTTCTCTGCCCCTCTGCACTATCTCCCTCCTGCTGTTGAGTGAATTAATCAGTTGAAAATTGGCTCCAAAAAGCCAAGACCATCTCCCGGTGTGGCCTTTCCCCACCCCCACCCCACCTGTCCACTTGCCCAGGTGCGGAAGTTGACTCTGGAATGTGTATGACATTCCATCATCTTGGAACCATCTTGCGGGTTTAGGAGCCCACCTGAGGACTGAGGCCAGAAAGCGGAAGGATCCAGCCCAGGGTCACCTGGTAGATACGTCCTCTGGCAGAAGCCCACTCCTGGCTCTCTGCACCGTGATGCACTGCTCCCTGTAGGAGAGATGCTGAGGGTGGGAAGGAGGTCAGGGTCTTTCACCAGAACCTCCACTGATGACAGCAAATGCTTATACACCACCCACGCCACACCTTACATGCACCAACTGTTCCATTACACAGATGAACAAACTGAGGAACAGAGAGATAAAACAATGACCCCAAGATCATAACAACTTCTATCAATACGTGGTGGGCCTTGGATGTGGGAACAAGTACAACAAATCAGGAATCAAACATTAGGAAGAGAAAACAGAGGTCAAAAAAGAAGGCAGAAAATAAGATTTTTTTAATGGTGACTTCGAGTATTCATTCAGCAAACAGTCTAATCTCTCAACATGCCAGGTGTGAAGATCCACAGAGAAGAAAGTAGCCGAGGACCCAGGGCCCATTGATAATGACATTCCCTCTGCACATACGCTTCCGGGATGCTCGGAAAAGCGCTGCCCAGGTGTAGGCATGTTTTTCACTCTCTGTAAACACGTGTTCACGTATAGAAAGTGTGGGAGGCCAACCGCACGCGGGGATCTTCACATATGATATTATGGAGGGACTGTGGATCACACCCACACACAAAGGGTTGCTTTCTGTACCGAGCTGTAAGCTAAAGGCATACCCCCCGCCCCCAGGTGAGCCTTTGTGGAGGCCTGATCCAGCCATGGCATCTTACACCCTGTTCCAAAGAAGATGAGAGTCTCAGAGAGGCCGTGGGGGCCTTCCTGGGCCCCAGCAGGGGGACCCTCACAATAGAGAAGGCCCCAGCTTGTTTCATCTGTCCCACTGCTGGTCATGCCCCACCGGTTGGGCAGATTCTCTGTTCCCTTGAGTCTCAGTTTACTCATCTAAAAAATGGGAACAAAAGTCCCTGCTCTATCCACCCTAACCTCGTTGAAAGGTGACGGTGCATCGGAGAACGGACAGATATCAAAGGACTGTAAAAACTGTAAAGCACTCGTTTACAATAGCCAAGACATGGAAGCCACCTAAATGTCCATCAACAGAGGAATGGATAAAGATGTGGTATATATATACAATGGAATACTACTTAGCCATGAAAAAGAATGCAATAATGCCATTTGCAGCAACATGGATGGACCTAGAGATTGTCATACTGAGTGAAGTAAGTCAGACAGAGAAAGACAAGTATTGTATGATATTGCTTATATGCGGAATCTAAAAAAATTATACAAATGAACTTATTTACAAAACAGAAACAAACTCACAGACTTAGAAAATGAACTTATGGTTACTGGGGAGAAGGGTGGGAGGGAGGGATAGTTAGGGAGTTTGGGATTGACATGTACATATTGCTATATTTAAACTGGATAACCAACAAAGACCTACTGTAGAGCACAGGGAACTCTGCTCAATATTCTGTAACAACCTAAATGGGAAAAGCATTTAAAAAAGAATAGATACATGTATACGTATAACTGAAAGAAAAAGACTAAATAAAGAAGATTCACACCTGGTCATAATCAGGTAACCACTTTACTAGACTCCTATTTTTAAAAATAAAAGTTATTTACAAAAAAAAAGAAAAAAAAAACTGTAAAGCACCATCCCAGGGGAACGGGCTGATTATCAAAACCCAGGAGGGGAGATTTTCATATCGTTGACTGCAAAGAAAAATCACCCAAATATTCACAGTGAATTGGGAACTGGACCAGTTTCATGAGAGACCTGCATCTGCCCACCCTGCGCTGGGCAAGGAGGCTGATCTACAACTGGTGGGCGTCGGGTGACCTCCCTCCTGTGCAGTCCCTCCTGGAGAAGGGGCTGCAGCCTTGGCCCAGTCAGGGCACGTCTGGGGGTGGCAGCTTGCTGGCTGACCTGGTGTGAGGTCCGCGGGCACCTCCCTGCCTTATGCACCCACTGCCAGAGCCTGAGACCTGCCTCGTGTCACCACGTCCCTTGGCCTCTCTGAGCCCAGTGTCCTACTCTGCCCTGGGGGATGGCGCAGGACTCGGCAGATTCCTCACCCAACAGCAGAGCTGTTCCTGGGCTCACGTCTTGAGGATGAAGCCCTCCTACCAGACAAGCCCTGGCTGGCTCCGGTGTCCTCGCTACCTGCGCATAGAAGGATGCCAGCCCAGGGAGGGAAAGGCTGGGCCAGGACAAGGGAAAGAGCCGCAGGCAGGAGGGGCAGGAACCAAACTCGTTCACGATGGAGCCTCTTTCCAGGCCCCTGGGACCCAACAGCCAACAGAATCACAGCCCATCTACCCCGTGGCCCGGCAATTCCACTCCAGGGAGCTCTTCTGTAGATGTCCTTGTGCACATGAACTGAGGGATGTCCAAAGTTACTGCCCGCGATACTGTTTATAACAGCTGGAGACCAGAAACACAGTGCAGAAGCACCAACAGGCCCCGCCCACTCGCCAGGGCACAGCTGCCCATGGGAACACCGTGCAGCCGTCCAAGAGCAAAGATGCCCCACGGACAAGGCAGAAATGGCCCCAGGATGGTGAGCTCAGTGAGAGGAGGCGGGGGGGGGGGGGGTGGGGAACAGCACGGTGTCACTTTTGTGTTAAAAATAGGAGAGGCAGGGGCTTCCCTGGTGGCGCAGTGGTTGGGAATCTGCCTGCTAATGCAGAGGACACGAGTTCGAGCCCTGGTCTGGGAAGATCCCACATGCCGCGGAGCAACTAGGCCCGTGAGCCACAACTACTGAGCCTGCGCGTCTGGAGCCTGTGCTCCGCGACAAGAGAGGCCGCGATGGTGAGAGGCCCGCGCACCGCGATGAAGAGTGGCCCCCGCTTGCCACAACTAGAGAAAGCCCTCGCACAGAAACGAAGACCCAACACAGCCATAAATAAATAAATAAATAAATAAAATATTAAAAAAAAAAAAAATAGGAGAGGCAAAGCCACTGAATTGTACGCTTCAAAATGGTTAAAATGGTGGATTTTACGTTACTTGAATTTTACCTCAATTAAAAAAGTGAGGGTGGGGAATAAGGATCGATATTCATTTCCACTTGAGGATGCATGATGACACGCTGGAAGGGAATATAAGAAACTTTTTAATGTGGTGGCCTTTGGAGGCGGAGGGGTGGCAGGAGGGAGGGGAGGTTTTCACTGGGGACATTTTACTATCTGCAACCCTTTGAACCATTGGCCTATCACCTCTTCCATCTGCACACGTCAGGGGTGTGCATGCACATCGTGCATAGGTGAGCATGTGTGTGTGTGTGTCACTACGGGCCGCAGGGCCACTCCAGTGCCTGTCACCTCTGATGAACGGGGCCCTCATGTCTGGCCACAGTCTTTCTCCCTCCTGACCTCAAAACATGAGAACGACGCTCATTTTCATGCCGGTGTTGCTGGCGCACGTGGCGGACAAAGACTAGACGCCGACGAAAGCATTCAGTTGGCGCTCAATAATTGCTTCCGCTCCCCCAGTGAAGACCACTGAGAAATCCCTTCCTAAGTGAGCAGGCTGCCTGGGCCCTGGAGCAGCCCTGCTCCCTCCGGGGCAGCGAGGTGGTGGACCAGGTGACGAAAAACCGAGGGAGGGTCGCCCCCCCTCCCCCGCCACGCAGACATGGCTACGAATCACGACGCAGGGGAGGGCACGGACCCCTGCCCCCGCAGAAGCACAGGGCTCTTCCCCAAGAGCTTGCACACAGGGGGCCGGGAGAGAATGATGCTCATTTCCCCATCATTTGGTTCCCTCCACAGCCCTGTAAATGGGCATCGTCGTTCCCACACCCCAGATTAGAAGCTGAGGTGGGAGGAGGGCAGTGGCCACCCCAGCGGTGCCCTCGAGGGACAGCAGAGCTGGAACCAGACAGGTCGGCCTGAGGCCAAGACCATGGCTCTTTCCAGAACCGCCCCCTGCGGAGTTCTCCCCAGCCTGAGCAAAAGAGGAGGGGGCTTCCTGTGACCCACAAACTGGATGGACAGCCCAATCCCCACTCCCCCGGGAAGGCTGCCAGGCTCAGCACTAGACGCCTTCACTCCAGATGCATCCTCTGCAGAGAAGTCAATTCCATTTAAGAGAAATTGATTCTGCATTTATTTACCAGGGGGAGGAATCCTATTTTTCTCTGCTAAAGACCGCCAAGGGGAAGGGTGAGGGAATCCCTTAGGCTCAGACAGCTGCACGGCGGGTGCTGGTTCTCCAAAGTCGGGCCTCGGTCAATCCCAGAGCCACCCGGCAGACACCCAGGGCTGCTGGCAAAGGCTGCCAACCCACCCCGGCTCACTGCCGCCACCCCAGGAGCCTCACCCACCCTCTCCCCCTGCTCCACGAAGCCCTCCTTGATGCTCCAAGCTTGGGGGGATCCCCACATGCTCCGGGAGCCTCCCTGGAGGTGCTCACTCCCAGTGGGCCAAGAAAGGACTTGTCAAAGCTGTTGATGTCACCAGACACTTCCCACCAGAAGAATCTTCTGCAGAGCAGAGAGCCTGGGTCCCCACGCCTGCCAGACCCTTCCTCCTGATTCAGTGCCCGGGACCCCCCGGCTCCAGGCTCCTCTGCAGAGCCTGGAGGACTTCACAAGGGGACGACCATGTTCCTGGAGCCCAGAGGGTCTTGTCTGCATCCTGGCCCCATCGTGTATGAGCCGCGTGCTCCCGGGCTTAACCTCTCGGGGGCTCAGCGTCCTCATCTGTGACACAGGGGTGCTGCTGCCGGCTCCCAGAGCTGAAGCAGAGATGAAATGAGTGTGGTGGGTCCATGGCGAGCTAGGGTTAGGGTCTAGGGTTAGAGTTAGGACTGAAGTTAGAGTTAGTGTGAGGTTTAGGGTTAAGGTTAGAGTTAGGGTTGGGTTTAAAGTGTGGGTACAAATAGGGTCACAGTAAGCGCTAGATTCAGGGGTGGGGTAGGGACTAGAGTCGGCATGGGCTCTCTCTGTGAAACACCATTCTGCATCTGGTGGTTCGGGCAGTACTTGTTTAGTGACATTTATGAGACATACTGTGTGTAGCAGTGTAGGTGAGGTGCTATTGTGCACAATGAAATACTCGGGGAGAAGTTTGTTAAATAAATCAATCAATGAATGGTCAGACCTACCTACTCACCACCATAGGCTCATCTGCCCACCTCCGTGCCCATCCTCCTTTCTCCCCTGGCCCAGATCCCTGCACCTTTCCACCTCCTGGGCCTGTGTAGCTGCCACCTCCTCCAGGAAGCCTTCCAGGATGTCTCCAGACTAGGTTGCTGATTTGATTACATCTGATTTTCCGGCAGGAGGCGTGAGCTCAAGCATGATGTTTTGAGGGCTGGGGCCCATCCCCTCCCTATCTGCTCTGCCCTGCAGCCCAGCGCCAGGGTGAGGCTCCTTGCAGGGGAAGGTGCACAGCCTTGGACCGGGCCCAGCCCAGCCCACGTGCGAACCCTCAGTGCCGTGTGGCGTCCCTCCCTGTTCTAGTGTCACCTGCCCGTCAGCAACACTGGAGGATACAGGCCACACGTCTCCGAGTGGCAGTGACGATGCAGTGTGATAACGTGTGTACAGGGCCTGGCACCCCGCTGACTCGACCAACGGGGGCGGGGCAGTGACCGTCCCTTCCCTCCTCAACAACTAGCGTGAGCACAGGCAAGCCGACCTCGACCTCGGTGATGCCTTGCCGGGCTCTGAGTCACCCGACCCCAAACAGGATCCCTTTCTTCCCACAGAGCTGTGACCTCATCCGGCCATTCTGTCTTGGGTGCTGGGGGCCTGGCAGCAGCCCAGCTGCAGGAACAGAAGTCAGAGGCCACCCAGCAAGTCCTGAGTTGGACCTGGAGATCCGTCTCGCTGGTGGTGATGTGCCACCTCCCCCCACCCCCACCAACAGGCTTAGGAGAGGCGGGAGGGAGCGGCTGGTGCTTCCAGAAGCAGGGGAGGACCTGGGAGGATCTGGGAGGTCCTGGGAAGGCGAGACTGCTGCTCTCTGTAGACGCAGAAGGCAGATGACCCGACGCAAGGCCCCTAGTTCCAGAAGCTTTGGCCAAGACAATGAGGCAACCCGAGGATGGCATTTTGGTGGCTTGGGGAGGGCAGAGGAGGATTTCTGATGAGGGTCTGGGGTGGGAGGGCGCTGGTTCCTCTCCCTTCTAGGAGGAATGACGTAGATGCACATAGAGGATGTTGACCAAACAAGGCAGACAGGGCAGTCTGGATCTGAGCACCAGCTTTAACCCAAATGCAGGATTCCCTGCAAAAGAGGCTCGACGTCAGTTTCCTGGTTCTGACAGTGGCTACATAAAGTAACGTCATCGGAGGGAGCTGGGTGAAGGATACATGGCTCTCTGCACTATTTCTGTAACTTCTTGTTATTTTTAAATAAAATGGTGTAATAAAGAGAGAGGCTTGAGAGACGGGCCAACTAGCTGCAAACAAAAATAAATGGTTTGCGACTATGCAAGCCTCCCACCTCCCCCCACGCCGAGGACCTCAGGACGTGCCCGCCTGGAGGGCCTCCTGAGACACGGCCGGGCCTGCGGCCACGCTCGAGCCTGCTGTCCAGCCGGCCCCGTGTTGGAGACCAAGGCCCATCACAAACGCCCATCGGGGAACAGCAGCAACGGTGGGGTCCCTCCGCATAACGGGAAGGCCCTGCCCAGGTGTCCCCAGCACGTGGGGACCAGACACTGCCCGGGATCTAAGAAGTAAAAGCGGAAGTTGGAGGCAAGAAAGAGAACAATTCAGGGGAGCCATGGCCTTGAACCCATTACCCCGCCCACTGGTGGCCAGGGCCCCTTCTCCCTAGGGGAGAGAGTACAAGATGCACGGTCCCCAACGTAGGGTCCCGGGGGGGCCTTCTCCTGGCCCCTACGGTGTCCACACTGGCAGCTGAAGTGCAGTCGTCTGCAGAGGCAGGTGTTCACCTGAAGCCGCTTCCTGACGCAGCTGCCTGGCCTCCCTGGGAAGCAGGCGTGGCTTTCAACCACCTTCCGGCCCACAGGGTCCACAGCACACGGGCAGCAGCGTGTGTGTCTCGGGCGTGCCTGAACCACGACAACCTCTTCATCATCACGAGCATAAAATCATATGGGTTTACGCTGTCCTGGCCCCGTGCTAAGCACTTTACAGACGTTAGTTCGTTTAACCCTCCCAGGAGCCCTGGTTGCTGGGAACCCCTTTGTCCCCATTTTGCAGGGGGGAACATGAAGGCACACAGAGCGAGGCTGCTATGACTCCAGAGCACAGCCCCCCCGAGGCCTCTGGGGGCCCGGCTGGGAGAAAAGGCGCCCTTCGCCCTATGCGTCCCCGTGGACCACGCCAGCATGGGGCAAGAGGGCGGTGAAGCATGCGTCCCACTGTAACCAAACTGCCGTCCCAAGCTTCGGCCTCCGGAGGTGCCCAGTAAAGCAGGCTCAGAGCCGCCTCCCTCACAGTGGAGCCCGGGGCTCATGGACCCCAGCGCTGCCCGACGGCCGACACACTCACTACTGGTTCAGTGCTGGATGCCCCACGCTGATGGGCTTTCCTTGACCTTAGTGTGTCAGGCCCCAGGAGCCAGGCTGGGCTCGGGGCTTCCCGGGGACCCCAGCACCCCTCCCACCCCAGCCCGCCACGAGCTCACTGTGACCCGGCCAGGTCCCCAGTAGGCCCTCCACCGGCTTTGCACGGGATGTTTTACAGCTCCAATATCAGACTGCGGCGTGGCCATCTTTCACCACTCCTCCGAGAGCCCTCATCCAAACAAACTGCTGCATTAAGGTTGATTTATTCATAAGGCCTTGAAACCACTGCACAAACAGGCTGACTCCCGGTGCCTCTGGAGCTGGGGCCGGGTCTCCAGCCTCGCCTTTGGGGCAGCACTTGGCAGCGTTTGGGGAATGAATGACCTAACGAATGAACAACAGCAGGCACAGGTGGACAGCACGCGCCAATCAGGCAGGACGGACAGCCGCCCACCTGGAACAGGCCCCGCCCCCTCGCACCTGTAGTTCTTCACCTTCATCCCGCTTTCCTCCGCCCAGCCTTCAGCTCGCTGTTCCTAGACATCCTTGCCCCCCACCCCCTGTCCTCCTCCCCTCACCAGGCACATCCCCACTCCTACCGGGAGCTCACCTCAGGCACGTCTGTCTGGAAAGGCTTCCAGAACCCTCTGCCCACCTCCAGCTCTGAGCCCCCTCAGACCCTGGACGTAGTGGGTTGGATGCAGCCCCCCAGAGAATGTCCACCAGGAGCCTGTGAATGTGACCTTATTTGGGAAAAGGGCCTTTGAGGATGTATCAATACTTGGAGATCTCAAGATCATTCTGGATTATGTGAGTGGGCCCTAAACCCAGTGACAAGTGTTCTTATGAAGAGGAGGAGAAACGATACACAGGGAGAAGGCGATGTGAAGATGAAGGCAGAGATCGGGGTGATGCATCTACCAGCCAAGGAACCCCAAGAATGGCCAGCAAACCCTCAGAAGCTGGGGGAGACGCCTGGGACAGAGTCTCCCTCACGGCCTCGGAAGGAACCAACCCTGCCAACTCCTTGACCTTGGACTTCCGGCCTCTACACTGTGGGAGAATAAATTTCTGCTGTTTAACCGCTCAGTTTGTGGTACTTTGTTATGGCAGCCCCAGGACACTGATACAGGCACTCGCCCATTTTCCAGATGGGGACACTGAGGCTCAGCTTGTTGGAGGTGACAGCAGGGAACGGGCAGGGCTGGGGTCTCCACCAGGGGCTGTCTGACTCCAGATAGGGACCACTCCCACTGCCCCAGGTGCCCCTTCACACAGAGAGCTGGCCCCAGACAGAAGGGGGAATTGGGAGGCTCCACACGGCAGCCCAGCTCCCTGGGGGACCCTACTCACTCCCTCCCCGAGTTCCCCTCGGGAGGTGCTGGGCTCCCGCCATGGGCTGTGCCCTAACAGAGAGCAAGTGAGAGAAGCTCAGCTCCTCCATCAATCAGCCGCCTTCACAGGCACGAAGCCCAATGTTTAAAAAAAGAGTTGAGAACTAAGCTTTGAAAGGCTCCCTATAAATCGAAATCAGCCAGCAGAAAATAAATGTAGGAACATTACTGATCTGTGGAGAATGGCATTTTTCCACCAAATCTGTATATTTTAATAGGTGGGTCTTCGTAGACGTTTCCACTTCGGCTGTCTTAAAAATATTATTTACTGTCCATTTCTCATGACCTGATTGAATTTTAATTTCAGCCACCCCTCCTTTTTAATAATCACCGTAAGTAAAATTTTTAATGAAATTACAGGATTTTTTTGTTTCTTTTGGCCGTCGTTATTCAAAATGATGTTCTGTGTTTCTACCTGGAAGAGTTGGCATTTTTCAGATCTATTTATGGTAATGAAAGGTAATTGGAGAAGCTGTATTGCTGCTGGTGCCTCACTTCTCTCAACATAAAAAGTGCCCGGGGTATCTCCTGGAGGTGGGTGGAAAGTGCTTATCCTGTTTTTAAAACAGAAATCCTTCCCCAGGCTCCAGTGCCCTCCCCCTTCTCCCCACCAGTCTCCAGCCAGGAAACCACATGTTCATTACTTCCAAGAATTTCTCTTTGGAAATGATGTTGTCACATCAGAATAGAGGAGCCCGGAACAAAGGACACGTAGGTGATGGTATAGTGAAGCCTTTGGCTGCATCCAACTGGGAAGGCTGAGATTTTGGCCACAGCAGCCCCTGAACAAGCTCCCTTGACCTTACCGAGTCCAGACAGGCCGGTCACCCACAAAGCCCTGTCCCTCAGGAGTGTCAGGAAAGCAGGGGGGTTGGTGGATCAGTTACCAGCTTGGGAAGAAGCCACCAGGGCGCATCTGAGCCCTGCAAAGACTAATTTATCTTCTGAGAAAGCCAGTGGGAGAGACCAACAATGGATTCTGTCCTGGTTTCCAGAATCTGCTCCTCTGAGCCATCTGGGGTGCAAAATGACTTCTGGGGGCCTGAGGCATTTGGGCCTCCGTGGACCACTTCCTCCATAAAAAAAATTAAACATTTCTATTTTACAGCTGCACTGGTGTAAAAAAAAAAGAATATATTCCTATTATATATCAAAACATTTCCTTGACATAAAACTTTCCTTCTTCTGATTTGAAAGGAAATTAAAACATTTTTGTGGGTCTCTAAAGGTCTTGTGGGCCCTGGCACGCAGCCCTGTGTCTGCAGGAGACCCCCACTGGCCCACCACAGTCCAACCCGTCCTTCCCTCCCTGGACCCCTGGGCAAGCACCCCATCCCCGCTCTCCAGACCTGCGGCCTGCCCCCCAGCCCTCCTTGCCTGCTGGTTCTCGAGGGCCGATGTATCAGTGATACCCGCCCCCTCACCTAGGAGGACAGTGCCTTTCACATTGCCTCTGGAAGGGCACCCTGCTAAGAATCTCGGGAAATCTATAAACATATAGGCGCATAAGCACAATTTTCCACCCCATTTCAGGGTTTACAGACCAGTGTGGGACCCAATCAATCTATGGGGCCAATAAGCCCTTTCCATTTCCCCCACAGGGCAGGCAGGAAATCAACTCCAAACTCATCTTGGTGGCCTTGACCTGCCTTGGGGCCCTCTCCAGAGGCGCCTGGTCTCTGTGCCTCACGGGGCCATTAAGCGCGGGGACAACCTGGAGACGTCACTTGGGAACCCGCTTTACAACCAGTGATGCTACATCAATGCAAATGAGGACGGCGAGGCCTCCCTCCACTCCCAGGCGTAAGCACCACCCGTGTCTCCCGCTGCCCAGACCCCGCACCTGCAGCCAAGACCTGCGGGACAAGACCCCCCCAGCCCCCCCCCCCCCCCGCTCAGCTCCAGGCACCAGCTTTACCCCACTCCTCGCCCTGAAATGCCTTCCCCAACCCAAGTGACACCACCCACCCTTCAGGGGCCTCCGGAGACCTTGGTGCCTCTCCCGTCTCGGGCTTTCCCGGTGATGCCGTGTCTTCTGACCTGCATCACTTTCTTCCTCGTATCCCACCCTTGTGCACTGGCCCGTTTTCTCCCTGGAGGCTCCTCGAGGGTGGGCTTTGTGCCCACCGGCCTGGCATCGGGAGGGGCTGGTGCCATCAAGGGGGGTTTGTTCCTCACCACTGCTACCGACTGCATGGCATCCTGCCTCCTCTGAGGGTTCACAGGTGGGATCCGTTCCCTCCTGGAGCACAAGGACCAAGGGCTTGCCTGTCCTGCTTCCCTAGCGCCTGGCACACAGTAGGTCCTCCAAGGGCTTGCCTGTCCTGCTTCCCTAGCGCCTGGCACACAGTAGGTCCTCCAAGGGCTTGCCTGTCCTGCTTCCCTAGCGCCTGGCACACAGTAGGTCCTCCCGCTGCGAGTGGCTGCAGGCCAGGGTTGTTGCACCGGAGTCTTGGGCTGTCACGGCAGAAGGGGGCGGAAATGACACTGCCCCTCCCACTGGGACATCTCGGGAGGCTTGGGACTAGACGTGTCCGCTGGTCTGGGACATTTTTTCCAAGAAGGTTTCAATCGTACTCTGAGGAAGAAACGGTGGAGCGGGTGGGGCAGGTGGAGGAGACTTTCCTTCTGCACCCAGACCCCTCTCGCTCCCCAGCCTCCTTCAACAACGCCATGCTTGCGGGGAATCAGCCGGCCCCAGGGAGGAAGAGGATGGCTTTGGGAAAGTGGGCTTTCTGTGGAAAGGGGCCAGGGCGGGGTGGGGGGCAGGAGGGCCCTTTGATGTCATCTCCTGGGGAAGGTTGTCCCTAATTCGGGGTGGCCTTGAGCACAGCCTGCTCCCCCTGGGGCTCATCTCCCAACTCTGGGCTCCCTGTCTCTCTGGCAACACCTGAGCCCGAACGCTCTCTCGGCTGGGCTGCAGGTCAAGTTGGCCACCCTGCCCCATTCAAACAGGGCCAGGGATCCTTGTCAGCGTCGGGCAGCCGAATGGCTCAAGAATCCCATGTCTGGTCATTCAGGGGCCACCTTCAGCATGTGCACCAGAATCACCTCCCATCAGGAGGGCACCTTATGAAATTTTTTTAAATCAACCCACTGCTTTTACTTAAACGGGAAACTTTCACACCATTTCTATAAATGGAAAAGTGAGCACATCTGACACGGAAGTCGATGGAAAGTAACCACAAGACAAATACAACTTCAGCTTCTGTAAAACCAGGCTGAAAACAAAAGCCCATCCCCTACAAATGCTATTTCTGTAAATCCAAAAAGCTGTGGGAGCTCGCAGACAAGATCCGTATTCGTGGGCAGAGATTCTCTTCAAATAGAGCCAGGCTTGCATGGCGGCTCAGGGTAAGCCCCAAATCCCAGGCTGGTGTTGAGTACGTCTTTGAGAACGGTGACCCCGGCCTCCATCGGCCCTTATCGGGGCTTTCTTTCTGCCGCACAAGCACCGTCACCGAGGCGGCTTCCGAAAGACTGTGCCCCTTGTGAGGAGACTCTCCTGGTGACATCCCCAGAAACCGCTTCCCTGGGCAATCTCAGATGCTCACACCTTTTCTGGAAGTGGCTGCTACTGAGAAATCTTCGAGGGCCTGCGACCAGCGATGTCCCACATCTCCTAACTCTGTCCCGTATCTCCTAACCCTGGCTCGGGGCAGGTGCGAAGGCAGAATGTAGCCAGCAGACTGGATGTAGGGGGGACCAGCTACAGGAAGAGGCAAATCATCACAGTCATGCTTTGAACATCTGAGACTAAGTATTTTAAGAAAAGCATTTTTAAAATAACATCTGGTCATTTCTGAAAAGCAAATGTCTACAGCTGTCTTCACGGTGTTTTCTAAGCACACCACAGCCTAAAAGAACATGGGACGTTCATAGTGGTCTTAGTATAAATCCTCCAAACAAAGCGACATATTTCTACTGAGTCCCTTGCCTCTGCTTAGAAAAAGAGTCCCAGAAAATCTCAGGGTCTACAAGGTTCTGTCCCATTCTAGCTAAGCAGTCTTGGCAAGCTGTCCATCACTCTGAGCCTCGGGCATACCATCTGTAAAATGGGACTCCGATAATATCTGCATGCCTATTGTGAGAAGAATGTTTAGTGAGGAGACTAATAGCATGTAAGTCTCACCTGTGGATGGCGAAGCCTCATTCATACACCGTTATAATTGCAGCACCCCAGCCAGCGGCCTTTTAGCTTGCACACCTCATATGATGGGATGCTCCCCACTTCCCAAAGCCCCTCCTCATCTTTAGCTGAACCCGTTTCCCCCAGTTTCTACCCATCAGTCCCAGCTCTGCTTCATGGGACCACACAGGCTGCATCTGCTCCCTGAAGTCACTCTACAGACACCGAACAGCAATCCTGACCGAGGCTCAAGTAGCCCAGCTCCCACTGAACTTGCCACAAACCAATAAACTAGGGAGTAAACCATATCCCGCATGTGATTTCTAAAAGAGTCCTTATTTTCAAAGCAAGTCCACATGGAGAGGTGGCCCGATCTCCAACCTGCCTCTCTCCAACCCAGGCATCCTCAGCCAACCCTCCCAGGCACAGGGTCCGGGGCAACAGACTTCCATGATAACTGCCCACTTCCGTTTCAAATGTGTGATTGACATACTGATTACACCAGATCAAACAAAGATGGGCTATCTATGATATTGGAAAACTGAGAGGGATCTGACAAAAGGCTCTGTTTTGCTCCCTATCTCAGCCAAAGTCAATTACAAATGCCAATAATTAATCTGAATCCATGCTGGACAATGGGACAAGAAGAGAAATATGACCCTTCCTCTAACTGAGACAGTCACAGAAGGGACCCAAGCTTGGGTGGGATGCCACGGGCAAAGCCTGGCACACAGGGTTCTCTGAGCAGCGGGGAAGGGAAGGCGTCCCATACAGATGCTTTAAGTTATCTGAATGAACCCCCCGCCCCCCACAATAATAAACATTAGCCAGGAGAGACGCGATCAAGTAAACTTCAACAGAGATGATGGTTTCACTCAAGGTCACTTTCATCAACCAAATTGTTTTCATTTTCATGGCCAAGAAAAGCCACCATCTTCCCACATTTGTATTTGATATAAATATACCTGTAATAAATAAACATGTCCCTGCTTCTCTAAATACTTCAGGTTAGCCTAAGGAATTCTAGCGAAAAGCAGAGGAAAAAAAAATTATATATATATATAATTGAAGGATATATATATATATTGATGAAGGATATATATATATATATATATATCCTTCATCGTGAAAACTGGCATATATTGGTAACTTGTTTGAAGAGAAGAAAATGTTGGAAGGGTTGGGTTCCTGAACACAAAAAAGATCTTCATTTCTGAAATCGAATTTACAAGCTCTCCCCAGGGTGAAGTCATTGTATCTTCCTCCAAAGGACGAGGCGGGGAACAATTCTGTTGAGACCCAACATCTGGCTGAAGTGTACCTTATGTACATGAGACAGAATGCTCCCTTCGCAGGAGTGACTTGTTATAAAGCAGGCCTGTCAAATCCAGTTCCACATGTAAACTTCCTGAGCTAATTTAGCTAAATCACAAGCTGTGTTGGAGGGCGTTCTGCCATCCTGAGTGAAGGAGCACCCCGCCACCATCACACCAGGGCTAAAAACAGACCCATCTCCATCAGCTTGACAGAGACAAAAAAACGTGAATTAAGAGCCCTGTCTAAAATTAACAGTGATTGAAAGTTAATGATGGGGCAAATTTGGCCAGAATGATTTCAACATGCATCAAGATGCGGTCTTGGCTTTCAGACCGGAAGCTGAAGTGGTAAATGTCGCTGGAGCTCCAGCTGAGACCTCGGCCGTGTGGCTTTGTGAGATCCTTCCTTCCACTAGAATCAGACCCTTGGCGGAAGGTCTGATCTGTCAGCCCATCACCGCCCTCAGCTCTGGCGCTGGGCTAACACATCTGCTTGTCAAACATTCAAAGCTGTGTCTGCGTGTCATCTCGGCACTATTGACTTAGAATAGCAAGCCAGGAGCAGTGTCTATTGGGTGAATAAACTGTAGCGTAACCATTTAACTCAATCAGCAAACACAAATCACGGGAACAAAGTCAAACAACGGTCCGAGAAAATACTCATACGCAGTATCACGAGAGTTATTTGAGATTCTATACACAGCAGGTCCTCTCTACACTTTCACAAACACGTTGAAAATCTCTGTGTGTGTCTGTTTCCTCCATGAGACTATAAACGCTTGGAAGGCAACCACCATGACCCACATCCGTGTTCCAATCCCAGCCCTGGTGCAGGGCCAGCACCCAGTGGAGGAACCACAAACTCTTGATAAACTAACTGGGAATGTTGCTCCTTGTAACTGTTAAAAACTTCATACACGCACACCTATGTGCAAGCCCACAAAGACATGGGCACGTACACACACAGACGCAGAAAACGAGCCAGATGGAAATGTGTCTGAGTGGAAGAATGGGTGTTAGTGAATTGTTTTCTTTTCTCTTTTGCACACTTGCAGGATTTTCTGTAATAAGCATGCTTTGTATTTACAACCTGGCGGGACATTCTGTGACAGCAGAGGTCGTGCTCGGTACAGCTGCACACACTTACAGAGTTCTGTCCAGATGGGCTTTAAGGTGGCCAGAGGTGCAGACTCAACTAATCCAACTGCGCCCCTATTACGTACCGAGAATCGTCTCCACATCTTCATGCATTGAATTCACCCAGCTCTTGTGTGCATATCAAAGGCGCTTATCTAGAACTTTCTAAGCTATAAGCATTCACCCAAACTAATCTTCATAACAACCCTATGATTAGGTACTATTATCCCCACTCACAGCTGATGCTCAGAGAAGTTAAGTAACTTGCATACAGATACCACGCAGCCGATGGTAGAGAAAGGGGCTTGAATGAGAGCGACGGACCGGCCAGGTCTACTGGACGAGAAATCAGACCCATTTGTTCCCACCCCTACCCCCATGCCGTGGACACTCACAGTTCTGGTCGCCCGAGAGCCTCACAGACACCGCTAAGGATTCTTGGGCGGGTGGAGGTTTATTTCTTCGCAGCCGAGATATGCAAACGTGCCTGCTGCTTTGTTTGGGTTTTTGTTTGGCTGCTGTTACCATTTCCGCTGGGCCAGCCCAGGCTGGCTCTGGGTGGCCAGGCCTGAACTGAGACGCTCCTCCACGCAAACCGAGGTAGTGGGGTTTGGGGTCCCCTCGTGCTCCCCACCACTGTTCACAAGAACTGGATGAACGAGACAAGGATCCCCACCCGCTGGCCCTGGCAAGCCCCCCCACCTTCAGAAACCCCACAGCAGTGCGCTAACCGCCAGCCCCGCGATGCTGACAGGCCCGGAAACAGATCTCTTACCCAGCCCAGGAAGTGGAAACGTGGGAGTTTTCATGCCCTGAGACACAGGTCCAAGGAGCTGGCCTTGATGCTTCTGGAATTTTGCCATTTATCATCTGAATGAGACGCTGATACAGACACCCAGCACCCCTTTTCCATGATTCCCCATCCCCAGCCTTGACTCGGGGGCAGGAAAAGACACAGGCGTCCCATCTGAGGCTGAGTGTCCCCTTCCTCGGAGCAGTGAGCTCCTCATCACCAGAGGCGAGCAAGCAGGCACCCAGGCAGGACCTGGACGAGGTGTCCCGGGGGTCCACACAAGCCAGAGCTGGACCAGGCAGCCTCACAGGCCCTCCCCTGTCTCATGAGCCCATCCTGCACATCTCCTTTCCTCATGGCCACACCAGGAGCCCAGTGAGGGATGGACTCGGTCAGACATTTCCCTTTGAGGCTCCCTCCAATCCCGGTCCAGATTAGCGACCTGTCGATGTGTCTGCAACAAAATCCCAACCGAAGCACAAAGGCCCACTGGAAGGCGAGCTGTGGCTGGGATGTCCCAGCTCAAGGCCGTTCCTCCGTGAGCATATTGCCCATCCAGGCACGGATGCGGACAGGGGCGCGTGGCCACTGCGTTCCCGTCGGGGAAGGGACGCAGCGCCGCCAGGGCCCCTTCGGGACACTACCTGCAAAGTGTGGTCTGCTCAGCGACTGGAGGCCTCAGGCGTTGATGGTCACCAAGACGCCGGCCTTGGGCCCAGCAGGCACTAGGCCACACAGGGTCAGGGGTGAATTTGGCCAGAAAATGTGTATAGAAAAGTAGAAAATGGGCAGGTCAGGACATTTCATCCAAAAAACCAGTGCCCAGGGGTCTGGGGGTTGTCCTATTGCTGCTGCCTACGTGGCAACCAATTTCCACGGGAGAAACTCAGCAGAAACAAGCTACCGAGTGACGAGTGGTGTCGGAACCCACGGCGAGCTGACGGGGCCCCCCACCTCTGTGGCTCCTGGGGCCTGCATGTAGGCAACCCCACGGAAGCTCAGCTCATCTACACATCATTACAACCTGCAGCTCCCGAGCCCGTGGCGCATGCCGGGAATTCCAAATTGCCCACCGGCATCTCATAGTGTCCGGGCTCCTTTTCGAACACAGCGATCCTCGGTCCCCGGGGAGAAGGAAATAACTCCGGCTCTGACTCAATCCGTTTTTTCTACCAGATAATAAGTGAATAGAGTCCTACCAAGACATCAAAACGTGGAGGCTGAAGAAGGCGGAGTGCCAGACCTACTAAGTATGCAATAATGAATTTATAATCCCTCTCAAGAGCAGTCAGAATGGAACTGACATCGCCATGGAAACCAGGCAAGTGTCATGAGGTTCTCCAGGAGCACAGAGAAGGGCTCTTCAGATGTGCTCCAGGCTGCAAGGGGTGAGAGAGCAGCCCACAGGCCAGGGCCTCGCCAGCCTCAGATTCTGATCAGCACCCACCCGCCAGGGTGCGAATGGGCAGCTTCTCAAACCAGGATGGGGGGGGGCCCTTGTGCCCTCAGAATCTGCAGTCGGTACACAGGTGGGCACAGCCCCTTGCAAACCTCCACAGAAATGCAGCAGAAGGGTCCTCGGGACACCGTGGACCTTGGGACAAACAGCCCGGCTCTGTGCATGAGGTGCCGAGAACGTTCGGCAAATGCCCGGCTCTACTTGGTGCCGGAGAAGCCCCTCTCTGTCTTCAGGACCCCGTGGGGCAGGGAGAGAGCCCTGAGTCAGACCGAGGCCCGGGGCAGGTTCCTGGAGCGGAGACACCCGGGAGAGGCTTGACCCAGCAGCAGAGCTGCCTGGGGGACGGGGTGGGGCTGCTCGGGGCAGGTGGACTCAGGAAGGAGGAACAAAGCACGTGGCGACGAGCAGAGCAAGTGACAGGCCATGTGCACAAAGGCAGGGACTTAGCTGGGATAAAGCACAGAAGAGAGCATAAACGCTCTTAGAGCATAAAAGCAAGCAACTCCAGGCTGCAGCCAAAAGGCAACGGGCAGACGGAATACAGTCGATTTGCCCAGAGAAATACCACCTCGGCTGGGCATGAGGATGGTGACTGGGGCCGCAGAACAGCATGGGGTGGGTGCAGTGAAAGATGCACGGGCAGGAGATGGTCCAGGAGTTCCAACCGCAACCCTGCAAACCGGCTGCGTTTGCACGCAGGCCACTGGAAGAGGAAAATAGTTGCCTGATGGTGATGGGCGACCTTGTTTCTTTTTGGAAAAGCTTTGATAGTGTTGATGTATAATTTTTCAATAAAAATTAGTCAGCCAAACTGCCAAGGACCCTAATTTTAAATAGTTTTCCTCGAGTTGTTAATCCTATTCTCAGCTTCCTTGTAACTAATTATCGAGAACTGTAATGACGAAGCTCCCAGATGGCCCGTCCGTCCTCTGAATACACACTTCTCCCCTCCTCCTCGTCCTTGCCCGGCGCCAACCTGCACACGCAGAGCAGGTAACTGGGGGGCCCAATGCTACCCCTCCCCCTGCCCAGGCTCATACATCAGAATAGAAGAACAACTCTGTGGCAATCCTAAGTGTTTCTCGGCCCTTTTGGTGCCATGAACACAGCTCTGGCTGGAGGTCAGGGACTCCTACCCCGGCTCAGACGTTAGAAGCTGGTGACCTCGAGTGAGGCCTACGCCCTCTCTGGGCAACACAGTCTCCCCCAGGCCCTTCCCGGGCGTTGAAGTGGATGATCTGAAAGGAAACTCCAAGCCTGACTGTCCTGGGCGCCCAGCACAGGCCGGGCACACAGCAGACACTCCACGACACGACTTGCTCATGCTGAATGTGCTGAGGCTTTTGTGCATTATCTCAGCACTTTTGTTTTTATTACTGTCATCATTATCCCAATTTTATAGACGAGAAAACCAGGGCTTAGAGAGGGGGATTCACTTGCACTTGGTCAATTTCATCCTTAAACACCGCTTCGGGGACCAAGAGTCACATCTTTCAAACCATCTGGGGGACATAACTTGGCCTGTCATTAAGGACCAAGGGATGGTCCTGAGTGGAGGAGACTTTCCAGGCGCTGCACCCAAGGTGGGTCAGGACCGAGCCCTGAAGGTGAGGCTGAAATCTCCCCCAGGAGGCCAGGCCCTGCTGTAGGATAGAGCCCCCTGCTTGCTCTCCCCTCCCCCGACACGTGAAAAGGGGACACGTAATCTGGGGTAGGTGGTGATGTCTGGAAAGCCCTTTGTAAGAAGAGGGATCCCTCAGTAGTTAAGCTGCCCTCCAATGCCCCGTAAATCTTCATGCAGCCCGGAGCAGAGGATTTAGGTCCATAGGAAGCTCAACCATTCAGAGGCAAAGCTGACACACTGCTCCCGCCCTGGGCGGAGCGGGAAGGCGGGCGGGCGGGCGCGTCTGTCACCAGCTTGAGCTCTAGAGCTGGGATTTGGGGTCAGGTTTTGGGGCCCTGCCAAAGCCTCCATTATGCTTGGAGAATGTTCTTTTTAAATTGCCTCTTTTTGTTTTCCCACTCCCCCAAATTTATTTTAAAATAAACGGCGTGAATTCAATGCACGCTTTCACAGCCCCATAATAAGCAATTTCCTAGTGAGTGTCAGAGCCAGCACCACCTCCTGAGCGTGCACGCACCCGGGCCTGTCAGCGATTTGCAGACCTGAACAACCAACGCCCAAGGCCAGAAGGGTGGCAGGGGTCCACTCGGAGGACTCACTTGGCAACCACCGTTTTCTATTGTGTCCTGTCCACTCTTACTGTGCTAGCCACCTCCACAAAGATGCTATTGTTTAATTCTCCAACAACCCCGTAGCATAGATAAGATCATTCCTATTTTACAGATGAGGAACTCGAGGCTCAGAGAGGTTAATGAACTCGCCCAAGGTCACACAGCTAGCAAGTGGCGGAGCAGAAACTCAAGCCCAGGTTGTCCGAGTCCAACGCTCTGTGCCTCACAGCTGTGTATATGAATTTGCTGGTTCCCCATTCTGGCCACTGTGTTCTGGACACCCTGAAGGTTGTCGTCGCCCCTCTTAAAGTGTGACCTCACCTGAACAGTATTCAAGGTGTAGTCAGGTCACTGAAAAGTACAACAGACTATCCCTCCCTTGCCGTAGACCCTATACTTCTGTTAATGCGGCCTGGGGTGGAAGGGTCACATGACTCCCCTTTGGGGAGCTGGTACTCCACGGAGACCACGGGGCTCTTCTAACTTTCTGCTGCAGCTTGGAAAGGATTGCCACCTGCTTCTGGGACAGCTGGATTGGGAACCTGGATGCACAAATTACATCCATCCTCATAAGATTGCTTCTGTGACTTTAAGTCCCTCCAGCCAGGTCAGGCTCTGCCATTAACTTGTGCGTGGACTTGAGGCAGGGCCTCCCCTCACCTCCCAGTGGCCTGGGCCATGGTTTCCTCAACTATTAAAAGGGATCCGAAGGCTCGACAGAGCGGCTGCCCAACCGTGGCCTCTCAGGGGCAGATGCTCAATCAGTGCTTCAGGGAATAAGTGAACAAATGAATGAAGGAATGCTTTCATCCAGCAACTGCATCCCGAGGACCTGCCGTGTGCCCGGCTCTGTCGTGAACCGACCCCGCAGAGCAGGCTGTGTCTCGGGAGAGAGGCAGACGAGCACACAGACTAGGGAGCACACAGCCTGCTGATGGCGACAGAGTCCGTGGAGGTGCCAGGGTGAGGGGCATGGACAGCGTCTCAGGGGAGGGGGAGGGAGAGGGGGAGAGGAGGGGGGAGGGGAGGGGGGAGGGGAGGGGGGAGGGGTGGGGGAGGGGAGGAAGGAAGAGAAGAAGGCGATCACGGGGAGGGGGGTGCCCCACCTTTCTCTCCTTGTCCACAGAAGGACAGGAGATGCAGGATGTGCCGAGGAGAACGAGGGTGCTGTGCAGGGACGCTCAGGGAGCCCCGCCCGGGCCCAACCCTCCGCGTTGGCCTCCGGCACGGGCTTGCGTGTCCACGCTGACGGACGCTGCTGTGACACACAGGACAAGGGACACAGAGCCCACTTCCCGTACCTGTGGGTGGCAGATCGCACGCACTGACAGCCCTGGGCTTGTTTGGTCTGATGGTAGGGGCAGGGCGGCCCTGGCAGGGGCATCAGTGGTCCCTGCCAAGCAAGGCAGACGGGCGGGCCGGGGGGTGGCTGTGAATTTATGTGACACTCTGCAAAGAAGGTGCCCAGTTTTCTCCCCTGGGGAGTCCCAGCGGAACGGTCCACATGTCGCTCATTATCACTAGTGCAGCCCTGGCTGCAGGGAGTGTGGTAATGAACACAGGTACGTGTCGGGTTCCCGGGGCCACAAAGCTGCCCCCGTACACACGGGATCCCCACTGCCGCCCCGGGAGGCCTGGGGCTCCACACGACACCCACAGGCTGGGCCGGCTGGTAGACACAAGGTCTCTGTTTTGCACATCAGGCTCTGTTTGAGATCCTTTTTAAAAAAAAAAAAAAAAACTTAAAAGAATTTTGTTTATTATTATTTTTTTTTGGCCGTGCAGCGCGGCATGTGGGATCTTAGCTCCCCAGTCAGGGATCAAACCCGCACCCCCTGCACCGGAAGCGCGGAGTCTCAACCACGGGACCGCCAGGGGAGTCCCTGAGATCCTTTTTGAAGAAATGGCTTTGGACCTGAAAAGCATTTGAAAGCCGCTGACCACCGGGTCCAAAATGGACCTCCTAACCGCACCAGACGTCCCAAGCCCAGCCCTCGTCCGGGTCCCCATCTCAGGCTGCAGTACCATCCACCCAGGCACCCCCAAACAGAAGCCTGGGGATGCTCTGACACCCCCTCCTCCCCCACCTCCTGCCCAAGTTACCACCAGCCCCCATCCATTCTCATCTCCCCCCCACCCTCCACTTCCCGCCTGCTCTGCTGAGGTCACCCTAGGGGAGCCCCCGCCCTCTCCTAGACCACTGTAGCTCTCCGGGGTCCTCACGGGGACACCTGGGCCCCCTCTCTTCCCATCTCCCACGCTGCAGCCAGGGCCATGTTTCCAAAAATGTCAGTCTGATCAGGGCCCCCTTCCGTGGCCCCTCACAGCTTTCATCCCAGCTCATAAAGCTCTGCCCGCCTGGTTCCGCCAACCTCTCTCCCCTCTGCGGTGACAGCTCAAATCACAGCTGACATTGCTGAGCTACTGAATTACTCGTAAAGCCCGACAGCATCTCTACCAAGCAGGGCGAGCTCCACCCCACTCCACCGATGAGATCTCAGAGGCACAGAAAGATTATGAAGCGTGCAGCTCGGATGTGGCAGAGCTGGGATTTGAACCCAGACCAGCTGGCTCCAGAGCGCGCTTCTTCCAGGCTCCTTCTGCCCGGGAACTTCAAAGCAGAGGAGCTAGAAGTGCCATTGATGTGAACGCTGGTGAACCCATGTTCTGTCACTTATGTACTGCGTGACATTGGGTAAGGTTGTAAGCCCCGTGCCCTAAGGTTTCTCTTCTGTAAACTGGAACTAACAACGTTGGCCTCAGCAGTCACTGCCCGGTCTGAGGAATAAACGTGAATGCCGTCCGCACAACAGGGTCTGGCACATAGCAAGGACTCCAGCCAAGGTTAGTTCACCACATTTCGTTCTGTTTTGTAAAGGGAAGTAAGCAAAAGCCATTCTCAAAGGGAGAGAAAACGTTACTGCCAAGACTTCTTCTCTGCCTGACCCTTTGCTAAATCCCTGTGTGTCACCCTGAGCGGGAAGATGGCGACAGCCCAGCAAATGGAGCCCCTGTAGGCGGACACCACGAGAGGTCCTCCCCAGGCCCTCAGCAGCGGGCCACCTGACAGCACACCTTGTGGACAAGTGGTGATCTCCAGGGACTCTGGAGCCAGCCCAGAGAAAAGGTCAGTCACATGGCTTTTATCACATTGAGAGAAACAAGAACAAAATGTCACCATGAAGACAGGTGCCTTTCCCTGTGCAAGGACAACCCAGGATATTCCCACGTGGAAAGAAAGATGCTCACAAATAAACTCAACTGATCTAAGATCAGCCAGGGTGTATGAGGCCCCTACATGCGAACGAGACCTGTGCCGGACCTGGATCCTAACCCCCAGCCTGTGCATGAGACTTCACAGGTTACGTAGGCGGTGGTGCTGGTGGTGGTGGTAATGTTGATGGTGATGGTGCTGAGGATGGTCATGATGACGACGGTGATGGTGATGGTGGTGGTGGTAATGCTGATGGTGATGGTGCTGAGGATGGTCATGATGACGACGGTGATGGTGATGGTGACGGTGCTGATGTTGATGCCATGGTGCTGGTGGTGGTGATTAAGACGATGACGATGGTGACGTTGATGGTGGTGGTGGAGGGGATGGCGGTGGTGATGGTGATGGCGGTGCTGACCACTAACAATTATTGAACTCTCTGCACTGTACAAAGTGCAGTAGATGCTTTGTTCCACTCAACTCTCACAACAACCCTGTGAGGGGGTAGATGCTATTATTATTCCCATTTCACAGATGGACACACGAGCCCCAAAGGACTAGGTGTGTTTCTCAAGGTCACATCCCTATTCACTGGCAGAGCTGACACTTGTCCACAGATCCGTCTGACCCCTGACTACCTGAATGTAACTGCGGGGGGTCTGCCGGTTGAAGAGGCGGGCTGAGGGGCTGCAACAGGGTGAGAAGTACATTTACAAGGAGTCACGAAAAGTTCCAATGTGTTAGGAGAGCCTCAGGAAGGTCCCCAAGCTGGGCGTTAGTATGGGGGCTTCTGGGGCAGAAGATGTGGCTAGAGTTGGCCAGGAGAGCCTTGAAGTCCAGGCCAGGGGGCTCAGATATCATGGCTGGGCAGTGGGGTACCAGCAGAGGAGGCCAGCGGTCAGCACAGCCCACGCCCTGTCATGGCAAGGTCGGCCTCAGTGGTCATCCTTCACCCGGAGCTGCAGCTCTGCAGGGCAGGACCCTCCTCCTTGGCCCCAGGTCTTTGCCCCCAGCAGAGACAAGCTTGCCCCAGAAGCCCAGGAGCTGGTCCAGTGGCTGGATGGGTGATGAGCGCATAGAACCAGCTCAGTGAGTACCTACAAATTAATCCATCATGAAAAGCCAAATAAAGCAAAAAACACCAATGGCAGCTTCTCCAGGGCCCAGGGCCAGGTCTCTGATCTTCAACTTGGCGGGTAAAATTATCTACCTGGAAGAGGTGTGAGATAGAGGGGGATTCGTTGTGAGGACACCATTTCTTAGCAAGCCTTGAGCTCATTTGTTAAAATGCCAGGACCCCTCACCATTCCTGCCTGAGATGCGCATTCAGAGGGTACCAATCCACATCAGGCCGGCAGGTTCCGATATTTGGGATACACGGGTTCGTTCACCTCAAGTCGCATCTTGCCCTCCTGTTCTCTCAGAGCCCCCTGCCTTTGCATAGGCTGTTCCCTCTGCCCTTCCACGTTCTGTCTCCCTGGCCCAGGATCACAGAGTTGGTCCTGGGGTGAGGACCCAGATGCAGGCTTCCCAACTCCAAGTCCAGTGCCCTTTTAGTCCCATGCCTCCACCCCTCAGACAGGTGACATGGGGAGCTCGTGTCACAGACCAGGCCAGCACCAAGAGGAGGCGTGCATGCCCCTTCCGGGCAGGGCCAAGCCCCGCTGGCTGTGCTGCATGCCTGCCCCTCGGGGCTCCTCAGGAGAGCACGGGGCTCCTGGAGGGCCTGGGCGTCTGGGTCAGCCTCAGCATTCAAGCGAGGTTTCCGTCATTAGCATTCAATGTGCTAATGAATGAGCTAAGCGGCTCATCATTTTCTCTTTCCCTCCTTAGCCATCATGTGAAGGACGGTTTAACAAAAGCCTTACAGCTGCCAGCAGCAGGACCCCCAGCCACCCCCTCTCTCCACGTGGGGACAGCTCCTAATGTTTTGGAGTCAGGCAAGCAGGTTCTGTATTCTTTCTTTATAAAATAATGTTATTCATAATCACTGACTCCCTGGGATGGTAATAACAGAAGCAGGGGGCCAATGCTGCTATAACGTGGTCCAGTCCACATCAGGCAGCCGATCTTGAGACTGCACCAAGGGCCTGGCAGCTAGGCCGTGCTCCCCGTGAGAAGCTGCTAATTTGGGCAACAGCTGTAGGCGTTCACTTCCAAATGAACGCACTAAACCCAAATCAGATCCCGCTACCTTGCCTCTCTGCTTCCTGGCAAGGGGTGACATTAACGGGGGAAGCAGTCACTGGAGACACACGCTCATTTCCAAAATCACTGTGTTGACAATATTTCCACGAGGAAACTCATAAGCGATCATCATTTTTAAAAACTGCTTGGCATCTACGTGCCACAATTAGGCATAATGAAGTTACCTCCAAATTATGTATTTTGTTCACTAAAATAACGATGCTACTGACGGGGAGTATGGGGGGCAGATGGGGAAGGGGCGGGGCCACCACGAAGAGTCTGATAAAAACATGAAGGAGAATTTGTAAATCCCTGTGTGGCTGCGAGAAAGCCGAAGGAAGGGGGGTGATGGGCATGGAGCCCGGGGCTGGGGCACGGGAAGGGGACAGAGAAACTGAAACCAGGGACCAAGGCCTGTCCTCTCCAAACTAGAGGACACTTATCATCCCCAACAGCAGAAAGATGCATGAAGAAGGGACCAGGACGGGGTTTGTGGAGCCAAGCCGGCTCCATCAGTCCGGCACCAAGATCTTCCAGCAGGAAGACAAAGCAGTGACCGTCTAGAACCTTCAGCCTCCAGGGACAGGGACTCGCCCCGATGGGCTGGGATAACGTGGAGGAACCACCACGAACCCACGTCGGGAAGAGGGAGACGGTGGGAGGGAACCAGCGTTTGGGAGCTCTCCGTTCCCCAGACGTTCGTGAGTTCTCCCTTCCCCAGACGTTCACCCACATGACTCACTGAACGCTCACCCTCCACCCTCGGAGGTGGGCACTGTCATACCCATTTCACAGATGGGGAAACTGAGCCTCGGGCTCTCGGTCCAAACTCAAGACGACCAGCGGCTGATCTGGGACTCCGACTGGATCCGGCTGACTCTCTGGGCCGCGTCACCTGCTCCCAGTGAGATTGAGGGGCTGCCAGAGGCCCAGAGAGGGGTAAATGTCCCCATTTCTTTAAAAAATAGGAAATATCTGAATCCAGAAATAACGGCCTAGTGAGCTTAGCATCAATCCCAGCACAATAATGGAATCAATGTAAAACAGAGAGCTTTGAGAATTCAAGGAGAGAGAGACCATCAGGACTCAAAAATATGGACTCACCAAGAACATACGGTGCCCTTGGGAGTCAGTCAGGGGACACGGGCTGAGTGGTTCATGGACTCAGAGATGCGGTGGGCCCAGAACCATGCCCGCAGGACCTGCATGTGGCCTGAGCTGTGACCGCTTAGATCTGTCCTCACGGCTCTTGCATCTCTGTCTATCTCACCTAGCCCTCACACAACACAAGGGTCCCAGCAAAGTCCCTTAAACTGAGCGCTGCCTTAGAGGGAAGATGCAGAAAGATGCACCTGAAGGTGAACAAGATGGAGCTCAGGGGTCACTGTGGCTTCCCGTCCACGTGGCCCACGGGAACGCCCATATCCGCCGCTTGACAGTCAGAGGCAGGACCCAAAAGCATACGCAACTCTGCAGGTGGGGACTCTGAAGCTAGACACAGATGAGTTCAAATCCCAGTTTGACAACCTCCTTCACTGGCCCGTTCATCCATTCACCCCTTATTAGCTGGGTGACCTTGAGTAAACCACTTGACTTCTCTGAGCCTCCAATTCCTCATCTTAAAAGGGAGATAAAAACATCACCTAGTACATAGTCAGGTGTGTCGTAAATGCTCAAAGATTTTTAATTTCTTTCCCCTCCTTTTGCTGTTTTTTTTTTTTTAATTTATTTATTTATTTATTTTTGGCTGTGTTGGGTCTTCGTTTCTGTGCGAGGGCTTTCTCTAGTTGCGGCAAGCGGGGGCCACTCTTCATCGCGGCGCGCGGGCCTCTCACTATCGTGGCCTCTCTTGTTGCGGAGCACAGGCTCCAGACGCGCAGGCTCAGTAGTTGTGGCTCACGGGCCTAGTTGCTCCGCGGCATGTGGGATCTTCCCAGACCAGGGCTCGAACCCGTGTCCCCTGCGTTAGCAGGCAGATTCTCAACCACTGCGCCACCAGGGAAGCCCCCTTTTGCTGTTTTTATAATCCACAAACAACTTGAGAAATGTAGCCTCACGGTAAAATTTCAGAGGGGAGTGTCTGCCCCCGTGCCTGATGCATTTCTGTACGGACCCCGTGGGGCCTGACCGCATCCTTGTGGTACCCAGCCTGCACAGCGCTGGCCTAAAGTCTCGCACGACACATCAGACGTGGGAAGTTTCAGTGTCCTGCGGTCTGACACCTTCCACCCAACTGCCAAGTGAAGGGATTCCCTCCCACCAGGCTGCAGGCCACGCCCAAAGCAAAAGGGCAGCAGCCGTGTGCTTCCCACTCCAGAGCTGGCAGTGGAAGACGCGGGCCCTCCAGGATGCGGGACAGCCCTTCCCTGGCACCATGCTGCCCCCACGGGCCACGGCGCCATCTGTCCGGCCTCGGGAGGACACAGAGGGCCCGTGCCCATCCTCTTAGGAGGAGACAGGAGGAAACGTATCCCATACCCTCCCCCCAGGAGCCCCATCCATCCAGGCAGGTTGGAGCTGATCCGTGAGGGTGATGTCAACCAGGTCCCTGTTCCAGCCACAGGCCAGGGCGGGATTGCGCGGCCCTGTTGTGCGTATGAGGATGGGTCGGTCATCAGACAGTCTGATGGGCCACTTCCTGCGGCCTCCAGGAGCAGTGATGCTCACAAAGGCTTGGCGATGCGGGAAGTGGGGAGGGAACGGCTCTGCTCCTCTTGGTCTGGTCGCACCACCTCCGGGGGCCCTTCCGAGCTGGGCTTGCCCTCCGCAGGTGTCCAGGGGAGGACGCCCGGATGGTGAGGGGAAGGATGGAAAGGGCCAGGGAGGGGTGACCACAGTCAGCAGACCTCGATGCTGTCCCGGGGAAAAGGACGTGGATGGCTCTGCAAGACTCCAGGGGGCCCCGGGCGGGAGCTAGAGAGAGAGCCGCCCAGGATGGAATGGGCCTTGCAGGGGATGGGGGGCCACACAGGACCACCCAGCAGAAAGGGCGGGGGACGGGGGGATGGGGGGATGACGTCAGACAAGGCTGGACCCTTTCCCTGCCACTGTCCCGCTGTGACGTGTGGGCCATGTCACCTCACCTCTCTGAGCCTCAGCTTCCTTGTCTGTAAAATGGGACTAAAGCAATACGATAATGGTATTATGAAGACTGCATAAGCTATTGCAGACACGACGCCGTGTGTTGTCAGGCAAACAGTAGGCAGATCAATGGCATTTAATACTGACCAGTGGCGGGAATATCAAAAAGATAATTATCCACCTCATGGGACATTAGCTAAAATAATAAAGTACTGTGAGGATTAATGAAAATAATACCTGTGATCATGTTAATAGGCTGGCTGTTACAGGGCACCCTCTCAAAGTGATAGCTACTACTACGACCGCTCTGCCTAATTCTCGTGTTTGCTGGCTCCTACCCCAGTGGTGGCCACAACAGCAGGCCTCCCGCGCCCCAGCTTGCCTTCTCGCTGTCCCTCTGTCACCTCCTGCAGAGGGAGTCCCTTGGGGACACCATCTTGACCTCAGAAGAGCTGCCTCTCAGGCGAGGCTGGCCCCTTGGTGGCCCATTTGTATTCTTCGGGTTAAAGTGTTATTTATTCTCAATCCTCTTGACCTGGTTTTAATCCCGGGTACATTAATGTCTACAGCCATCGAACGGAATACATTCCGTGGAAAAATAAATCCTTCTCACAGGACGACGCTCTAACAGCAGCCGGCAAAGGTCAAAGACAGAATGCATTTTCTACCAGCTGTCAGCATCTCCAGCGTCGATCTTTAGAAACTCGATGGGCCCTTTCGAAGCGGGAGCACAGATGAGGAACTCGGCTGGGGTATTTTTAGATCCTGCCGTGGCCCCTGCTTACACAAAGCCAATTAAACAAACAGCGGCATCCCTGAGCACTTTTCCTGAGTGGTTTTTCCTAAAAATAAATTACCCGGCGTCGCTGAGCCCGGCATCCGCGAGTGCCAGCAACTGTCAGATAAAATATCTTGGTGGAGAAGCTTCAACACGTGCATTTGCAAACGGGGACCCTTCAGAGGGGTGTGCTGAGTCTGAGCTTGACCCCGATTCACCAGCCCCACCGGGAACTGGACATACTATTATCATCAACGATAAAGAAGACGGCCCGTCGAGGGGAGACGGTGTGCACAACCCCACGTTCAACTGCATTAGGTCACGTGCTCCCCACCACAACCCCAAGAGTGGAGACCGTGTGAACATGACGGACGCAGCAACAAGCCTTCGGAAGGTTCTGTGACTCGCTCGAGGTCACTCAGCTGTGACGTGGGTCAGCTGGGATTTGAATCTAGGTCTGCCGGACCACACAGCCCGTGCCTGCAACCAGTATCCCAAAGGTCACACAGTGATGCGTGGGGGTGGGCAGGAAGACCCCACAGGCGAGGTGGCCAGGGTGCAGGGCCGGTGACAGCTCTGAGACGGTGCCCAACGTGGCTGGACTCTCCAGATTTTCAAGAGAACCTGAACGTCCGGACTCTGAAGCAACAGCTCCCACTTTTTAAAGGTTAGTAACTATTATGAATTGAACTGTGTCTCCCCCAAAAATTCATACCTTGATGCCCTAACCTCCCAGCACCTCAGAATGTGACCTTATTTGGAATAAGACTGTTACAGATGAAATGAGTACGATGAGGTCATGCTGGTGTAGGGTGGCCCTAATCCGCTCTGACCAGCGTCCTTAGACAAGAGCACGCGTGTGAAGAGACAGAGGGCAGACGGCGTCTCCAGCCAAGGAGGGAGGCCTGGAACAGACCTCCTCCAGAGCCTTGAGGAAACCAGCCCTGCTGACACCTTGGTCTTGGACTTGCAGCCTCCAGAGCTCGGAGAGAATGAGTTTCTGCTGTTTAAGCCCCCGGGCTGGGGTTCTTTGTCCTGGAGGCCTAGCAAACTGATAAAGTTTCTCATTCTCAAACGTCTGAAGTGCTGTGGGTGACAGACAGCAGCACCGTGGCCCACGGCTTTGCAGCCTCTGTCCTGTTCTGACCTGAGTGGAGTCCTGGCATAATGAGTGAAGTCACCTTTACGGGGTGACAAAAGAGACTTTCAGGGCTTCCCTGGTGGCGCAGCGGTTGAGAATCCCCCTGCCAATGCAGGGGACACGGGTTCGAGCCCTGGTCCGGGAAGATCCCACATGCCACAGACCAACTAAGCCCGTGCGCCACAACTACTGAGCCCTCACGCCACAACTATTGAAGCCCGTGCGCCTAGAGCCCGTACTCCGCAACAAGAGAAGCCACCACAATGAGAAGCCCGCGCGCTGAAACAAAGAGTAGCCCCCGCTCGCCGCAACTAGAGAAAGCCCGCGTGCAGCAACGAAGACCCAACGCAGCCAAAAATAAATAAATAAGCAAATAAATAAGACTTTCAGAGAACAAAGCCAAGCCCCTGGTCGGGGCCTCACCAGCCCCATACCTCAGATGCTTAAACCTGCAAAGTCCTGAGTCGAAGGCCCTCCCGAGTTCCAGGCCTCTCTGACCCTGCCACTCTGGCTCTGGAGCCGGAAAGGCCACTTAACCTCTCTGAGCTCAGACACATCCTCTCCCTTTATAATGAAGGGCGACACCTACACCCTTGTAGGATCGTGACCACCATCCCAAGACATAGATGCATCTATTTTATTTCATGCACCTGTATGCATTTTCCAGATGTTCTGCAGTGTCTACCACTTCTACATCCAGAAAACAAGCTCCAAGCCCAGCGCCTGGCCCATCGTAGGCACTTGGTAAATGCACTGCACGACGCCAACACTGTGATTAACACGGAAGGTACGACAGTTATGAGTATTTTGTCACCAAATCACACAGCATCAACATGCACTAAGCAGAAACTACAATAGATGCCAGGAGAAAGAAACGTGAGGAGATCACGAAATTCGTGTGGGACCTTTTAATTTCCTGCTCTCAGTTCTGGTCAGAGGAGAGAAGAAAAATTAGGGCAGGACCCAAAAGACCTAAAAGATATTATTAAAAACACAGTGTTGGGGGCTTCCCTGGTGGCGCAGTAGTTAAGAATCCGCCTGCCAATGCAGGGGACACGGGTTCGAGCCCTGGTCCGGGAAGATCCCACATGCCGCGGAGCAACTAGGCCCGTGAGCCACAACTACTGAGCCTGTGCTCTAGAGCCCACGAGCCACAACTACTGAGCCAGTAGGCCACAACTACTGAAGCCCACATGCCTAGAGCCCGTGCTCCACAACAAGAGAAGCCACCACAATGAGAAGCCCGCGCACCGCAACAAAGAGTAGCCCTCGCTCGCCGCAACTAGAGAAAGCCCACGCGCAGCAATGAAAGACCCAATGCAGCCAAAAAAAAACAAAAACAACAACAACAAAAAGGAAAACCATAGTGTTAACTGATAACTTAAAGCAAAAAAACAGCATCTTTTCTATTGCCCATCGGACAGCCACAAAAATTGACACAATATGGGCCACGAAGAAAACCTTGATACGTTCCAAAAATTCCTTCCAGAAAAATGAATGTTGCTGTTGTCAAGCTCACCCCTCTACTCATCAGATGGTCAGACTGAAATCCACATCTGTAACTACAGGTGCCTCTTAGAGGGTGTGAATCAATGCACACTGGTGTAAAGGCTTAATGTTTAAAAGCCAATAGTTCAAAATTAAACTGAAAGTCAACCTCATAAAGAGGAAAGAACACAGCCTCCGTTTACTACGAGTGGACCCGGAAAATCCATTACTTTCCATGCCTCAGTCTCCTCTCCCATGAAATGGGAATAATTATAACCATAATAACAGAAGGGCTAGCCAGCCCTCAGGATTGTGACCTCTATGGGTCTCAGCCCCCTCTCCTGTGAAATGAGAATAAAGAGAATATAGTCATAATGACAATACCGCCAGCCTCTCCGGATCGTGACCTTGGGAAAGGTAACCTCTCTGAGCCCCCGTGTTGTCACTTAAAACGGGGTTTTCATCTAAAACGGGGGTTACATGACATGTTGTCATGTAAAACGGGGTTACTGGAAATACTAACATCAACCCAGGTGGCTATTGCAGAGATAACGTAAACCAAGTGCCCGGTATGCAGCAGGTGCTCACGGATGTCAACCAGTGACCCCTCTCCTTAATCAGGTCACACCAGCTGGTCTCCCCGTCCACGCTGTCGCCACGTGCTCCCGGCAGATCTGAAGTTGCACCGATGTTAAGAAAACTTGTCTCTCTGGGACCCTTCCGAAGAGAACAGATCCCACATCAGCGACACCTGGTGTAGTATTTCCTTTCTGACCTGCTCAGGAAACCCGACACCCCCTTCCTTGGGAACAGGAGATACGCAAATATTTTCCATTGGCAGCTTGTGTGGAAGCAGAGTCCCAAGGGGCCCGCCTGGAAATGGTCCCTCACTGGAAGAACCACATTCCTCCCCGCGTAGCCATCTGAAGCTGATGCTGACAGACGGCACTGTCCACAGACCCCCAGGCCCAGCCCCAGAAGGTAGAGCAAGCCAGGGGGTAGGGCCTGGGATCTCCCTCAGCCCCCAGCCCGGCCTGCAGCTGAAGGCCTGGACGGCAGGCGTCACGCCAAAATTAAACCTCTCATTCCAAACCAAGAAAGGATTTGTATTTCTCTATTTTCCCCCAACAGAGCTCACATTGTATTATCTCATGGAATCTTCTCAAAAACCCTCACCTCTAAAAGGTTAAGTCACCTCGAAAGAACAAAATTATCACTCAATTAGCAGTGCTGACGATTAGCGATTATTAACACTTTAAGTGTGCAATTAGCACCTCCTTCAATCCAGTTCCTTAGCTAAGTGTTCCAGCCCCCGAGTCTGGCAGGAGTCGGGCCACTCAGAAAGCCACCTCAGGGACCGAGTAGCACACGTCACCATCAGCTGACGTTTTAGACAAACTTTCAGAGACAGCAGTCTGTTATCTGCTCTCTCCCTTCATTAAGCAATCCAAATGTTCACATCTGGGATTAGGAACCAATAGTCATGCCAATATGCGAATGTTTTATACTTTTTAATTAGATTTTTCAAATAAAAGAGCTGAGCCCTGAAGGCAGATTTGAGCTGGGACCTTCCCAAGTCCCAGGGGCAGGCGGTCAGAGACAGGGCTGGAGATGTCTAAGTGGAAGGAACAGAAGTACACTCAAGGTCACGGACAGAGCTGCCAGGGCTCCCGCCAGGCCCAGGGGCCGAGGGAGGGGGCAGGGTTCCAGTGAGCTCCAGCCCTCCCCCAGTTTCCTCACCTCTACAACAGGGCTCAGAACACCAGGACTCACACAAGACCACATTTCAGTCTCCCCTGAAGTTGAGTTGAGCCCTGGGGCAGAAAGAACGGGAAGGTGGTTTCCCCAACGTTCAGCCCGAGGCTCCCTGAGCTGGGAGGGGCCCCCGACAGGTTTCATTCACAGCTGCCTCCGCTGGACCTTCACTCCCTTGCTACGAGCCCCCGCAGCCCTGTGTGACCCCTCCTTCCTACCCACGCGGGGGGAATGGAGGACACAGCAGAGACGCAGGGTGAAGGCACCTGGGTCCCCGCGTCACCGCCTGCAGGAGCCCCAGCCCCCCAGGACCACCCCCTTTGGTTGCTGCATGAACAGAAAAGTAAGCACTTCGTGTGTAAAGCTGTTAACTTTGAGAGGGATTTTTGTTACAGCAGCAAGCCTCCGCTGGCTGATAGAGATTGTGTGGCAGAGTTATTTGTCCAAAGATATTCTAAGATTGTCCTAAACCAGAGGGATGTGTCCTGAGGCCAGGGGAGGCCCCGGGGAGGCCCGGGGGACACCATCAAGCCAGAGGAGCATGAAGGGGTTACCTGGAAGGTCTGTCTGAGGCGGACAGGGGAGAGGGAAGAGGGGCCTCACATTAGGGCCCAGGGTCCCTCCCACAACTCAGGAATTATGCAAACCAATAAAACATCATTAGCTGGACAGATAAATGGAACAGACTGAGTACTGTCAGTAAGATGTGGGGTTTCTTTTGTGTGTGTATGTTTGTGTTTTTCTAGCACTTGATATTGTTTGGAAACAAAAGATGAGATTGGGATAAACAAAATATTAATAAAAGCCGCATCATATTTAATACGGAGGTAACAAACATCCCCGAAAATAAACCTCCCCATTGTGTAAAAAGAGTCAATCAGTGGTTTGGCTGATTAATGAGGTTGAATCTGGTTTTCGCGTACTTTGGAGTTCAGATTTCCCACGTGAGCCCCAGGCTCCACGGGCTGTGGGTCCACGGGGTCCTTCACCACCTCGCTCCTTCCCTCGCTCGCCTTTCAACCCATGTCAGGCATGCTTTCTTATTTAACTGGTGCAGGTTTCCTCCCTGCTCTGGTTTGTAAAATGCCCTCGGAGGCCTCTGCGGAGGTCACACGAATAGAAACCAGGTCTCGCTTTATCGTGGGTGGATGGGTTCAAGGTCTGCCTTCCGATCAAGAGGTGTGCGTGTCCTCCAGCTGCCCCCCTCACCCCAGGCGGCTGGGCTGTCCCCTCGCTGCTACCTAGCACTGCCCAGGCCTGCAGCGACTGTAGGAACTCTGGCCCCCGCTCACATGGCACGGAGCTGCCACTAGAAGCATGCTGTCACCTGAAGAGCAGAGACGTGGCTGCTCAAAGCTGAAGATTCCAGGAGTGGACAGAGAGAGGGCTGGGCTTCGGGTAAGGCCTGTGGGCTGTCTGCACGGAGCTTCCCAGGCACGTCCCACTCCCAGACCCTCCAGACCCCGAGCGCAGACGTCTACACGCCAGAATTTATGGAAAGCTGTGATATGCCAGGTACCTCTGTACTAGGTGCTGGGCATTAGGACATAGAAAAAGACCCAGCCCAAGCTCTGGAAGCATTCAAAGTCTGGCGAGAGAGGCGGAGCTGCACAAAATATTTCACAATTTAAAAGTGACTAGGATTGTGAGACGTGGATACACAGAAGGGTTCAGGGAACCCAGAAAAGGAAGCCACTAACTCCATCTGCCTTGTCCGTCACTGTGTCCCCAGCATCTGGCACAGAGCAAGTTCAGGAGATGTTGGGTGGACGGGCGGATGTGCGTGGTGGGTGGGAGAGAGGACAGGTGAGAAGGTGGACGGACAGACAGGGGCCTCCGTGACGTCTCAGAGGTGCACGAGCTGTCCCCTCCTCTGTGGCCCCAGAGAAGCTCACTCAGCGAGAACTGCTGTCCAGACCCTTTTAACAAGACAGACAGACAGACAGACCTAAGGGAGAAGAGACAGATAAGCCAAAGACAGAAGGAAAGGAGAGAGAGAGAGGTGGAGAAGTAACAAAGGGAAGCGGAGCTGGAGAACACGATGGGAGACAGGACAGAGCTGGAAGGAAAGCAGAGAGAGGGAATGTGCCGGCCGTGTGCCGTGGGCAGTGGGGGAGGTGAAGGCGGCCAGGGTCCACCGTCCACATGGTTAACAAGGCGACAGCCCAGAACACCGGTGTCACCGATGACCAGGTGACATTCTGAGCAGGCCACTGTTGTGCTGTTTTATGAAGATCTGTCAGGAAGCAGCAAATGCTCCGTCCCGGGCTTACAGTTACACGGCGGGTGACGGTGACCCGAGCAGCAGAGAGCTGGTGGCTCCCTCCAGCCAATGGGCCAGGGGCCGGGAGGGACTAAGGGTGGTTGGGGGCTGTGTGTGCTAGGCACGAGGACACGGTCACGGCCCCCCACCGCCCTTACCGGCCACCTGGTCCGAGAGGGGCAGGCAATATGTAAACATGAGCACAGTGACACTACGGGCACCCGATTTGCAAACTCCAGCCTGGGTCACCCCGACAGGACCGCAGGAGGCCCCCGGCTGGCCGAGCACTCCCGCCCCCCTTGCCGCCCCTGCCCGGGCCCCGTCAGTGCCCCCGCACCCCCTCCCCCAGACAACACAGCGAGGGAAGATGTGCCCGCGTGGGCCCCCGTGTCCAGAGGAGTGCAAGGAACAGCCACTGTGTCGAGCAAACACAGAAGAAGGAAGCCGACCCCTGGGGTACCTTCCAAAGTGAGCCCGACTCTAACAGGGAGATGAGTGATTACAGTAGCAATGAAGAGCAGTGCATTTCGGGGCTTCCCCAGTGGCGCAGCGGACAAGAATCCGCCTGCCAATGCAGGGGACATGGGTGTGAGCCCTGGTCTGGGGAGATCCCACATGCTGCGCAGCAACAAAGCCCATGAGTCACAACTACTGAGCCCGCGTGCTGCAACTACTGAAGCCTGTGCGCCTAGAGCCCGTGCTCCGCAATAAGAGAAGCCGCCGCAGTGAGAAGCCCACGCACCGCAACAAAGAGTAGCCCCCACTCGCCGCAACCAGAGAAAGCCCGTGCACAGCAACGAAGACACAGTGCAGCCAAAAATCAATCAATCAATCAATCAATCAATAAGAGCAGTGAATTTCTCAGAGCCAATTAAAATACGTATGGAATCTAAAAAAAAAAATGGTTCTGAAGAACCTAGGGGCAGGACAGTAATAAAGACGCAGATGTAGAGAATGGACTTGAGGACACGGGGAGGGGGAAGGGTAAGCTGGGACGAAGTGAGAGAGTGGCATGGACATATATACACTACCAAATGTAAAATAGCTAGTGGGAAGCAGCCGCATAGCACAGGGAGATCAGCTCGGTGCTTTGTGACCACCTAGAGGGGTGGGATAGGGAGGGTGGGAGGGAGAAGCAAGAGGGAGGAAATATGAGAATATATGTATAGCTGATTCACTTTGTTATAAAGCACAAACTAACACACCATTGTAAAGCAATTATACTCCAATAAAGATGTTACAAAAAAAAAGAAAAAAGCAATTGTGGCCAATAGGCTTGCGTATGGCCTTGGTGAAAATCTCTACCGCCCAGCCCTCCTGGTGGACCTGGCCACGCTAGGCACAGGCTCCCCCCCACCTGCCTCCCCAGGTCTGGTCTTCGGGATCCCCCCAACCATCCGTTGGGTCCACCCCGCAGCCAGCGTGCTCCTTTGAAACACGCCTACCTAACATCCTGGGCGGCTCCGTCAGCTCAGCCCGCTCTCACGGAGCCCAGTCGCACCCTGGTACTCAGCTGGCCGCCCAGAATCTAGGTCCAGCCACGCCACCCTTCAGCAGCGCACAGCCTGCCGGGGGTGGGGGCCTGCAACCCAACATCGGGGGTCAAAATTCCTAAGCACGGCACGCGACACCCTACTGAACCCGCCCAAGGACGCACCCCGTTATCCATGTATCATAAGCTCTTTTTCCGTTGTATGGTCTTCAAAGGATCATTTGAAATTATTTAACACCGATCATCACGAGAAGTCAACCGATTTACTTAGGGACAGCCCCACAGTAGGGCATCGTCATTGCCTCCTAATCGTCGATGCCGTAAATAACACTGATGTGAACATCTTTATGTGGAGTGCCTTCCTGATTGTGAATGACCCATTGTCTTCAGAGAAATTCCCAGAGTGGGATTCTCCAGTCACAGGGTGAGTGCGCTTCTTAAAGAGGCTGCGTCAATTTACAGCAGTGCAGAAAAACGCGTGAAAATACCCTTTCCATTGCACTTTTGCTAGCTCTAGGTACTACCTTTGGTTCACGTGCTCCCAGACCCTTTTTAAAAACTTGCCGTACATTTCTGCTGCCAAGGCATCCAAGAAAATGATAACGTGTTGATTAAATGCATGTGGGGAAGGCGAAGGGATGTGCAGTGGGTTTGCAAAGGGCACCCCCTCAGGGTGTTTAAAATAGAAAGGCTGAGACACCAGAGCAGGTGATCTGCAATTGTCCAGAACCGTCACCGAGGCAGAGCGGCCCTCGGCCCCCCGGGCACAGAGGAAAGGGCAAGAGAGTTGGAGTGAGACGGACGAGGACTTAAATCCCAGCAACTCCGCTCGGCTGTGCCGCCCCTGGGCCTCAGCTTCCCCGCATAAAAACTCCTCTCTCAAAAGCCTTCTGTCAGGATGAAGCATCTCACGTATTCGGAGCGCTAGCTTATTAACTGGCACAGGAGGTAGGTGTTCCATGAAATTGAGTTTCTCCTTTGTAGGGTAGGTAAATTACATGTATGGAGAGCTGTGTGATCTCTGCATCCTCTGTCTAGAACCGAGGAGAATGTTAGCATCATATTCCAAATGTGATTCCAGCAATGTAAACCCTGTCCTTTAATACTAGCTCGCTTTCTGATAGCAAAAAGGCAGAAAAAGATAACTGTTAAAAACACAGGATTCAAAACTGATCCCAACCAGCCACGTGACTTGGTCCAGTTACTCTGCATCTGGAAACCTCAGTTTCATCAACTGCAAAGTAAGGGTTGATAAAGGAGCCAGGCTACTGGGGTCGGGGGAGCTGAATACAAGAATGCACCACGAACATCTGATTTCAGTGCCCGACATATTGTCAGAACGCAAGAAATACGAGTTATTTTTATTATTCCTCAAGTTCACAGAAGAACTTCCTCACACGATTTGCTTTCTTGGAATGAACTTCAATTTCCTAATTCTTGCAAGAGAGCCAGCAGCGTTGGAAGAATGAGCTGCCTGACGGACACTCAGTTAATGGTGAATTAATTCCCCCAGGAATTCCAAAAAGGGCAACCCAGGGAGGCAAGCTGATCTCACGTCAGCTGCTTGGTCTTACACGCAGGACTCTCTCAACTAACTCCATCTTTACGGCTAATCTTAGGACATCATTAGACAATTGCAGAAATCATCCTCACTCCAGTTCGTCAAAACTGGTTGCCTGTTCATTTCACGCGATTCACAAAAAGTTGTCCTTTTGAACTAGCATGGTTTCTGGTTGTTAACTGCAAGTCTATTAGCACAGACATGGTAATAATGAATTGAAATTTACATCGTGTGTAATCTCATTAATTGTGCAATCATATCGGGTTTGACAGTTTTAATGCATTACTAAGGGAAAATAGTCTAATACATGACATTAAAGATCTTATCAAAGTTAGTTTGCCTTAAAATGTTGTTACTACATAATTTTTCATCTCCATTTTAGATGCTGTGGTTTAAACACACGGCGCTTTGATCTGGGAGGAAAGTATCCACACACACCCACAGAATCAGAGTGGCATTCCTCACCTCTCAGGGGAGAAGGGAAGACTGGAAATAAGCATGGGATTTGGAACCACTCTGGTAAGTTTTTCAGCTCTGCACTTATGTGCTGTGTGACTTCGGACAAAATGCTGAACCTCCCTGGGCCTTGAATTCCTCATCTGCAAAGGGCTGCAGGAATCCCTATTTCACTGGATTGTCATGAGGCTGAAACAGGTACAGAGAAGGCCCAGCAGAATGCCTGGCACATAGTAGGTACTTTTTATTCTTATTTACCATCGCATTGTCAATAGCTGATACAAGGCATGGCACATGGGAAGTCCACCTTAAATGGATCCAGGGTGGCCAAGGAGACCACGTGCAAAGAGACAGATGGACAACATCAACAGACAAGCCAATGACAAATCAAATCCAAAGAGAGCGTGGGGGAGACTGGGGTAGGTGCCCCACCTCAGACAGGTGACACCGAGTGGTCCCAAACACAGGAGACCTGGAGGAGCTGCCCTGACAGCTTCCCTCGGGACAAAGGCTTTACGCTAACTCAGTTCTGTTCAAGAAGCATTTATTTGGCACCTAGGTAGACTGGGTCATAGCTGTCCTCAAGCACTAATTTTTTTCACATGTTTGTAGGTGAAGACAATGCTGCATGACAGGAATAATAATAAATATTATTATTAATATTAATAATATTAATATTATTGATATTAATAAATATTAATAAAATATTCCTCATAGACATGATCTTATTCATTTGATCAGCAAATATTCACAGAGCTCCTATGACTGTGTACAGGCTCTATGTTAGGTGTTGGGCGTGAAGAACTGAATAGGTTTGACATTCTCCCTGGCCCCATGGATCTTTCAAGCAATTATAATACAGTTTGGTGAATGTTATGATCTGGGAAGACCTCTCCGGAAAAGGGGCATTTAAGTTAGGCTGAAAGGATAAGAAGGGTCAATCCTTCAGGAAGATATAACAAGTACAAATGTATATGCGCCTAAAAACACAGCCCCAATATACATAAAGCAAAACTGTCAGAATTGACAGGAGAAAAAGTAAATTCAACAATCCCAGTTGGAGATTTCAATACTCCGTCTTCAGTAACACTTAGAACAACTAGACAGAAGATCAGTACGGATATAGAAGACCTGAACAACACTATCAACCAACTTGACCTAATTGGCACTTATCCAACCCTCTACCCAACAACAGCAGAAAAAAAACAGTCTTTTCTAGGGCACAGGGAACATTCTCTCATATGCTAGGCTGTAAAACAAGCTTCAATAAGTATAAAAGGGTTGCAACCATACAAAATATGTTCTCTGACCACAATGGGACTAAATTAGAGATCACAACAGAAAGAAATTTAGGAAACCCTCAAATATTGCAAAGTAAATAACATACTTCTAAACACCAATGGATCAAAGAGGAAATCACAAGGGAAATTAGAAAAGGTCTTGAACTGAATGAAAATGAAGCACAACACATCATAATGTATGGGATGCAGCTAAAGCCATGTGAAAAGGAAAATGTTTAGCTTTAACCGCTTATGTTAGAAAGGAAGAAAAATCTAAAATCAACCATCTAAGCTCCACCTCAAGAAGCTAGAAAAAGAAGAGAAAATCAAACCCAAAGTAAGAAGAAGGAAGGAAATAATAAAGATAGGGGCAGAAATAAATGAAATAGATGACAGAAAAGCAATAGAAAGAAATCAGTGAAACCAAAAGATGGTTCTTGAAGAAAATAAACAGAAATGATAAACTTTTAGCTAGACTGACCTTGAAGAAAGAGAAGGAACTGGGCAGAGGAAAGATAGCAGGAAGAAGATGAAGAAAGAAGGAGGAAGAAAGTGTTCCAGGCAGAGGAACCAGCTCGAGTAAAAACCCAGAGACGAGAGAGGATGGGGGATGTGGTGACACTCCAGAAACTGAAGCATGGGGTAGGGGAGAAGGCTGAGCCTCACACTGTGGCTTTGTCAGTGTGCTTAGGTTCACCTCAAATGCAATAAGCCACCACTTGAAGGTTTTAAGCAGAAAAGAGACACAGTCAGAGGTTTTTATGGTCATTGCATCTCAAAGACGGGAAACTGAGACGTGGAGAGGTCTTGGGACGTGCCTAAGGACACACAGCTGGCCAGTGGCACTGCTGGAGCACACAGCAATTTCCAGCAAATCATCCTGGACAGAGTACGGGAGGGGCAGTCGGGATAGCCCCAAGTCGCCGCCCATCACTGGGGAGGGCTGTACATTGACGGAGCTACTGGCAAAGCTCCCGCAGCTCCTTCCAACAACGTCACGCACGATTCTAAATAAAGAGACAAGTTCTGCTGTCCTGAAATCATATTTAATCTGTTTTGCAGGCTTTATATCGGTCTTATGAGCACGGCACAACTCAACTCTTCCTGCGCCACACGCTATGAAGTTTTAAGATTTCAAAACAGACACGAAGCAGAAATAAATACCACAGTCTCTGCTCTCTGGAACGGGCTTCTGCAGCTCCCAAGTTCTCCTTGGAAAATCAGGCCCCAACACGGTATAAGGGACATTTTTATCACAAGATAAAATCCCCACCCATCCCCATCGAATCCAAATCCCTGGAGAAGAGTCCCAGCCTACTCTCCCAGCCAGGGACACAAAGGAGGGCAGAGGAGGCCCCAGGTCCCCCCAGGAGCCAAGAGCAGCTTGGGGGGGCCTCGGGAAGGAGGACCACCATGCCGTGCCCTCGTGTCCCCAGTGTCGGCGTGATGCGGGCTCTGCGTGGCCCTCGGAGCTGGAAGGCAGAGCCTAAAGCTTCCGAAGGCCTCGACCCCCCCAGAATCCTGGGCCTCACCCCGGTTCAGCCGGGCTCCTCACAGAAAATGGTCCTGAATGGCTGTTTGTGCAGATAAACGAGGAGTCGGGATGCGGGGAGCCGGGTGTAAGCGGAAGGGGCTTTTATCAGCTTTGCAGCGTCTGCCTCACTTCCAAACCAGAACCCATTCTCCCAACTTCTCATCCGGCACGGTGCCCCCTCCCTACCTCCTGCCCCCGTCTGAAAAGGGCTGGCTGGGCAAGGGCACATTCCTGCCCCTCACTTCATGCCTCCCCCTCGGCCCGACGGGTGGCAGGGACCACCCAGACTGCTCTGCCCTTTCCCGGTGCAAGGAGAGTTGAGGGGGGATACCTGTCTCAGTCGTCTGCCCCCTCCTTGCTGCCCCCAGCCCTGCGGGAGGGGTGCTGCCACCTGGTGCCTCCACTAGGGCTGTTCTGACCCCCAGCTGACTAGGGCGGCCCCCTGCTATAACAGAACGGCACCCTGACCCTGACCCTGACCCTGTCTAACCTTCTCCTTCCGGCCAGCAGCGACAGTAAAGGCCTGGGGGTGCTGGGCAAGTCGCCTGGCTTTCCTCCATTTCTACAAGGTTCCATGCGATAAGCCAGGCCCAGCCTCCTGGGGGCCCAGTGTCCCCTGGAGGACACTCAGCCTCTACTCTGAGGGCCCGACGACTGGGGACTCAGCAGAGAGAGCTCACTGAGACCTCAGATCCCACCCCACCCCCAGGTTGGGGGCAATCTCACTGGCCTGATCAAGTCCCAGCGACTGTTCAGGTACAGACTTTACAGATGGCCACTCGGAGGTTGCTGGCAGTGCCACTTCCCAGCGGCAGGCCTCGAACCAGTCACTGAACCTGGAAACCTCACGATCCCCCTGACAAGACCTGTCTGCCCCTCTCGGGGACACAGGCGTGACAAGGCAAGGTGCTTTGTAAGTGGAGAGAAGCTTCCATTTTGAATATTCTGTGTATTGACTCACTGAATCCTCCAAACACGATGGACATAGGCACTAGTATTATTAGCCCTATTTTCCAGATGGGGAAACTGAGGCAGGAAGGTTGGGAAACGTGCCCAGGGCCACCCAGGTAGAAATAGCCACTCTGGGCTCTACAGCCGGAGCCGGAGGCCTCATCCTCTGTGCTGTACCGCCTGCCACTGATGGAGGTCAAGTCTTTCTGCAGAGGGAGCAAGGAAGAAAGACTCATGGGCACCCTTCGCGTGCCAGGCACAGGGCTGTGGTGGGCACATGCCAGGTTACACCTACCCCGTCCCAGGTGTTGGGACTGCTATGTCTACCTAACGTATGCCGAGGCTGAGGCTCAGCTGTGTCACCTGCTTCAATCTGTGTCACTCAGCTGAGTGAGTGGACACGCTGGGAGCCAAACCGAGACCCTCTGGTTGCAAAGTCCCAGGTGCAGCATCACACTGCCCACTGCCACTCAGAACTGCCCAGACCATCTGAATCCCTTTGAAACCTGCGCTCTCGACCGTGCTCTCCACCGACCCTGCAAACGGCACGGGCAGACCGGGCTCATGCCTGGCGCTATCCTTTTAGCCGGGCGATCCTGGGCCGGACCCTTGGCTTTCTCAGGTGCAGTGTCACTTTGTCCTAACGGCAGAGTCACGTGACGGGAAGAGCCTCAGCAGAGGATGCACACAGTGGTGGTCAAATGTTCTTCCGTCCCCATCCCCACCTTCGCTTTCCCACACCTGTCCACACCTGTCCGCAGGTGTGGTGTCCACCTCACGCGCCCACGGGCCCCTCCACCGCCAGGCTGGCACCCCAGGCAGCAGGCGTCTCCCCCTTCAAGGTCACTGCGTCTTCTTCCTGCCTTGGCAACTGCAATTTACAACTGAACATGTCACATCGGCTCCGTCTTCCTGCTCACAGCTCCGAGGGTTAGTTAACAAGCGTTATCGTTACTGCCCACATCAGCGGTCCATTACCCAGCTCGGGCCATTCTTTAAGGCAGATTACTTTATATGAAATTTTATAGGGGACACTTCATTACCCAGGCTTTAGAAATCCGGCAGGGAGGGAAGTCTGGAAAAGGGAGGATGAGAAAAGCCTCACAAGGCCTCCTCCGCATGCTGCGCTCCGGAATGCCGAGGGGGCTGAGCCAGGGTCCTTGCAGGCACCCCGCACTGCCCTTTCAGACCCACATCTCCAAGGACACGGGGACACAGCTTGGCCTGCAAGACAGCCTCTTCCACGCGTCACCACCACACACTGCGCTTGGCTCTTGTTCGCTAAAGGAAGACCAGAGAAGTGAAGGCAGTCACACAGCCCCCCTGGGTCCATCCAGGGCCGGCTGCATAGCTTGTGAGGCCAAATATAAAATGAAGATGCAGGGCCTCTTGTTAAAAAATGATTAAGAACGTCAAGATGGCAACAGCAGCGTAAACTAAACGCTGGGCCCTCCCACGTGTGGGGCTCCCCTGAGTGTGGAGCCCAGAGCAGGGGCTCGAGTGCAGGAACCTGCAGGACACCCCAGTCTGCAGGTGGAGCAGCCCTGACAGGGGAACAGAAAGTACCGCCTAGAGTCTAGGGCACCCAGAGCGACAAGCTTTGGGTCACAGCGCTCTGGCCACAGATCACTTTTGAAAGATGACCACTTGGTTCTGCCCATCCCCAGCCCAGAGAAAGCTTTCTGAAAGTCATAGTGCACGATGCTCGGACACAGAACCATCTGCAGAACCAGGAAGGCTTCCTGGAGGAGGGGCCTTGGAGCTGGGCTTTGGACAGGTGGAGGGGGAAGGACACTCCAGAGGGAAGGAACAGATAGAGGCTGGAAGGAACAGCTAGAGGCTGGAAGAATTCACCGGTTTCCCACAAATGCTCTCAGGGGTCAACCCCATGCCACTGACATGCTTCCATTCAGCAAACATTTCCTGTGCACAGATGCTGTGCCAGGCAAGGAGCTAGGGTCTGTGACCCAACAGTCAACAAGACCATCCCTCCCAGGCTGTGCATGACTTTCCTTTCTGAGAGGTGGGACCACTTCCTCCTTGTTCCTCATGCTTCCTTTGCTGCTCATGGCTGTGGTCTACAGGCTGGGTTTGTTCCAGCTGCTCTGGCCATGCAGGAGGGTTGAGGGCTGCCACTGTCCCATGACAGGGTTCAGGGGTGAGAGAGGAGCAAGTCCTCTTGGCTACAGACCTAAAGCCGCATCCTCGAAGGCACCCTTGACAATAATAAAGCTGCCATTTGATCTCTGATGTTTGCCATCTGCGTCTTATTGCTCAAAGGGTCCTGAGCGCAGGATGGGAATAGGGGGTGTCACTGAATGTCCGTGGGACCCCACTCTTCCTGTTGAGAGACACATTCGCCTCTTCCTTGCCTGGCCTCTACCTCACTTTTGGCCCCGAGTTGGGCCTGCAGCCAGGCCCCGCGGCGTTGACACCCACAGGGCTGGAGGGGAAAGGTGTGCAGGTACCACGGGCCTGAGAGCGAGCCTGCAGAGGGATAATCACACCTGTTTCATCGGGAAGACGTCGCCTTCAGACCCAGCGGGGTGTGAGGAAGGCCGCAGAGACTGAGCAGGTTCATGAAACCCAGGCGGGAGGAACCGTTCCAAGGGGGGAACCTGGCACCTTTCAGGTCAGGCGCAGGCTGAGAGCCGGGCCTCTCCCACGAACACGAGGAGATGCAGAAACGCCGCCGCAGCTCAGGCGACGGTCCCTGCCCACCTGGGACCTGAGAACCACGCAGCCCCGGCAACCCGCCCCCGCCCAGCCTCCCTGACCACGGCAGCACTGGTGAGCACGTTCACACTCCGCTGCAGGAGGCGCCGTGTGGGTCTCGGGTTCGAGTCCTGACCCGGCCTCTTACTAATCTAACCGTGGGGCCCCGGGCATTGTCGATCTGCCTCCCAGCCCGTCTCCACGCCTATCGGATGAAGATAGGGGCACCCATCAATCTTGCAGGCATTTCTGCGTCATAGAGACGCAGCGTGGCAGGGCTGACACGGTTCCTGACGTCCCGTGGGCCCGTTGTAGGTGGCAGCCTAACGTACAGCCCAACGGGCAACTCTGCTCCCAAGGCCCCCCTTGCACCCTGTGCCCTCCGTGACCACCCAGGTCTGTCTCGGTCCTAAGCTGCTCCATGGGTCCTGCCCTGCTCCTCCCTCCTTCAGCCCCTCATGTTACCGGCTGCCCCTCATGCTCATGTCCAAGTCAGAACCGGGTTAGAATCCGGGTTGTGTCATCTCTGGCCCTGGCCAGGCCCTTCGCCTCACCGAGCCTCAGGCTGCTCATCTGTAGAATGGGGGTAACTGCCCCTGGCAGCTGCTAGCTGCAACTTGGCCTCAGCCCAGGGTGGTTCCTCCCTCCAAATCTCTGCTCTTAGACCCTTGGCCTTTAGGAGACATTCATCCCAAGACTTCCCAACCCCCAAATTTACAAATGTGGAAAAGTCTGAGCTGGTTTTTGGCTTTCTCCTGTTATGTGCTGAAACTCATATTAGAGCCCTAACCCCCGGTTCCACAGAACGTGACCTAATTTGGAGACAGGGTCTTTACCAAGGTGATCAAGTTAAAATAAGGTCATTAGGGTGAGTCCTAATACAATATGACTGGTGTCCTTATAAAAAGGGGACATTTAGACACAGGCACACAGGGAGAAGGCCACATGAAGATGAAGGCAGAGACCAGGGCGATGCATGTACAAGCCAAGGAACCCCAAAGTTTGCCAGCAAACCCCCGTCAGCTCGGGGAGAGGCTGGGACAGATTCTTCTAGCCTCCGAAGGAGCCCGCTCAGCCCCGCCACTGATCTCAGACTTCTGCCTCCAGAGCCAGGAGACAGTAAATGTCCGTAGTTTAAACCAGGGGTCCCCAACCCCAGAGCCCTGGACCGATACCGGTCCGCGGCCTGTCGGGAACCGGGCCACACAGCAGGCGGTGAGAAGCAGTGAGCGAGTGGAGCTTCATCTGCGGCTCCCCATTGCTCCCCATCGCTCCCATTACCGCCTGAACCATCGCTCGCAACCCGTGGAAAAACTGTCTTCCACGGAACCGGTCCCTGGTGCCAAAAAGGGTGAGGACCGCTGGTTTATACCACCCAGTCTGAGGCACTTTGCTACCCAGCCCTGGCAGATGGATACACGCCCCCGGTCACGCTCGGTTGGGAGTCCTGCTCCTGGGTCATGTGACAGCTGCCTGGTCAACTGCACGGACCTCCTGCCCCGCGGGATGGCTGCTTCTTGAGGACAAAGCTGCTGACCGCGCGAGGAGAGGCTCGGGCAGGCGGCGCTGGCACAGCGGTGGCTGGACTTTCTCCCCAGCAGATGGACACGCCATCCCCCAGCCCCTCTGGGCTGCACCCCAAATCCAGGCTGCAGCAAAACGACAGGTGACCCCCAGGGTCACGCACGAAGCATCCAAGTCGCAAAGTTCAACCTGCTGGGAAGTCCTCAAGTGGGCCGAGGGAACCTGGGGAGGCCCCTCTGAGACGGGGTCTTCAAGGGGGTGGCCGACGGGCGCTGCCGTGTCCCTGCAGACTCTGCCCTGAGGCATCGCGTCTGGTCTTGCTGGGTCTCTGCGTGTTTTCCATGGAGGCAACGGCTGCTGCTGTGGGAAGGGCTTCGGGGTGGCATGGGCCACGTGCTTCCGAAGGAGCTGCAGACACACCTCCAACAGCAGCTCCGAAACAGCCCGTGGGGTCCCAGGAATTGTAACCAATCGCGGCAGCTGTCTGGTGCCCTGCCACTTGGGATTAAATAAATGGCTTCCAACTGTGATTGAGGCAGTGCACGAAATATCTCAAAATTAATTTTTAAAGAATAAGTGAGGGTATTAACATTTTATGTGCGAGCTGAGAGATGGGGACAGCAGCATGGGGGGAGGGGTGGACAGGACAGTGCTACAGAAACAGCACCGGACCAGGAGTCCCAGAGCCTCCCATCCGGCCCCGCCCCAGCCCTGCGGGGTGACTCTGGGCCTCGGTTTCCACACCAGTTCAGAGACGCTTGGACCAGATGGCCTCTTAGTCCATGAGCTCTGTTCAGCACGCTATTCCTTCCTTCCTTCCTTCCTTCCTTCATTCATTCATTCAACCAGCATATGCACGGTGCCCCTCCCAGGTGCCAGGCTCCGTGCTACTGCCAGGGAGCTCAGATCCCAACAGGGACCCAACTACAAGGTGGGGTGGGGTATAAAGGCAGCTGCAGAACATCTGCAGGGACCCACACACCCGACCCCACGCAGAGCTCACAGGTCAGGGAAGGGTGTTTCCAGTGGAGGAACAGCATGTGCAAACGCAGACACGCAGAGAGTATGCTTGCTCCGGAAATTCGAAGGAGCCCTCGGTGCCTGGAGGGGAAGACGGGAGGGAAGGCTGCAGGGCCAGCTCTTGGGCGGCCACAGACCCCCTGCTAAGGAGTGCGGACCTCACCATACACGCTGGCTGAGGGCGCTCAGATCCCGACCTTCCACCAGGCTTTAGACCCTCGCACCATTCTCCGCACTGCAGCCAGGCTGCAAAGCCGGCCCTGTCGCGACACGAGGAGCCCTTCAGGGGCTCCACGCCATCTTCAAAGTCCGAGCCCCTTACTGTGGCTGGAAGGCACACTGCACGGCCTGCCTGCCACCCCCCTGGCCAGCCACCTGACCTCCTGCCGGTTCCTCCAACAAGCCAGATTTCCCCACCACAGGGCCTTTGCACTTGCAGTCCTGCTGCCTAGAATGCCCCTCTCCGGACTCTGCCTGAACTTCTAGCACCTATCTGTCCACAGGTCACCTTCCCAGGAAAGCCGTCCCTGTCCAGCTCCTGGCCCTCCCCTGCATCCTCTCCTTCCTCCGAGCACCAATCACTATGTCCCCAATAACCTGCACAAGTAAGTATCTGGTTAGGTTCCCTCCCGGCCACCAGACTGCACTTTCCAGACAGGCAGGGACACGCGCCTTCCCATCAGTACTGTGTGCTGGCCCCTCCCACCAGGCCCTGCACAGAGCAGGTATCTACTAAATCCTTGTGAGTGAATGAACGCATGGACGAAATGAATGGGTTAAAGCAAACATCTCTGGTCCCAACATTCTGAGATTCTGTGACAGGATGTCTGTCGTACAGTAATCCTCAGGCAGATGGGCTCTGATGTGTAGAACCGGATCTTGTCAAACTAAGCCTTCCTCCCGCTTCAGCCAGGAGTATTCATTAAGCTCCTCGTGTATGCCCAGCCCTTTGACACATCATCTCAATAATCCCCACCACCGCGCCGGCCGTAACAGCCATGATTCCTGCTTCTCAGGTGGAAACAGGGGCTCAGGGCAGCTTTGCGATGGGTCCGGGTGCAGGGCGGTCTACCCCCAGCGCCATGCTCTTTCTGACTCAGCCAGCGCGGCCCTGAGCCCGAAGCACAAAGGTCGTCTGAACTCTGGAAGCTGCTTCACATCTCGGGCTTCGGAACAGCACCTGCGGCCCGGCTCACTCGAGCTGCTCTTGGCGGCTCCGCGAGGATCTGTGAGGACAACCTGTGACCCGAGAAACCCCATCCTGGGAGACAAGAGCCCTTCAGCTGCCCGCTCGCCTGGATCCTCCTGGCCCAGGACAAAGCCCTGCAAGCGCCCCTCCCTCCCCAGCCCCGAGGAGGGATTACAAGAGGTTAGGGTCTCCCCCCACCCCGGGAGCACAGCCGTCACAGGGAGACCACGCTCACCCCTCCTCCCAGGAGCCCCCCACCCGGTCGGAGCCAGTATCACTGAACTATCTGCCAGATACACTGTCACCTCCCTTCCTTCAGCAGAGCAGGGGGTTCACAAAAGGGTGGGTAGGGGCCCGCCTAGCTCATCTAGTTTCTTCCCTGGGGAGGTGGGGCAGTCCATGCCCTCCAGGACAGGAGGGCCTTTAGCTCCCGAGGCCGCTGTCCACGCCCTCGGATGACAGCACAAATCGGGGCACGGAACGAGGCAATTGTCCCGTCTGAGACTCCAAGCTAAAAAGTGGACCCGAGTGCACAGCCGGGGTGGGGAAGAAGTGGGTTATCAGTTACCGTCCCCCAAATCGCACATGAGGAAGCCAGGCCAACCCCAGCCAGTAGGGGGCAGAGCTGAGACGTGAGTCAGGCAGCCTCTGAACCCAGCAGCTGAGGTCCCCTCCCAGGCCCCAGCCTGTCCTCCGCCCCCTGCACCACCCCAGGCATCCCTACCTGCAGGAAGAGCCGCTCGGCCGCGCCCACCCGGCTGGGAACCTGGATCTTCTGACCTCACCAAGCCTCAACCTGCTTACAGGTGAATGGGCTAACGCAGCCCACAGGGCAGGCGGCTTAGAAAGACGGGAGGGGCTGTTTAAGGATGAGGGTTGCTGAGGAACAGCCCTGGAAATTCCGCCTCCCTCCAGCCTCTGGCAAGACACACCTGCCGTCCCGAAACAGCCACCTCCTGTTTGCAGGAAGATGAGAAAGTGGCGAGAGGAGAGGGAAGCCGATGGTAAGGCCCACGAGGGGGAGAGAAGCGTCCCCCGGGAGGCGGTCTCAGCAGGTCTGGGGTCTGATGGGGGAGCCTGGAGGGGGCGCTGCTCCCACGTGTCTGGCTCTCTGCAAAATGTTTGGGTTATCAAAGCACCCTCCCACCCTTTAAAATTCCCTTCACTCCCAGGGGAGCGTGCAGAACAAAAAGCAGGTTTCTTTCTCTTTTCTTCTCCCCCCTTTCCCAGACTAAGTGGAGACCTGTATAAAAACCACTAAAAACAAGACATCTCTTGCCCTGTTGTTGGGATTCAGGGGCTAAAACTCAAAGAGCAAGGAGGTGAGAACTAGAGAGGTGGGGGTGAGGAGTGTCCTGGACAAGAATTTCCAGGAATTTGGGAATTTCAAGCATGAACTTGGATCTGCCTTTGCACTGTTTACCAGCTCTGGGCTGGGTGAAGGAATGTAGATGCCCTCTGTGTAAAACCCTCCATGGCTCCCCACTGCCGCCAAAATCTAGTTCAAAGTCCTTAAGCTGGCAGATTGCATCTCACTTCATCTCCTTAGCTTTATTTCCTCCTAACCTCCAGCCACAGAGCTCTCCTCTCTGTTCGGCAAATGCCTGGTACCCTCACCCACACTGTTCTCTGCCAAGAATTCCCACACCCACCAGCTTCACCAGCCAACACCTACTCATCCTACAAAGCCTGCTCAAATGTCACCTCTTCCGTGAAGCCTTCCTCAGCATGTCCTGAAAAATAGGTCCCTCCCTCTCTGTGTCCCAGGGCACTTTATCTACCACCTGATCACAGTGGGCTACCATGATCTTGCCCCGCCCCACCTTCCACAATGGACGGTGAGCTCCAAAAGGGCAGGCACTGTGTCCAGCTCTGCTCTGTATCCCCAGGCCTTGGACACATCTCCTCAGCTTCGATCCTTTGTTTGTGGCCCAGGGCCATGTGGCCTCCTACAACAATCAATGAGGTCCAGGTCGCCTACCTGGCTAAGCCCAGGATTCATGTGCATCTCTGAAGGGCTTCAAATTACTCACAAATAAAGCTCAGCCATGAGACTGTCCACTCACTCACCTACCCATCTAACCATCTATCCACCTATCCATCCAGCCATCCATCCAGCCAGCCAGCCAGCCAGCCAGCCAGCCACCATCCATCCATCTATCCATCCATCCATCCATCCATCCATCCACCCACCTACCTTTCATCCATTCACCCGCCCATCCACCTTCCTTCCATCCATCTGTCCACCCACCCATCCATCCATCTATCCAAAACATGTTTCTTGAGCAACTACTATGTGCCAGGCCCTGTGCTAGGCCTGGGGAATAAACACAAGAGGCAAGTCCTGGCCCTCACAGAACTCACAGCCTCAAGGGTCTGACAGACAACAAAGAATCAAAGGGTGCGATGAGCGCCTGACAGGAGCACCTCGGGGCTGCGGGCACCTGGTGGGGTCTGGGGAATCAGGAGTAGGGGTCACGACTGGCTAAGGGAAAGGGGAGGAGGGGGTTCCAGGTGAAGGAGCCAGCACAGAAGAAAGCTGGGCAAGAAAGGAACCCCAGGACGGCTGCGCTAGGGAGGGGAGGGTTGGTGAGAAAGGAGCAGGGCCAGGACCAGGGCCAGGACAGCGAGGCAGCAAGGGCGCAGCGTTCTGAGGGGAAGCTTGCTCACAGGCTCCATCCCTGAGTGAGGACCTCCTCGCATTCTGTGCCCCAGATGCCTCACCCCGGGCAGGCTTTCAGGGGGCAGGGGGGTGTCGATAGGAACAAGATGATGGGGGATTCAGACGTCAGTCCAAAACAGCGGGGAGCCACGTAAGGCTCTGGCACCGGACCGTGTCCGGTCAGCTCTGGTTTTAGGAAGCTCCCCTTGGCTGTGTGGAGGCGGCACTGAAGGGGCAGAGATGGGGGATGTTGGCTCAAAGACCAGCCCTGCAGTTTCCCGCCCCATGAAATGCGAAGCTGGCTTCTCTCTGCCAGTTTCAGGCCCACGGTTTCCCGGGCCCCCTTCCCCAGCCCAGCTCAGCGAGGAGAAATGTTTTCACAGAAAGAAACGCTGACCACAAGATGATACAACTTCATGTTAAAGGTATTTCATCCATAAGCTGCTTCCTATTACTTTCAGATGGTTTGAAATAACTGTCTTGGAGCCTTCGGTGGGGAAACCTGGGCCGTGGGGCAGGGGGCCAAGAGGCGGAGGCTGGATCCGGGTCTCAGGGAAGCACAGGCACAGGGGTCTGGGCCCCGGCTCAGCCCCAAGGGCCAGGGTGACCCTGGGCCTCAGGGTCCCCGTCATGAACGGAGAGGTCTCCAAGATCAGCCCCTACGACGTGCCAGGCCCTACGCAGTCCAGCCAGCGTCTCCCACCCAGACACGCGGGGGTCCCAGCAGCCCCCAACAGAGCAGAGGAGGACTTCCTGTCCCCGGGCTGGAGCACCAGCCGGCTGTTAGAGGGCCTGCAACCAGGGAAGCTGGCATCGCACGGAGGACCTCACCACCTTCTGCAACTGCATCGGTAACGGGCAGGCCCTGCGGGTCAGCCAGCCCTCAGGGCAATTTCCTTTGGTGTGAGATGAAAGAATAAGCAGAGGACAGTGGGGGACCCAGACATTAAATTAACTCCACCCTCCACGGGCAGAGGGAGCCGACAGGCCGCCCAGGGGCAGGTGTGGGCGCAGGGTCCCGGCCTGGCTACTCCTAGTCCCAAGGCAAGTCGGAAACGGGAGCCCTGGGGGAAGTCCTGGGCCGGGGGCCGGGGGCCAAGCTGCCCTCCTGCCTGCATGGCCTCGGCCATCTCATTCCCTCTGCCTGTGTCCTGGTGTGATGACCACAGCCAGGACGATGCACCGTGTGAAGGACGACACTTCCCAGCATGACCCTGCGTGGGTCACTCCCGCCCTCGGCGCCACGCTGCCACCAAGCCCGACCTTCTCCTCGTCTTGCTGATACAGAAGCTGAGCCTGGCCCAAGCGCTGAGTCCGGTAAAAGGCAGCGCTGGCACTCGAACCAGGTGCATCAGAACCCAGAGCCCCTCCTTGTTCTGCCTCCCCTTCCCCCAGCTCTCCCCTCCCCCATGGCCGGGCCCCTGTGCCTGGGGCCACAGGCAACCAGAGAGGTTGAGGGTCTGGCGATGAGGTTGTGCTCATGACGGCATGTTCGGTTAGAAGTTCGAGCCCCACCCCTGGCGCACTTTCCCCATCCGCCTCTGTCCAGTTGGGCCTGGTGGGTGGAGTATTAAGTCCTTCACAGCGGGCCCTCCCCATGTCCTTCCAGACCCTCTGCAGGGCTGAAAGCTGCCCCGGAGGAGGTGCCCAGCCAGGAGAGCCACCATGACATCACCGAGGTGCATACTCCTGTCACCCAGTCCCGGGGCCGTGAGCAGGTGGGGAAGGTGATTTCTCAAGGCTCCGTGTGACCCCCTAGCTCTCCCCTTAAGCCCAAGTGGAGGCAAGTTTAGTGTGAGAGCCGGCCGACCCACTCCTCTGCGACACCACCATTTCATCTGGAAAACAGCCACCAGCTGCTGGGGACCATGGGCGCCCGGGCGGTACTGATCCTCGGGACGCAAACGGCCTCAGAGAAGCCGGGAGGCACACGAAGCATCTGACAAAGTCACCCGGGCTGCTGGCATGTCCAGCAGGTGCTTCTGGCCATCATGGGTCTGGCTGGGAGATGCCCCGTCATCGTGACCTTTCCTGAGCACCTACTGTGTGCTGGACGCTGCAGGACCCAAGAGAAAGCTGCTGTCCCTGTAACAAGGATCAAAAAGGTAACACACGAGGGGCCTGGCACGTAGTAGGTGCTCATTAAGCACGGTTCTCGTCCCGCTTCTCCCGAGCCATGGTACGCCTGTGGATGTTGGTTCATTCAAAAGCTACACCCCGCAAGCTGTCCCCCACCACCGTAAGAGCCTTTGCTGGGCTTCCCACCTGCCCCCCTGGACTGACCAGGCTACTTGGGCAGGCACCCTGTCTCAGGATGGCCTGGTTGGGGGGGTGGACGTTGGAGACAGTCCTGCGTTCAAGCCCCCACCCCACCCCTTCCTGTGAGATCTCCAACAACTCACTTCGCCTCTCAGAGCCTCCGTGTCCCCATCCATCACATGGGGCTCCAGAGGTCCACCCAGCAGGGTCTGGGGGTTTACACCAGATGAAGAAGGACTGAAGCCGCTTGGCCCTCGGCCTCTCACAGAGCCCCACGGAGCAGCCTCACCGGTCACCTGGGAGCTCATCAGAAACAGAATCTGGCCTCACCCGGACCCACTGAATCAGAACCTGCATGTTAACAAGATCCCAGGGGATGGTGGGCGTATGAAAATCTGAGAAGTGCTGCTAGGAAGACCCAAAAGGGTGGGCCCTTCCCTCTCACACCACGCTTGGGTTTGAAATCAATCCCCGACTCGCTCCAGCTCCTGAGCCCTTTCCTCCCACCTGTGGCTGGATTCCGCCTCAGCTGTACGAGCACCTCTCAACTCCCCAAGCCCCTCACGTGCGGGTCCCGTCACTCCCAGCTTCGCAAAGACACACACTGCCACCCACCAGGCACCGGCCCCAGCTCCCAGCTGCCTTGACCGAGCTTCACGCCGCCAGCCCTGGGCTCGGAGAGCAAGACCCTGCCCCAGCCCTGCCCAAAGAATCTTCTCAAGCCCGAGGCTGGCGATGTGAATGGGCTTGGGTCACACGAGTCCCACACTGACCACGCCCCCCCCCAGCGGTTTCCAGACCAAGGAGAAAGAAACCCAGACTCCTCCGTGTGGACAAAGCCTCCACCGTGTGCCCCGACCTTCCCCCCTCCTCCGCCCTGTCCCCCAGCATCCGGGCTCTGGAATGCACCAAGCACAGCCTCCCTCGGGCCTCTGATCTGCTGTCCCCTCTGGGTCCCACTTGTGGAATAAACATGGTGGGAGAAACCCAGCTGGCATGGGCTCACCAGGAGGCTCTGAGAACGTTCCTTCTCTCTGAGGCTGTTTCCTCCATATCATGAGCAAAACGAAACTTGCTTCTCAGGGCAGGGGCAGGGGCAGGGGCGGGGGCAGGGCTCCCAGGCTGGCAGGGGTGCGAACTGCACCGCAGGGACCAGAGGCCTGTCCACGGCGGCACTGATTTTCTAAATTCTTATTTTGCTTCTAAATTCTTCTATTTTGCTTCTAAATTTGCTTCTAAATTCTGGGGGCACTATACAAAGTAGAAGGAGCCAGGAGACCCGAATCCGAGGCCTGGCTGGGACACTGCGTGCTGTTTCCCCATCGGGGAGACGGTGCTGGACTGGGTGTGCCCAACACGGATGCCCCACAGGCCAGGGGTGCGAGTGGTGGTGGAATCAGAGTCCCACCCTCCAGGGGGAAATGCAGACACTTTTGGCACAGCTGCCCTGACCTGGAGCTGGCCAAGAGGCTCTTTGCGGCCAGCTAATGGCCCCCAGAGATGTCCACGTCCTAATCCCCTAAACCTTGAATATGTCACCTCACACGGCAAAAGGATTTTGTAGATGAGGTTAAGGATCTTGAGATGGGGAGTTATCCTGGATGATCCAGGTTGGCCCCAAACGCAGTCACAGTGTCCTTGTAAGAGTGAGGCTGAGGGAGATTTGACCACCAAGGAGAAAACCGGACATGTGACAATGGAGTTCGGGATGGAAGCAGTGTAAGGAAGGGGCCAAGGAAAGCAGGCGTCGCCAGAGGCTGGACAAGGCAAGGCTCTGCCCTGGAGCCTCCAGAAGAAGCGGGCCCTGCACCACCTACGTTTAGCTCCTTAAGACTCAATGCAGACTCCTGGCCTCCAGAACCGCAGGAGAAGAGATCTGTGTTGTTTTCAGTCACTGAATTTGGGGGTCACTTATTACAGCAGCCACAGGAAACTCATACACTCTTCTTCACGTTTCCCTCCTGAACGGACTTTGGCACAAGATTTTGTGCTGAAGGTTTTCACTAAAGAAAACTGGCTGGGGATTGACACAGACACACTACCATATAGAAAATCGATAATTACTGAGAACCTACTGTGTAGCACAGGGAACTCTACTCAGTACTCTGTAATGGCCTATATGGGAAAAGAATCTAAACAAGAGTGGACATGTGTATGTGTATAACTGATTCACTTTGCTGTACACCTGAAACTAACACAACATTGTATTATAAATCAACTATACCCCAATAAAAATTTTTTTAATTAAAAAAAAAAAGAAAACTGGATGTGAACCGGGCTCTCCCACAGGCTAAACTCCCGTGTTCGCAGTGGGGGGGGGGGGGGGGGGGTCCCATGACCGGTGGTTCAGATGACCCCTCAGCCGCATGCATGACCAGCAACGCAGACTCTAACCGTTCTTCACGCGGCTCCGTGTGGCTGGCGGAAGCTGTCCCCGGTGGGCGGCGGACTTTCCTTTTGACATTTGGCTCTGCCCCAAGCTCGTCCCACTCCCTCAATTCCTGGACCCCCCCATGGGTCTTCCCAGGTAAACCAAGCGTTAACTCTGCTTTCCCTGTGTGGGCCGCGGACAGATTGCCCCCCCACGCAACAGCCGGGTCCCAGCACAGGCGAGTTCTCAAAGCCCCTATTGAGTGCTGGAGCTTGACCCAGTGGCCTTGTTGGGGAACTCTGAGTCACAGGACTTGGAAAGAGCCTACGGATTCTTTCCCAGAGCCAGGACACAGGCCCGGAGGGATTCAAAAGCCACTTTTGCTCCAACTGGGCCTTTGTGCATGAGGCTTCCGAGGCTGCCCGGGACTCGGGGAGAATGCACCCCACCTGACCACTGCTGTCGGCCACCATCAGTCTGTCTGGGGCCTCTCAGGATGCAGGACTCCGGTCCTGCCTGAGCTAAAGGACAGGGTGAATGCAGCGAGCAGGGCTGCTGGACACAGAAGGCTCGTTCTCAGGCCGAAAGGGCCCATAGGGGTCAGCTGGCTACATGTGGGGAAACCGAGGTCCCCAGAGGGGCTGCCCTTGGCCAAGGTCACAGAAGGGGTCAGTGGCAAAACCGGTGCCCTTCACAGTGTGGTTAATGTTAAGGCATTTGTCTTTCCATCCTCACAGACCGTAAGTCCATGAGGGCAGGATAGGGGCTGCCAGCTGCCCGCTAGGTCCCTAATGCAGAGCACGTGGAAGGCGCTCAAAAAACAATTTTTGAATAAATGAACCAATTCCAGACTCTCTGCCTGGGGCTAGTCCTAGGACAGACCACGAAGGTCACTCACGGATGGACCTGAACAGACCTGAGTGTCAAACCAGCTAGCCTCAACCCCACTGGGCAAGTGATAACCTCTCAGAGCCTCAGTTTCTTCATCTGTAAAATGGGAAGGACAATCGCCCTGCCTCCTGGGGGTGGCCATGAGGATTCAACAGTGAACATACGTCAAAAGCCTGGTACCATGATGCCCGGCTCAGAGCAGGTGCTGGACCTGTGCAGATGGGGAGAAGAAGGAAGTTACTGAGAATGTCAGGGTGCGTCCCCAGCCTCAGGAGCCCGTGGTCCAGACGGAGACAAGAGAAATCTTTGCACGCCTTCGACAGGGCAGAGTGTGGGCGGCGGCCCCATAGACGCCACAGTGAGATCCGGGGGCATTCACACGTGAAGGGTCCGCCCTCACGTGCCTGGGAAAGAAAAGAGGCTTCACGGAGGCGGCCACGTGAAGACTGAGGCTCGAAGGACAGGAAAGCTTCCGACGGGCCACCCGAGGGAGAACGCGAGAGCCCACGGGTGGTTCCAGAGCAGAAAGTGGTCTGGGGCGGGAGGAGCAGCGACGCCGCTGGGCCTGGGTCTGGATGCTGAGTGTCTACCGGGGCCTCAGAACAGGAGCTTTTTCAGAAATGGGGTCTTTGCAGATGTGACCACGTTAGGATGGGTCCGTGCTAGATTAGGGTGGGCCCTGAATCCAATGACTGGAGTCTCATGAGAGCAAGGACGGTGGCGGGGTGGAGGTCCCGAACACAGGCCCTCGGGGAGGAAGGCCATGACGCAGCTGCAGGACAAGGAAGCCCAGGACGGCCGGAAGCCGGACGAGGCGCGGAGGGATGCCTCCCAGAGCCTCCGAGGGAGCGTGGTTCGGGCACCGCGTCTCAGACGTCTGCCCCGGACCGTGCAGAACGAATTCTGCCGTCTTGAGCCCCCAGCTGTGGGGCTGTTCATGCAGCCCTAGGAAACTGGTGCAGCGCCCAGCCCACGGGCCGCCGGCTCTCACGTGAACCAGGTCGGAGCAGGAACGGGATGGTTGGGTCCGCGGCGAGGGGACGCAGCCCCGGGAGCCCTGGCCAAGCAGCTGTGAGCAGGGCAGAGGCGCGGAGGCCCCTGAACTGCGGGGGATGGAGGACAGCAGGAAGGCCGCCGTGTCCCCACTCCCACCGCCCACCCATCAATGGGGCCCTTCACGAGCGGCCCGCTGGCCCCGCTCCAGCACCCTGCCCTTCCACCTCCGCAGCCCGTGCTTCCTGCCCGACGCTGCCCGGGGAAGCAAGGCTGGCCTCCGGCCAGACCCAGTGGGACCACACTTCAGCGTCCCTCCTGTCCCAGGCCAGGAGGGTGACAAGGACATCAGCCTGTCATCACTGTCGTCACCAGCCTGCCTGGGTGCCTTGAGGGTCTAGAGGGGCCTGGTGGGGAAAAGTGAACGAGGCTGGGGTCAGGCCTCGGGCAGGCAGTGTAGTGGGCCCCAGGCCTCAGTTTCCTCCCCTGTGGAATGGGCAGAATTCCTCTGTCCGGGGTTTGCCGGGATCAGAAAAGGCAGCACAGACTCAGGGCCTCCCGAGCCCCACACGCGGGATGTCTCGTTCTTTTGCCGCCATGTGCCTCGGTTTCTTTATTTGTAAAACCCAAGTGGAGGGGCCTGGATGATGGCTCCACGGTTCCCGAGGACACAAGCTCACACGCTACGGAGCCGACCTTCGCTGTCCAGAAAGCGGATGCCGGATGCTGAGAACCATGACGTCTCTGTTTGGGAAGAAACCTCCACCGTGAGATCCCGCATCCTGGCCACTCAGAGCACGTGGATCCTACTTGGGGCCTGGTCTCGCGTCCAGCAAAGGACACAAAAGTCCCTGTGTCTCACGCCCCGGGGAGAAGGCACAGGGGCGACCGTGGGCACCCAGCTCTGTGGCCTCGGATGCCGAGCCGAGCCTTTCCGGGAGCCCCACGGCCCAGCGAGGAGTCGGCACCCCAATACTCAGCCCCCCAGGAGAGGCAGAGTGAACGCACCTTTCAAGCTCACACGTCGCATCTCGGAGCTGGGGGCCCTGGGGCTGGGCTGGGAGGTCCATGCCGGCACCCTCTGAGCCCCAGTGCCCCTCAAGTGACTGACAGCAGCTCCACTTTGACCGAGACAAGAGATTCAGCTCAAGTGACCAGGTTGCCCAAGAAAAAGACCTGCGCAAAGGCCAGTGTACGCGTCGGTTTCAGCAGCAGTGATGTCACAAGCTCAGGCAGAGGAAGGGAGAAAAGTCAACGGCCATCGGCTCGGGGTCATGCGCCCTGGGCCCCACTGGTGCCTCACGACAATGGGGGCCCTGCTGTCCCCATCTGGCGGGAGAGAAAACTAAAATCAATCCCAGGGTCTGCTCAGGAGTCACTCGGTGAAACAGATCCTGACACCCCTCTGCTCAAGGCCCCCTGATGGACACTCCTGCCTGCAGGACAAGGTCCCTTTGTTTTAGGCCCCCAGTGACCTGGCCCTAACCGGCCTGAAGCCTCCCGGCTCCCACTGCTCGGCTTGTGATTCGGTCAAACACTGCTCCAGGAACTGCAGGACACAGACTCTGACCACCTGCCCCTGAGCCTCTGCAAACGCCAGTCCTTCCATCCAGAACACCTTCCCCTGCTTCGACATGCCATGAAGTCCGACTGGCTCCCAAACAATGCTTCCTCGGAGAAGCGCTCCCTGCTCACTCCCATGCCTCTCCTTGGGGGTGTCGGGGCTCCCACCCTCACCTGCCACCCCCGGGGGTGGACCCCCGAGGGCAGCGCCTGGCACACAGTAGGTGCTCAGCACATGCTTGCTGAATGGTGATGGGTGTCGTTGCAGGACGATCCACATCTGTGTGCCTGACGAGCAGGAAAACACAGGGGAAAAGCCCCAGAGCTCAGGCTGGGCGGAAACCGGTGGTCACTCAGTCCCCCGATCTGAGAAGGAATGTGCCTGAGAAGCCTTGCCAAGGGCGCTTCCAAAGCTGTTTGCATAATCCCAGGGATGGTGAGCTCACTCCCTCTCCAGGAAAGCTTAGTCCATAGCCATAGAGTTAAAATTGCAAAATCACTGTTCAACGGAGCGGCTCCTCTCAGCCCCACCCTGGCCCTCAGGGCACCCAGCAGAGACCCCTGTGTAGATCTGTGAGGCCAACAGGATTCCCTAAACTTCTCCCTTCCGAGATACAGAGAACCAGTTACTTTCTTTGGCTGTTCCTTCCTGCCCACTTTCATTCATTCATTCATTCATTCCCTGGGGGCTAGGGACCACAAGAGGTGTCTTCGCCCACATCATCTAATTGAAACCTTATCATGGCGACAAGCCCCATTTTACAGATGGACACACTGAGGCTTGTGGGGGGAGGTAGGTGTTGGAGCCACACCTGCCTCACCTGCTACTCCCATCTCACCCCCGCGCTCCACCCCATCCTCCCAGCATCTGCTGGCCTTTGTCCCGGTGGAAAAGCCCCCCCACCAGGCCCCTGGCCCCCTGTGCCTCCTCGTCTATAAGTGGAGCTCACACCCATCCCACCCAAGGGCTGAGAGGGTCCAGGAGATGGTGCCAGCAAGCCCAGTCCCACCTCCAGTGGCCACACCTGCAAGCGGGCCAGTCCTGGCTTCACTTACACCAACCCTCTTCCTCTGATGGGGTAGGAACCCACCCCATCCTCTGTGCCACCTTCAGAGAGATTAACCCACTCCTCTCTGGACAGGCAGCTCAGCAGAACCGGATTGAAACCCAGGCGCAGGACACCAGCACCCAGAGCTCAGCCACTGCACCGCGCTGCCACCAAACGGGGACAGAGGCCTAGGCCCAGGGAAGGGCAAACCCCCATCCCATCTGTTTCGGAGGAAGACAACAGCTCTTGCACCTGTCACTCACACGTGGCAAGTCTGTGACTTTCTAAACCCTGGTTCCCACCCCCGTACCCTCACTCTGAGGCTGCCTTCAAAAGCAAATGGAACTCAAGATGGGTTTGTTTAGGGAGGGGAAGGAGAGGAGCTCCTGGCAACCAGCCAGTCACCCCCCTGGTGCCAGGGCACCCAGGCTGGAGTGGCCCAGAGGGCAGGGGAGCACTCCTGTCCTGCCCTGTCCTACTTCACTGCTGCTATGCTTTGCTGAGAGAATGAGGCGGCTGGGGGGAGGTGGGAAGGGGGAGAGAGAGAAGGGGTAAGAGAAGAGAAAGAGGGAAAGAAGGGAGACCCCACTTCAAGGGCTCAGCTGCAGCTCCGAGCTGATACCCTCTCTGACGGCTGGGTGGTGGTGGGGTGACGCTGGGAGAGCATTTACGAGTCCTGCTCATTGGCCCCATGAGGCTCCGGCACCTCTGAACCCCTCCCCGCTCTGCAGCCCTGCCTCACCCCTGCCATATGACAGGCCATCAGTGCAGTGACACCCCCGGGTGGACGGGGGACAGGAGAGGGACCAGAGCAAAACCCAAAGCTGTCTCGCCGAGGACTCTGCCGAGGCAGCCTGGCTTAGTGGAAAGGGAGAGAGCTTTAGAGCCAGACTGCCTGGGTTTGAATCCCAGCCCTGCCACCTGCTGGCTGTGGGGTCTGGGCTCCCACCTCTCTGAGTGTGGAGCACTCTGTCCATCAGACAGGAGATCCCCGAGGGAGGCACCCCACCCAAGGTCGGTGTGAGCCTCCGACAACAAGTGGCACACAGTGGGCCCCTGGCAAAAGTCAGTCCTGTCCCCTCCCACAGGATGTGTGGTGCACACCTATGTCAAGAGCACAGTCCATCAAACAACAAGCACTTAAGCCAAATGATGCTTTCAGTCTCCTTGACCTTTGAAGACAATTGTCCCATCCTGGGAGGAGAAGGGGGTTCTGCTCCCACTTCTCAGATAGGGAGGCTCTGGGGGGGAATTCACCTGCAAGTAGCAGACCAGGACCGGGCACCTGTGGGGAGAGGGCTGACTCCCCTGGCCCCTGGCAGTGGGCTACCTTGTGACTGTCGGGATTCCTAGGCAGGAATCCAGGAATCAACCTGAGACTGAGTTATTAACGACCCTGTCCCTCCTTCGTGGGCTGGGGCACACTGCCTCCTCAAAGGAGGCTCCCTAGCTCCTCCCAGCCACCCTGATATTCTGCCCTCCTCACCTGCCTTCAGCTCCAGAGCCATGCGTGTGGGAGTCTGAACCTGCCTCCTCAAAGTCAAGAGCTACCTCTTACTTAATCCCTTGGGCTAATGGTGCATCACTGAGCAATTTCACACTGCGCCCCATCAGGAGGCCCACAGGCTACATTTCACTCAAGCCCAGTGTCCAAAAAAGCTATGATTCTCCTGGACAGTCAGCTTGCTTTATCTATGGGCCTCAGGATGTTGTAACCAACCCTGTTACCCTTTTTGCTTTGGCTGCTAGGATGCTCATCTTACATTTGGTTTTTGTTCTTTTCCTACCATTAGGTGCCCTTTGTACTAATTCCCTCAACTATTTGCTATTTTCAAGTATAAATGCATATTTTAAGTAAGCCCCCTAAAGCCATTTGTGGAACTAGGCAGTTATGAATACGTAAATAATATTCAATATCATTGCAAACTGTGTAATGATGCAAAATTTACAAAGACTTTTCCTACGTGTTACAACATCCAGCAAATGCACAGTTATAGGAACCAGAACTATCAGACCATCGTGGAAGGAAAAGGTCGAGGGGGTCTCAAGGACGTGGCAGATTTCAAGGGCAACAGGGCCCTTGGCCGCAGGGTGGAGTGGGGGTAGCAGGCAGGCTCAAGGCGGGCAGGGGCTGCTCGGTGCCCCCCAAGCCTTGGCGCTCTGTGGAGGGCACTGGAGTTCCAGACTTCCTTTCAGCACCTCATTTGAAAGTCAAAGCAGGTCCTCCTCTATCTGAATCCAAAGCACAAGTTCTCCAAGAAAAAATTCTCTTTGCAAAGCTTAACGGAGTACATGCAGACTGGGGAGGGCCCAGGGGCTGCGACTTTTGAGGGGCTGGACAAGCGGGAGTGGGGGTGTCACAGCCTCTCCCAGGACATCCCTGCCCCCTCCCTGCATTTCCAACTTCCTTTCCCTGTTAGTCATTTGATGACGTCCATCCAGCGGTCCTCGAGGGCACAACTCCCAAGACCCTGGCAAAGCCGAGATGATCCAGACACGGGCTACCCTGGAGGAAGCCACCATGCAGCGGGGAGCTGGGCACATCACAGACACCGAGGCCGTGAGGCTGAGGAGGCAGGGGCAGGGCCGGCAGGAGACAGGAGTCAGGAACACGCCGAGCCAGGTGCAGCCAGGCGGAGAGAGGGAGGGAGGGAGCACGTTCTGTCCAGAGGAAGAGCCTGTGCTAGGGCCCAGGACAGAGGAGGGTGCGACGGGGCACCGAACAGGGCAGCGGGGAGGCGGGCCGCTCCCTGGAACCGCAGCTTCATTCTGCAAGCGGCAGAGAGCCACACTTCAAGCAAATAAAGGACGCGGTCTGAATTACTCCCAGTCGTGTCCAGTTACGGAAAGGCCTGGCCTCGAGGGCTCGCCTCCCAGGGCCCCCTCGCCGCGCTCCCCGGAGTCCCTCTGCATTGCCCACTGCCCTCTCGGCTCCACGCGCCCCCTTCCCTGCTGCCCGTTCGGACACTGCCCTCTGGCCACCCGCTCAGTGCCCATCACACCCGCTTCCCCGTCCCCATCGTCCTCTCTGCTCCTGAGGACAAGCGTCGGGTCACTTGTCTGGCCATCAAATCTCATCCCCTCCGGTCAAGCAGCCTCTGGTCTGACCAGTCCACCACTGGCCCAGCCCGTCTGATGGCAGGGGCGTGCTATGCCGCTCACAGCTCAGGGGACAACGGCCTGTTTCTTGGTGAAATCTCACCGGGAATGAGCCAAGTGGCCCCGACTGCTTTGTCATTTTCACCCAAGAGCAAAGGTCAACAGAGTCGCCCAAGTGAAAAGCACATAAGTCATGCTACTGCCCCACTGCCTCCTCTTGCACTTGGAATAAAATCGAGCACCTTCCACATGATGGAAACCCCCCTCACACCCTGACTCACCCCGGACACTCACCCTGGCACTGCACCTACACAGCACGCTCCTGCCACAGGGCCTTTGCCCCGGCAGTGCCCCCGCCTGGACAGTCTCGCCCCACATCCGCGGTGCTGGCTGCGCTTCATCCGGGTCTGACGGAATGGTCCAGAATCACACACCCCCTCCTTACCCCGCCCTGCTGGTCACCCTTCAGCTCCCTGACCTGCTCCTCAGTTTCTACGGCACTTATGTCCACGTGAAATTACCCGTTCACTGACTTGTCTGCCTCCTTGTTTTGCTTCCCCTGTTAGAACACGAGCTCCGTGAGAGCAGGGACTTTGTTCTGTTCACCATTATGTAAGAACAGTAAGGACGGGGCGCTTTCTTTAAGTGAACGCGCGAACGGAGTGCACGGGGGAGACCGGACGGCACAAGCAGACTGGTGCCCACATCCCTCCACCCAATCCACCCCTGACCCTTTCCAGCCTTCCATGCGCAAGTGACAGTGACACGGGGGCCCCATCTCCATGGTGTTCAGAGTAACTCTGGCCAACGTCATCAAAGAGTCACACGCTCTGCCTTTCCTTCCAGAAACAGCGGCTCATCCAAACACGTGGATGTGTTTGTGTTTCTAAATCCCCCACGAGCAGCCAGTCTGGCATACGTCAGCTGTCTCTCCAGCCATCTGGCAGCAGACTCAGAAAGCTGCGTCCTCTAAATAAACTGTCAAATATGAGTCTTCCCAGCAGGTAATATCACACACCTCAGGTGGAGGTGGAAAGCCTGGGCTTTTCCGTGTTCATTGTTTCCAGACATCAGTAAAAAGCCTTCTCTTCTGTGGGGATCAGTGTCCATCCCTAAACCCTCAGCTCAGATGGCAGAGGGTGTGCGATCACCTGTGCTCTGCACCGAGCTGACCCAGAGGGAATCAAGAAAGTGAGGCTTTCCTCAAGCCTCCACTATATGGAAAGAAGGGATCGCTGAAGTTGAGTTTTCTAAAACCTCCAGCATAAACCTCTCTAATTATTGCTTTAATTCTATCCAATGTGGTGGAAATCTATTTTTAAGTGATGCATATCTTTCCCTTTCTTTTTTAGAAGAGTACACTGAGTATCATTCAGTATCTGACACCACAAACCCAACCATCTGTGAGAACCAGGAAGACAGTATAAAGAAGAAGCAGGGTGGGAGTGCACATTAGGGAGGAGGGGGGCCTGCAGCAAAGCAGAGAGCACAGGCCCTGCCCAATGTCAGCTGCACAAGCTGACATGCGGTAATGAAGGACCAGTGCTACCAAACACTTGACTTACCAGTCTCTTGATTTTTCAAGAGAAGCCAGAATTCCAAATTTTTATGTTAAAGTTCATGCTTTTTAAAAGCTGGAAAATGCCGCACTAGCTGGATAGGACAAGTCAGAGGGTCCAGTTTGGTCCTTAAGCAACAAAACTCAAACCCAGCTCAATTCCTAACTAGAAGGACCGAACCCTCCACACTAGCAGCCTGATAAAGGAAGAGGCAGGCCCATTTCCAGGCATGATACTATTTACCTCCAGTCTACAATGACTAGCACTCAGTCAAAAGTTACAAGACACGTTTTTCTTTTTTTTTTAAATAGAAAGAATCCAAATGGTGAACGGAAAAGCACAAACTGTGGTCTCTCAGTACAATGGAACATTGTTCAGAAATGAAAAGGAAAAAACAACAGATACATACTATAGCATGGATGCATCTCAAATGCACTGTATTAAGTGAGAGAAGCCAGACAGACTCAAAGGCTACATAGCATAGATTCCACTCACACGACATCTGGAAAAGGCAAAACTACAGACAAACACCAAGTCAGTAGTTGTGTGCCTGGTTGTGTCTGGCACACAGTAGGTGCTCCATACCTACTTGCTGGAGATGTGGCTGGTATCCCAGCTTCTGTATTTGGAGTCATTGGATGTTTATGCCAACCTAGCCTCCTGAACTTTGTACAGACAGAAAATTCCAAGTAACTGAAGCCCAAGGCCCTACAACGTCAAAGACTTGGGCAGGGACAGAAGGGTTAACTTCCCGTAAGGGCTGAAGCAGGAGAGAATCCACAGGGCAGTCAACACAGTCATGCTGGATGGCCATGACCTTTCATCCTGCGCAACACCACCACCGGCATCAATTACCCCAGACGGGCAAGCCGCGTGCAGCCGTGCGTGTTGGTGAACTTAGAAATAATGACCTGTGCCCCCTCCCCTCCCCGAGTCCAGAGGGCTGAGGCTCCCGCAAGACCGCTCGTGCCGGGCTGGTGGGTGGATGCGAGACACATACCAGGTGTGCCGGAGAACCCCTCCTCCACCAGCTACCTGGGCCTCCCCCCGCCCCCGGAGCTTGTCTGAACCGCCGTGTGAATCCCACCTGTGTCATTTACAGACTCCGGAAGCCCCGTCCTGAAGGTGAAAGGGCTCTCGTGCACCCATGGGAGCAGCTCCGTGGAGCGCCCACCTGAGGCACCCGAGCCAGGAACAAAGTGTTGGGGGCCTTCTACTCACCCACATTCCCGTCACAGTGTACAAGAAGTGGGGAGGCCCCGGGCTCTCAAAGGAGGGTCCTGTCCACCCAGCGGTATGGGGGTGTCACATCACGCCCGCCCCGAGGGCCAGGCCATCTTGGACTCAGGAGTGTGGACTGGGTAGCAGACTCCAATCCTGGTTCCCCTGCCCACTGGCTAGGTAGCCTGGGGCAAGTGGCTCAGCGTCTCTGTGCCTCAGTTTCTCCAGCAGAAGATGGAGAGAATCCCGTTGAAGGTCTTAGGAGAGAGGGGAGCACAGTGAGGGAGCATTAACCGTCAGCGGCTACCAGCAGGTGCATTTCAGGCCCAGGTAAACTGTGCTCCGGCCCAACTGTCATCGGAGAACATGGCTTGGGGCCCGGGGGTATCAGTTTGCCAGAGCTGCCGTAACAAAGTACCACAGACCAGGTGGCTCCCACAACAGGAATTGATTCTCTCGATTCTGCAGTCTGAAAGCCCAAGGTCAAGGTGTGGGTAGGAAAGATTCCCTCGGGCCTCTCGCCCAGGCCTGGAGATGACCACTCTCCCCCCAGGTCCTCACATGGAATTCCCTCTGTGTGTGTCTGTATCCTGATCTCCTCGACCAGTCATACTGGATTGGGGCCCACCCCAGTGACAAATTTTACCTCAATCGCCCCGTAAAGGCCCTCACTTCAAATAAAGTCACATTCTGAGGTGCCAGGGGTTAGGGCTTCAGCATGGATTTGGGGGGAAGCAGTTCAGCCCATACACCTGGGCACTTGCTCAGCGTTTAATTGGCTGTTCCTGGGGCCCCCACAGGGTTCTCGAGCTTCTGCCTGTTTGTTTAATCCACTGAGCCCTGGGAGGTGGGCAGGGGGACGGTCCCACGACTGGGAGCCCCTTCTCGCCTTCAGAACATGCACCCGGGGACCTGGAAGGGACACGGGCGAAACCCACATTTCACTGCCTCCCAGCCGGTTTAAGACAAGGGGGAGACTTAGGTCCCCGAAGTCCTAACCTTCAGCCCTGGAAGAACAGGACAGAAGAAGCCATGATCCCTACAGCGTGTCGGGGAGACAGACAGACCCCAGGAGGCACCCCCTGCTTACGCAGAAGAGGAAGGGCTGGTGCAGAGGGCGCTGGAGGCCAGGGCCGCACTCAGGCTGGGGGCGAAAGTGCTGGGTGATGCCAGGCCTCGTGGACACACAGACACCATGCTGCGTGCAGCTGCGCCCACCCCAATAGCGGTCGCCACCCAGGCCTGGAGGAGACATGCCACACGTGAGCACGCCCAGCCTCCGTGCACGCTGGTCCCCCAGCACCCGCAGGGGCCGCCTCCTGCCCCAGCCCGCTCCCCGCCAGTGCCTTATCCATCCATCTAGTCTCAGCTCAAGGCCCCCAGGCCGGGTCCCTCCTCCGGGCTCCCCCATCCCACATGCATCCGTCACTCCTGGTGTTACTACTGCCACAGGCAACTCTGACACTGCTGAGCCCGCGGCCCACAGCACGGCACAAGGCACATCGCAGGTGTGCTAATATTTACTGAACGAGCAAGCTGTTGATCTGTAAACAGTTTTCTCAGGGCACTGGAGACCCCTGAAGCTTTGCTCTGGTGCCCTTAAGGATCTCTGATGCCGTGGCTGCTCTGGGAGAGTGACAAGGGCTCTCTGTGAAGCCCCCTGAGTCGGGGGTCTCCCGTGAAGGGCTGGTGGGAGTCTGTCTGCTTCGGAAGGAGCCAGTGCCAGTGATGAAAATGGATGCCTGAAGAGACCCCAGTTCCCTCATTCAAAAGCTCCAGAGCCTGAGGGGTCACCAGCCTCTGGGGTTTCACCTCCCTTCCACACGAGGCGGATGCCCCTCGTACCCAGCTGTGTGTCCTGCACAGGGGACTGGGGCTGGGACTTCCCGTACCACGTCCAGAACGGCCGGGAACTATTCAGGGGCACTGCTCAGAAGCCACAGATGGGACCCACGGGAGTAGAGGGCAGAAGAAGCTGACGCACGTACGGGAGATGAGGAGCCCAGGGCCTCCAGAGGTGAGAGAGAGTCCTCATCGCTAGGAGAAAGAAAGGCTTCCTGGAAGAGGTGGCATTTGGGCTGCACCTATACAAGTTACCATGAGGGCTTCCCTGGTGGCACAGTGGTTGAGAGTCTGCCTGCCAATGCAGGGGACACGGGTTCGAGCCCTGGTCTGGGAAGATCCCACATTCCGCGGAGCAGCTGGGCCCGTGAGCCACAACTACTGAGCCTGCGCGTCTGGAGCCTGTGCTCCGCAACGAGAGAGGCCGCGATAGTGAGAGGCCCGCACAATGCGATGAAGAGTGGCCCCCGCTTGCCGCAACTAGAGAAAGCCCTCGCACAGAAACGAAGACCCAACACAGCCATAAATAAATAAATAAATAATTCCCATTTTAAAACCACAATGAGACACCACAACATACCTAGAATGACTAAAAATTAAAAAAAAAAAAAAAAAAAGTTACCGTGAGAGATGTAGGGCAAGGATCCTCCTGGAAGGGAGGAGGACGTGAGCAAGGTGACAGGGTAGCAGAGAGGTGACATGCACCTCGGGGTCACCAGCCTCCTCACCTGGCTCCCTCCTGCGGCCCTGAGCCCTGTAGCTCGACGTCCAGCCACGTCCCTCTCCTCCAGCAGCACCAGTGCCGGCCCGACCCAGGGAGTGCGCTGACCGGTGGTGAGGACTTACTGCTCCGACGGGTTCAGCTCATGCTGCGTGTCCGTGTGGCCAGAGCCCAGGATGTGATCACGTGAATGAACACAGCAACGACCTGGGCATGCTTACAAATGGGAGACCGGCCTGCCTGCCCTGGGTCACACAGCCAGGGGCTGGCAGAGGCTGGCTTTGAGCCCGGGGTAGCTGGCTGGAAGCCCCCGACCATCTACAATGGGGGCAGGAGAGGAACAGGGTGAGCGGTGAGGCCCGAGCACAGCTACACACTGGCCTTCACGCCCATCCCTGTGCGGCACGGCAACGTCAATGTACAAGACCTCCGGGGCCCTGCTCCCTCTCCACTTAACATTTCCTAACGATTCATCAGGACGCGTTAAGAAAACCCATAATTTTCTGAGGAAGGCTGGAGGAAGGAGCTGTGTGAATACCGAGCCATGCCTCCCGTTCTGCTGCCCCATCCTGCATCAGTGCAGAGCCGTGGACGAGGCCAGCCTGCCCGGCCTCGCCTCTCACCGGGCGGGCTGGCTCGGCCACTGTCACCCCTGTCACTGCCCTGTGGCCACGTGAAGGAGTCAGACTCCAGGTGAAAAAGAGAAGGTGGCTGTGCAGCTGAAAGGACCACTCCTACGGGGAGAAGAGGGGCTCTGAGGGCTCCAGCCCCCACATGAGTTTCTGGAACCTTCCTGGACAGAATCCCAGCTGCTACCCAGGTGTGTCCCCTGCATGTCACTCCTGCATTCCCTGAGCGCCCGCTGGGGTGGACTCTGGGGTCTGGAGGAGGTGAACATGCTGCCATTCCTGCTTTCAAGAAGACGTCTTAGTCTGTTTGAGCTGCTACAACAAAAATTCCATCACTGTGTGGCTTAAACAACAATCATTTATTTCTCGCAGCTCCAGAGGCTGGAAGTCCACGATCACCAGGGTACCTGCAGACCCAGCCTCTGTTGAGGACCTGCTTCCTTTTCACTGTGTCCTCACATGGTGGAAGGGGCAAGCAAGCTCTCTGGGGTCTCTTTTGTAAGGGCACAAATCCCATTCACGAGGGCTCCATCCTCATGACCTAACCACCTCCCAAAGGCTCCACCTCCCAACATCATCACATTGGGGGTTGGGATTTCAACACACGAACTGGGAGGACACAAATGTTGGGTCTGTGGAAGAGGTCCAGGTCTCTGAGGAGTCAGAGACCTTTGGCTGGCCCAGGTGACAGGTGTGTGGACAGGGGTGTGGACTCATCACTGTGGACCAGGGAGAGGACCCAGCTTTGTGGGAGGGCCCAGGATGCCCCACAGAGGAGGCAATGCTGGAGTTTGCTGAACTGAGGAGGAAAAGCAGGGCCTTCCAGGCTAAGGGGACAGTGCGTCAAAGGCAGGCTTGTGGGGAACGACCAGGAGAACTTGGTGCCTAGGAGGGACTGAGCGGGGAGATGTCCTAAAAGCAGGGCAGGGCCCAGACTGGATCCCATAAGCACTAGGGAGCTACTGAAGGCCTTGGAGCAAAGGAGTGACACCGTCAGAGCCATCTTTGGCAACATCACCCGGGACAGTGTGAATGTCGGGGAGGCTGGAGAAGCAAAGCCAGTGGTGATGAGGCAGGAGATAGATGGGTCCCAGGCTGAGCAGCTGCCACTGGTCTCCTGCTGAATAAGGTACCAGCAGGAGCATTGGGCCCTGATTAGGTGAAAGACAAAGCCACCACAACTTCCCCATTCTTGTGGTCAAGGGGATTTCCCCGCCCCACGCATGTGCAGAAGAGGTCCTCAGTCTAGGGGAAGGACCAAAGGAGGGAGGAGACGCCAGCCCATAATACGTCCTGCCAACCTCCCAGACTCATTCACGCTGGAATCCATCTTGGCTGAGATACGTGCGTGCACCCACCAGGAAGGACCCTGAGTCAGACCAAACATGGGCATAAGCGAGATGACTGGCCAGAGACAACCCAGAAAACTGCCCCCATGTGAGCAACCTAAGCCGCCCCTATTGCACACAGCTCACTCCGAGTTTGCCCCTGTGCTTTTCCACACAGGCTTTGCTTCTAATAAACACTGTCTCTATTTCACAATCGTGGTTTCTTTGCTGAATTCCTTCTTCAAAGAAGACAAGGACCGAGGTCAGGGAATCCCTGGTCAGGGAACTAAGATCCCGCAAGCCGTGCAGTACAGCCAAAAAAAAACACACAAGGACAAATACCGAGGTCCTTCTTCCAGCCATTCCATTGTAGAATCAGTGAGGCTACTGCAAACAAACAGACAAATCCATGCATGTGTCCAGAAAAGAACTCTCTGGGGTCTCTTTGGTAAGGGTACTAATCCCATTCATGAGGGCTCCATCCTCGTGACCTAATCACCTCTCAGAGACTGCCCTTAGTGACCTCCAGCTTGGGCCAAAGGGGTCTTTCTGTCCCCAAGCCTCCCCCGCTCCTTCCTCTCCATCTTACCCCAGCCATCCCCCTGCCAGGCACCCTCTCCCAACCTCCACTCCCCGCCCGCCCCAGGGTCAGCTCCTCTGCCCTTCATCCTCAAGTACTTCTCTCTCCTGTGCTGTTCTCCTCCCTGAAAAAGGAGGGCTGTGTCCTCCTTTGCTGCCTTTGTATTCCCAGGGCCCAGCACACAGTAGGTGCTCTGTGATTTCCGAATGACTGAATGGGTGATATATGAGCATTCCACCCAGTTGGTGCCACGTGGTGTATTGATCTGAACCAACTGTGTTTACACCATTGCTTTCCCACATATTGGAGTTCAACCAAGTGTGTCGGACATGGAATCCATCATCAGGGCACCTCATCTGCTTGAGAGAAATTAACCATCCCGTCCTCCCCCAGTCTGGGTGCTGCACACAGTAGGGATCCACAATTACAGGGTGGCCTGGCAGCCGCAGCACCCTAAAAAACCACACTGAGGCCCCTCAGGCCCCAGCAGGCCTCCCCTTGGCTGCACAAGCCATTCATGAGGCTTGGGGAGGTCGGCCGCCCCGGAGCCCAGCTGTGCCCAGACACTTACTACTCAGCAGGCTCCGGCTCAGCCCAGAGGCCTGGAGACCCACGGGGACACCTGGCGCCGATGCTGGAGCCTCGTGATGTCCGATGACGCAGAACCCGCGGCATGATGCAGAGAAGGGCCCCGATCGGCAGAGTGGCCAGCTAGAGGTCTGGGGCTTCGGCCGGGACCGTGCGAGAGCTGAGCAGGGTCGTGACTTTGCCCCATCGGGCCCCCAGGTGGGCAGCAGAGTGTCTGGCGCACAGTAGGACAGCTGTTCATCCCCCACCAACTCAGAAAAGTCCAAGGGCAGGACACCAGCGTGGGCTGAGCACCAACCATCTCCTCTGTCTGTGTAGCTCGTTTGATCCTTACAACGTCTGCATGGGGGTGGTATCGTGATCCCAACTTCAGGAAACTGAGGCTCAGAACCTGGAAGCCGCCTGGCCAGGGACACGCAGACAAGAGGTGGCTGCTGCACGTGTGGCTTTAGGCACCGTCTTAGCTCCCTGAGGCTCTTGCACCAAAACACCACAAACTAGGGGCTTAAAACAACCGAATGTGTTCTCGCACGGTCTGGAGGCCAGAAGTCCCAAATCAAGGTGCTGGCAGGGCCAGGCTGCCAGTGCAGGCTCTCGGGGAGGATCTTTCCTGCCTCTTCCGGCTTCCGGGGGCTCCAGGCGTCCCTGGGCTTGCGGCCGCATCACCCCAACCTCCGCCCCCATCTTCACACAGCTTCCCCTCTGCGTCTACGTCCAAATCTCCCTCTTCTTTTATTTTTTTTAATTTTTTTTTTAAGGAATTCCTTTATTTTTATTTTTTATTTATTTATTTTTGGCTGTGTTGGGTCTTCGTTTCTGTGCGAGGGCCTTCTCCAGTTGCAGCGAGTGTGGGCCACTCTTCATCGCAGTGCGTGGGCCTCTCACTATCGCGGCCTCTCTTGTTGCAGAGCACGGGCTCCAGACGCGCAGGCTCAGTAGTTATGGCCCACGGGCCCAGTTGCTCCGCGGCATGTGGGATCCTCCCAGACCAGGGCTCGAACCCGTGTCCCCTGCACTGGCAGGCAGACCCTCAACCACTGCGCCACCAGGGAATCCCTCCCTCTTCTTATAAAGTCATCGGATTAGGGCTCCCCCTACTCCAGCATGCCCCCCTCTTAACTAGATCACATCTGCAAAGGCCCTATTGCTAAATAAGGTCATATTCACAGGTTCCGGGTGGACATGAACTTGGGGGTAACACTGTTTGCTACTATGAGCAAACACTGTCGCCCGTCCTGGTCCCCGCTGGACCGTTCACGTGGGAGACAGGGGCTTCTCCATGGCTGGGGAGCTCATTTCGGTCACGCCCGCCAGGCTCCCCACAGAGATCTTCCGTCTGTCCCCTCCCAGAGCTCAGAGCTCCAAGGCCTCCTTTCCAGAGTTCAGGTGGGCTCACGTGGGGAGCTGGTGACTCTCCAGCTCCACTGGGGTCCCCACGAATCTGGAACTTTCCGGGACATCTGGCGGGGAGACTCCTGGCCGAGGAGGAAGCTGTTCACATCCATCACTGTCCTCGGGGAGCTGCACCTCGTGGCCGTGGCCAGGCCAACTCTGTGAGGCCACGTGGGATCCCAGCTGTGGCCTCTGGCTGACCTTTCCGTGGCCCCTGTAGACGTGAAGGTTTCAGTGTCCCCAGGCGGGCCCAGGGCTTTGAGGGGGAATTCGGCAGCACCTCCACACAGGCAGGACCCATAAGCTCAGTTCCAGCAAGGTCTTCCTGTGAAGGACTGACAGGTGCTGTGTGGAAATGGGAAGACCCCCCCCCCCGCCAGGCCACGGGCTGCAACAAGGGGCACAGAGAGGCTCCCTGAGATAAAGGGTGGGCACCCCCTCTGCATAACCTGGCTCCACAGACACCCTGCCCAGAACCGCAGCAGCAGGTGGCAGCACAAGCTCCAGGGATGGTGGTCCAGGCTGGGCACTGTGAGACGCAGGAAAGATGGCCTGGGTCTTGCTAACACCTGAGGCAGGTACAGACAGGAGGAGGAGGAGGCTGGATGGGAAAGAGGACAGAGGGCCCAGGGCAGAGAGGGGCAGAGCGCTAATCCTCCCCATCCCGGGGAGAAGCCACGTGGGTCCCCCAGCTCTGGCGGGGCATGGGGACAAGATCTCTTAGTTACTCCACCAAAAGCATGATGCAGAAAAGAGCAACAAAAATACAACACATAAAATTGATGGATTGCACTTCATCAAAATTGAATGCTTCCGTCTTTCAAAAGACACTGTTCTCTTCAAAAGAAGAGAAGGAAAAAGACAAGCCACAGACTGGGTGAAAATATTTGCAAATCACACATATGATAAAGGACTCGTATCCTGCATATATAGAGAACTCTCAAAACACAGCAACAACGACGAAAGCAACAACGACGAAAGCAACAACTTCAAAGATGGACAAAGGATTCTAGCAGACACTTCACCAAAGAAGACAGAAAGACAGATGGCAAATAAGCACAAAAAGGGATGCAGACATCATCGGTCATCAGGGAAATGCAAATCTAAACCATAGTGATCCCGCCACACACCTACTAGAATGGCTGAAATCAAAAAGACAGAGCGTACCAAGTGCAGACGAGGCTGGGGAGGAACTGGGATCTCATTCACTTTCATCGCTGGTGGGAATGTAAAATGGTACAGTTGGCAGCTTTCTCAGAAGCTCAACCTGCTTCAGCCGTCCCATCCAAGCCTAGATATTTACCCAAGAGAAAGGATGGCATGGGTCCCCCCACCAACTTGTACAGGAATGCTCGTGGCGGCTGTATTTGTAACAGCAAAAAACTAGAAACAAACCAAATGTCCATCAACAGGCTAGTGGATCAACAAATAGTGGGATGCCCAGATAGCGGGATGAAAGGAACAAACCACTGATGCATGGATGTGGCCACATGGATGCATCTCAAAACAGCTACGGGGAGTGAAAGGGGACAAACAAGACGTTGACACTGTATGATTCCACTCACGGAACAGTCGAGAAAGGCAAACGGATTGACAGTGATGGAGCAGTGGTTATCTGGGGAGCAGGTGGGGGGATGGTGAGAGGACACAAGGAAACCTTGGGGGTGACGGTTACCTTCCCTGATGTGACAGTGGCTTCACAGGTGTATCCGTGTGTCCAAACTTAGCAAATTGTACATTTTAAATACGCACCATTAACTGCATATCAATTAAACCTCAATAAAACTTTTTTTCTTAAACCCTGCTGAAGGCTGGCCGGTCCCTCTAGCTCGTGCTGAGCATTTCACTCTGGGCCACGTTGAGCAGCATCACAGATGCACAGAGCGGGGATTCCGTTCACAGCTTTCTCTTTGTAGACTCGCCAAGGTTTCCTGTTAAAATCCATCTTTGCAGCCTAAAGTCTTCACAGACCAGGGCAGGACAAACTCACATAGAAGGTGGAGGCCATGGAGGGAAGACCCCTCCTCTCCTGACCCGGCTTCTGTCTGCCTTTTGCCCCCGACCTAGGGTGAGCCTATAGGAGGCCCAGGGCGTCCCAGGAGCCACATCCTTGCGTTTCTGGAATTGGGGCCTGCTCAAGTCTCCTATAGGTTTCTAGCTCAAGTGGTTCACAAACCACTGTCAGAATGAAATCTATTTGCAAAAGCCAACTTATAAAGTGGACAGAAGTATTTTATCAATATGCGAGTTTATTTAATAAATTCAGCTTTTAAAGCCAATCCAAGGCTTCCCTGGGGGCGCAGTGGTTAAGAATCTGCCTGCTAATGCAGGGGACACGGGTTCGAGCCCTGGTCCGGGAAGGTCCCACATGCCATGGAGCAACTAAGCCTGTGCGCCACGACTACTGAGCCTGTGCTCTAGAGCCCACAAGCCACAACTACTGAGCCCACCTGCCACAACTACTGAAGCCTGCGTGCCTAGAGCCTGTGCTCTGCAACAAGAGAAGCCACTGTAATGAGAAGCCCATGCACCACAACGAAGAGTAGCCCCTGCTCACTGCAACTAGAGAAAGCCTGTGCGCAGCAACAAAGACCCAACGCAGCCAAAAATAAATAAATAAATAAATTTAAAGCCAATCCACGTGGGTAGGGAGGCTGTCCCCAAGAACACGCGTCCCCTGGGACCGCCCCGTCCCTGCCCGTGTCCCCACTGCATCCCGAGCCGCCTCTGTCTTGTGGGAACCCTGATCCAGACAGAAAAGGTGCATCACTTATGGAATCTTCCCCAAGAGACACACTCAGGCCTGAAAGCTATCATCTATTCGCGGGGGCTCAGACACACGCACACTGACGGCCGGCGGAGCTTTCTTGCATGGTCCCTACAAACACAAGGTGTCCGGGCCCAGTGGTCAGGGTATGCACATGTCTTCATTAGTGTTTAAATAGTCAAATGCCTATAAACTGACATCCGAATCAAATGTTTGTGGCACCCTGAAGTCTGCCCCAAGGAACCCCAAGCTTCAGAATCCACGTTTCACGTACACATCCCATTTCGTCGATGGGCAGCTAGGGCCTGGAGGGTGCCTTCCCCAGAGACCTACCCGACGTCTTGGACGCAGGAAAGGAACCTGGCCCTGGAACGATGCCTCGGGCCCTTCCTTCTTCTCCCAACTTAGCACCTCTTGTAAATGAATCAAGAGGCCAGGGTTCAAATCTCAGTCTACCACTTAGTAGCTGTGTGACCTCGGACAACTGACTTAACCTCTCGGTGACTCAGTTTCCATGAGCTGTTGAGGAGATTAAATGTGATGCTGCAGGTGCAGGGCTTGGCAGAGACCAGGCCAGGGGTGGGGCTGGATAACCGTTAGTTCTGCACGCCAACATCCCTCTGGCCCTCCCACGTCCTGCTGTCGTCCACGCTGCTCCCTGTTCCGCCAATGCCTCTCTCCCTGCTCCAAGTTCCCCAAATCCACCCATCCTTAAGCCTTCTCTAGGAAGCCTTCCCCACGCCATAGAGTGGAAAATCCACATGTAAGAATTCCCACCATTTCACAATGCTGTGATCTTGGTCAATTCAGCCGCCTCCCTGAAGCCCCGTTCCCTCCTCTGCCCCTTGGGGTGACACCCCAGGCTTGCAGAGCAGCTGCAGAGAGGGAATAAGCAGACACACGGAACGGCCTGCCTGGTGCCCACCAAGCATATATGCCGGCGATGCTCCCTGGATGATCTGATCTTGGCCGCATTACACAGCTCCGTCCCTCTGCCCACGACGGAGCTACACAAGGTGGGGCTGAGTCCCCTGCCTCCCCCTGGAACCCAGCCCAGAGCCGAGAGGAGAGAAGATGCATTCGTAACCACTGATTGAACAGAATTCAATTCCCACAGCTTTGCAGCTCCACTTCAGAAGAACTCAAATAAAGGAAAATATCTCAAAAACGTTTAGCAGCAAGCAGAAGCAACGCGCCTGTGTGGAAGGTTCAGTTCATGCTCCCCTTTCAAATGCTTCAGAAAAAGAGCCCCACCATCTCTGCTCTCCTGGTGTCAATGAGAAGTTCAAGCTGGCCCCTGACTGGGGCATCGTACAAGGAAGAGGCCTGACCTTTGTCTGCCAGGAGGGTCAAAGCCCTTGTGTGGTTTTCAGGTGCATAAGAAGTACTCTGAAGCCCTGAGTCCCCCGTTGCTAGGAAACTAACCCAGAAGTCAGAGCCCTAAACTCCATCACCCACGTGCCTCCAATTTGCTGGGCCACCTAAGCGAGTCACTTGACCTCTCTGGGCTGCTTGCACATTTGTACACAGGAGATAAAGCACCCACAGTTCAAGGGAGTTCATGGCCATGCACCAAAGTGCACACGGTGCCTTAGACCCTACCAGGTGCTAGTGACCACACCATCAAGGGCCTCCACGTTGGTGGGATGGTAGACCTGGAAGCCAACCACCCAACGTGCAGGGCCGGGATGGGTGGAAGGTGGCAGAGGGAGGGGTGATTCGCCGGGGGCTCCAGGAATGCTCCATAACAGAGGAGGCCACCAGGTGAGCCTTGCGAAGGAGGAGAAAACACGGTCCTGTGAACAGTGGGCGCCGGGATTCAGGAGGAGCCTTGGGGGCAGGAGACCTTGGCGTAGAAGGTGAAAGGTCATGGGCGTGTGGACAGAGCTGCTCGCACGGACCAGGCCAGGGTCTGCGGGTTTATCCTGGAGAGACAGGAGGAAGGGCAGAGAGAGGAGGGAGGGGCTGGGGGAGGGGAGGGATGGTGCATGAGGACCAGAGGTGCTGGGGGGGCCGGCAGGGAGCTGGGGGCAGGCGGGACAGCCAACTGACTCCTCTAGGGACAGAGACGCATCCAGCCCTGAGGTTGCTGGTGTGTCTGCAGCGTAAACCCCAACTCCATCACCCTCCGCAGAAAGTCCCCAACCCTCCGGTGCTCCGGGTACCAAGCCAGTCCGATGCTGTTCTAGAGACGAGCAGGTGCTCGCCCCAAATGCAGAACCCAGCGCCCCCCTTTGGCCTCCATGGCGGGGTGAGGTGGGTGGGGCTCAACCCCATTAACCCCAAGTATGCGGGTCGTTCGGAAGAACACCCAGCTGCCCCCTGGGGCCCACAAAGGTCACCAGTGACCAGGAGGCGGCTGACCAGCAGGGGAGGCTGCTCAGGCAGAGCCCAAGGTCACCAGGTGAGGCCGGCACAGAGCAAGGGAGAGGGGAGGCGGGGGGCAGGTTCCCACCGTGAGGCCAGCCAAGCATCCACCGTCCTGGAGCAGGGGAGCCGGCTGGGCAGAGATGAGGAAGCGCCCCTGAATGGGGGTGGGTGAGGGGGCCAGAGGGGCGGCTCCCCTGACACCCCGCCTTGGAGCAGGGTCCACACGTCCTACCTGCACCAGAGGCATGAACAGAGGGACTAGAGGGGAGCCACAGACAGCTGGTGAACAAGCGAAACGGCAGGACCCCACACCCTCACAGTACGCTAGCCCGCACATGCACACGCACGCGCGCGCACACACATACATGCACACACGCGCGCGCACACACACATGCACACACGCGTGCGCACACACACGCACACACATGCGCGCGCACACACGCACACGTGCACACACACGCACACGCACATACACACACACACACACACGCACACACGCGCACACACACGCACACGCACACACACGCACTGGTCTCAGCTCCGTGCCTGCCCGTCCAGCTGGCTGAAGCTCTGCTCTCCTCCCCGTGTTCACGCAGCAGCTGTCAGCACCCACCCGCAGACATTCCCTGCCTGCGAGGAAAACGCGGCCACAGCGGACAGCTCGGCACAGAGGGAAGGAGTCGGGCCAAGCCTGGAGGGCGCAGTGGCCGAGGCCCAGTCCCGCGTCCCGGGGGCCGGCGTGGTCCAGCAGGCACCTGGCCCCCGAGCCGCCACTTCCTCGTTGACAACGTGAGGGAACGCTCCCCGACGGGAGTGGCCCGAGGGCACGCACGGGAAGCTGTGCACATCCAAGGGGCTGCTTTTCTTCTTTTCTGGATGGACGGGTTATGGAAGGAACTGCCAGGCTGCTCGGAAGCGAAGGAGAGGTGAGTCGTGCGTGGAATCTTCCGGAATCCCCTCCCGGGGCCTGTGCGCGTCCTTCCAGCACAGCGCGGTCTCTGCCTGGCTCTGAGAGCAGTCGGGGGCCGGGAAAGAAGGGGGTTGCACACCGACAGGTCCTCGGACCTGGTCAGCCAGCCGCTCTGCCCCTTCCTGGGAACCTTTGGTCAGACCCTGCGCCCCACCGCAGCCTCAGCCTCCCCAAAACACAGCAGACGCTCGAGAACTGGATTGTCTCAGGAAACCCAGGAGGTGCACAGCGTGACTGCCAGGCGCCAAAATAGCTCTGACCCCCCAGGGGGTGAGGGTCAGACAGACCCCTCCATTGTCAAAGAACTAACTCCAGGCGCTGGGCGTTGGAAAGGTCCGCCCCCCCTGCAGCTTAGGGGTCCCCTACAAGTTCTCCCGCCCACCGTCCCACGGACCTGACATCAGACCTGGTTGTCTGCACTGTGCCTGCACCCTCCAGGGACCAGGCCACCCCTGGCCTCCGAGCAGCTCTGCACATCACCCTGAGCAGAGATCTTGTCTGCAGGAATGACGCCCAGACCAGCACAGAGCACGTCTGACCTCCCCCTTCTCCTGGAATGGACAGTGACCCCCATGCATACCCCCAGCCCGGGAGCCCTCCCTCCTGTAGGCCCACCGGGAATCCCGGCCCTGCTCTGCTCCAGCCTCTCTGCTCTCTACCCAGCCCAGGTCCAGCTCTTTGGAAAAGAAACCTGAGAGGGGGCCAGCCTCCACTGAATACTCACGGTGCGTCACAAACAACACCACAGCGCTCGCACAATCCTGAGGACAGGATCAGGGCCCGTGCACAACGCAGCCTCAAGAACCATCCGTTCAATGAGCACACTGCATGGATGGGAGGAAGGCAGGCCGCCCATCCACCCAGATCCCACCTCTTCCCCATCAATCCTCCCACCGGCAGAGCCTGGAAGAGATGCTAAACAGGTGTGTGTGAATCAATGAACGAAGGAAGGAAGGAAGGGAGAGGAGACAGAGGGACGGAGGAAGGACGTCTTCTCTCCCCAGAGCATCGACCATAAACCGTCCCTATTCCTAACAAGGAGGAGGGTTTTGAGTCCGACAGGTCTACCTGTCTAGCTGTTGATTGTTTCTTTATTGCCTTTGGTCTTTTATCTGTGTCCTCCATCCCCAGATGAGAATATAAGGCCAAAAAAAAAAGAGAAAGGTTTGGTCTTTTGCCCTTCGCTGCATCTCCAGCACTGAGACCATGCCTGGCATACAGCAGGCGCTCGATAAGTATGTGGTGAATGAATGAATGAACGATATGGAGTCTTAGTAAACAAACTGTGCATTGGTTTCCAGCTATAAATTGAGACTGACAATTACATTTCCTCCCTAGAGCTCTTAGGAGAAGCCCCTGAAATCACTGTGCACAGGGCCTGGCTAAGCAGGAGTACCCAGCCACGGTGACCCCTTCACCCTCCTGCCTCTGGCCTCCTTCCCCCAGGGTGCTCTCACAGCGGGTCCCACAGTGAATGTCACCGTCACCTGCCAGGGTGGTAAGCTCTCCTGAGTTCTGTGCCCAGGGCTCGGCTGGTTTTAGATGGTGTTTTTCTTCATCCGTGATTCAGCAAATGATGGCTAAGTACCTACTGTGTGCTGGCCCCATTCAAAGCCCAGAAATGAGGAGCAGGCAGTGGATGATGAAAAGATACTCAGAATTCAGTACCACAAACCCTCAGCTCCCCAAAGAGTCTGTGGGGTACGGAGGCCACCCCAAATGCCAAAATGAACCCTTCTTCAACAAGTCTCGTTAAACTTGGCAGCGGCACTAGGTCACCGCAGCCTAGATGAAAAAAACAAATGCAAAGAAGAAAGAACGAGAAGGGACCAAGAGGATTTGATTGCATCCTGGGATGGCGCAAATTCACACCTAATGCATTTCCAGGACCAGCAAGAGGCGTGGAGGAATCTTAAAGCAACAGAAAGCGATGAGATGGCTTTCTTTTTAGAAGAGGAAGAACAGGAGAAAGGAAAAGAGAAAAAGCATGAAAGATATCGTCACCAAAGACAAGATCCATTAACAATTCCTTAAAATCGAGTTCCCAACACAACTTAAAAGTTGCCGTCTTTACTTAATGAAGGTGGGGAAGTCTCATTGGTTTGGATATTGTGTGTCCCTGGGGAGGCGCCTCCCCTGCTCTGGCCATCTTCTCTGACCCACCGCACCAGCTCCTTCTTGAAAAGGTCCTCCAGAGCACTAATTTTGGAAAACTGAATTAGATTTGCTTTCCATTACTCTGTCTGAGCTCTGTTCTGCACACAAGAAGGAGGGCCACGAGTGCCTGCTGCGTTAATATTTCATCATGAACACGGCACCCAGGGCCCACGGACACCCTCGGCCACAGAGATTTGCTGGTGAAATCACTGCCTGGCTGAGACGCTCACACAGCCAGGGACACAAACCTAAGCTATTAATGCATGATTAGGGAAGCTCTGAAGTGCTAATCAGATGATAGTCATATTTATTGACACCATAAAATGCTATTTGATATCCTTATTATAGCATATAAAAAGAGACACACATATATACACACACCACACACACGGATTGATTGCCCACTGTGTGCTAGACATCATTCTAGAAGCTGTGGGTACAACAGTAGACAAAATGGACAAATGAGTTTTCGTCCACTGGGGGAGACAGACGGTAAACAAATCAATAGGACATGGTTATGTGTAACTGGCAAATGCATGGAGAAAAACCGAACGGAGGAGGGGCCCAGAGCAGGTGGGGTGGGCCCTAGGTTGTGATTCTAAATAAGGACATAGGGAGGCCTCACTGAGGAGTGACGCCTGTACAGCGCCTGAAGGAGAAGACAGAGCCGGGCAGACATTTGGCTGCAGGAAGGGCATTTGGGTGGAGGAAATGGCAAGTGCAAAGGCCCTGAGGCAGGTGTGTGCTGGAGCAGGTTGTAACCGGAGATGAGGCGGAGGAGGGGGTGGTGTGGATCTCAGAGGCCCGGTAATGAGCTTGGCTTTCTGAGATGGGAGCCACTGCACAGAGATTAGTCATTTATGCATCTTTTCTCCAGCTACGCGCAAGCTCTTTGAGGGAAGGGACCATGACTGACTCCACCTGCAACCAGCATCCTTGCAAATGCCTGCCCCATACATCCTGGGGAAAGGAGATGGTGCCTGCAATCGGGCCCCAGGGACAAGACCAGGGACAGGAAATAGTGAACAAAATGCCACGTAATTGAGTTCTGAGCTGGGAAAAATGTTCTGCAGGTGTAGACAGTGCAGTGTAGACGGCTGGCCCACCCACCCAATTTCTGTGCTGCCTGTGGTTCCCAGGTGGGCCACAGAGGCCCCCGCAGGGGCAACGGGAGAGGCCGGCGAGGGAAGGTGAGGACGGGGACCACGGCACGTACGTGGTGCTATGTCCGTCGGGTTTGCCCAAGAAGGAAGCGAATGATGCAGGAAGAAGGATCCTAGGTGTTAACCACATCCTTCCAGATCAACAACAGCGCAATCCAGAAACATGTGCCGAGTGACAAACCATTTGGGAGGTCAGCTCAGCTAATGGAAAAAGAGCGGAAACTGCCCATTGTCACCTCGTTTTGATTATTTCAGGAAACACTCTGCCCTGCGACCCGCGCCCCCCCGCCCCCAGGGATTCACAGCACGCAGAGAAGGCGGAGGAGGCAGCTGGGTGGATTTCAACCAGCCCCTGGGCTCGGGCGGCAGCGAGGGCAGCCTAGGCCTTTGCCCTGTGGGGTGGAGGGGTCGGCGAGCTCTGTCCACAGTGCTCCCCAGGCCAGGCCAGTGTGCATCTCTGCCACGGCTGGGACCACAAGCCGGGTGTCAGCCTGGCCCCCCGAGCCCCGGACTCAGCCCTCTGGGACATAGAGACCAGCCTCTGAGAACCCTGTGTGACACTGATCCGAGGCCCATTCACTCATTCGTTTGTTCATTCTCGGAGGTGTGTGATCACCCCATTTCCATACCCCTGGTCACCCCGAGTGTGTGTAGAGGATGAAGCATTCAGCACCGGCTCCCTGACTCCCCCATCACCAGGTAGGCGCCGTGAGAGTGGGGGGTTCTCTGTTTTGATCGCTGCTGTGTCTTTGATGCCTGGCACATAGTAGGTGCTAAACAAATATTCATGGAATGAACGAATGAGGTAGGTGAAAGGACACTGAAGGCCGAGCTCTGGGCTATGTCGTAGGACCCAGAGGTGAGCCAGGCAGTGCCCCACCCTGCCCCCAGGAAAGGGGCCTCCACTCCCACCCAGAGTGCCTCCTGCTCCATCCCTTGGAGAGGACCCTCTCCTCCCTCAGGCCCTCCCACTCCTGGGCCCCCTCCTCCAGGAAGCTCTCCAGGCTCCCACACCACAAGAATCCAGCTCAGCTCCTGATCAACCCACTAGTCAGTGGCTCTGAAGGAAGGGACAATGCCTTTCCCATCTCCAAGTCGATGGGGACCAGCAGAGGGCAGGTCGTTCTCGCCTGACCCAAATCTGCCAGCCTTTAGCTGTCTTATCAGCTTCCAACGAGAAAAGCCGGTTCCATCTGACCCTCCCTCCTGCCCTTCTAGCTCAGAGGGGTCTCTACCTGCTTGCCGCCCCTGCCCTATACTCTTGCCTCAGCTCGGAGGGCAGCCAGAGTCAGGGCAGGGTGGGTGTCTGGCGTCTCTGGGGGAAGGATGAGTCAAGGTCAAGGCCAGCTCTCTGGCTCACGTGCCTGGCTGGGTGGTGAGATGGGATCACGAGGGCTCAGAGGTGGGTTGTGCCGAGCTGGAGCCCAGGCAGCAGAAAACGGACCGCAGGCAGCCGGACCGGCCCATCGGGCCCCAGGGGATCAGATGAGTGCTCGAATCAGGGATGCCCACGAGCAGAAAGCCCTGGGCCACGGGGTTCCCGATTCCACGTTTCAGACCACTGACAACCAGGGCTGTCTAAAGGCCCTCGGCGCCTTTCCCGTATACCTTAAGAAAGAACAACAAAAATCAATCCGGGTAGAAAAATTCTCCAGGCTCTAACACACTCTCACTTCACAGAAGTGTGGGTGCTTTCGCCTTGTTTTAAAGCAGGGGAATAACATTATCTCCAGCTGTTCTTTGATGTTCCAGGCCAGATGGTCTCGGAGAGATTTACCCGGGGGCCGCGCAATCCATACCAGAAGGAACTTAGCCTTGCTCAGAGGGAGAGCCAGCTGAGGCAAACCTCTCTAAGGGGAAGGCGGTGAGTTGACTGGGGCGTGGGGCTCATCACCAACTGCTCATCAAGGCCCAGCCCCCCAGCCACTCAGACGCACCCGGCGCCCACCTCCCGGGGGCTCCCAGCTGCCAGGGCAGCCCCTGCCCCCGCCAGGCCACCCACTTTGTCTGCAAAGTCCCTATTCATCCCTGCAAACCAAACCACAGTGAACCCCACCACCGCAGGGCTCACTCCTCCTGCCCTCTTTTCAGCTTACCTCCCCACCGGCTCACCACCGTTCGGCTTTATGTGCTGAGCTGGGGTTTGGGGGCCGGGAGGGGTGGCAGGGCCAGGGTGGCCCTTTTGTGAGGCTTCCCGCTAATGCCCCGCTAATCCCGCAATTTTCACAACTCTGCAGTGCTGGGTCACTTTTAATTATCTTCCCACCAGGCCGCGTCCGGGAGGAGGACAAATGCTTGTGGGAAGGGAGGCCGTTGGCTCTGAGAAACACACTGCCCACAGAGGCCCAGCTCCAACACATGGGGCTTCCAGGCCACTGGTACTGACGCTGGCCGGGGCCGCCGATCCCTCCGGGAGCCGGAGAAGGCTCCGGCCACCCTCCCCAGAAAAGCGTGCACTGTTGCCCGCGGATTTCCAGCATCCCTGGCCTCTCAACGCCTCCCATCCCAGAGAAGCCAGATTGCGACCCAGGAGAGGACCCAGCCTGACCTCCCCGGCCTCCCATGAGTCCCTTTCCAGCATCCCAGCCGTTCCTCGTTCACCCCTGCTGGGGCTCCTCTGGGCCCGGAACTCACCCCTGCCTATCCCCGAACACGGTTAGAGCCCAGGATTCGAGGCCAAGTGGGTGCACCCAAACCTTCGCTCTCCCTCCCTTCCCTCCACAGCCCCGTCCTGGACCCCAGCGGGCCTGCACACACGCGGTGGACGCCGGGCACGGACAGCCAGCTCCATTCCCCCTGTGCACCCATCTGTAGCCGTAGCCTCTCCCTCCGGCCAGACCCCGGGCTGCGGGTCACTGGCTTGCACAGCCCACTCTGGGAGGACAGGACCCAGAGAATAGGTTTCTCAGGCCTGGACGTCGCTTCGGGCCATCTGGGCACAGAATCACAGGTCCCAGGTACCCCGGCTGTGGCCTGGAAGAGGGACCATCTCCAGGAGGCCCATTCTCCCGGCTCCCCACCGACTCTTTGGCCCTCGGAGAGGGTCACGACTCGAGGAAAGGCAGAGCTGGGGCCCCCAAGTGGCATTATGGGTCCCCAGCAACTCCTTAGACAGGGCCTAGTCTGGGGCTGGCCTGGCCCTTGGATTCACAGAAAATATGTCTCACACTCCCTCCTCGGGCAGGTCTTCTGTCGCTGGGTTGGAAACACAGATTCTAAGCCTCCAGAAGCTCAGACGGGGACCTGGAAAATGGGCCCCGTGAACACCCAGACCCGGAAGGGAACCTTAAAGTCACTCAGCACAACCTCCGCCTGTGACTCAGCCGGTGGCAGCAGCTGACCCAGGGCCCCAGAGCCTTAGGGGGCAGCAGGACCAGAGTCGGGATCCCCCCTCCCAAGCCAGCACACCCCACCCAGCAACATCCCGGGGAGAAACAAATACAAAAGCAGCATTCATGCAGGGACGGGCTGCAGCCCCATGACGAGAGAGGCGGGCGGACGGCCCGCTTCTCCTCCCAGCCCGAACTCGCTGCTTCCTTCCCGCAGCTACTGAGCACCACGTGGGACCCCGAGACGGGCAGTGGGAGTGCGGGGGCGACTCAGCCGGGGTGTCCGCCCTCCAGGAAGTGGGGAGCGTGCATGAGGAATCCCTGCCCCCTCCACCAGGCACAGAGCGGAGGCCCGGAGAGCGCGCCCACAGGCGTCCGCGGAGGTTGGGGAGGACACCCCCCAGAGAAGGAGAGAGGTCAGCTGAGTCTTGAAGGCAAGAAGACAGTGGAGCAGGGCCGCACCAGATGGGACCTGCACGTGTGAATCCAGGGCCTCGAAGACACTGATGTCTGGGGGAGCCGGCGGCCACGAAGCTGGTTCTGGGCATCTCAGACGCGGCGAGGCACGTGGACTTTACCCCAGCGTTGGCCGAGAAGTAGAGGGCACCCATGCCCCTCCTGTCCCCAACAGACAGGGGCTGCCGAGCGGTAAAAAGGCCGCTGCGGGCTCTGCCTCTAGACAGAGTTTGCTGTTTTCCGGCTGGCTGACCTGCAGGAGGGAGCCTGGCCTTGCTAATGTTTGCAAGTATTAACACATTCACCGCCTCCCCACAGCCCTATGAGTGGCTGGGATACTGACTCCCATTTGACAGGTGGGGACACTGAGGGCTCAGAGAGATCAATCACCTGCCCAGGTCCACACTCCACCAGGGCAGAGTGTCCTCAGGGGCAAAGGGAGGGGGCCGCTCGGGGGCCCAGGGGGGGCCTTTGGAAAAGAGGCCACACACAAGGCTCACCACTGTCACCACTGGAGAGGAAACAGTGTCCGCCAGAGAGGAAGAGACTTCCGGCTCCTAGTGGCCATGAGAGGGCCGGGGTCAGCGGGGGGGTTTCTGGGTGGCCGGCGAGACGGGGGCACCAGATGGAGGAGCCCCGGCCACAGGGTCAGCCCGGGGCCGGCCAGCAGGTGGCACTGCAGCCACAGTGCTGGGCGCTGGGGTTCCAATCCCGTGGATGCCCCGTCCATCCCCATGGGGATCAGACCCGTGCTGACCTCAGGGGAGGCTGCGAGCTGCTTCCCGTCTGCAAGACAGAACTACCCCCCGGCCATGGGAGGGTTTGTCAGCCTTGCGTTCAAGTGTAACGGCGAGCACCGGCCATGTGCTCGGCCCCTTGCGTCCACCATCCGGGCGGGGCGTACCTCAGCCCAGCTGGGGAGGGTTAGGAGGCCCGTCTGGCAGGTGAGAAACTGAGGCTCGGGCCAAGGAAGTGTTTCGCCTTGCACAGCGGGTGGGCACCACACCCACGCTGGGCACGTCCTACCACCTCCCCCCCCCGCCACCATGACAAATCAGGGTGATGGGAATGGTCCTGTCCACACGCGTGTACCGGGGCCAGCCCTGCAGGTGCCCCCACACACGGGACCCGAGCAGGCGGAGTTCTCAAACCAGAGCGTGCAGTGCTTCGCCAACAACCTCCCACCGCAGACCCTGCCCCGGGCTCCGGCCCCTGCGGACCACTCCCACGGCCGGGCGGCTCAGCCTCCGCTGGGCATCCAGCCCCCACTGCCAAGGCAACGTGGCACCCGGCCAGGGCTCTTCATCCGCAGACAAAGCCCCAGAGCAAACCACCCGGCTGGCCGCCCCAGCTCAGGTTGCCGCCTGCAATGGCCCTGGCCGGGACTCCGCTAGTTCATGGAAATCAGCCCTCCACCATGTTCCTGGGGTTTCTGTGGGGCTGGATTCACAATCGCCTCTTTGTGTGGGTGGCCATAATGGTGTCTCTGGAGGGGAAGAAGGAGGGAAGGAGAGGAGGGGGAGGGAGGGGAGATGGGGGAGAGGGGGGAGGAAAGGAGGGGGACAGAGGGGGGATGGAGAGGAGGGAGGGGGAGGAGGAGGGGAGGGGGAGGAGAGGGGATGGAGGAGGGGGAGGGAGGGGGAGGAGGAGGGGGAGGAGGGGAGGGAGGGAGAGGGGATGGAGGAGGGGGAGGGGAGGAGAGGGGAGGGAGGGGGAGGAAGGGAAGGGAAGGGGGGGGGGGGGGGAGGAGGAGAAGGGAGGAGGGACAGGAGGAAGAGAAGGAAGATGGAGGAGGTGGGGGAGAGCCAGCAGCCGGGTGAGGGCGTTCCCCTTTCCCATGGCATTTAGATACTGGCTGGGCCCAGAGGGCAGAGCAGACTCTCCCCTCCACAGTTCCAGAGCCCTGCACCCACACCAACCACCAAGGCTGGGGTTGACAGTTGCTCCCTGACAAGGCGCTCCCTGGACGCTGTCAGAAGCCACGTTGGTGATCTGAAGGTCTCCATGCCCCCTCCCAGAAGGCCCTCAAATGTACCTCCCAGGGTCTCCATTCTGGGGGGCCGACGGCGGTGGGAGACCCTGGTTCTGGCCCTTGCGGGCTTTATGTGCAAAGCACCGTGGTCCAGGACGGGCTCGACGGTTAAAGACCAGAACAACTCCCATTCATCCAGAATCCGGATGGCCAGGAAGCCCAAAGAACCAGAGTGGTTTTAGAGGATAAATAACAAAGAAACGGGGGTTAGGGGTTTTATTTTGTTTTCTAATGAACTTCTGGGAAATGAAGTCAACAGGCCAGAGAGCACACTGATAGCGTGTGTGACATCTGCAGTCGAATTAAGAGACATCTCTATCCAGAAACCGCCAACAGCTCTGCATACCTACAGGATAAAATCCAGACCCTCACCTTAGGTGTTCAACACCTGCGAGGCTCTTCAAGTCTGGTTCTGCAACCACCCTCCCGCCTCACCTTCCCTCCCTCCTTCCCTTCACCTCCCAGCCCGGGTCCCGGCTATCCAGAGATACGCACTGTTATCCAGTTTCTCACCCTCACATCCTGTCACAGACCTTTGCTTCGGATTTTTCTATAAGAAACCCACCCCCATATCTGCCCATCCACACCACTTCCAAGAAGAGCCCCCCCAGATCACCCCTTCTCCACTTCCCCAGCACCACTTCCTGGATCTCTTTAGTGCCACTAGATGAGTGAGCTGTGGTGTGCATGTATGTGGACGCTCAGAACCTCTTCAGTTAATGAGGATGCAAATGAACCACAGCCAGCTTCCTCAACGGCTGCGTGGATTGAAGGCGATAGCCGGGCCTGGCGGGAAGGCAGCACTGCGGCCTCGGAGCATGTGAAACCGTGAACAAAAAACAAAGTGGACGATCAGGCAGCAATGATGAGGATATGCTGACTGCCTTTGGAGGAAGGAAAATCCCAGCAGGCCAGGCGCACAACGCGACCTGCAGAAGGAGGCCTCGGCATGGTTAAGACCGAAGAAGTTTACACCAGCAGTGCTAAGGAGAGCCGCTCGGGGAAAATGAGCCCTGTTGTCCTCTCGGCCAAAGAAAGTATCACATCTCGACCTCGGTGCCGTCCGGGGAGCAGCTCCTGGAAGGAGGGTGCCCGCACCAGCATCAGAAAACATCGGCCCATGTCCGGCAGCCCGGGGTTGAGACAGAGCCCTCCAGGGAGTGAGAGGTGGGCTTTACACACATGCCCCAGATGGTCACACCTGTGACGGGCGGTTCCACTTCTAGGAATCTCGCCTAAGAAAGAGTCTTAAACTCCAAAGTGGTATATCCATACTCGTGGAGAACTAAAAAGAAACCAACAGCGGAAAGGAACAGTGGAAAAAATTTGGGAATATCACTCGAATGGAACATTTAGGCCGCTGTCATAAACAGTATCTGCAAGGACTGTGGAGGGACGTGGGGAATGTATATGATACAAAGCGCAAGTGAAAAAATAAGTCAGGACACAAATGCCTGCGGTCAGGAAAGTCTCAACCCCCCAGACTCCCGAAAGGAAGAAAGACTGGAAGGAAATTTACCAAAGATAACCGGCCAGGGGCTGTGTGCGTGCGGTTGCCATGGCCACCCTCCTTCTTCCTGCTTTTCTGTGTTTCCTAATGAACACACACTATATTTTTCTTTTTTTAATTACTAAGTGTCTTCTGGACAAACAACATTCAGCACGCTGCCAAGTTTCACGGCAACTTCATCTTCATTTCCGGCACCAGGACAACTTTTCCAGGAAGCACTGGAGATTGCCGGCCACCAGGACCACCACGCAGCCCCCTCCCAGCTCTGGCCAGCCCAGCAGGATGAACTGGGTGGCAGGACGGATGTCACGGAAGTCCGCAAACCCCTCCTTTCGTTTAGCTCATTTTCCTCGGTGGACCACCTCCTCTCCCTTCCCGAGCTAGTGGGATGATAACAGAGAAAATAAACAAGGACAGCCTCAGGCACATACAGCCTTTTTCTCCTGCGCATCCTGAAGACACAGTGATCGCCCCTCCCAGGTGCAGCCGGGTCCCCGTGAGTCTGTCTGTAATCGTGGCCTCCACAGTGGCCCACTTGGGAACGCAGGAGAGGGTGGCCTCGGTAAATCTACTGCGAGGGGAGGAGGGACTCAGCTCGCTGTCTCTGCGGGAGATGGGGGCACCCAGAGCACCACCGGGTGTGCGAAAAGCCGAGTCCTGGCATCCCTCAGCCTGCAAGGTTGGTCCGGTTCTCCGTGCAAGTCCCGGCCCTGAGGGACGTCCTCCCCAGACCACACGCCACCTCCCCACACACTGTCTCCTGCCCCTTTCCTCGGCCCTGTGGGACCAGCGTGGACGCGTCCCCAACCCTGGCTGTGGAGGCATTTAGGTGGAACCTGGACAAGCCGAGCGGCCTTCCTCTCTGGGCATCAGCTTCCTCATCCGTAAAGACAGAATTTATGCTGCATTCTCTGGGCCCTGGTGAGAATCACACGCAAAGGCCTGACCGTGATGGGGACACAGCAACTGCCAGCATCTCAGTGACCTTCCTCCACTTCTCCATCCTCGGAGATTTCTGATTACATCAGCTCTTAGACCTCCCCAGACTCAGTTCACTGACCCTTTCCACTCACGCTGAGGAATTTCCGCTGCTGTAGGAGAAATGCTGGCCTGGATCCCCCAGGGCCCGGTCCTCAATCTCCACGAGACTTTCTCTCCCAGGAAGGGCACCACTGTGCAGCCGGGGTCAGCCAGAAACCCGAGAGCCGTCCTGGAAGCCTCCTCCTTCAGGGGGCCCCTCCGCCCATCGCCAGTCCCGTGGATTCTCCACCCCGTCCTCCTCTCCCCACACCCCCAGCCTCCCAGGGCTGGCCCAAGCCCCCAGCCTGGCTGGACAGCAGTGGTTGCCTCACGCCAGGGCTCCGGCCTCCTCCCGAGGCCTCACTTCACCCGTCGTGCACCTGCAGCCAGAGGGATCGTACGGAAAGCAAGCTGATCATATGTCCGTCCAGCTGTTCAACCCTCTCCCTACTTTCTACTGCTTTTGCTTAAACTCCTCTCACTGGCTACGTGACCCTCGTGCTCTGCACCCCTCCTCCCGCCCCATCTGCTTCTATTCTATTCCAGCCACCTCTGCCTTGAACAGCATGGTCGTTCCCACCTCAGGACCTTTGCGCATGCCACGCCCTCTGCCTGGAACACTCCTCCATGTGCCGCTTCACTCAGCCATCCCTCATCCATCCTTGGGGAGTCTCTGCTAACACGGCCCCTCCGCAGAGAGGTCTCCTGACCCCCAGGTGAAACCGCTCTCCCAGCACCGTGCTCCTTTGCAGCAGTGCTCAAGGCTGGCGTAATTAAATCACTAACCGTGAAATTAGTTCGTTAATGTCAGCCTCCCCTGCCAAGCGGGCCTGGCCAGGACACGTCTGCCTTGCTCCTCATCATCTCCTCAGCAGTGCCAGGCTCAGGGCAGGCCCTCAACCTTCATTCACTGAACAAATGAATGAAGAATAAATACTGGCTTGTACAGTCACTTCAGTCAACAAATCAACTCAGAGACCAGCCCCTGCCCCCCACTCCCCGCACGCGCACACGCACACGCGCACACACGCGCTCACACGTGATGGCACGGGAGGGACACCGGCTGGGAGTCCATAGACCTGGATCCCAGGCTCCATCCTCTCACTGAGTCACTGTGGTTCGTGGCAAGCCCTTGGCCTTTCCAGGCCTCAGTTTCCCCATCTGGCCAATGGGTTTGTGGGACCAGGGGACCCCTAAGGGCCTCTAAGCACTAAGCTTCCATCGACGATGCTACAACCCCTGTGGAAGGCACAGGGGGCCCAGCGGTGTGGAATATGCGCCCTGCCCTCGGGAGCTCAGAGCCCAGCAGTCCGCGCGGGAAGCAGGCCACAGGCGGGGGACGGCCCAGAGGGGCAGCCGTGGAGAAGCCTTAGTGAGGAGAGCCCGCTGGCTGCGAGGTGAGCACGGAGAGGTGAGCATTTCACAGGTGAGGAAATTGAGGTCTGAGCCCAGGCGGCAGCCATGTCTCCCCTCTCCAGGGCCCCTCTGCTCACGGAGCCCAGGGACAGAAGAGCAGGGAGGGTGGGACCAGAGGAAAAATGAAGGGAGGACCTGCCCACAGAGTGGAGAACGGGAAAAAAGATCTCCCAGAAGTGAGAAATGAACCCAGGAGCAGGGCTTTGTCCGCAGGTGAAGGGAGGTGTGTAAGCCCCGGTAGGTCCCCCTCACAGCCCTGGGATCACGTGTCAGTCAACACTCTGCACAACCAGGTGATGGTCTGTCCTCCTTCCCTCCTGTCTAAAGGGCTGAAGTCAAGGCCACGAGGTTCTGGAGCCACACGATGGAGGGGCCCAGGTCACCGGTCACTCCCCACCTGCACAAGAGCAAAGTCAACAGTCACCGCGTCAGCACACGGAGATGCTTGTTACAGCAGCCAGCACTGGTTGTCCTGACTAGTACGCAACAGACGGCAGTAATCCTAACCCCTGAGGGCTCTTCCTGTGGGCCTGCCATGCACCGTGGCCTGTGTTTTACAGTCGCTGCTGTACTTAACCCTCACAACCGCACTAGACAGTAGGGGCTATTGTCTCCATCCTACAAATGCAGAAGCTGAGGCCTGGAGAGGTTCAGTGGCTCAGCCAAGGCCACGTGATAAGCGTGGACGTTCTCCTCTGTTGTCCCTTTGACTCTGCCATCCGCAGGGAGGGGGATGAGGGACCATATTTAGCGTATGAAACAAGCACAGAGAAGAAGTCCAGGTTCACAAGGATGAAAGGTTCAAAGAAACTTGGAAATGGCAGTGGCTGTCACACCCGCCCCACGCCAATGCCCCACTCTAACCCGACCACAGCCGGCAAGGGAGGGGCAGGCCGCAGCCCCTCCCCATCACCCCAATATCAAAAGTCCTGTGACAGACACAGAGAAGGACTGGTGGTTGCCAAGGAGGAGGGGGTTGGGGAGGGATGGGGTGGGAGGCTGCGGTTAGCAGATGTAAGCTTTCACACAGAGAATGGATAGACAACAAGGTCCTACTGTACAGCACAGGGAACTACATCCAATATCCTGTGACAAACCATAATGGAAAAGAATATATTTTTTTAAAAAAGGAATATATATATATATACGTATAATTGAATCACTTTGCTGTACAGCAGTAATTAACACAGCATTGTAAACAATGATATTTCAATAAAATAAAAGAAGGAAATTAACACAAAAATACACAAAAAGTGTGTCATTAACGAGTGATGCATAAGTGATGCATACCCCGTAAATGTAAGATTACTTTAATGTTTGAAAAACAAACTTAGGTAATTCACACACAGACAGAACAAAGGATTATAAATAAATAAAATTTTCTCAATAGAGGCAGAAAAAAAGAGTCCTGTGACAACCTAAAAGTCTGGCACAAGTTTGGAGCAGCAAAGTCTGACACACACCCTCCCACCCCCCAAAATAGGAAAGGGCTGGGAGAAAGGGGGGAACGCCAAGACGGTACCCGGGGTTGCCTCAGCCTTAAAGGGACCGCTGCTCTGTGAGCTGCACTGTGCTGTTCTTCTACAGCGAGCATATACAATTATTCTAACGACAGCAGGAAATTAGACAAAGGGAACGCCACTCGGTGGGGCCTGGGGACAGGGCTAAGTCTTCCAGCTCGTTCCCCGGAGCTGCGGTTCTGCGGGCCTGCTGGCCTTGCACCCAGTGACACTGGGGATGAAAGCCTTGTGGGACTCCCCAGTAATTCCCACCAAATCCCAGACATCCTGGGGCTCACAAAGCCGGGCCATAATGGAGTTGACCGGCCTCCCCTGGGGCCAGCTGTCAGGATCCTGCAGCGCGGGGTCACGCAGCTGCCTACAGCCCACCCCCGTGCAGTGCCCTCCCCCAGATCCCCAGGAGGGTCAGGAGACGACTCTGGGGGCTGCTTTTCTGGCAGTCGGAAGGGGACTCTTGTCCTTCTCCTCCGGTAGCAATCAGGTGGCTCCAGGTCACGGTGGCGGCGAGGAGGTTATGTGTTAAGGGTCCTTTACGGGCCGAGCACGGGCGGGGCCTCACCGCATCTCCGGAGGGCCGGCCGTGCTGACTTCCATCTCTATGTGGGATGTGCAAATAGCCCGTGTTTGTTCTCTGACACTCGCCTTCTGCAGTTCACAGCTTTCATCCTTGAAGAGCTGCTGATAAGAGAGTCTGAAAAATGCTAATACCAGAGGAAACTCCCTGCAGAGTTATAATGAAAAGCTTTACATAAATTGTGATATTTTACTAATGTCCCAGGTCTGGGAGGGCTTTATTAACTGCAGCTCGATCTTTCTGGCGGTTGCCACTGATCCACGTTGCCGACTTCAATGAATCCAATTCATCAAACACGTACTGAGTGCCCACTAGGTGTCAGGCACAGTTCCAGGCGTGAGGGGAGGCTTCCCTCCATCAACAAATATTTACCCAGCACCCACTCGGTGGTAGACACTGAACAACAACGGGGAGGAGAGACAGACCTTGTCTGCAAGGCACTGAAGACAGATAAGTGACTGCTCAAAGGCAGCATGGTGGGCTCTGAGCCGTGCACTCCGGAAGACTTCCTGGAGGAAGAAACATGAGGCTGAGTCCCAAGGAGAAGTGGGCCAAAGGGAGGGGAAAGAGGGCATTCCAGGCGGACAGACAAAGGCCCAGAGGCATGAAGCCTCACAGTGTGTCCAGAGAGTCACAGAACCAGATTAGCTCAATCACTAATCCTGAAAGCACCCAAATCTCCAGGAATACTCCCCAAACTGCATCTGGGTTCTCTGGATGGGAGATACTGGTGTACCATCCACCCTAGATGGATGGTGATTTCCAACTGTTAGTCCCTCGAGGTCTAACATTAGTGCCAAGCCCAGAGGGTGAAGGATTAATTGACCAATAAAGTCAACACAGAAGGCCACAACCCAGGACAGCACAGGGCACCCTGGAAACCTAGAGGAGAGAAGGGAAGGCTTCCTGGAGGTGGTGGTGCCTGGGCTGTAGAGCAGCCACCTCAAGCAAGGAGGGCCTCATACCCACAACTCTGCTATGGACTGAACTGTGTCCCCCCCAAATTCATGTGCTGAAGACCTAACCCCCAACGTGACTGAGGTAATTAAGGTTAAGTGAGGTCACTCGGGTGGGACCCTAAACCAATAGGACTGTGTCCTTACAAGAGAAAGAGAGAGAGATCTCTCTCCACCATGTGAGCACACAGTGAGAAGGCGGCGTCCGCAAATCAGGGCGCAGACTCTCACCAGCTACAGAATCGGCCGGCACCTTGATCTTGGACGTCCAGGCCCCAGAACCGTGAGAAATAACTGTCTGTGGTTGAACCCCAGTTATGGTCACGGCAGTCCGAGCAGACTGAGGCCGACCCCCTCAGCCCCCTCTCTGCCTCCAGGGGCCTCCAACACAAAAGCAGTCTAGAAAACGAGGGGGACCATGAGGCCAGCGTCCCCGGCAGGGCACCTGCTTGCGGTGGAAGAGGCGCCTCCGGGGCCGGGTGGAAGGTTCAGGTTCTCACGGTCCAGTCAGCCTTTTCCTTCAGGTGCTGGTCTGAGAACACGGGTGACGATTCTGGCTCATGCATCGAGCTTTTCCGCGGATTAACTCGTTAATTAATATACTGCACTTTTGAATTTTTAAGCGGCGCATCAGAGCCCCAGAGACGGCTGTCTGAAACCATCAGATGCAGCCGAATGGCATGAATTGGTTTTCATAAAGGCCCCCTGCCTCCCTGAGCTGGATTAGTGGGCCAACAACCCGGGATCCTCCTCCCACAAGCCCAGAGCAGCCACAACAAAGCCATCAGGAAAGGCTCCGGAGCGCGATCTGATGGGGCTTTCAACGGACAGTTTAATGCTTTCCTCCTAACAAGACACCACTTTTAAAAGAGCAGAGGAAGCGGCCTTACCTTCAAAGCGAAAACCACCTTAAATAAATCTACTGTGTCCTTCGCTCTTTTATCCCCTAAGACGGGAAACCCACCTCCGCCTGCAACATGGATCAATACTCTGAATTCCTAAGATGGTATTTTTTTCTCTCAGTCAAGTGTCAAATTAAAGACAGTCAATACTAGTATTGTAGTGTCTTTCTTTAAAAAAGAAAGAAAGAAAGAGAAGACAAATAATCTTATTGGATGAACTCTAAACCTGTAAAATTAGACTTTTTCCCCAGAGGCTGGCGGGAAGCAGCTGGTGTCCGGGCCCGTGCGCTCCCGCCGTGGATGCAGTGGACGTGCAGCGGGGCTCCGGCACTGGCCTTCCCGCGGCAGCAGAGAAACCTGGGGACCCCCACGGAGACCCCCATTCCTGCCCTCACGAGTGTGCAGATCAGGTCAACACAGAGGGCTGGGACCCAGGGCAGCACAGGCAGTTCACCACCCACAGGGAGAAGGGAAGCCTTCACGGAGGAGGAGGCCCCCAGGCTGGGCCGCAGCCACTGCCCACAAGAAGGGCCCGTGCCGACGCCCCCGGACTCCCGTCTCTGCCCACAATGACCAGTCCCTCCTCAATCAGAGCCACGTGCGGCGCCAAGTTCACCTTCCGGAAGCTTCCTCACAACGTTCTCCTCTCACAGCCCGTGTGCATCCCGATGCCTGAGATGCCCCGTCCCTGCAGCCCGGGACCCAAGGCCCCGCCCCGTCTGCCTCAGTTAGCACCCGCTCTGCCCGGGCCTGCTCTGCTCTGGTCAGCCGAGGCCCATGAACACTCAGAGACCCGAGCTCCAGTCTCGACTCTGTCCGGACCTTTGTGCCCATGAGCAAGGCTCTCTCGGGGCCTGCGTTCTCCACCTCTGCAACCGGGGGCTGGCCTGGGACCAGTGGCGGCCACGCCCCCTTCTGGCCCTGGAACCAGCCCAGCTCCAGGCCAGACCAGCCTGCCACCCTTTGTCCTGCCTGGCCCCTCGGACCTGCAAGAGGAGAAAGGAAACCGGCCTGGGCAGACGGCGCAGCTCAAACTTCAGGCCTCTCCAGGACCCCTCCTTTCTCACACACCCCCTTCCTCTCTGTTTCCCACAGCGCCTGCCCGCCTTCCTGGCCAAGCCCAAGTGCGCGGCTGCCTCGCCTGCCCCCCGGGCACAGGCTGCTTCCACGGCTGTCCCGGCCTGTTCTCTCCTGCAGCATCTGGTCTCCCGGTGCCTCCCAGGAGGCAGGGCGATGTTGCCCCCGTCACACAGGAGAAAACTGAGGGCCCGAGCGGTACAGCGAGAACAAGCACAGGCCTGGGGACCCGCTGGTGACTCTAGGAAACTGTTTACAAGCTCACGGGCTAGGGGAGGGGTGGACAGTAACACCTACCCAGGAGGGGACCCAGGAGAATGCATGCGGGACAGTAGGAGGGCAGCTGGCCCTCAGCAGGGCACGGGAAGGGCACCTGCTCACGGTGACAGTTAATGGCGGGCCAGTCCCAGCACCAGGACCCCCAGGTCTGGATCCCGGGAGCCTCGCCCGAGCCACCCAGGCTCATCAGGGCCACACTACACATCTGAGAAACTCACCACCTCAGCAGGAGAATCTTTAATTTGCTTTCAGTTTTGCTTTAATAGCCAGTGGCCCATGTGCTCCCGGCCCCCTTGGGACTCCGGAGCCTGAGCCAGACCAAAAGAAAAAGGGGTTTGACTCGGGTTGGGACTGCTCTAGAAGGCTCTGCTGGCGGTCTTGTCTCCCTGAGAGGAAGGAAGGGCTGAGCCCCCAGGCAAAAGGCCCCCACCCACCCCTCCTGGGCTTCCCCGCCCCCGCTTGGCCAGCTGTCAGGACCTGGAGGGCTGGCTGCAAAGCACAGGGAAAGCCTGGGAAGGAAGGGCTCCAAGCCGTGGCTCCCGGCAGCCGTGCCTCTGGGGAGGGAAGCTGCAGAAAATTCAAATCGACCCCCCACTACGGCCAGGCTCTTCCAGCGTGGAGCTCCTGCAGGGTGTGTGAGACGGCAGGCAGGTGTGGTGGGCCAAACGGTGTCCCCTCAAAGATACGTCCACGTCCCAAGACCCAGACCCTGTGATGTGACCCGATGTGGACAAAGGGTCTTTGCAGATGTTAAGATGTTAGTAGAAAACCAAATATCGTATAGTAACTCATATATGTGGAATCTGGAAAAATGGTACAGATGATCTTAGTTGCAAAGCAGAAATAGAGACAGAGACACAGAGAACAAACGTATGGATACCAAGGGGGAAGTGCGGGGAGTGGGATGAATTGAGAGATTGGGATTGACATATATAAACTACCGATAGTCTGTATAAAATAGATAATCAATGAGAACCTACTGTACAGCACAGGGAACTCTACTCAGTGCTCTCCAGTGAGCTAAATGGGAAGGAAATCCAAAAAAGAGGGGATATATGTATACGTATAACTGATTCACTTTGCTGTACAGTAGAAACTTAACACAACATTGTAAAGCAACTATAGACCAATAAAAAAATTTTTTTAATAAATAAAAAGATGTTAGTGAAGGATCTCGAGGTGCGAACATCCTGGCTTAGCAGGTGGGCCCTAAATCCAGTGACAAGTGTCATTAGGAGGGCACTGTCCTGCCCCTTCCCGTAGCTGTGCACAGGCCACCCAGGCAGAACTGTACAAGGCAACCGTTTCACTTTGAGATGGCTCACCAGCACCTCGGGTCTCCCCGGCTTACAGCAAACAAGCCGCGCTCTACTGGCCCCCAGTAGAACCTACAAACAGAGCCCTGGAGGCCAAAGGATGAGGCCCACAGCGCAAAGGATCCCCTCACTTCCATGGCCCAAGTCCTTCCACGGCTCCCCAGCCCCATCAGGAGGAGCCAAAACTGGCCTCCAAGGCTCCCCACATTCCTGCCCCGCCTGCTTCTCCCACCTCCCTCTCCCCCGACTCCTCACCCTCCAGCCAGACTGAGCTCCTCCCAGCTCCCGAGGGTGCCTGCCCTGCATTTGGTGGCAATCGCAGGAGAGAAAGATGGGCATAAATCACCCGCCTGAGCCCCTGTGCTTCAAAACCTGCCTTTGACTTAACGTCAGCCCACGGGGGTGGGCACGGCCAAAAGGGAAGGAGGTCACTCTGCAAACCTCCAGGCAATGGCCCAAACGAAATGACCCTAGAGTAGGGAGGCCTTCCCTAGGCGGCTGCCCCAGAGACAACCCATCTGGGAGTTGGGAAACTTGGATCATCATTCCAGCCCCATCACTGCCACCCCAAGCCTGGGTGGCTCGACTTCAGAGTGCCCTCCACTCATTCATCCATTCACTGTGCCCTTCACTCACCCATTCATTCATTCACCCATTCATTCCTCACGGCCTCTGTTCATCCATTCATCACACCCTTCATTCGTTCATTCATTCGTTCACCCGTTCATTCTTCACGCCCTCGGTTCCTCCATTCACCGTGCCCTTCATTCATTCATTCATTCGTTCACCAGTTCATTCCTCATGCCCTCAGTTCATCCATTCACCTTGCCCTTCGTTCCTCCACTCTTTCATTCACCCATTCATTCCTCATGCCCTCCGTTCATCCATTCATCACACCCTTCATTCGTTCATTCATTCATTCACCCATTCATTCCTCACGCCCTCCGTTCATCCATTCACCGTGCCTACTGTGGTCTGAATGTTTGTGCCTCCCCCAACCCAAATTCAGGTGTTAAGATCTAATCCCCAATGTGACGGTGTTAAGAGGTGGGACCCGGGGAGGGGGTCGCGGTTAGTGAGGTCATGAGGACGGAGCCCTCACGAATGGGATTAATGCCCTTGTAAGAGGAGGCCAGACTGCTAGCTCGCCCCTTTTCCGCCACGTGAGGATACAAGGAGAAGGCAGCTGTCTGCAACCCGGAAGAGGGTTCTCACCAGAACCGGGCCATGCTGGCACCACGCTGTGGGACTCGCAGCCTCCGTGACTGGGAACAAGTACGTTTCTGTCGTTGATAAGCCACCACGCCTGTCGTATTTCGTTACGCGGCACAAACAGATGAACACAGTGCCTCCCCTTCACTCACTCAGCACAGACGCCACTCAGTCAACACAAACACATGCGCTAAGTGCCAGACGTTCGTCCCACCTGCCCTCCCAGCCAACAGCCACTCCAGATGAGAACTCCACTGCCGGCTCCACCTCCTCACTCCACTTTCTCCCCCACCCTCTCCCGCTGGGCGTTTGTACTCGCGCTCCCTACCACCCACAGCTGCCCTACGCCATCTCCCCCGTGTTCCTGTCCGTTACCCGTCCTCCCCACTAGGACACAGAGCCCAAAGAAGCAGGGACCTGGTCTGGTTCATCACGGTGCCCTAGAACAGTGCCTGGTACACAGCGGATACTCCGCTTACTGAGGCAGTGAGTGAATGAGTGAGTGAAGGAATCCACGTGTCAATGAATGAATCCTCACCTTGACTTTCCACCGCAGATGTTCACACCCTCCCTCCCCGGGGCCGGCAGGGACAGGCGAGCTTAGTGAGTGGTGTTTGCTGATAGAGGCCCTGCCTGCCGTGTAGCCAGGGGCTGGGCACAGAGGCCTCAGGACAGACACACCTGGTTTTGATCCCAACTCCACCACCTGCTGCTGGGCGAGCCTGGCAGTGAGATCATTTCACCTCTCTCGGCCTCAGTTTCCTCATCTGTATACTGGGGACATCCAATCTGGGGGCCCAAGGCCCTGACGTGACTGTCAGCGCACACAGACAAGCACGGCTGCCCTTAACCTCCAGCTCTTGCCAGGCTTGCCGCGCGATTAGTGGAAGAGCTGAGAATAGACTCTGTGATCCAGGCTGCTCTGGTGGCCCCTATAACATACAGCCACATCCTCATTAAGTCAAGATAGTATATGGCACCAAACAGTCCAGTAATACAGAGTTAATTTATACCTCGTAATCCCAAGTCCTCTGCATTCAGAATTAACAAGGCATATGGGCTTATGCATTCAAACCTTGATATTTTTCCCCAAATGTCATTGCATGATCTACTTTGTAAGGGGTGGAGGGGGGACATTGTTTCATAAACATGTCCATAGCTCTGACAAAGCTCTAAGCCCTCCAGAAAGTGCTTGAATAATTGTATGTTGATATTTAAACATGAATTGGGAGGCAAAGGCCCCCCTGGCCAGACACAGATGTGGCAGCAACCTGCGGTGATAACATCACCCTGTCAGAAACATCAACCTTCATCTCTGGGCCATTGGCCAGGCCTGGGCATGGGGCCAGGAGGGTGGCCCAGGGCTGAGTAACATGGGAAGAACCATGAGTCTAGTGAAACCAGACTCTGTGGTGAGAGGGCGTGCAGAGCGAAAGGGGAGCCCGATCAGGTTCCCTTCCTGACGGAGCCCCTGGGCAGAGCAGCTGCCCCAGTTCTGAGCAAAGGAGGCACTGTCAGAGCTGGAATGTGTTTGTGAGGCCTGGAGCGAACGCAGCCACTGAGGCACAATGAGTACTTGAAGATGAGGATCCTCTGCATTGATTTCTGGCCCGAAAAGGAGTAAGAAGGAACCAGATGCCCCAGCCCCCACCAGCGAACAGCACTGAACCTCAGAGGCCACTGCCATTATAGCACATGAGGACTCACGCCACAAGGGAGGGGACAAGAGGAGAGAGGAGGGAGGAACCGACACAATTATTCCCAACAGAATAGCCCACCAGGCTGCATCACCACGGTCTGGACACACTGCCCACCCAAATGGCTCAATGGAGGCTTAAAAGTTCTCCAGGTTTGCAAGAACCGGTTGGCACGAAATGAGCGTTCGCGACACGGGTCTGTGAGGAAGGGAGGATGGAAAGTTCTAGAATAAGAGCAAGATGACCAGATCCACGAACAGCCCAGAGCTGGAGAGTCCAGAGAAAGCCCTTGTGCTCGGAGGCTGAGGGGAAGGGGGGCAAGGGCAGGAGAGGGGGACACGAGTTTCCAGCAGGCAGCCGCTGAATTCAGACCTTCAGGAGTCAAATGACACCCCAAATCCAAACGAGGGGGCTACACAGGAATTAGGTTTGCAAACATGTCAGGCAGCACTCGGCTGACAAGCGGAGACAGGCGAACCGGTCCACTCGAAAGATAATGATTTCTCGCCGAAACAGCATTCCCATCTCAAGAGCAGGGCGGCAGCTGTCACAAGAGCGGCCCTCACGCGCCGATTCCATCAGCAAGACTGACAAGTAAGAACAGTTCTGTGCAGCACGTAGAAGGCGGAAGGGCTCTGATTGTCCTCTGCTGGGTTTCACCACGTGCCTGCTTTCCCCGGGGCTGCGTTTCCGCAACTCGGGGACATTCTGGATGGGGGCACAGTTCTCAGAGTGACTTGATTGGTGGTGTGGCAGGGCCATCATGTTTTCACGGAACTAATTAAGCTCTCGCTCCAGGCTCTGCAGGAGACGGGACGAACGGCCTCGATTATTCAGTCGCAGGTTAACTCATTTATGTAGCTCTCTTCGGATGCCTGCTGCACGCCTGCTCGTGACACTTCCTGGGTACCAGGCGCTGGGCGAGCGCTGTACTCGGGTGAAATCCCTCCTTCCTCACTACAACGGGACAGGGTCAGTACCGGTCACCTCTGCATTTTACAAAGGGGAGGCTGAGGCACCAAGAGCTTAAGTGACTTAGTCAAGTTAACTGAATCCCAGCACCTGCCCTCCTAACACACCCCAATCCACCTCCACCCACATCGCCACGCTGAATCAGACCCAAATATCCCACTAAACACTGGCCCTCCCAGAATCAGAAGCAAGGTTCCCTCCCATTTAGGACACAAGAGATACAATGAGTGAAAGATGGTGTTATCCTGCTTTAAGAAGGAAAAGAGAGGGGGTCCCCAAATACCCATTCTGCCACAGTTTAAGAATAAAGAGACTCTTTCATATAAATTCTGGAAATGCCAACCATGGTTCCAAAACCCAGGGATTTTTCAAAGGTTGACTTTGGTCCAATCCGTCCATCTTCACCTCTTGAGAATGCAATTGTTTTTAAAGATGTGCCAGCACCATCATCCCTCTTCCTAAAGGGGCACAGAAATAAGACGGTGACCTTGTGCACGTGGAGCCCCTTTTGTTCTGTGGGTGCCTGATATGAAGCTGCGGTGGGGGGCGGGGGGGGGGGTGTGGCCAGACGTGCTGGCTGCCCTCCGCCCGACTTCTGACTTCTTAGTCCTTAGGGAATATGAGTGACACCACCCAAGGAGGAGGCAAGAGGCCTGAATTCCAGGCAACTTCCTAGTACCCTAAATGTCCCAAAGGTGTCAGAAGCTGCAGCAGACGGCCATTTGATCTGCGTGCAGCCAGTTTTCAGAAAGAAAGGTTTGAGGTTCGAAGGTTAAGGGCAGCTTGTAGTGTGGGTGTAAAGACAATGTCTCCCGGGCAGTGATCACACGTTAGAGCTGAAAGTTGCAGAAATGCAACACGGAGGACTAATCGGGCAGGAGGCAAGTGGGAGGGGAGGGGGCAATCCAGAAAGAAACACTTTTAAACCAAATTTTATTTTGAGTTCGTCCTACTAGCTATAAATACAAATGTAACCCACGACAGGTTGATGAGCATATAGAATGCTCTCTTCATGCGTGTCTCCAAATGCGGCAGATCCGTATCCCTGGATACGGGCTCCCTCAGCACCTATCCCCTGCTGCTTCCGGTGTGTCTCCCTGTGGTGCAAGGCTGGACAGCTACCACCTACGTTTCCTATACCACATGGAGTGGAATGCCTTCACCGTCCCTTGACAACGCAGAGACTGCTGCCTTTCAACTTGTTGTCCTGGTTTCTGGCATAGCCACCCTGGTAAACTGGGGTTGGGGATTAAGCCACCAAACTGCATTTTGAGCCTTTATAGGTAATAGCTGAATAAAACTGACCGTTGCATTTTCTGCAAGGATATGGGATCACCCCAACAGCCACTGGTATCACCATTCAGTTCAGAAAAGCTCTCCTGAGCAACGGGTTTACGTGCATCTGTTCTACTTTCCCTCTTTACTCTCACTGCTAGGAAGCTCAGAGCCAAATCCTTGGCCCCCCTTTAGCAATATGGCAAGTATTTTATGCGCTGAGCCTGTCCCTAGCTCCATCTTTTTTTCTCGTTTTTTTCCTTGCTTAGTTTAATTTTATGTTGCTTTTACATTATTGTAAGCTACCTCAATTCCTCTTTTCGAAAAACAACCAGAAAAAGAGAAGGTACATTAGTAAACAGAAACATTTAAAATACATTTCTAGGACCCCCCCTTACAGCTAGGGTCACAGCTGGGATGTCAGTTCTCAGAAGCACTTCAGCAAAACTTAAATTAGTGGCTGAGTTGGGTGCGGGGGAAGGTGGTGTGTGGAGGCAGCTGCTTTGCAGGGGTGGATGGTGACCCGCGAGGGTGGCTCCACAGATGGGCTTACTGACCACTGGCTTCCTGACCACGGGCCAGGCGGGGGGTTTTCTAGAAGCTTCATCTTGGAGATGCAAGCTTGGCTTGCTCTTCAAGCCTTTCCATGGATTTTGAGAGCAGGTAACCCCTGCGTTACATATCATTTCAGGAAGTCAGATAGAAGGGTCTCCTTTCTCTGCAGCTGCATCCCGACTGATCCATTTGGTGTGAAAAGAGGGAACCTTTGGTAGCAGCAAAGGCAAAACATAATGCCAGGCTGCTCTCTGTGCTCTAACGCCCCATCCCTGGTGGGCAGAGCTGCCCCAGGGATGTGAACACGGGTCCGCACGTTTTGCTCACAGTACATGTTCAGTCCAGCCTCCAGATCAGAGAGCAATCTTCTACAACAAAGAAAATCCCAGAGCAAACGCTACTCCAGGAGAGGATTTATTCATGGTGCCAGGAAGGCAGTGAGGATCTTGGGTTAGAGAAGCGGGGCTGGAGGGTCCAACAGGCTGGGACCTGACTCTGGGCACTGCCCAGCCTGGCCCCTTGGCCTGGCACCATGGGCTTCCGCTCCAGTTTACGCGGTGGGCCGTGTGGGCTCCCTGGTGGGTGGGATAGGGGGCATGGGTGGATAGGGACTTTTTTGCTTCCAGAAGTTCAGCTGAGAGTTGGGGAGAGCGGAGTCCAGAGCCCAGGCGGCGACTCATGTCTCTAATTTAATCTAATGATCTTTCCTTCTGCCCTTCAAGCAAATCAGCAGGTTCGTGGGCAGATAATGAGACCTTGGTTTGCCCCAGGAATTCCGAAACACAAAGGGCATGTCAGATCCTCAAAGCTCTACGTTCTCCCTGGGACTCCTGGTTACCTTTTCAGGGCTGTTTTTCTTGTCTTCCTCATGTCAAACCTGTCTGCATTCGGCGGGCGGGGCTGCACCCACGTATGAATCTGCTGCCATTTGGGGGCAACGCAGCCGCCATCAGCTGGTGATGGAACGCCTGCAGCCCAGGTCACAGAAACCTTCGGCTTTAAAGCCTCCTCTCCTCGATGGAACATTTGTATGTCAGAAAATCTACCCCCCCGCCCTGGCCCCTCTTCACCTCTGCTTCCCTCCTCAATCCCCTGCCCCTGCAGTCAAGTTTAAGCTGGGCTTTTTTTCTTTTTTTTCTTTTTAACATCTTTATTGGAGTATAATTGCTTTACAGTGGTGTGTTAGTTTGTGCTGTATAACAAAGTGACTCAGCTATATGTATACATATATCCTCATATCTCCTCCCTCTTGCATCTCCCTCCTACCCTCCCTATCCCACCCCTCTAGGTGGTCACAAAGCACCGAGCTGATCTCCTTGTGCTATGCGGCTGCTTCCCACTATAAGCTGAGCTTTTGGAAGCCAAAAGAGGCCTCCACCCACCCACGCACTAACCACTCACCCACTATCCACCCTCCACTCAGCTGAGGGAGCCTGGGGAGGCCGTCGCCATGCCTGGGGGGCAGAGAAAGATTCCTGAGGGAGATGCCGCTGAGCTGGGTCTGGAGGGGAGCTATTAACGGAGCCCAGATGTTTAAAGGCCCAAAGCAGGTACCAGGCACTTGGTCATTCCAGTGTGGACAGTACACCCAGCGGTCATGGGATGCGGGGCTGGAAGGTCCCAAGCAGGGAAGTGGTTTTTAGAAGCTCCCTGGGTGCAGGGTAAGTTCTGTGGGCGAGAACCAGGCCTGCCTGAGCCCTCCAGGTTCCTGGAGGGAGGGGAGGCCAGGAACCAGTGGGGGGCCTGGGGCAGAAGCCCTTCACCAGATGCCGGGCCAAGGGGCTGGCAGGGAGGAGACGGCTTTGATAGACAGGAGGGAATCAGAAGTGACTGGTCTGGGGAATGAGCTGGGACCAGCAGACACAAAGTCCCTTCGGGTGGGTGCGGGGACTCCTGCTCTGAGCTGGAGCTGGGAGCTCAGCCCCGCCCGTGTCTGCCGGCTGGGGCGGCACCAGATGCGGGCCCCGGGGCCCCTTGCACCCCAGGGTCTCCTGCACGCGGTGTAGGGGGGGCTGCCTTTCGAGCCAGGGGGTAACAGCAGTCTTTCCAATGTCCTAGGACATCTCAGCGGCATTCTGGACGATTCTCCGCACCGCCCGGCAAAGCGGGGCTTGCCTCTGGGAGTAACAGAGGCCACGGGTGTCCAGCGGCTGGAAGGCAACCTGGACAGTCAGTGCTCAGCTCACACGGGGCAGGGTGGGGGGGAGTGTTAACTTCCAGTAATTGACAAAAATCCCCTGGTTATGCGGTTGGAGCAGCGGTACCCCTCCCTCACCGTGGGTTTTCTACCTGGCACGTCGCACTCTCCAAGCCGAGGGTGTGGGCACTTGTGTGGACGCACGTGGCCTTGCATTCTTGCACGGGGGTGCCCAGTGCAAGTATGAGGAATAGAGAATGAGAAAATAAGAAAGACAGGACACAGCAGCCAGACCCTGGAGGGAAGCCCGATGCGTGTCACAGTAAACGTCACATCACTCCACCCGAAGCTCACCCACCTCCATCACGGGAGAACTACCTCAAGCCCTCCCTCAGAGCCTATGTACTCTTAGTTTGCTCACAAAGCTAGTAAATTTAGCAGCGCAGGTTTCCAGACCACAGGAGACCAGAAGCACAAAATGGCAAGGGGAAGGAATTCCAGAGGCCGCAGGAAGTGAGCGCGGAAAGCCTGGCCACTGCATTCTAAAGGAAAGGCGACCTGTGAACTTGATCCACAGAGAAACACAAGACTCCAACCTGCTGAGATTTGCTTCCCGGGCCCCTGCTGGGTCCCAGGCTACGTGGCCCACCTAACGCTCACAACAGCCGAGAGATGCTCACCCCCGCTTTACAGATGAGGAAACTGTGAGTCGCAAGAGAGAATAGCCAGGACGCACTTGGCAGGCGACAGAGCTGCCCTGTGACTCCCAGAAAAGCACATGAGGCCTACTGAAAATACTGTCATCAAAGGTCATTAAAAGAAAAGAAGCTCTGGCACTGAAAGTTCGCGCTTAGAGAGCCGGGGTTCACAGGCACGCCCCGCTCACCTCAAGGCCCCAGGCACCCCGAGACATGCACGCCAGCACACCCGTTCTAGGGAAGAAGAAGCCACGCTCGGCGAGGGGTGAACGCGGTGCGGAGCAGTGCGGCCAGGACACGGACCCAAGGCTCTGAGCCCAGTGCAAGCATCTCGGTCGGGCCGGCCCGCACCTCACACTCCGAAGAACACTGACTCGTGCCGCGTGGAGCAGACTCTGTACACAAAATTTTAGGATGAACGAATGAATGAACAAACAAGCCCTCCCTCCCCGTGACAGAGAAGTGAAGTGGAACCATATTCAATTCAAAACGCCTCCGACCTTCAGTACTTCACAGCCACTGGCCACGGGGAAAGGACACCGAGTAACGAAGCTGTTTTCAGGCCGACTGGGCAGTGACCAGACGCCAGGAAGAGAGCAGAGAGGGGGTGAAAGGTCATAGGAGGGAAGACTGCAGTTAATAAAGCCCAGGCCGCAGGGTAGCCAGGGAAGATCCAATTTCGTTCGGAAACTTGGAGTGTTGGATATTAAAACACGGTGTCTGAGGCATGGTGGCTGGGCGTCTGTTCTTCCCGGAGGGGTCTGTTGGAGGCCAGGCCCGCGAGCAGTGGAGACCAGGGTGCTCCCACTGGTCCCTTGGGATCCCCCCCCACCAGGCACCCAGCTTTCTTATGACCAAGCACCCAATCTTCCCAAACAGCCTGGGAAGGAGGCACTGTGCCAGAACTCTGTTCAGACATGGGACACTGAGGTTCGGTTCAGAGAGGCTGGGACGGTGCCCAGAGTCACACAGCTTTCAAATGATGGAGCCAGATTTTACCCCCCAGCTGTCCTGCTCCAAAGCCGCGCCCTTAACCCTTTGATAAAGGGCCCCCTGCTCCTTGCCTGGCACACGCAGTAAACCCTGGAGATCCAGGGGCTGCCTGACTTTCAATCAGATGCCAGAGGGAACAGTTCAGCAGGGCAACTTGGTCACCCTACCCCCCAGGTCCCATTTGGTGGCTTCTGAGGTTCTAAGAGCTTTGTCCCCAAAATGTGCACACACCCCTGGGTCCTCCCCACAGCACCCTGCAGCCCGGCACACATCGGGAGGTGAGCGAGGCATCCTCTGGGGCTAACACTCCCCTTTTCCGGGTGCTGCCCCCCACCATTCCCACAAAGCCCTCTCACCTCCCGGTCACGGTCAGCGCTGAATTGAATCTCCCCATTTTGCAGATGCGGAAGAGGGGTGCGCAGGAGGCCAGGCGGGGACCCGACTGCTCCAGTCATAGTTACAACAGTATCAGCAAATGTGATACAAGCGACGTCTTTTTTTTTTAAATCTTTTACTTTATATTGGAGTATAGCCGATTAACAATGTTGTGACAGTCTCATGTGCACAGCAAAGGGACTGAGCCACACATATACACATATCCATTCTCCCCCAGACTCTCTTCCCATCCAGGCTGCCACATGACATTGAGCAGAGTTCCCTGTGCTGTACAGTAGGTCCTTGTTGGTTATCCACTTTAAATACAGCAGCGCGTACATGTTAATCCCAAGCTCCCTTACTATCCCTTCCCCCCATCCTTCCCACCCTGGTAACCGTAAGTTCGTTCTCTAAGTCTGTGAGTCTCCTTCTGTTTTGTAAATAGGTTCATTTGTATCATTTCTTTTTAGATTCCGCATATAAGCGATATCATACGCTATTTGTCTTCCTCTGATTTACTTCACTCAGAATGACCATCTCTAGGTCCATCCATGTTGCTGCAAACGGCATTATTTCAGCGTCTTACACTCTCAAAGTTTGTGCACCTACACGCCTCAGAGGGGAGATGCCGAGACTCAGGACCGAGCCCTCGGCACCCCCCTCACGTCCCCCTCGGCCTCACCTCACACACTGAGGCTGCCGACCAGACACACCTGAGACCCCCGATGCGTGCTCCGCCCCGTCTCCCCAAGTCCCCAAAGGGACGGAGCCCCAGTGCCCGCAGCGGAGGCCGTGTGACCGTGTGTGCTGCTCACTCCCCGCCCCCCTAAATTCCGGGGGAAGTGAACCACAATGGGGGAAGAGACAGGACCGACAGGCCGTTGTCAGCCAAGTCTCCATGTGGGTCCCCGGGGCAGGGGAGGACGGGGTGGAGGACAGGACGTGCTTCCACAGTCCCAGCAGGCACAGAGCACCCGTTTTCCTTCTCTCCACCCACCTCCCCAGCCTTTCCCAGACAGGTCACATCCCCTGATCCGGGAGATACTGCCTGTCGGTCTTCGTTTTCATTGTTGTGCCTTCGCATCTGCCTTGTGTCCTCCTCACTACTCCTAAGGGTACTGGGAGATTACAGCGCAAGCTGCTGGCCGGATGCCCTTTTGCACAAGTCCCGTCCCCACCTCTGGAAGCTCAGGTTCTAACAGCTGCTCAAGACAACAGCGAGCACACAGCTCGTCCCGTATCCCTGCATGGAAGCCTGGCACCGCCCACGCCACGCGGCTCCCCTCACCCCGCACTTGGCCATGTCGGTCCAGGGCTCGCTGGGTGGGAAATACCAGCCCCCAGGGGGATGAGTAGAAATGATGACAGAGCAAAGGGGGGGGTCTCGCAGAGCCCGGGCCAGTGGGGGAAGTCGGAGTGGAAATGCTCTGGAAATTTTTGCTTCTCTGAACAACCTTCCGGCCTCCTTGGGACTTCAGCTTACGCCCCAGAGCACAGGATCTGACAGCGATTATCGCAGGACCGCTGCTGCAGATAGGATTACTCCATCTCAAGTGGCCCAACCCTGGGAAATCCCAAGCCCACTTCATACGGGAAGAGTGCCCCACTCCTCCCCACCAGGGTTCACCCTGAGGAAGCCTGCACACATGTACCCGGTGTTTTAGGGCTCATGCTAGCTTGTCTGGTTTGGTTCACCAGAACATCAGTTTGACTGGATGCACTTACAAAAAGAAACTGGTGCGCTACCCCGCATATCCGTACATTCCATTACTACCGTATCTCATAGATTCTAAGACCTGTGGGCTTCTTTTTTTTTTTCTCACATTTTAACTTCTTTGAAATTGGAATGTGGCTTATAATCAATGCCATTCCTTAGTGGTGAATAAAATAATGATGCAATTTAGAGAGCATCTAAGAGAGTTTTTAAATTGCGTGAAATACAGCAGCTGAAATGTTTAAATACAGCAAGGCTAAGACTGCACCTCTTTTTCTGGCTGACACCCTACCCTGCCGTATCCAGATCAACTCACGGCAGGCCTTTCATACCATCCGTGGTCACAAGAATGGAGTCCTTTAAAATGGACTTGCACTGGAGGTAGAAATGGTTCATGAAAGTGGCGAAGGTGACCCTGGCAAATCATAGAGAGACCCCCCCAACCCCATCCACATGACCTCAGCACATGTTCACACACTTCCCCATGCCAATCTTGCTGCCTCCATGCTTAAATGCCCCAGAAATCACCCGTTGCCCCTCGGTAAAGTCAAGACTTCTTACCAAACTCCCAGAGCCCACCCCCCTTCTGAGCTGGCTCTGCAACCTCAATCTCCCATCCAGGGCCCACCCCCCACTTCCCTGAACACACACACTCTTTCTTGCCTCAGTCCCTTTGCACATGCTGTTCTCTCAGCTCTTCTCCAGCTGGGAAACTCCTATTCATCCTTCAAGACCTCAGGCTACTCATCACGCAATCATCATTTATTCAGCACCTGCTACATGCCAAGCCCTGTCCCAGGCACTGAGGAAGCCACAGCAAACAAAACAGGCAGAGTCCTGCCCTCCTGGAGTTTGCATTCTAGAGGAGGGGGGAGCCACAAGCAAAACAAGTGCGCTGGAGTGAAGCCATTGGGAAGAAGCATAAGAAGGGTTGGGGTGTTGCCATCTTAGATAGAGCAGCTAGGGAAGGCTCCCTGAGAAGGTGACTTTGGAGTATAGACCTGAAGGAGTGGGGGAGGGGAGGCGTGTGGCCATCAGGGGAGGGCATTCCAGGCTGGGAGAACTGCAAGTGCAAAGGCCTGAGACGGGATCATGCCTGGAATATTCAAGTAGTAGCGAGGAGGCCAGTGTGTTTGGGCGGGAGAGAAGCAGGAGATGAGATTGAATAGGAATGGAGACTGGACCCAGTAGAGCCTTGTGGTCCACTGGGATCATGTGACTCTTTCTCTGAGAGAACTGGGGAGACCAGGGAAAGCTCAGAGCATTGCCATCCTCACAGCTCAGGGTGATATTTTCACAGGATCCCTGAGTGCAGAGCAAACCAAAGGGACCAGGGCAGGAGCACGGAGACCAGCTGGAAGGCTGTTGCAGTAACACCTACCTCCATCATAGAGCTTCCTGCAAAAGCCTCAGCATTTGGAGTTTGGCCTGCTGTCGTCATGGAAACGCCCGGTTCCCTTAGCAAGAACTGTGCTTCACCCTTCCAAGTGTCTGCCCAGTGCATGCAACCGTGTCAGGCGCAGGTGTGAATGAATGAATGAATGAACTGATGAACAAATGAAGGGATGCCGGAGAGGACATTATTATAACCAACGCTCTGCTGTCTCTTGGTGCCCAACAGGAAGGCCAGCTCAGCTGGGGGTGGTGCGTGGCTAGTGCAGAGGGGCTGGCTGGGTTTCTAACCATGAACTTCATTCCTCGGTGGGGTGTACGGTTCTAGCTCAGAAAATAGAGGGTTTTTTCCCTTGACGTCCTGAAGCTTCTTTCTACTTACTTTACATTTGGTAAAATGCTTCACAAAAAGAACACTAAAGCTCTGTTTTGGTTCTCACCTCCTTGACAGTGGCTTTAAAGAGAACTGTTGGATCTAGGCAGGATCGTTTTTATCATGGAAAGGCACATTCTCATTTTAGGTTAAGTTTTCTAAGCAACACTTTTCATAGCAACTATTAGTCCCCAGACGTGACTTTAAAAACATCCACTTGGCAGAGATGTGGCGGTGGAATCTGTAAGTGACTGGGCTGGACCACCGCGCTCCGGGCCAGAGGGACGGAGGGAGGGGTCGGGGTCCCATGCTGGAGGGGCCGGGACACGGGCCACGCCGGCATCACGGCACCGGGTGTCACGGACGGAGGGGCAGGCACGGCGGCCGCCAGGCCCTCCTCCTGCTGGAGTTTAGATCAAACGCGCTCAGCCAGCCCTGTCAGGGTGGAGGCGCCAGGAGGCAGCCGCGGTATTTCTGGAACACAATGTGCTTGCACGGCACGCCCGCCCACGCGCGCGCACCCTGCTCTGCCTCCACCGTGCATGTGCGACCCGGCACCCACAGATGTCCCTGGATGGATGACGGGGCTTTAAGCCCACAGCATGTTCATTTCCCGCGGCTGCCGTACAGATGACCACAGACCGGTGGGGGGGGGGGGGGGGGGAGGTGCTTAGAACAACAAAAATTTCTTTTCCTCGCAGTCCTGGAGACCGGAAGTCTGAAAGCAGCATCCCTGGGCAGAGTCCAGGTGCGGGCAGGGCTGGGTCCCCTGGGGGAGAAGGAGCGCTAAGCCCCTCCTTGTCTTTGGTGGCGCGCAGCAATTCCGGCGCTTCTGGTGCATCCTTCCCATCTCCACCTCCGCCTCCACACGGCCTTCTCCCTCTGCATGTCCCTGTGTCTCAGATCTCCCGCTCCTTTCCCAGGTAAGGACACCAGTCATTGGAGTTAAGGCCTGGATGATGTCCCCCCGAAATCCTTAACGTGACTAATTCCTCAAAGACCCTGTTTCCAAACAAGCTCACGTTCCCAGGTACTGGGGTTGGGACGTGGACACATCTCTGTGGGGGACGCTGTTCAACTCACTACACCCACCATCAGGCCAAGGGGACATGAGCCCCGGTCAACACTGCAACCCCACCCCCGCCGAGCGTAGGTCCCTCGCACCGACCCCCAATCTCCCTCTGCCACTGGCTGCTCGCCTGTCTCACCCACTCCAGACCTCTGCTGTTTCAGAGAACGACAATGCCATCTTCCCAGGACACCACCAGCAAGCACCCTGCTTCCCAGCTGACCCCTCCCCATTGTATCTCCATTCCCTCCACAGACATGCAGACACAAGACACGTGGACCTTGCCCCATCCAGGGGCCTGAGTCTCGGGGTCCTTCAAGGATATGGACCACCCGCAGCAGAAGACCTGAGGGGTATGAGGCTCGCTCTGGGGGCCCTGCAGGGGTCCAGGCCCGCTACTCAGATCACGTTTCAGGCCGTGTAGACGACCAACCGGGTTCCCTCCTGGAAAGCCCCTTCTCCACACAGCTGGCGCCAGCTGGCTCCAACATGCCCAAGGCAGGTGGTTTGCCAAGTTTCTTGAGCATAAAGGTCACCTACCTGTGGAGTTGTCACAAAGGCAGACCTTCACCAGCAGCAGCTGTTCCTATTACTTACTGACAGATGGACTGACAGCCCCGCACCCGCCGTGCCCAAGACAAGCCCATCTTTTCATCCTTTCAAACTTTCCCTCCTTTATCCAACAAGCAGGGCCACGGGGGCTGCCAGGACCAGATGCGGAGAAGCATGTCCCCAGTCGGCTCCAAGGTGGGGAGACAGATCCCCCCTCTGCAACGGGACCCTCAGAGCTGGAACCACCTGCGGGGGCTTCCCCAAGGACCCCAGGCTCTGCCCTTGATTAAGCAGGTGTCTTGTGCAAAGAACTGAAATAAACATCTATGAATTTACACACCACTCTTAGGTGAAAAGGGGAAAAAAGTTAGCAGCCGTAGTAATACTAAAAAAACAATGAAATTTTAAAGGCTTGGGGGAAAGGAAATGCTTACTCATTTCTAACAATCCCTGTGTCTGTCCCTTGTGGTAGTAATTTTCCAGCTAAACTAGGAATGAGGCGCTTGTTTAACCCATTGATTCAATCAATACACATTTACTGAGAAACTATCAATACGAAGTGCTTGGAGGGGGCTACAGCCCCGCGCCGGCCCTGATACCAGCCGCGCCCACTGGCAGTCCCAGGGATGCCCCAGCCTGCCACGCCTCCTCCCACCGAAAATTCAGGACACCCCACGAGCCAGCCACAGTGAGGGGGGGGCACTGCGGCTCGGAGGGGGTCATGACCTTGCCTAATGTTCCCACCACAAGTGGTCAAGCTGGGACTTGAGTGCAGGCAGCCTGGCTCTGGCGTTTCAGGCTGAGCACGGCAACGCCGGACAACTGAGGCAGAAGGTGACCCGTGTCTTTACTGACATCCAAAGCAGCAGAGCCTGAGTGGCCGCTCCTATAGGTCCCGGGCAAACAGGGAAGGCCTCCTGGAAGAGGTGGCATCTGAGCTGGCCCTGAGGACACGGGAGGTGAGACCTGCTGAGGGACAGGCCTGCTCGTCTCCACACCCTGGTAACCAGGCTGGAGCCTGACACACCGGAGCACAGGGAGTGTTTGTTGAATGAATGAATGAATGAATCACAGCAGACTGGTGTGGAGACAAAGAAAGAGGTCCTAATGCTGTTTTGGGTAGGAATCGCTGTTTCTGTGTCATCTTAGACACATCCCAGGAGACGATGTGAGGTCATCCTGAGCAAGCTCAGAGCACAGCGTGCATGGAAGGTCTGAGCAAAGGTCCCTTGAATGAAGGAAAGAATGAGGGAGGGAGGGGGCGGGAGGAGGAGTCCTCAGCCTCCCATTTCATTCATAGCCATTCCCCAGATCAAGGCCAGATCTCAGATATTTCAGCCACTGAGTCCACAGCCTTCCCCCGACTTCCACTGAGAAACCCTGAGCCACCAAGCTGCCTGCCCAGGCCAGGCCACCAGCTCCTCTGCAGCCCTTGTGGTGAGGAGCACAGGCTTTGGGGGTGAGCCGAGACCCAACTCGCGGGTGGCAAGAAAGCCCCCCCACACACACACACACAGCTCTGCAGCAGCTCGGAGGGTGGGGTGCAGGACCCCAATAAAGGGGAAAACCTCAGGGTGGGTCTGCTGAGACCACTGCCCTGTGGAAGTGGGGCTGGGGGAGGAAGGGGAGGAGTCTGGCTTTCCACAAATGACTGCAGCCTTGGCCCTGGTCCTGGGCTGAAAACAAAGATAGAACAGAGCCAGCCCCCTGCCCTTGGGGGAGAGAATGAGGCCCTGCGGTGGGCAAGTGCCCCCCACCCAACATACGTCCACATCCTAATACCCCAATCCTGCCACGTGAGCCGATTTGGACAAAGGGTCTCTGCAGATGTTAAGATGTTAGTGAAGGATCTCGAGGTGAGATCATCCTGGACAACCCAGGTGGGCCCTAAATCCAGTGACAAGTGTCCTATGAGAGACAGAAGAGGAAAAGGCAGAGTAGCAGGCCACATGGGGACAGAGGCAGAGACTGCGGTGATGCGGCCGCAAGCCAAGGAACACCTGGAGGCACAGAAGCTGGAAGAGGCAGGAAAGAGCCTCCCCTGGAGCCCCCTGAGGGAGCCCAGCCCTGCTGACACACCGACCTTGGACTTCTGGCCTCCAGAACGGCGAGAATAAATTCCTGCTGTTTAAATCGCCCAGCGTGTGGCACTTTGTTACAGTGTTTGAGAAAAGAACACAGTCAGGCTGGACCCTGACATGGGAGAGCGAGACCAGAACCAGACAGAACCGGGCCACCCCTGAGGCTGGGCTCTACCTGTGGGCCGGAGCCTTCTGTCCCAGCCGGGCAGCCCGGCCTGGCGGTCCTCACCCTGGGGCACCGAAGGGCAGGACGGCAGGAAGCAGACCGCTGGCCTGTGGAGGAGGTTCCCTGCTGCGCCTGCCCCCAGCCCCAGTATCTGAGGGCTGGGGAGAGACCGGCCTATTTTCAGTCACAGGAGAAAACGAACACCCTCAAACAAACGTGCCGCGTGGCACTTGACTGAGAACCGCGCGGCCTCGCCATCTGTAAACATGAAGCGTGCCCACTTCCCAGGGAAGGAGGACGCTCCCCTCGCTCTGTGCACAGCCGGTCGGCATGAGCCACCGCAAAGGACTGGAGGAGCAGACAGAGGGGTCCAGGTGACAGCGGCTTGTGTTCTGGGGACACCCGAGGCCAGGCCAGCGGGGGGTCCCGGCACCCACACCTGCAGAGTCGCGCACCCCACGCCCGTGGCCAAGCGTGCGAGGAGCGGCCTGCCCCCTCTTTCTCACCTGCTCACTGAACAACGCAGCTCGAAGGTCACCTCCAGTGCCCCGCCCTGGGCAGGAGAGCTCCGGCTCCCCTTCCGCATCCCGCAGCCCCACCGCGATCCTCACCTCGGCGCGGGGCCCCAGGCTGCCTCTGTGTTTACCTGTCTGCTCCCCGACCTGTCCGGAGCCCCGAGGACGCTGCCTTAGGCCTGGCACATACAGGTCCTCAGGACACGTGCAGAGGATGAATGGATGAGAGCCTGAGTGGACGAATGAAGTTCTCGGCCGGCTCCCAACATCCCCGGCGTCCGTGGCATTCCCGGCGTTCCCGGCGTCCCCGACGTCCCCCACACGCCAGACGTCCCCGGCGTCCCCGGCATTCCCGGCGTTCCCGGCGTCCCCGGCGTCCCCAACGTCCACGACACCCCGGACGTCCCCGGCGTCCCCGGCATTCCCGGCGTTCCCGGCGTCCCCGACGTCCCCGGCGCCCCCGACGTCCCCGGCGTCCACGGACGTCCCCGGCGTCCCCAGCACGCCTCACGCCCCCCGCGTCCCCGACGTCCCCGGCGTTCCCGTCGTCCCCGGCGTTCCCGTCGTCCCCAACGTTCCCGGCCTCCCCGACGTCCCTGGCGTCCCCAGCACGCCTCACGCCCCCGGCGTCCCCGACGTCCCCGACGTCCCTGACGTTCCCGGCGTCCCCGGCGTCCCCGGCCAACAACGAGGAGGAGACACAGGCCGCGGCAGGTTCGCTGAGCGACCCGCATCAATGCCAAGTAGAGCCTGGCCACAGGCCCCTCGCCCAGCCCGGTCTGGAGGAACCCCAGGAGGTGGGTGTCCACTGTGCACCCTGCCACTCCCGCAACCCCAGCACAGAGGAGGGGCAGCCCCAGGATGGTCGCCGGCCCCCCGGCCATGGCCGCCTCGAAGCAGCGTGAGTGGAGAAGATGGGTTTAGTGACAGCCTCTGCCCACAAGGCTGCTCGGCCGAATGCAGGAAGAGAATCCCAGAGCCGGGAGGGGACCACGCGAAATCCACGCCGAGGTCACACACACACACAGCAGGTTAAACCAGGTCAAGACGTGCCCGGCTCCTTCCCGGGACAATGGGGAAGATGACAAAGCCCAGGGCGGGTGTCCTGCCCATCTTGGATCGTGAGTGGCGATCACTCACTCACGTCCCAGGAAGCCAGCACGGGGAGGCTGGGTCACGGGACCGGCAGCAGAGGGGCTGGGGGAGTGGAGTGTGGCGGCAGAAGGGGCCCACGGCTGGGCAGGGAGAGGAGGAGGCCATGGGGACAAGCACGCCTGATCCACCATCTGAGTCCTTGGAGCATCTCCCCGAAAAGGAAGCTAAGGCTCAGGAAGGTTCCAGAACACATCCACGGTCACTGGTCAGTGGAGAGGCTGGCGGCAGACGGTCCTTCCTCCACACCACCTGGCCTCGAGGGGCAGCACTCGGGCGAGAGACAGTGCCCACCCGCATGAGGACAATCCAGAGCCTTCTTCTTGGCCAGGGGATCCGAGGGGGTCCTCCTGGCAGCCGCAGTCCCTGGGGGCACTGCCCCCACTGCAGATCCGCCCGGCCTCGGCCAGCCCCACACATCACGTGCAGCTGGACGTGATTCACTGTGCAGACACACACTCAGCCAATCCACCCATCGGAGGGACGTGATAAGCCACAGCCATGCGGTTTCCACGTCCACAGTTGCTAAGGGATATCCTGGAGGTCGGTACCACAATTTGCCCAGTGGTCCCCTCATGAGAACCCTCAGGAGGGTGGCCACGTGCTCTCAGGGACCCTCCTTGGCTACCTCACCAAAGAGCCCCAGTCACCATCCAGCCTGTCTCCTTGCGTATACAGCTGATCCTTGAACAATGCGGGGGTTGGGTGCCAACCCTTTGCACAGTCAAAAATCCGTGTGTACCTTATAGCCAGCCCTGCACATCCACAGTTCTGCATTCTGCATCAGCAGATTCGACCAACTGCAGATCTGTTATTAGCACTTACTATTTACTATTGAAAATAACCTGCATGTAAGTGGACCCACGAAGTTCAAACCTGTGTTGCTCATGGTTCAACTGTATTTCCTTAGTAAAACCTATCCCTACCAGCAGTTACCTGGGAATCCTATTTGTTGATTTGTTTCTTGTTTTGTGTCCCTCATACCAGACTGAAAGCTCTGAGAGGACAGGGACCTGTAACAGTCTTGTTATTTCTCTATCCCAGAGCTTAGACAGTGGCCTGTAGGGGGAGGCCCTCAGTGCACTGTGGATGGATGGATGGATGGATGGCCAGGTGGATGACAGATTCGTGGATGGATGGATGCATGGCCAGGTGGATGACAGATTCATGGATGGATAGATAGGTGGGTGTGTGGATGGATGAATGAGTGGATGGGTTGGTGGCTGGGTGAATGAATGGATGGTAGCATGAGTGGATGGGTGGGTGGATAGAAAAGTGGGTAGATGGGATAGACGGATGGATGGGTGGATGGATGGAAGAATGAATGAATAGAAGCAATAAAAGGAAGAAAGGAAGGAAGGATAGAAGAAAGGAAGGGAGTATCAGCATCTCCTGCCCCTCTTTGCAAAGAATAACAATGGAGTGCTGCACAGTTTCAAAAGGAAGGATGGGAAATCCGGAGAGCTTCTTGGAGGAGGTGGCCTCTGAGATACCCCCTGAATGCTGGGCACAGGTTGGCTGGATGGAGAAGAGGGAAGGTGCAATCAGATCCTGCATTTCAGCTGAGGCCCTTTGGAGTTTTCATTATCACCTTCCCACTGCATTAACACCATTTTTATAAAGCTAATTTCCTAATGCACCTCCACCCCCAGGACTCCTATATCTTGCTCAAATCTATCTTGTATATGCATAAAATGTATTTATCAATATTGTTTGGTTTTTTCCCCTGGAATGGAATGTAAATTGCATTTCATATATGATGCAGATTCTCCAATCCACACAAATCAAATGAAAAGGACCTTGGATGGCTGGTTCGCCCATTTCTTTACAATGTCAGGACGCAGAGAGGGCCACATTCAGGGAACCCTGGCCTGCGCATAACCTCTGCGCCCTCTGTCACTACCAGGTAATGCTGCTGTAAAGGGTGTTTCTTCCTTTTATTTTTTCTCAACCCAGTGTCTCAGGCAGTTTGCTGAAGAGTCAGATTCCCAATCCACTGTAATTGAATAATCAATTGCTGCTTCCTTAATAACTGAATTTATTAAATGCAGAATATATACAGCTGATCATTCAAGGAACTAATTTGCAAGTCAGAGCTTTTGAGGGGTTGTTTAAAGAGAAGATCCATATGTTTCATAAATCTGGAATGTGGAGGAAGGAGGGAGTAATAGCAAGACAGGGAAATAAATTTCCGTGGCATGATTTGCGTTCGATAAATATAATCTCATGCCTTGGCCCTGGGGGTCTTGGCAGACAAACGGCACACTTACTAACAAAGCAGCACGGACTGCCTGGACCAAAAATCAAGACGTGGTGCATTGGGGCACTCACGGAGCCCCACCTGAGCTGCCTGGAGCCAGACCCTCCCTTTGAGGGACCTCCAAATTCCACCACCTAAAATCTGCTACATGGGAATCGCCAGCCCCCACGGCCTTCATGGGCTGGACCAAATACCTGCCTTAAAAATGTAATGTTAGAGGGACTTCCCTGGAGGTCCAGTAGTTAAGAGTCTGCGCTTCCACTTCAGGGGGCACGGGTTCGATCCCTGGTGGGGGAACTGAGATCCCACATGTCATGTGGCCAAAAAAAATGAAAAGAAAAACCAAACCAACAACAACAACAACAAAAGACACATAAGGGGAGAGAGTGTAAGAGAACCCCCAGGCATGCCAGCACCTGTCACAGTGCCCGGCACTCACAGAGGGAGACAGGCAGTGAAGGAAACTTAGGACTCTATTCTGTAAGTCAGCCTTTCGCAATCTGGTGTGTCCTACAGATGTTACAGGTGTCCTGGGGTGGGGGGGAAAAACCAGGCTTTCACGATCAAGTAAGTTTGGGGACACTCTGTTAAAGTTAATACACTTCTCCACTACAGGACTTGTCAGAGCCTTTAAAGGCAGCTGGGCAAGCTGAGGCTATAGGACACTCTCCCAGCTCCTCCTCTTCCCCTTCCCAACACCTATTAGGAGAAACTAGACCCGCTGTTCCCTGGCACTCAGCTCAGGAAACGCTACTGAAAGAAACTGAGAGCCACCGAAGGCTCATCTCCCTGATCCAAAGGATGCCTCCCATCACGAACTCTCCTTTGCTTAGAGCAGCGGCAACGCTGGGCAGGCAGTCACACCAAGTGGACCCAAGCACATGCATGCTCTCCAAGGACGAAGGCACCCAGACTAGGCCAAGCCAGGAAGCTCCGTCTCCCACTGACCCAGCCAACCTGGGTCCTGGGGCAGGTCTGGGCATCACACGGCTGACGTGAGCTAGGGGGTCACACATGAAGCCAGCCTCTCTGGAGGGTGGGAAGGGCACGTGGTCACTAATCCTGGAAACCCTCAATAGGTGCAGAAATGAAGAGCCAGCCCAGGGCTCCCTTTCTGGGGAGGTCACGCTCCGGCCCACCCAAGGGAGCCCACCCATGGCCAGCCTGGGCTGGATGCTGCCGACACCCTAACTGGACCACCTATGGCCTCCTCCATGGGATTCCTGGTATAAGGAGCGCCAGACAAGCCCAGAAGCAGTGATCACACTCACAGAGCTGGGATCAGGGCTAGGAGGGGCAAAGGGGGCAGAGACAGAGGCTGTGGGAGCTCAGAGGCTGGGCCTGACCCAGGCATGTAACCCAGGGAGGCTTCCTGGAGGCTGCATGGGGGGCAGAGGTGAGGAACTCGAAAGATCCTGGCCTGAGAGGAGCCCACGGTCCAGCTGTGGAGACATGAGAGCAGAATCGATGTCAGGCCTCGGGAATTCTGGGGCAAGTCCTAGTACCCTTCAGCTCTTTGCCAGATGAGAGGCAAACAAGGGGGCCCTAACACCGGGTATCCCCTATTTCCATCCCAGACCCCGAGACCAGAGCCCAGCCAGGCACTGGCTCACAGAATCATCTGGTTTAGTCTCCCACTCCGCTCCAACCTTGGTCCAGGCCCAGGTCCCACTGCCCTCTCACACCCCACCCCACCCCACCCCTGCACATGGCCCAGCAAACCAAGCTGCCTGTCACTCCCCCATGCTCACTTTTGCTGTTGCCTCAGCAGGGAATGCAATTCCACACATCTTAAGCCTTCAAGGACCTGCTGAAATGCCACTTCCTCCAGGAAGCCTTCCTGGTTCTTGTCTCCTCACCACACTGTTCCTTCACTCTGAGCTGGAGCAACCTCCCTTTCCACAAAACCCTCCTGACTCTGTCTCTCTGCATCTCTCGTGGGGGGCAGAGTGCTTTCCTGCCTGGTTTAGGGTTACTACGTTGGTGCATCATCCCCAGAACAGCCCGTGAGCGTTTTGGGTAGTAATCATCTTAGCTCTCACCCACCCATTCATTCACTCCTTCCACAAACACCTGTTGAAGACCCTCTGGTGCTGGGGACACAGTGGTGAAGGCCAGGCGGGCACATGGTGACACGCTTCTCTCCTCACATTGCCCCTTCCGTCCTCATGATGCAGCGACATGAAGGAGGAGAGCCTCCCATGGGTGGTGGGCCCGGAGGTCCTGGGGCACCCAGAGGGGCAGCCCCTCTCCCCTACTCTTGCTCATTTCCCTCACGCTCACAGGCAACGATAACTTCCTGCATACGGGGCTCTGTGTGTGCCGAGTCTCGGAGGAAACAGGCAGGAGGGCCTCCATCCTACCCCTCCCACCTGAGCCTTCTGGGGCCAGGAGAGGGGCAGTGGGGTAGGAGGCAGCAGCAGCAATCACAGATGGGGGGGCCTTCTGCTTTTCCCCCCCCAAATACCCCTCAACACCTGCCAGCTCCAGCCTGGGCATCAGGGGAAACCCTTGTCCCGCCCAGCAGGCTGGGTGGACCAATGGTGAACACTCAGGGCTTATATTCAGCCCAATATGGGAGCAAATCTCTGCTCCATCCTCAGTGATGCAGGGAGCTGACTGCTCCTCTCTGAGTCTTGGGTCCTCGCCTGCAAAACAGGGAAGATGCTACAAACACCAAGGGATGTGAAGAGTGCATGAGATGACGACTAGGAGAGAACCAGGAATCACAAGACAGCGGGGCACGCAATCATCTCCTTGGACGCTGCAGGCGTGAACCTCTACCCCGAAGAATGGACAGGCCTGGGCAGGGCACGGGAAGCAAGAGGGGTTCTGGGAGGGGCAGCACCAAGGACTCGGGCCACTGCTGGGCCATGCAAGGACAGCTCCTGTCCCTGGGCAGCTCCACTGCTCTCACGGAGAAGCACACAACAGAGCACCCTTCCCTGAGCTCCTCCTGCAGGCTGTGAACCTGGGAATATAACCCCTTTAAGCCCCCACGACCTCGCCGGCGGGTGTGCACATGGGCCCTAAGGATGTCCTGAGTTCGAATCCCCCAGGCAAGTAACTTCACTGCCTGGCCTTCAGTGTCCACGTCTAAAAGATGGGTGATAATGGTGCTTTTGCACTGGGAAGAGATATTGTGAAGATTAAACAGATAACAGGTCTGTGTCAGCTGGGTCTGTGCAAGAAACCACAGGCCCATCAAAAGTTAATGGCAGGGGCTTCCCTGGCGGCGCAGTGGTTAAGAATCCGCCTGCCAATGCAGGGGACACGGGTTCGAGCCCTGCTCCAGGAAGATCCCACATGCCGCGGAGCAGCTAAGCCCGTGCGCCACAACTACTGAGCCTGCGCTCTAGAGCCCGCGTGCCACAACTACTGAAGCCTGCACGCCTAGAGCCTGTGCTCCGCAACAAGAGAAGCCACCGCAATGAGAGGCGCGCGCACCGCGACAAAGAGTTGCCCCCGCACACCACCACTAAAGAAAGCCCGCGCACAGCAACGAAGACCCAACGCAGCCAAAAATTTAAAAATAAATATATATTTTTAAAAAAAGGTTAATGGCAGAGGATCTGCAGCGCGAGGGTTCACAGGGATGTGGGTGGCGCTGGGGCGAAGAGCAGGACTACTGAAGCGCCCTGAGCCCACAGCCCGAAGCCTCACCACCCAACACGGAAGGGGGAAGATGCCCGAGCAGAAGATAAGGGGGCCCAGGTGAGCAAGGCCGCCAGCGCCCAGGGCACAGAGCAGGATGGAGACGGGCAAGTGGCTCTGGGGGAGACCAGGGGAGCTTGAGCCACACAGAGTGTAGAGCGCCTGGCACCTCACAGGAGCCCCAAATGTGTCCAGTCAAGGAGGTTAAGAGACTTGCTCGCGGACACACTCCCTCCCGGTCAGTGAAGGAGCCGGACGCCAGCCCAAGGCCCTGCTCCTTGGACAGCACCGAGCAAGGCAGCCTCTTCCGGATAAGGGCTCTTACTGGCAGGTGCCCCGAGACCAGGCATGCAAGCCTGACCTCCGGATCCATCCTGCAGGTTAGGTTACTGCCCTGTGTAAGGGAAGCGGGAGATCACTCCTCTGCATGAAAATATCACTTCCGTCCTCTGGCCAGCTGCCCACCTCCAGGGCCGGAGGGAGAGGTCCGATGACTTGCACATTCTCATAATACCCTGCCCCCTCTCCCACCCTGTGGGCCCCAGATGTGAAAATATCAAAACCTGCTCTGTTTAAGAAGGACTGAGAAATTCCCACTGAATTTCTCAAATCACCAGCAAATGCCCCAGAGCCGTAAATTAATGATGATGCCATGTGATGGGTGACAGACTGTCTCCATGGCACCCCTGACGCCCACATCTGCAGGGCACTGGGATGAGCGGTGCCCACACCCTGCCAGTGAGCGCCGAGTGACAGCGTGAAATGTAGACAATATCTGGGGAGGAGCAGCAAGCAAGGGTGAGGGAGATCTCCCAGGTGAGAGCGCGGCTTGGGTGGGGCCTCCTCTCACAGCGGGGCCCCTTCCTCCGTCCCCTGCCCCGCTGCAGGTGGAGAGCCCTGTGAAGCAGCACCTGCCCACAGTGACGCACAGGAGGCCTCAGCGCTCCTGCAGGAAAGGCCGCTGGCACACGGGGTACAACCAGGCCCTCTGGAGCTGGACGGCCTGGGTTCAGAGTTCAGCTCAGCCACTCGCCAGCTGTGTGACTTGAGGCAAGCTGCTTAATTAACCTCTCTGTGCCTCGGTTTCCCCACCTGTACAATGAGCCTAATAATTGTAGCGCCCGTCCCACTGAGGAGGCGTGAGGATGAAATGAGTCAGCTCACCGTAAGGCCTGGCACACAATAAACTCAACAAATGTTAGTCGCCTGTATCATCTTCCCCCTAAGCTGCTTATAATTTGCAAGCAAGGCAGAGTCTGCTAGAAAGATTCAGTTGCTGGTACGGAACTGTCAGCACTCAGGTGCTTCTCAGCCAAGACCAGAAGTCGGCCTGCGTGGCATCCTTCTAGAACAGGAGTCCTCAACTTCGGCACTACTGACGTTTGGATCCAGATCATTCTTTGTCGTGGGCGTGCATTGCGGGATGTTTAGCAGCGTCCCCGGCCTCCACCCACTAGATGCCAGAAGCACGCCCTGCCAGTCATGACAACAGAAAACTGCCCTCGATTGAGAAGCCCTCCCTGATCTAGATGGAGGAAGGACTCCAGTGTGTCCGCGTCTAGGGGGAGAGAACGGGGCGGGGGGGGGGGGGGGGGGGAGGAGAGGGGGGAGGGGGAGAGAGAACGTCTGCCAGGAGCCACATCTCCATTCACAAAAGCCAAGTTCAAATCCTACGACCATCCTCGGGGCTGGTTCCGCAGGGGGGCTCTGAGGGGCTCTGATACAGAGGGGGCTTTGCTTTGCCCCTGGACCAAGCACGGAAAGGGATTGATCTGGGGTGTTTTGTTTTAAACAAACTTTGTTATATTAGAAGGTTTTGGAGTTATAGGAAAGTTGCAAAAATAGTGCAGAGAATTCCCGAGTCCCACGCACCCAGTTTCCCCCAGTGTTAACATTCTACATTTCCGCGGTACATTTGTCACAGCTGATGAGGCGAGATTGATACATTACAATTAATGAAAGGCCACACTTCATTCAGATTTCACCCGTTTTCCCCTCACGTCCCTTTTGTATCTGAGGATCCGTCCAGGACACCAGGCGACACTGGTCCTCACGTGTCCTCAGGCTCCCCTGGGCTGTGACCGTTTCTCACACTCTCCTTGCATTCCACGGCCTTGGCAGTTTTGAGAAGCGTTTGGTCGGTGTTTCGCAGACTGTCCCTCGGCTGGGGTTCCTCGGATGCTTTTCTCATGATTGGACAGGGGTTACGGGTTTGGGAGGAAGAGCACAGAGGGGAGGCGCCCCCCTCCCATCACGTCCGGGGCACTGCCATCCACGTGGCCCACCACTGCGATTGACCTTGACCCCACGGCCGAGGTCGTGCTGGCCAGGATTCTCCCCGTCCGGCTCCTCCCACCCCCCCACTCTGTGCTCTTTGGGAGGGAGCAGCTGTGCACAGCCCACACCTGACACGGGGCGGGGGGCCCCTCCTGGAGGGTGGAGGGTCCGCGTGAATTACTGGGGATTCTTCTGCCGGGAGTTTGTCTCTTCCCTGGTCTGGGTGTTTCTGAGTTGAGTCCCTCGGGACGACCAGCCTGGCTGAGCACCGACCTCCCAAGCCCCAGACCAAGGACCCTGAGTCCCTTCTGACAAGGAGAGGGGTCACGGTGGCTGGCCCACGCCCAGGCCTCCGCAGCCGGAAGCCACTCGACGAAGAAGTCGGTCTGAGCTCTTCAGCGGGACATCACGGCCTCTGGTCACGTTCCCAGCACCGCCGATCTACTCTGACCCCGACTCTCCACTGCCCCAGCCCCTCCAGCCAGACAGGGCTCCCTGCCCCTCCCCCCCAGAGACCCCCGCTTCCCACCACCGTGCTGCCTCGCCTCTCTCCCGCCACCCCTTTCTGCAAGATCCCACCGGCTCTGGGATGAGCTCGGGACCCTGGTGAGGATGGGACGACCTGGTGCCACTGCTCGGTGTAAACTGAACGTGTCATTTCCCGGGGGTGGAAGAGGCAGGACACGGCCATGGAGTCAGGATGGAACCTCGGGGCCTTCGCACCCAGAGCCGGCCTGGGGCCCCTCCTCCCGCAAAGCCTGAGCACAGCAAACCTCGGTGGGGAGGACTCCTGGGGACGGGGGACTTGGATGGGGGGATGGTAACAGGCTGCCCAGGAAGCTCACAGGTGGGGAAGGCCGGCGGATTCACTATTTAAATGCCGAACTGCTGTCATGACCCCCCAGGTCCTCCAGATGTCTCTTGGCTGGGAGAAACCCGGCCACGGGGGTCTGCGTCCAGCTGGGCGAGGCGGGGGCTGAATCCGAGCAGTGCAGGGGGTTCCAAGCTGGGGTCTCCACCCAGAACGCGGGCGCTGAATTGGGACCAGCCACGCGGCTCCCCAAGGCTCCATCTGGCCAACAGAGATGATGCCGCCCGGCCCAGTGATCTGCTGGGGGGATTTTCCATTCGACTGCTTCGTATATTTCAAAACGAAATGCAGCATCGATTTCAGATGCCACCCTTGAGGACCCAGGCCGGCTGGAGAGTTCTGTCTGTAATCGTCTGTAGGATCGCTCATCTACTTGGAGAACCAGTCGCCCCTGCAGTGGTCCCTGCTTACGTCTAAAGTTCCACCGACACAGGAACATTTTAAAAAGGGGGGTGAGGAACACCCTCCTGACCCAGCCCCCCAGAGTGGACATTTCGCCCCAGACACGTGCACTTCTGGGCCCAGTGCCCTGAGCTCTGCCCTGCCCCATCCAGGCCCCACCCGTACCACGGCTGCGTCTCTCTCTACATCCCAGCCACACCCGCAAGCTCCCCAGAGCCGCCTAGCACGGGGCCTCACCTCGGGCAGCACCCCCCACCCCGGGAGGCCCCGCTCCCACCCACCCTCCTGCCTCAGCCCTCCCCTGGCCAGCCCCCCAACCCCTCCGGAGCAGTGGTTCTCAAACTCCAGGAGCGTCAGCACCCCCCAGACAGCATGAAAACACACTGCTGGGCCGCACCCTGGAGCTCCTGATTCAGCAGGTCAGGGGGCAGGGCCGAGTGTCTGCACGGCCCAGGCGGAGGCGATACTGCGGCCGCTGCAGCTGGTCCAGGGAACCCCACTTGAGAACCACTGTCCTAGAAGGCTTCCCCCACACCCTCCCCGCCTCTGTCTCACGACAGAGGAGGCCCCGAGATGGGGCTCAGGGCCCACGCACCCCTCCGCTCTGCCAGGCCACGGTGGTAACTCATCAGTTGCCCGGGGGCGCTGGGCGGCCTGGGCCGTGTCTCTCCTGGTCACTGCTAGTGTCTGCAGAACCGGGCACAGTGCCTGGCAGGGGAGGTCAGTACGTATCTGCTGAGTGGAGCAGAACTTCTCAGAGTATGTTCCATGAGGGGGGAGCGAGGGGTGATTGGAAAAGTGTCCCATCGTCACGTAAGCCTGGGAGACAGCGGGTTAAGTGGAGGTAAACTGCTTCTTTACAGGACTTGTCAGGGCCTTTATGGTCACTGGACAATGCGCCTCTCGAAGAGGGCACAGGACCCAATCCCCACGCTTGCCTGACCGTGGATCCCTTTTTACACAGAGCAGCTTATGGGGTTCCCGTCCCAAGTAACCTGTTGTTTGGGAGGGCCGATGGCACACGCCCACTCACACACACACACAAGCACAACACAATTTTACATACAAAACCAAACTAAACCGACGCCTGTGCGTCAGCTTCACACTCACTACCACACGCTGGCGCCCGTTCCCGGGGCAGAAAGGCACGTGCTATATCCATGGCTGCAGAGACCTCATTTCTTTAACCAACCCCGTGCGTGAAACCGTGTGGGTCGTTACCAATTTTTCACCATCATAAAATTACAAGAGGGGTCTTCTTATCTGCGTGCATCTGGTTACTTGCCCAAGCGTCTGGGCTGCTTTGCAGAACTTCATTACACTGTAAAGTTCTGTCCGAGTATGCGTGGTAGGTCTGGATACAAACAATAAAACACACGTGCCCTGGAGTCGCGGGTTCATCAACGGGCCTCGTAGCGTCCCCGGACCTCTGACACGGTACCTGGAACCGCAGGAGGGAGCTGCCGCTTCCAGAGAATTCTCGAGGGAATGTGGAGCCCCCAGCAGGGAAGTCTTGCCCCACAGTCTGCCCTGGAGCCCACGGACGCCCCCCTCACTTCCCAGCCATGCTCCCGCCCGGCCACCATCCGGCCAGCCTGCCCACACAGACAAGTGATAGGTGACGACATCTCAGCCTCGACGGCCCCTGTGTGCCCGAGACCGCCGCTGGGTATGCCCGTGCGGCTCAGAGGACCCGGGCCTGCCCCAGGGGCAGTAGCCCCACCCTCTCGTCCCCACTGCTGGGCGTCTCGTGGGGACCCCTCCCGGGGAAGCATCTTGGGCAGCACCCCCTCCTCACCCACTTCGTCTCTGAAGGGGCCCCTGCACACAGTGGGCCCTTTCCCTGCTCTGTTCCTCCTCCTCCTCCACCCCCTTTTCTGTGATGAACCTGCCCAATTCCACCCCCTTGGCGACCTGCCACGGAAGCAGCGCTGACGGAATTTCACGGATGTGCTCAAGGCTGCAGGGGCTTGGGAAAGGAGCTCTTAGCAGAGCGTGACCGGACCCCAAGCCTCTGACTAACTGGCAACCGGCTAAATTGCACACACACCCCAATCCCTCCCCATTGCACAGATGGGGAAACTGAGGTCTGCAGATTTCCTCCTTGCCAACCTAACCCCGTTCTGTCCTGGGAGGCAACGTGCTCAGCTGGGACCCCAGCCTCCCCGGACTCTGCGGCTCTGGGGGTGGCCGTGTGACCCAGTTCTGACCCACAAGACAGAAGCGAAAGTCACTGGGTGGGGCTTCTCAGATAGCTCTTTTAAAAGGCGAGGCTCTCTGAAGGCTTCCCTTTACTCCTCACCTCCCTACCTGCTCCTTCCTGCTTAGAATACAGACGTGATGCCTGGAGGTATGACAGCTGCCTTGTAAACCTAAGGATGAAGCCACACGCCGAGCCAGCAGAGCAGGAAGGCAGAAGGAGCCTGGGACAGAAGCTGCCACCCCAGCACCAGCTGGCTCACCCAAGACGTTTTCTAGTGTGGGACAAATATACTCCTAACCAGTTAAACCACCAGTGGCCAACTGCCCCTCAGAGCAAGGGGCTGAACTAAATTCCAATCAGATGGACAAGAGGCAGCTAGAAACTGATGCCAAAGGGACCAAGAGAGCTTTGAAGCACACAGATGTCAGGGAGAGAGGTAACATTTGGGGAGCACCTGCCACACCCCAGGCACCAGTCTAAGTTATTTCTTCACAACTACCCAATCAAGGCACCAATAGATAGCATTCTATCAATTATGGAAAGGAACAGGCTGAAGGAGGAGAGAGCTCTCCCACCTGGAGTCTCAGACATTGTGAAAATACCAGAGCAAAGCTCAACATCCTGGTCATCTTGGCTCAAAACTTTCTTCCCCACTGCGTTATAACCACCACTTGTCCAAGAACAGCATCTTATGACTTATACTGAGGCCTCCTGTACACCATGAGGTGAGATCCTCTAACAGCTGGACAAGGCAAAATGTATCCCTGGTCCCCCAACCCATCCTCCATGTTGTTAATATACGTGTGTATATTTCTTAAAAAAAAAAAAAAACCAAAAAATTCCTGTTTGTTCAATTCCTTAGGAAAATTTTATGGGGACTCCTCACAAAACAAATTCCTCTAGAATTGGTTCCTTCACTTAGCAGAGACAGAACAAGAGAAAAAGACAGAGCTCAGAAGACATTGTTTGAGCCCCTGGATCAAGCCATACCTGAAGCTAGAGCTCTACGCAAATAAAAAGATATTACCCTAATGCACCCACTTTAGAGATGAAGAGACTGAGGTCCAAAGAGCTCTATCTTACCCTGAGTCAGTCAGCTTTTTGGTGGCAGAGAAGGGACTCCACTCTAACTCCTGCTCCAGGGTCCTCGCCGTCTTCCACGCCGCCTGGGACCGCTGCTCTCAGCCGACTGGCCAGAGCCCTGGCGCCGCGGCGGCTCAGGCAACCAGTCTCTACTAAAAGGCCCAGTTCTTTTGGCTTCAGTGAAAGCCTGAGCTCCTCTTATTAGGCGGCAAAGCAAAAGGGAACCCGCTGTTCTTGGCAGACATACGCCGACTTCTAAACAGCCCCAACTGCGGATGCGACAGCCCCACGTGCCCAGATGCTCCTCACCTCTTTGTACCCAACATCTCGCCTTCTCAAGTACACGAAAGACCTCAGGCTGGCTATGTCCACCCTGCCTTTATTTCATACCCAAATATCCCCAACATGTGCCTCTCAGCCGGGGAGACCTGCAGAATATCAGGGGACGTCTGGAAGATAATTATTCCATGGGATCCAAAGATACATCTCGCGGACATAAATCGGGAAGTCTCTATGGAAACACACAAAAATGCACGTTATTTTATTAATACTCACAACGAAATGTCTCTGGAATACGCTGCTCATTTTAAACCACACCAGAAGAGCCAGCGTGTTTCTTATTAAAGAGGATCTGTGGGGGTTTTTAAATTATGGATGGAGCAGCCTACAGAAAAGAAATCGTGCAAGTCCAGGAGGCCCAGGTGATGGGATAGCTGCTAGGCTGAAGTAGACTGTCATCCCTTTCTTACATAAGACACGTTCTTGCCTGAGCCTGCCAAGGGCAGAGTCCTGCACGCGGGGCCAGCTCGGGGCCGCTCAGGATAAACGTCCGTTCATAAATCCAGCTCTTACCGGAGAAGAGGAATCTGCAGTCTCCAGTACCTTCTTTGTTATTGTTCACACACATCTGTGCTGCAGCGGGAAGGGAGCCTGGTTCGACTCCGACTCCCCCACGTACCCCTGTGAGGCCTTGAGCACGTTACATCCCCCTCCACCTTTATTTCCTCATCCATAAAATGGGCATCTCATAGTACCTATCTCTTGGAAACTTTGAGGCTTAAATGAGGTGAAAAGCCTTTGATGGGTCTCTGGTCCAGGGTAAACTCTCACAGATGGTGGCTGCGGAGGAATAAAAAAGGCCACGAACGCTCTGGCATCACTCCCATCAAGAGGCGAAATCCATATCCCCCTCCCCTTGAACCTGGGCCGGCTCTGTACCTTCTCCAACCAAAGAACACAGCAGAAGTGACACTGTGCCAGGGTCTGGCTTCAGGTCTTAGGAGACCAGCAGCTTCCACTTTTTGCATTTTGGGACACTGGCTCTTGGGACCGCCATGGTGTGAGGAAGTCCAAACCCATGAAGAGGCTGCATGGGGAGAGAGCGACGCCAGCCTGCCCCAATCTGTCCTGGCCGTTCCAGCCCAGGTACCCAAAACAAGAGTGAGGAAGCCACTGTGGACGTCCAACCAAGTAGTCCCTTCAGACAGCTCCAGCCCCACCATCATCTGACTGCAAGCAAGCAAGGCCCGTGCAGGTGAGTGCAGTCTACCTGTATAACCGTAATAATAAGTGACTGTCTTCAGACAAGGAGATCTGGGGCTGTTAGTTCCTCAAGCATTATCTAGATACCCTGACTGATGAAACCTCAGCATCCACATACCACTGCCAAAGTGACTTAACAACAACAGGTAAGGGGACCGAGATGCTTCAGAAGCAGACGGCTAAACTCTGCTGGCCTGGGGATTTCCCTGGTGGTCCAGTGGTTAAGAATCTGCCTTCCAATGCATGGGACACGGGTTCGATCCCTGGTCGGGGAACTAAGATCCCACATGTCGCGGGGCAACTGAGCCCACGTGCCGCAACTACTGAGCCCGCGTGCCGCAACGAAAGATCCCGCGTGCCGCAACCGAGACCCGACACAGCCAAAAATAAATAAATAAATGCTTTGTAAATGAATAAATAAACTCTGCGGCCCACCAAGTCATCATCCCTCCAGCCCCAGACACACGCTCTCGGGGGTCCCGCCCCCTCAGTTCTCTCCACGTCCTGGCCTAACCCAGAGGCCAGCCTTTCCCGCTAAGACCACGAGTGCGATGCTCCGTCTCTGCAACGCTGGCCCCCTTAAGGTACTGACGTATTTCTGCAAAACTCTGATTAAAGCACAGGGCTTCAAATACTATAAATGCTACAGAAGAGTTATACACCCGGGAAGAGAAATAAAATTAAATAAAGGACAGAGACCTTCAAAAATCAAGTCCAGATGAGAACACTGAGAACGAGACATGCCAGGTGCCCAGCCAAGGTCTCAGAGAGTGATACTGATAATCGCCACCATTTCCAAAATGCTTTCACACGCCAGGCACTTCAGGAGGCAGTCTCTAATTCTCATAAGAAATCGTCCAGAAAAGGCCGTCCTCCTCTTTTTTAGAGATAAGGAACCAGGGGCCCAGAGAGGTTAAGTAACTTGCCCAAAGTCATACAGCTAGGCCACACACCTGGTGTTTGGGTGTAAAGTCTGATTCCAGCCCACTGCCCCACGCTGCCCCGTACCTCACCAGAACAAGGGGTATGACCTGTAACCTCAGTTAACATAGGTAGAGCGCCTTCCAACTGGTAAAGCCTCCGCCGTGCACCATCTCTCCATCCAGCCCTACCTGTGGGTCACGGGAACGGCCCCAATTTACAGATGAGCATCCTGGGCTGGGGAAGGCTCCGTTGCCTGTGGCCACACACGGTAAGCAGCTGAGCTGGCGTTTGATCTCGGGCCAGGCGACTCTCTCCACGGATCCTGGGGCCTCCCAGCTATGTAAGTGCTGGGCTCAGACCTCAGGTCCTGACAACCCTGCCCAGGGCTCCCCTTCCTCAGGGCACCTCCTCACGTAACACAGGGAGTGAGGAGTCTGGCTTTTTAGGTGACCGGAGCGCGCGGGGGTAGGGGTTTGGGGCAAGAAGGAATGGCACCCTCCAGGGATTTGGATTCTGGTTATAAGAAGGGTTTACAAAGCACTTCCCCCCGACCCCGACCATTGTATTTGACCCCTGACGGTCCTCAAGGTGAACTCCCAGTTGACATCACTGGTGAAGAGGAGACTGAGGGCCAGCAAGGGAGGAACCTTGGCCATGACCGCTCGTGCGGACACAGCAAGGCCAGCCCTCCCTGGGCCTCAGTTTTTACATCCGCAAGGAGAGAGTCGCCAGCCCTCCGGCTCTTCTAAGACTCTCTGTGTTTACGCCCCAGATCCTCCAAAGAAAACATATAGGAAACATCCCCATGAAGACTAATAAATTTGCCTCTTCGTTGTGTCTTACGACACCATTTAGGGTTGGCCAAACAACCAAAACGCTCCAAGTGTCGAAGAAATGTTTTTCATTATATTTTAAAGGAATGTTTGGGTACAAATATTGCATTGTTTATTCATTCCAATAATTTTCTCTTCCAAGTATTCCACTGAAAACCGGATAATGGATTTCATTACCCAGAAACATTAAAGCTTCCAATGAGCGCAAAAAAACCACTGAAGACAGCGTCGTCCGCCTGGAGTATGTAATTCTCACTCAGCCACATCAGCTCCACTGGAAACAGAGCCTTCCCGGCTCTGCACTCAAGCTGTGCCCTCTGCCGTGCACACCTGCTGGCCCCGGGGGCGGGGGGTTCCGCTAGAGACCAGTGCCCTCGGGGAGCACACACCGAGTCGGGGCCAGGGCAGCACGCCAGCCCCCATCCCACCGAGTGCCTCTGGCCTTCAGAGCAAGGTTCTCACCTCTGCTCGCTTTGCACACACCTCCTGAGCACCGGCTATGTGTCCCGTGGAGAAGGCTGGGATGGGGGATATCAGAGCAGGCTCCCTGGAGGAGAAGGGAGTGGGCAGAGCATGGCAGGATAGGGGTCCTGCCCGTGGAGATGGCGGGGTCGCGGGAGGACAGCACCGCTGGCGGAAGGAACAGCAGGGTCGGGGGGGGGAGAGAGAGCTAGACGCTCATCACGGTCTCCGTGTGGACATTCACCTCCACGCCCGAGACGCAGGGACGGGGTAACACCGCCCTGGGGGCATCTCCTGCAGGCGAGGCGGGGCTCTGCAGGGGAGCTCAGAATGGCAGTCACGGACTCCCCTCTGGCCCTCACCAACCCTGCCCAGTGCCGCCCATCCACAGGTCCCATGGGACCCAGAGGTATTTGGTGCCAAAGAGGACAGGAAAGAGTCAGGTGGGCGGTGTGGTGCCATGTGACCCATAACCTCTGAACCCTGAAACCTACAGATTAGACACAAGAATGCAGGTTCCAGTGAAGAAAAAAGGACAAGAGCAGGTGCAGGTTCCTGAGTGGATGTGGCCAAGTACCCCGAACACAGACTCAGGGGCACAAGCTGGGGCACAGAGGACCCAGGCCGTGGAACCTTTCGGCGCTCTCTCCTGGTGTTTTCTGCACGGCTGTGGCTTTCAGTACTAGCCCAGGACTGAAACTATACAGTGTGGAATTGCTGACGGGCAGCTTGGTGGCCCCTTAAAAGGGACTTTCAGGAACTCCTGGTAGCCGGGCCAGGACGCTATCCACTGAGCCGGAGCACCCAAGCCCCTGTGCAGAAAACCAGGGCGGGGTCAGCGTCACGGACCTCGGCCAACACTTGGGCACTAAGTGCAGCCCGTGGTCCCCGGAACTGGGAGTCAGGCCCCGCGTCCCAGCCCCGGCCCCCCCAGCACCTTTGGAAAAGCCCCGTAACTTCCCTAGGGCTCGCTTTACTCATCCATACGGTGGGAAACTGGCGCCCCTTGGCCGGCCTCTCAGCACTGTGGGGTGAAGGCTGCCTCCATGCCAGCCCTGCCGCCCTACAGGAGACGGCGTCCACCTCCCGTGTCACCCTGGAAGGAGGAACAGCTGCCCTTCGCGGAGCACGTACCGCACATCGGGCCGGCACATCTACTGTGCTCTGTCACCCGCCATGACCAGCAAAGGAGAGCTGACAGGTGACAGGGCACAGCACATGTGCCGGCCCGACTCCCACCTTCCAGACAAAGACAGAGTCCCAGGTGCACAAGACTCGAACCCTGGTCCCTCTGACCCGGACCTGGGCTCTCTCGCAGCATCGTTGGAAGCCACTACTTTTCCATCTCTCTGATATTTGGAGGCAAAATATCCCTGACAGACCTCAGATCGCTGCAGGGAGAGCAGAAGCAAAGCTGACTGTGGCCAAATTGGGGTTCAGTGTCCTGCTTTCAGCAGATTCTCTCCATCCCACTCCCAGCTCAAGGCCCTAATGGGGTCTCCCAGGGGCCAGAGGTCTCCCCAACAGTCAGAGGTCACAAACCAGGACCCCAGGCCAGAGCTGGCCGAAAGTCAGGGTTTTTTGACAAATGCACGGTCTTAAATTCTTTTAGGTTTGAATACCTTCAGACGGGGTTCTGTCCAGCTTGCCCTGCTCCCCACCACTCCCTATTGTCTCCCCCAGCCCCCTTCACTCACTTACATGACCCACCAGCATCTCATGGGCAACCCCTCAACTATGACCCCTGCCCAATACTGGCATTTTTTAGAGGACTGCGGGGTGCTGTGGATGGGGAAGCTAGGGACAGAGTGGCTGCAGCATCCCCTGCGGCTGGCAGAAGGGACCACAGGGCAGGAGGAGAGAGGCCCCGGCCTCGGGACAAGGGCCTTTTCCCTGATGTGCTGGTGGTGGTTTCACTTTGCAATCAGAGCTCAGAGGATAGAGAGGTTCCTCTGTACTCTCTACACACCCTCAAAAGCCAGGGAAGACGCCCTGATCACGTCCTGAGTTCAAGTCCCAGCTCCCTGCTTGTTTGGAGCCTCTACATTTGCGTGTTTGGGCAAGTGAGCCCCAGTTTCCACGTGTGTAAAACAGGGACACCAGAAGTTCCTGTCGTGCTGGGTTACTGTGAAAATAAGTGAGTTCATGCTCATGCCACTACTAGCGCGGCACCCGGCCCGGAGGAACAGGTGAACATCCTCTGAGAGGCGACCGTTGATGGTAACACTACACCAGGATGCAAGCCCCAGGAGAGCAGGATCTTCACCTCCAGGAAGTCTTCCCTGACTGCCCCGGCCCTTCCTGACGTCCATGTAACATGGATGGTCCAGCTTGTGTGACCCTGACTTGGGACTTCACCTCTCAGGGCCTCGGCATCTTCATTGGTAAATGGGGGACAGCTCTTCCCCCCACGCATTGCCGTGAGGACCAAACGAGATCCTGTGTCCATGTCGAGCAGCCTGTGCTGAGCACACAACGAGGGGTCAGAGTACGTTTCCCGGTTGATTTCCCAGAGTCTGCTTACAATGAGGAACTTGAAGCGCCCACCCTCCCGGGAGCCCCCAGCAGCCCCGCGTGGATCTCTAAGTGCGGCTCTTGGTCTTGGCCAAAGACAGCAAGGTCAACGGCTGGGAGGGTGCAGCAGGCCCGCAGTCAGGGCCGGGCTTGGAGCCCGTGCCCGGCGTCTTCCTGCGCTCTGGCCCCGCTCTGGGCACCGGGGAGCTCGGGAGTCAGAGAAATTCTACCAGGCAGACCTGCCCCCGCTACAAAGGCATCGTAATCCACCTCCTGCTCCCTCACTGGGGCCTCCAGCCCTGTCCCCAGAAACACATCAGAGTCTCTGAACTCACTCACTCCCTTTGCTGGGGCATCTCCCAGGCCCCGTGACGGGTCCACGTGTTGATGGGCTCCACTCCGGGGAGCTCAGCGGGCACTTCTCCGCCTCCCCTTGTTTCCGAATTAAGCCTCCTATTTCTGGGGCCAGCTGTGCCCTCTCCAAGCCATCCCATCCTCTGATCCCTCGGCCCACCGAGTTCCAGGGTTCAGCCAGAGGCAGCGAAAGCCAGGGTCTTAACACAGGAGCACCTGACCCCTTTAGTGCTGCCAAACCAGTCACCTGGTGGCTGTGGGCACATCTTCCAGAGCAACAAGGAAAATATCCACCCACGGGAGACTCCATCGTGGGATGTCAAGGGCTCCTGAGTTTCTGGGATTTGAGGAGAACCTCAGAAAAGAGGGTTCAAGGGGCCACAGGGCCTGCAGGGCTGTGCGCAGATGGCAGGGTCACCCCAAGACTCCCTGAGCGCCTCGAGGGCCCAAAGGGATCCTCCATCTCAATGATTGATCGCCTCCGAGCTGAATCCCAGCCCCAGGCCTGGACCCGTGGCCCCCTCTCCAGGCCCCTCCATCTATCTGTCTGGGTCAGAACCAGCCCTCCTGGCCTCACTCGCAGCCCCCAGGCCTTTCTCAACCCCTCAGGCTGGAGCAGCTGGGACTCCGTGGTGACCTCAGAGCCTGGACTTCAGTGCCTCTCCCCACCTGGGAGACTGTCACTGCCCCACACCCTCCTGTGCATAGAAAGCGCTCCAGCCTCACTGCAGGCCAGACACGGATCTGTGGTTTCTGCTAAGCTGACAGGTGCAAATGGTTTCCAAAGGCCAGAGAAGGCCATCCCGGCTACAGACGTAAAGTCTGAGCCCAGCTCGGAGGCAGTGCCTTTTAGGGATCCTAATTATGCTGCTTCATACACCCCATTCGTGGTCGCTCAGTCCCACGGGAGTGTCCCTCAGCCACGCCAGCAGTAACTGTGACGGTCCACGCCGTCACTTACTGAATATTCGCTGAGCACACGCTCTGGTGCCAACGCTGCAGCCCTGCACATTTACCCCTGAGCACTGGGAACCCGGTTGGGAGCACTGCACAAGTCAGTCACTCACTGTTTCCTCATCTGGAAAGCAGGGTGGTCCTGCCTACCCTTCAGGTCCCCCGACCGGGGCCGCGCCCAGGCCCCCAACCCCTGGTGGGGACATATGTGTCCACGCAGCACGGGGCCAGTCACCTGTTCCAGCCCCACGCTGACTGAGCACCTGCCCACCCCAGCCTTGCTCTGGCGCTGGGGGATGGGGGGGGAAATAGAACACAACCACCAATAGGGCTGGACCCTCATCCAGCCCAAGCCAGGTGCTCCCTCAGCACCCCGTGCACATTGGAAACCCTCCCCACAGGCCTGTGCGGAGGCACTGTTCCCATTTTACAGATGAAGAAACAGAGGCTCAGGAGAATAAACCGAGGCCACATGTGCAGTGAGAGCCAGAGCTGAATCCGGGTCTTTCTGAGCCTAAAGCCCAAATTATTGCAGAGAGAAACGAAATCAGGCAGGGCTAATGGATCTGTCCTACAGCCAAAATCCCACATCGGTCCTAAAGCAGGTACTTAGAGCAACGCCGGGCGCACCCAACACACTACGGTAGCAAGAGTAAGGGTGTTTACCGGGCGCCAGGCCTGGCTATGCCGAGTGTTCTCCCCACCACCCGCGGGGTCGGGGTGGGGTGTGGGCACTACTATGATTCTGCCCATTTTCTGGTCAAGGAGACCCTGTCTGTACAGGTTACCAGCTGGTAAGGGTGGGGTGGCGATGGGGACGAAAGGGGCTTACTTCCAGGCTCCTGCAGAGCGCAGGTTGGGGGTGGAGATGGCCTGACCTCCCTCGCTACTCCCCCTGTCCCTACACCCTGGTACCTCCAGAGCACAGGGGGACCCATGCCACCCACACCTGCTGGAGCCTGAGCGCACCTGGGCCCGGGGTGGGGAGGGTGGCCGCCTTAGGTCCCTGTGGCTGCTTCCTCCCCTCCCCGCTTCCCACACAAGGACAGGCCCAGGGGCCTGGCTGACTTGCACACGAAGGCGCTCTGGCTCCCTCCCCAACATTCTGGAACCTTCCGCTGGGCAGAACAATACAGTCAGAAGAGCCTGTTTGGGCTGCAACCGCCTTTTCCTAATTGCCTCAAAAGGGTTTCCCCTAGTGGTTTAAACAAGAGTTTGGGGGGTAGGCAGGGGTCGGGGTGGGAGTGGGTGGAGGTGCCGGGGGCAGCAGCTCAGAGGCAGGTCTGCCAGGGCTTACGGGCTGCCCAGCTGGTTGAACGGGGCCTTGGGTGCTCAGAACCGGGGCTGCAGTGCCACGGCCCAACTCGCACTCGCCTGCTCCAGGCTTTCCTCGCCTCTGAGAACACACGGGCCCTGAGAAGGGCCTTGGCAGGTCTGCCGGCACGCACTTCACATGCAGGGCGGGCGCCGGAGGCAGCGGGGAGAGCTGCAGGGACGTCACGCCCAGTGTGGATGTCATCAGCTCCTAGAGGGACAACATCGTGTTCAACCGGCAGCCGGCAGCAGCGGCAAAAGCCGAGGCCACATAAAGCCTCACACGTGAATCTTGAGAATCATCTTGGAGATAAATCACCATGTGGGATAGCGCCTGACTCTGGCTGCCCACAGAGGATGGACGGAGAGCCAGGCAGAACCAATATGGCAGCTGGGTGGGTCTGGGAGGCCGAAGCCGACCAGGTGCTGAAATAACCAAGAGAGACATCCCAGCAGGTAACTTGCTCATCAGCCAAAGTGGCAGCCTCTCCCTGGTGCCACTGTGGTCTCTGCCAGTGTGTCTGTATCCCCAAGAGAGGACACACAACACGGTCCAGAGAGCCAAGAGGGGGCGCCCCAAAATTAACCAAACATGCAGGAAGCCTTCCATTCCTCTGTCCACCCGCTCTCCCATTTCCTCTGCAGCCCCATCAGATCAGCAAGCAGATTCGGAGAATACAGAGAGATGTGTCCAAAATGGCGAGTGGAAGATAAAATAAAGCGGCCTGACCAGGACCACTCAGAGAGTTCGTGGTCACCAGGGGACAACCAGCCCCAACTCCTGGGCCGTCGTTGTCCTGTCCCTTCCCCATGGTGCTGGCCAGGGTCCAAGAGGGACATGGAGCACCAAGGCCTGGACTGAGGGGAGAAACCGGGACTTTACAAAACTTGGTGCCCTCGGCCCACGGGCCGGGCCCCCAAGAACGCCTCTTTACCTACCCCGCAGCATGAGACGGGAATCTCTGGAAGGAGCTCTGAGGCTGACAAGGGCTCATGGGGTGGATGGGACAGCAAGGTGGGCATTTACAGATGTGTGCGGGGTCACACTGCCTCACTGCTTCCAGCCACCCTGGGGAGTAAGTGCAGCACGAATTATCACCCGCCCTCCCCTGCGTGCAGAAGGGCAGAGACCCAGCAGTTACGCAACCAGCCAAGGTCCCAGGCTGCTAAGGGTAGGCTGCAGATTGCAAATAAAAATATAGGACCCACAGTTAAATTTGGATTTCAGATAAACTACAGAATATTCAAGTAGTTTCTTAGTATGAGTATGTCCCTTGCAAGATTTGAATTTGAAGTTTGAATAAACAACAGTTTTTAGTATAAGCACATCCCAAATATGACATGGGACACACTTAAACTAAAAAAGTATGCGTTGTTTATTTGAAATTCAAATTTAACTGAGCATCCTGTATTTTATCTGGCAACCCCAACTGAGGGTCAAGCCGGGTCTGAAACCCCTGTCTCCTGCTACAGCTGCTGTCTTCTTTTTTATTTATTTATTTATTTATTTATTTATTTATGGCTGTGTTGGGTCTTCGTTTCTGTGCGAGGGCTTTCTCTAGTTGTGGCAAGTGGGGGCCACTCTTCATCGCGGTGCGCGGGCCTCTCACTCTCGCGGCCTCTCTTGCTGCGGAGCACACGCTCCAGACGCGCAGGCTCAGTAGCTGTGGCTCACGGGCCTAGTTGCTCCGCGGCATGTGGGATCCTCCCAGACCAGGGCTCGAACCCGTGTCCCCTGCATTGGCAGGCAGATTCTCAACCACTGCGCCACCAGGGAAGCCCTACAGCTGCTGTCTTTAAGAACAGAGTCTGGTGTGCAGGGTCTATGATGGCTAATGTCGTGGTCACCCACCGCCTCTCCAGGGAGAAGTCCATCAGTTACAGCCACAGGATTCTAACAGGAACCAGGGCTGAGAAGGTTAAATCCTCTTTAAAACACAGCACCCCATGATCCAGCATGATCCAGCCCAGGAAACAAACACAGGCCAGAACTCATCAGGCAGCAAAGCCTCAGAGCAGGGCCCAGGGTGGCCAACCTCTGCTCCATTCCAACCTCGAGAACCAGGTATGGAGAAGTGATTTGGCAGAATCAGGAGCAGATAATCACTTCTAATTACCATCTCTCCAGCCTCCATGCTCCCCAGCAAATTAGAGTTTGTCTTTCATTCCAGCTGACACCCTGATGGCTCCACATTCTGTATCAAACAAATTACGAATCCCCAGGAAGGGCTCCTCACGGTAATTTCTGGTAAAACATTTTTTGCATTAGTAAACCCTGATTAGAACAAAGCTTGCCCGTGTGCACCTCTCCTCCGTCCTCCAGAGCAGCTGAAATGTCAGTTGCTACCGTCAGGGCCCAGCGCTGGGTGACCAGGGCCCTCCCCAGGGAACGAAGGCTCCTCCCCGTCAGGGACGATCATGCTTGCAGACACCTGAACGCACCCAGAGCATAGCTGTGATGCCATCCCCCATGGCCCTGGGATCACTGCCCCAGCCTTGAGCTGTGAGGTCAGGCCACTGGTCCAGTCTCCACACCTTGCAGGGGCTGGAGCTGAAATGAGAACCCACGTCCAGTGTGGAGACCAGACTCCTTCCCGTGACCAGAACAGCCATCCTGCCCACAGACGGGAGACCAGCACGGTAGCCCTCGCTGATGGTTCCACAGCAGAGTCCGGCTTCCCAGAGCAGTTCACCAGATGCATGGATGAAGGCAGCACCGCCCTGTTAACCCTCTTCGACAAATACGTGGGTTTTTATCTTCAAAGACAAAGGAATCAAAGAGTTGTTTCTTTTCCCTTTTATTCCCTTTGGTAACATCTGAAAGGGCAAGGCGGGCTTCTCAGGGCTTCTCACCCAGAACCTCTGGTTTCTAGTTCACAGGCAGGAAACAGCATGCAAAGGGCTTGACCCACTGCCAAGGTCAGGTCTTGCCCAGAGACCAGTCAGGCCCTGCCCAGCTCCTGGAAGGCCGTCCTCTCTAAGTCCCTTCCCACAGTAGATGAGCAGCCCAGGGCCGACTTACATCTGGGGGAGGGTACAGGGATCAGGAAGATTCCAAATGGGAAACTGAAGCCACCCCGCCCAGGAAGCCATCAGGGCAGAGGCAGAAAGAGAAGCGCAGCTTTGTGAGGGTCACTCGTTAGGGCCTTGAGGGTTCCAATTAGACACACTCTATCAGCAAGCAGCTATTCTCGGCAGAGAGCGTCCCCTGCCCACGGGAGGCCGGGTCACCTCGCGGCCACGGCCCTGCCCCAGTCCCTCGTTCCCGGCCTGCGTCGCCTCTGCGGAGGCCCAGACGCTGCTACTGTGTCCCTGCGGGGACCTGCCAGTGGGGAGAAGCGCTCCCTGACACTGACCACGGGTCGAGCACAAGGAAATGCCCCGCAGGGAGTGGGAGGCAGAGGACCAGAGCGAGAAGGAAATGAGGGACAGGACACGGAGAAAGACTCTCCAGGAGGCAAAGGACAGGGACACAGACGCAGAGAGGAGGACAAGTAGGCCCCTGGGAGGAACGGGGGCAGCTGTGTCCCGGCTCCCGGAGCAGCGGCATCCGGAGTGGCAGGTGCCCGCCCGCCGAGAGAAGCCCAGGATGGGGAGAGCACGGGTGGGGGGCAGAGGCGGGTAGGAAACAGGTCACACCACCTGCTCGGCTCCAAGCAGGCGGCTGGGGGAGAGGCGGCCACGCACTCCAGACACTGCAGGAGGCAGAAGAGTGATAGCACCGCGCGCGGGTCGCGGGAGCAGCTAGAGTCATGCGCTGACGCCACGCGGGGGGACAGCCCAGCCCACACGCCTCATCACGCCACCAACACAAACACCTGAGGACACATGCTCCGCCCCAACTCCGCCCCCCCCCTTCCACGCACGCACGCACATTCACGTGTGCACGCACACGCCGGCCCCCTCCCTCCCGACAGCAACCAAGCTGTTCTGGGCGGACAGCGCCACTCAGTGGTCCACAGAAGAACTGCCTGCCCCACCGCCTCTCGGACCCCAGCCGGCCTCGTAACAGCTGCGTGGGGATATACCTTATTTCTTTAAAAAAAACGTCGACTCAGTCTGGCTTTGGTTTTATACACAGTAAAGAACATCGCCGGCAGCATCTATAGCCCTTGTAGTTCCCAGGGAGCCCCTTTGTATCCTTCACAAATCCTCCCTCTACCCCTACCACCTCTTCTAATTAAATCTGTTTTTCCTCAAGCTCTAGCATCCACAATTAATAAAACCGTTGTTTACTCTTTTGAGTACATCTGGGCCACTGAACAGCCGTGTTCTAATCATTTCATTTTGCCTCTGCAAACGCAGCCTCTTCATTCCCACCACAAGTTAAATAGAATCTTGTCTACATTGCCTTTGCATCAGAAACAGCATTGTTTCTGAGAGAAAATGCATTTCACGTTTCAGTTGACAGACATTCAACAATACCCTTGGTCCACAGTCCATTAGTATCTTTAAAACCCCTGAATGTTTTGGCACCGTGTTCTTTCATTTGTGTTCTCTAATTCAGAAGCAAAAGAGACCCCAAAAAATCACATCAGGTGGATCATGGTGCAGATCTTAGAGAAATTCAGCTAAACAAAATGTCCACAATGGAGCAACTGAAGGAAAAGGAGGAACCAAAACTCCCCATCCTTGGGACCAGCACCCTACTGCTGCCAAAGAGCTTTCTTACATGTGATGCGAGGCGAACCCTCGAAACTCCCCTCTCCCGCCCCACGATGGGTATTATTCTTCCCACTTTACAGTTGGGACGCCAGAGGCTCAGAGACACAAGACTGACCAAACACCCCAGGATACAGAATCATCTCTGCTCTCCTCACAACGGCATCCGTGGCACCAAGCACAATACCTGGTCTGCAGGAAGGACTTGATAAAACTGCTGAATAAATATGTGAATAAATGAAAACAGAAAACCACTAACACCAGAGTCAGACCCCAGTCCTGGGACTCCCGGGTTCACTCCATTTGCTCCCTGGCTCCACTCTGTTGAGACAGATGGGTGGGGTCCCGTCAGAGGAACAGCCGGGGCCACTGTTGACGCCTGTGAGTCAAGAGGGGTCTCTTCTGAAGAGGAGTTCGTGGTCACAACTGGAAAGCCATCAGAAGAATGAGGTCTTTTCCCTAACCCGATAAAAACTGTTTTAAGCGGGAATCCCTTTGGATGATGAGCTTTCACTGGGCATTTTGAAAAGGCCATCTACTTTTATTGCCATCAATTTTGTTAAAGTTGGATTTCCTAAAGAAGAAGAGGGAAATTGCCCACGTTATCTGCTGCTTGTCAGAAACCACATTTCTATTTCCATTCGCGCTGGACTCGAGGCCCCTGCACCTCCGCCTGTGACTAAAAATAGCCGCCTGCCACCGAGCGGCCAGCCACAGAGGCCCGTGTCGTCAGATGGCTGAAACGGAGCTCGGGGTCAGGTGGGGGGGGCCCTGCTCCCCCCCAGGGGAGCCGTCCAACTCCCCGAAAGCTCGGGATCTCCATCTGGAAAATGACACCTGCTTCTCACTCCTGGGAGCTGTGAGCCTGCATCAAAAAGTTAAAACCACAGTTAACAAGCTGTTCACAGTAACTGCAGGGTGACACGCTGAGGGGGCTGAGAACACAGGCTTCAGCCCCCCCTCACCTCCTGGCCTTGTCTCCTACCACGCTCAGCCCCTCACTCACTCCCCTTCACCGACTGGCGCTCCACTGGTCCTCACACAGACGGACACGTTCCTGCCCCAGGGCCTTTGCACTTGCTCCCGGCCTGGGTGCTCAAGCTGCAGACACCCCCCGCGGCTCATTCCCTCACTTCCCCACAGGGATGGCTCCTCTGGCCAGCCTCCCTAAAGTGTCACCTGCACTTCCAGACACTTCCTTCCCCTCCCCCTCCCTTCCCCTCCTCCTCCCCCACCCATTTTTATTCTCTCCATGGCACATTACACACCTTCACACGGGTGAATGCATGTACATGTGTGTGTGACTGTATGTAGGCAGGTGTTTTCTCGTTCCCGTGATTGCAGGGGGCCCCTTCTCCACGAGGATGCCAGGAGGGAGGGAGTTTCAGCTATTTGGTTTCCTGCTTTGTTGCTTGCACCTAGGACGGTGCCTGGGCGCAGTCAGTGCTCAGTAAGACTTGGGGAGGTGTGCGCACTCCCTCAGGGCTGGGCGGTACCTACAGCAGATACTTCACAGGTGCTCACGTCTGCAAATCAAATTTGGGCGCTAGCCACGTGACCGCCCACCCCGAGAAGCTGCCCTTGGAATCCAGACAGGTGCCTCACCCTCGCTGTGAACTCTAAGTGTCTCCGCCCCTGAGCGCTCATCAGCATGGCCCCCGTGGACCCCAAGGGACAAGGTCAGTCCCTGCAGCAACCAGGACCTGGTCTCTCAACAGCCACTCAAGCAGCCAGGATGGATCCCGGTGGGGGCTCAGCCAGGGGCTCAACAGCACCTCCCCGGGAGGCTGTGCCCTCAGGAGCCTGGCTGCCCAAACACTTCGCTCTAATCACCCCCAGGGAGCAGTTCTCATCCACCCGCCTCCAGAGCCAAGGCACAGGCTTCGAGGCCACAGGGACCGCGACAGGACCTTCTGCGTGACCTTGGGTGAGTGGCCACACCTCTCTCACCCTGCTCTGCCCGTCCTGCGGGTAAACTCCCGCCTCTGTCTCTACGAGCCTCCACCCGTCTCCTCTGCAAGGCTTCCCCAGCCTCCAGCCCAGAGCAGTCACTGCCCCTGACCCCTGGCTGCCGTGACAGGCTGCCTCGCGGCCGGAGCCTGGGTGGTCCTTTGTCAGGCAGCTGGAGGGGCGGCAAGCTGTACCAACGGTACCCAGAGCTTAGGGAGTCTGGACCGAGCACCATCTGCGTGCCGGGCACCATGACAACCAGACACGGGACCCTGCCCTGAGGGGCCCAGGTGGCGCCTGGGGGACAGATCACAAAGGACAGCGGTGGAGGGCAGCCCTGGGACCTCAAGCCCATAGCCGGGGTGAAGCTGGGGTCTCCTCACGCTCCGGAGGCCCCCCAGGGAGGGTGGCTGTCTGACTCTCTGGCTGTACTGCCCACGGATGCCCCAGAGCCGTCACCACGCAGGGTCACCAGGATGAGCCCTCCTGGAGATCCTCAGGCCAACAGCCCTCCGAGGGCACAGGATGTAATTCAAAGTCATGCTCTCTTCCTAAAAAGAAAGACCAAGAAATTGACAATGGCTGTCAACTCCTTGGGAGCTCAGCACCGCCCTGACCCCCTTCCCCCAGCTACTTGAAATCAGTTCAAGCCATCAAAGGAATGGGTACATGTGAGGGTGATGGACAAACCTGCCACCTTGGTGATGGTCCAAATCCTGGGTCACCATCCCAGAACCCCAGCGCCTGGGGAGACCGGGCCACCAGGCTGGGGGCTCAGTGAGGGTGATCGATCCGGCATCCCCAGCTCTCTCTTCCCCAAGCCCAGGACCACAAGGCACCCGGGCCTGCCCCCCGCAGCACGTGGCCCATGCAGAGGCTCACGTAGCCCTCTCCCACCACTTCCAACCTGTCCCTCAGGTCCAACTGCCCTATTCTAGGGATGAGGAAACCGAGGCCTAAGAAGGGGACAGGACAGTGTATTACTCATGTCACTCTCTGAATGCTCATAACCACCCTCTGATGTGTGCACGGTGATGACGTCCATTTTACAGATGGGGAAACTGAGGAACGAGGGGCAGGGACTCGCCTGAGGCCCCAGTAGGCAGAGCCAGGGACAGGACTCAAAGGCAGGAAGGATGGCTCTGACTGACCCGGAAGGTGTCTCACAGTACAAAACGGGGGCCTTGTCAGCACCATCTGGGGACTTTATGATGCCCGGAGAAGTGCTCCACCACGCGGTAACCACCAGCCTCTTCTGGAGTCTTCCTCTGGGCCGCGTGCACCCAGCCCCACGGCAGCGGGAGTCTGCTGCGCTCTGAACCCCTCGAGGTGTGGTCCGCCGAGGCCGAGTCCTGGCTGCAGGTGTGAGGGGTCGGGCTCCAGGTGATGCACTTAGGGCCTCTGTCCGCCATGGAGTTGGAGCTCAGCAACGGTCAGAAGACACGGTCACGGTCACCCCGACTGTGCTCACGGGGCTCCTGTCCCCTCACAGCTTCTGCAGATCAAGGCCACAGTGAGCAGGGTGGCCCCCGGACCGTCCCTCCAGCTCTCCGGGCTGGCCTGCACTTCTCCCTGCTCCAACACTTCCCAGGCCTTCACCTCCTCGCTGTTCCTACCGCCTGGGGCGCCTCACCTCTTGCAGCACTGGGGTGGGACCACACCTGCCTCTGGCCCATCTACCTCCACCACTGGCGGGCTATGGCATCAGACTCCCGGGTTCAAACCGCAGCCCTGCCACTCTCAGATGTGTGACCAACCCTCTCAGTTCCTCAGCTTCCCCACTTGTAAACAGGTGGTGATACAGTAATGCCGGCCCCATGGGGTTGTAATCGTAACAGATGAACTGACCTGAACCACGGGAGTCCCAGAGCGGGGCCTGGTGGGGCAGCCCTGAGGTTTGGCTACCACGGTGCTGTACCCATCACTCTGCCCCGCCATGCCTCACTGTGGCCATGCAGCCGTGTCCCCGTGGGGCCCCATGATCCCCAGGGGCAGGCATGTTCAGAGCTTTGCCCAGCCTTGACCTTGACACCTGGTGCCTGTTGGTGCCTGACAGTCCATGAAGTGGAATTAAACTGAGCACCTGGGCTCCTCCACCGCATCTCCCACAGGTGGGAGGGGACTCACAGCATCCCTCCCACGGAGGGTCCCACAGTGGCCCACCCCAGGAGGGGGGAAGGCAGGCGTCTACATAGCACGGCGCCTCCCCCCAGAAACAGCTGCAGCTGGCCCAGCGGGAGCCCACACCTCCTGCGAAGGCCGGCGGGCTACCGAGGCCTCCACTGAAATGTCGGAACGTCGGAGCCGAGCGGGAGTCTAAAGGTCACAGACCGCGAGGCTCGGCAGGGAAGCAGATTAAGAGCTCTGGACCAGAACCCTGGAGGGCTTCAGAGACAATGAAAAGAATGAATCCGCCGTCCTGGGCACCGTGCGTGCGTACTGGCATAATGAGGCCGCACACCACGCCTCGCTTGCTAACTGGAGCTGTCCGGTGACCAAGCGCTGGGCCAGGGCCCCAGGGCCTGGACGCCCTGGGCAGCTCACCCGGGAAGGGGCACCGCACCACGATGCAACCACAGCAGCCTCCCAGGGCGGAGGCCACGGCATCATCGGGGTCCCACTTTCCTCCCCTCTGCCAGGGCGGCCTTCCCACCTGTCCCTCCCTCCTCCTCGCTGGCCCGGCTCCCGGGGTGACAGCGCTGGCGGAGACCCTGCCCCCGCGGCCATGCTACCAAGGGGGAACTGGGCTCCCGACCTGAGCGTGTCACATGGGGTGACGTCAGGTATCCCTGTGCCACCTCCCATCAGTAAGGGCCACCTCACTCTCAGGCCCCGTGAAATGCGGTTTCCTAGAGAAACTGAGAACCACGTGGGGTGTCTCGTCCCACTCCCTGCAGCGGGGGCAAAGCCAGGGCCGCAGGGCGGAACGCAGAGCCAGCGGTGACCAGAGCTCCAGGCGCCCCGACGTGCACGGAAATCACGGAGGCCTCCCGCCCGCAAGGCGGTTTGAGCCGGTCTCGTCTAGATGTCAGGAGGCAGGAAAGCCACAGCTGCCGTCTGGCTTGCATCTCAGGATTGCTCAAGTAGCGGGAGACCCGCTGGCCGGCTTCCTGAGCGTGTGTGAGTGTGCACGGCCGGTGGAGGCGTGTGTGGGCGACGAGGATACACTCACCCCAGCCCGCGATGCCCGGCCCGCTTCCAGCTGCGGCCCCGTGAGGCGCAGAACTAACTTGCTAGCAAAGAGCACGTCATTCAGTTTGGATGCTCGTGATCTTGGCGACAGGGAGGCCCAGAAGTGAGAAAACAAAGACAGGAAAAGCCCGCGCCCTGGCTCTTCCGGGGGGTCCTCGAAGACACAGAACAGCTGTGCCACCCATCCCCCCACCCCAGAACAGAGCAGGGCCTGGCCATGAACTCTTGACCAGCGAGACTCCCTGCCACAGTGGAGCCACTGCGTCTTAACCTGAACGGTGACACTGAACAGGAGGTAGCCTGTGAAAGCGGGGACAGATGGCGGTCTGGATTAGTGGGTCTCGGGGGAGGGGCCAGTGCGTTCCTTGTCTTGCACGGCACGTAGCAGGCTGTTAGGGCCTGCAGAACCACGGCCCTGCGCCCTCCACCTGTTAGGAATAAATCCGGTCATAAATATCCCCTTGCTGGGTCCGTCGTAGACATCAGGACTTAACCCTCCAGCACACAGGATGGCACCAGCCACAGCTATGGGGCACATTCAACACAGCTCTGTCACCTCCTACCCTGGACCCCCCCTGCTGGAGGGGCGTGTGGGAGCTGAGCAAGGCCGGGCTGGGGGTCAGGTGGACTCAGGTTCAAATCCAGGCTCTGCTCCTTAGGCTTTGTGACCTCAGGCCAGCAACGTGGCCTCCCCCAGCCTCGGCCGTAAAGGAGGTGAGTGATGCCCGCCTCCCTGGGTCCGGAGCAGAGACGGTCGTGTCTGCACAGGTCTGCTCCAGCACACGTGCCACAGACATGAGCCGCGGCCTCTGACCCTCCCGGCGCGATGGAAAGCCGTTACAGAGGATCAGAGGCCGCTGGACTGGGGATGGGAGGGGGTTGCAGGGGGGGCTTCAGGCCTGCCACAGCTGCGATTTCTCACCCTGGTGGTTTGAAAACACAGATCCAAACGCTAACTTTGCTCCCATGGCCTATGTTCCCTCCCCTGAACCTGGACAGGCTTGTGGCAGGTTGGTGGTGGAGGTAACACTTTGTGACTTCCAAGACTGCATCCCAAAAGGCCACGGGGCCTCCGCTTCCCTGCAGGAGCCCCGCGCTGGAGCCCAGGACGGCCACACGCGCACTCCACTGCTCTGAGGCCACCGTGCCAAGAGGAAGCTCAAACCAGTCCACGGGCAAAGCCCTGAGAACCCTGAGAGCTCGTGAAGAGAGGGGCGTCTACACCGACCCCAGGGACCCCCTCCAGCCCCCAACTGTGGGAGCTCAAGCCGAGGCTGCCCCGCTTGACAGTCTGGGACCACAGTGGGGTGCCAGGGTCTCTGCCGCTTCCCAGGACTGGACCCAGCACACACATGGTTCCATCCTGACAACTGCCAGGCTGGCTGAGTTCAAACAACTAAGAGGAGAAAAGAGGAAGAGTTCAGGAAACAATGCAACAAGCATCCCTGCCGTGCTCTGTGTCTGGCCAAAGGCTGTTGTCAGTATTCCTTTCCATTCAACAGTCGTTGTGGCCCATTCTTAGCCAAGAGCAGTGCTGCACAAAGATGAAGATGCAGTGGTCCCTGCTGCACAGAGTTCCTGGTCCAGAAGGCCAGACCCAGACACCCAGGAACCGTAATGACGGTTGGGTATGACCCAACAATGATAAAACCGAGTGTGCAGCAAAGCACCGGTGTGAGCAATCAGTGTGACTCTGTCCAGGGGAATCAGGAAAGTCTTCATAGAGAAGACACTACCTCGTTAGGGTTCTGAAGGATGAACAGGAGTCTGCCAACATATTTTATATAACTGGATCCTACCCTCAGTCACTCCCTTTTCCTCCCTCTCTCCTTCCCCCCCACCCCGCCTTCTTTGAAGCATTTTATGGGACATAACATTCGCACATCACTCCTCCACCACTAAGGTGGAGGGAAGACTGGTCTGTTTACCATCATGCAGACGAAACACCCAAGCAAAGAGGGCAAATGTCTTCCCTAAATAAAATGCATAATGAAGCTCAGAATCCTCGCATCGGCCCATGTGGCCCCCAGCAAGCTGGTGGGACAGGTCACAGCCTCAGGACTGCCCTGGAGGGGAAGGAAGGGCAGGCAGGGGAGGGGAGGGGAAGAGGACAGGATGACCTCCAGCCCCTCCCTGATTTCACGCTTCCACCGCCCCCCAGCCAGGACCACCAGGATCACGAGGTGTGGGCAGAAGAAGGAGGTGACCAAAGCAAAAGACCAAAAGGCAGGGTTTTTAAGGACAGAAAAGACAGCTGCCTAGTGCCTACGGAGGCAGATCCCGTGGATCTGGGATCACAGCTCTGCCTTCCACTCACCCCACCCCCATCACAGATTATTAAAAAGTAATTCCGAGTCGCCTGTTTGGTGCCTTAATGGTGCATCGCCTCACACTAGAGGATTTGGCCAAAGGAGGCAGATTTAGAGGACATAATTAAACGCTGTCAAACCTGCCTTCCCCAGCCTGCTCAGCCGGGCTCCGGGCGCCGCGCCCTGCGGGGCTCCTGGATCACCCGGCCAGGGCTGAGCTTCTCGGGAGCTTCCGCCCTCCCAGCAGGTGGGTCTGACTCGGCCTCCTACCCGCGGTGCCTGGGGGGCCCTGGAAACCAGCACGCCAGGCCACCGCAGACTTCCCCAACCAGCCCAGAGGTCCCCCCATCTCCTGTGGCAGCCACACTGTGGTTGCACATCTCGATTCATCTGCTGATACAATCAAGAATAATAAGATCGGACAGCCGTCGAGCTCCTACTCCGCGCCTGGGAGGTATCAGTAATCCCGCTGAACGCATGAGAAAACCGAGGCCCAGAGAAATCACCCACCTCACAGCTGCTTAAGAGCATGGATTCTGGAGTGAGGCGGTCAGGTTCAAATTCCAGGGCTGGCCACTGAGCTGCAATCTACTGAACCCCTTTGTGCCTTGGCTCTTTTACCTGCAAATGGGGTGAGAGCAGCTCCCGCCTCGTGGGATTGTCACGAGGGCTGAACGAGTTCACTCACGTAAAGCCCGAGCACGGACCTGGAGCGACAAAGCACCGGGTGAGCGCGTGCTGGGGGTTGGGAGGGAGAGACCCCAGCCCAGCCGGGCCACCCCCATCACCCCTGGAGCCCTGGTCTGCCTCCTTCCTCGGGCCCCTCACACCGGCCGGGCAGCAGCGGCTGAGATCTAGGCTGAGGGTGGGCCCCTTCTCGGTGGATCCCAACCTTCACTCCAGCAAGCCTTCCCAGCAGGAGCCTCCCAGTTAAAGAGCCTGTCCTGTCCAAGGTCACACCTGGAATCAGACACACGGCAGCCTAGCCCGCCCCCCAGGCCGCCACTGCCTTCCAGGCCATCATCCCCCTCACCCAGCAGGCGTGTACATACCAGCGCTCCCCAGGGGCCCCTATGTTCGTGCCCAATTGCAATCCATCCACATCTGACCAACCATCAACTCATTTATCTGTGGAAACCAGAGACCCACGTGGGGGACCGACCTCCGTCTTCCCGGGACACTGGAGTGACCGCTGCCCGCTGGAGCGGCAGCTGAGAGCCACGGCCCCGAGCACTGGGGGGTGGGCTGTGTGTGGGTGCGTGTCCAGGGGCCCCTGGAACCCTCTCGGTAACCCAGCACCCTCCTGTGATAAGCACACCCGCCGGACCAGGCTCTGACCAATGAGTGACTCCTGGAATATGCAGGTCACTGGTGAATGGAACAAGGCTGCCCTGCTGACCGGCACTCAGAACACTTCAGAACACTGAAGGAAACAGGCCGAAGGCTCAGCTATGCAAGTCATAAAAGCCTTCACTAAGTAAAGATTCCTGGATTTCCTTTTTAATCTTCCAATAAAACTTCAGCAAAGACTCGGGCAGAGAGGGGCTGTAGGGTAACCACAGCCACTATGAGATCACAGGAGAAACACTTCTGGGCTGGCTTCACTTCCCCCAAGTGAAGAGGCCAAACAGCCTGTAATAAGCGCAGGCCAAGGCTGACAGGCTTCACCCACGTGCGAAAATAACTGTGGCGATCCAGGCCCAGCGGGAGCCCAGAGGCCAGCCTCGGCAGCCACGCCCACAGGAGGCTGGAGGTCGAGTCGGGGTGCTGGGCGGGGAGAAGTGAGCGGCCGGCTTCCCGGCCTGTCCATCGCTGGCGGAACCACTCAGCTTTGGACCCTCAGCTCCCTCACTCCCTCCCCCAGATAAAGGTGTGTGTTCCAGCCATGGAGACTTTGCACAAGCTGGTCCCCACTGCACCATCCCACAGTGGGCCTTGCCGGACCATGCAGCCTCCAAGAAGCCCTTCCCCAGCCCAGCCCTTCGCAGGAAGGGACCAGAGAGCCCGTGTGACACCTGCACTCGGAGCCACACTGTGACTCTGGGTCACATCAGTGGATCTTTCCAGAAAACATCTGCATAACGGCAGCTGGTGTGTTCAACGTTCATGACCTTTGACTAGTGACCCTTTCAGGGAATCTGTCCTAGGAAACTGTCAGACACATGGATAAAGAGTTGCCTCCAAAGGTGTTGAGTTGGTTAATGATGTCAATACCATTGTTCATAATAAAAACTGAGCTTCCTTCCAAGAATACAACTGTAGGAAAACAATAAAGAAATGACAGTTCTTAAGAGGTACAAACTTCCAGTTGCAAAATAAATGTCACAGGCATGAAATGTACAGTGTGGGGAATATAGTCAGTAATTATGTAATATCTTTGAATGGTGACAGATCGAATCTAGACTTATCATGGTGATGATTTTGAAATGCACAGAAATATCCAATCACTATGTTGTATAACAGGAACTAACACAGAGTTGTAGGTCAATTATACTTCAAAAACAAGCAAACAAACTCAGAGAAGAAGAGATCAGATCTGTGGCTACCACAGGTGGGGTTAGGGGGAGGGGGAATTGGATGAAGGCAGTTAGAAGGTACAAACTTCCAGTTGTAAGATAAATGAGTACTAGAGATGTAATGTACAATGTGATAAATATCATTAACACTGCTGTATGTTTCACATGAAAGTTGTTAAGAGAATAAATCCTAAGAGTTCTTACCACAAGGAAAAAAGGCTTTTTTTTCTATTTCTTTAAAGTTGTATCTATACAAGAGGACGGATGTTCACAAAACTTATTGTGGTCATCATTTCACAATGTATGTAGGTCAAATCATCACGCTGTACGCCTTAAACTTATACAGTGCTGTATGTCAATTACATCTCAAAACAGGAAGAAAAAAATTTTTAATAAAGCTCTAAAACAACAACAAAAGAAGTGATAGTTCATTCACTGTAGTTTTCAAAGGATATCCAACGATGGAAGAAAATGCTGACAACAGCAAAATGTTAAGTGTACAAAGAATTCCAAACTGTATCACCGGGTTCTGATCTTTGCTCAGAAAGGGAACGATCAAAAGGTTGGACACTGTTATCTCTGAGGATTATCGGTAATTTCAGGTTTCCTTTTTCTTAGAACTTCCTTCTTGCAAGGTCTAAGATGAGCATGGGTTACATCCTTAATCGATCGTAACATGAGTCTGGATTTTCTGCTGTTCGGTGGGTCGCTGGTTTTTAATGAACTACACACCTTGGTCAATTCAGGGCTCTGGAGGTCTGAGATTTCAGCATCTGGCGGCCCCACTAGGGAGCAGGACCAAAGCAGAGGAGCCCTCCCTCCACTGCCCTGGCAGTGGTCTGCCCGAATAAGAGACAGAAGAAGCCCCTGCAGGGTAACTAGTGGATTAACTGAGGCAGAGTGGTGAGAGAAGAGCAATGGTTTTCCAGCCTCCATTTGGTTCCTCTGCAGCAAATCTCTCCAGGCCTGCCCCGTGACCACCCTCAGGGATGCCCACACCTGCTGTGCCTGGCCTCGCCCACCTGTACACATCCACACCCACCTCTGCCATCCTGAGCCTCTCCAACTGTTTCCTGAGGCTCCAGCTCTCTCTAGCCACTGCCCGGGGTGCCCTTTCTCACCCCATCTGTTCCCCCTGCCTAACCACAGCACCTGCCCCCCCATCCCTCTGCTCCAGCCACGCCACCTTCTTTTTAACAGCTTTGTTGAGATAAAATTCACACACCATAAATGTGTGTTTAAAGGGTACAAGTCAATGGTTCTTAGTGCATTCACAGAGTTGCGAAAACATCACCATATTCATTTAGAATATTTTCATCATCTCAAAAAGAAACCCCATACCCTTAGTTATCACTCCCCATCCCTCCATCCCTCCATAACCCTGGCCCCTGGCAATCACTTCCCTACCTTCTGTCTCTATGGATTTGCCTATTCTGGACATTTCACACAAACGAGACCACACAATATGTGGTCTTGTGTGTCTGGCTTCCTTCACTCTGTATCGTGTTTCCCAAGTTCATCCATTTCGTGTATCAGTACTTCATTTCTTTTAATGGCCAAATAATATTCCATTTGTGGGTATAGCACATTGCTTATCCATTCATCAGGTGATGGGCATTTGGGTTGTTTCCACTTTGGGCTATTGTGAATAACGCTACAATGAACAATCACGTACACATTTCTATGTGGACACAGGTTTTTACTTCTCTTGAGTAAAAACATATATATACATATATCTAGGGGTGAGATTGCTGGGTTGCGAGGCACTGCCCTTCTTTCTGTCCCCCAAACCTGCCAAGCCCATTCCCAGCTCAGACCCTGGTCTTGCATGCAGGCTCCTAAGCCATCCCTGATCACCGCAGGTCATTGTTAGTTTGATTTTCTCCGTAGCATTTACCACCATCTGAACTTACTTTGCTGGCTTTAGGTTATGTGTCTCTCTCCCCTGCTAAAATGCAAGCTCCACAAAGGGGATTTGTCTGATTTGGTCATTACTGAATCTTTACTACCTAGCACAGGGCTGGAGACTCAGACGATACTCAATGCATATGGGCTTAATTTAATTCCCCACATCTCAGTGAAGGGCCTCCTCTTCCAGGAAGCCTGCCCTGATCCCGCCCCAGCAGCCCTGGTCACTGCCTACTTGTCCATCTGCTCACTGGACTCGGGGCGGCTGGAGGGCAGGGCTTCCATGTTTTCTTTCTCTGCCTCACACGTGCCCACGCGGGCCTGGCACATAGCAGGCGCAGGTGAGTTTTGCCAGATCACGGGTCCCCTGACACCACTCCACCTTGCGATGGCTCACACCGCTCAGAGAATTGGGTGACTTTCTCACCTGTCCCCCGATTCAATTCGCCCTCTTGCACACCTCGATTTGGAAGGACACTGAGTGCAACCCCGGCCACCGAGGAAGTCCCGACAGAGTTCTCTGATCTTGCTGGTCACACTGCCTGAGAGAGAGCTCCCCATGGAGGGGTACAGCCCAAGAGCTCGTGGGAATCCAGGCTCTGGGCCCGCCCGCCGACTCCCACTCAGGACATTGGAGGTGAGTTCTGGCCTCTGCCTTTATAACAAACTCCCCCAGGAGAGTCTGATACACACCAGTTTGGAAATAAGTCTTCGAGGACATCAGTTCAGCAACTCGGGGGGAAAACATAAACAAAAAAGAAGGTGATACTATTTGCCCACCAGAACGTGGGGACATCTGGTCAACCCCAGGGGTTGGGAGCCGGCTCTGTCAGCGTGAAGGAGAAAGTCAACGTGATTAGGTGCTTAATTGGGTGCCTCCCTGAGCTGGTGCATTTGCCCACGTAAGTAATTATGATTTCTTAAACAGCATTCTGCTTATTAAAACCTTCTTTCCTCTCTCTGACAAATCAGTGGGGCTTTACTTCGTTTTGGAAAATCATTCCTTTTTTAAAAAACTGTGTGGGTGCTGCTTAACTAATCATTTACTTTCTATAGCAACTTGGAAACAAACTAAATGTGCAGTGTGCTGAAATCATTTCTTGGAAGGTTCACGCAAGCTCACCCCCTAAATCCCTTCCCACTGCACAGTACCCAGCAAGCACTTGGGAAGGGCCTAAGAACGGCAGTGTCTGAGCACCAGCCTGGGGAGGGCACCCCACAGCGCTGGACACAGCATAAGGGCACCTCCCCTCAGCCAGGCAGCAGCCCCAGCCCTTGCCTGAATCAATCCCACCCACCGAAATGAACACTGAGCAGGTAGACATGTCCAGAAAATCAGTTTGAAGGGACACCGACATGCAGGCCTGCCTGAGACACACCCACGGCCCCGCTTGGGTGTAGGAATCAGGAAAGCAGGCCCCTTCCTTTCCTTCTTCCTCTCCTCCATCCATGTATTTCTATACTCCAATTATTTTCTGAGGTCCTACTATGCGCCAAGCCTTCACTTAGGTATCAGGGTGCAGAGGTGAATTGGAGGCGCCCTGTTCCAACACCGCAGCCTCCAGTGGTGGAAGGTCACACCAACACCAATATGTACCACACACCAGGAGGGCGTGGCCCGGCCCCCTCTCGTCCCGAGCCTCCGTCTCTGCTTCAGGAGCTGGGAAAACAGCACGGAGCTGGCCCTCCTCACTCCAGGGCGGCCTCCCCACATCAGGGCTGCAGGCAGGGCTTGATGACAAAGCCAGACGCAGACTCTGCAGCCTCAGCCCAACGCCAGCAATGCTAAGCCTACTGGGCTGGGTGGCCAGTACCGGCTGCTGTTTTAACGCCGTGACTGCTTTTCGTGGAACTAGTACTAAAATCCATTCCACAGATCTCTGGCTTCTTACACCGAGTGAGCCAAACGCTCCTTTATTTTCACACGGACACGGAGGCGTGACTCTGAGGCCACGTGGTAGCCCCTGAGGGGCCTGGGCTGGGGCTGTTCCTCCCTCCACATCGGGGTCCCATCTGCCCTGCAGGGCCTCCCACGTGCCCGCCAAGTTCCCAACCCGTGACAGCAGTTCTCAAACGTGGCTGCAGGTTACAATAATCCAGGTGCCCAGGCCTCACCCCAGTCCCACGAAACCAGGCTCCCTGGAGTGGGGCCCAGGCAGCAGAAACTCTAAAGCCAAGTTAGGGACCCCCGGATCCAGAGGACTTTGGCATCCGGGGCACCTCAGACTCAGCATGGCCCCGAAGTCTGACACTGTCGCACGTGGCACATCAAACTCAACGTGGCCCCAAAGTCTGACACCGTCCCTGTATTCAGGAAACTATTTCTGATAGAGACAGAAAAACAGACAGACAGACATGCAGACAAAAAGATACATCAAATAGAGTTTGCACAGTGTAATTAAGGAAACGGGTGGAGACTAAAAGGACACGTTTAAGGAGACTGATGGGAAGTCTTTGCTGAAAAGATCCCCAAAGTGAGACGGAGGGAATCGCGGGGACACGGAGGCTGAGGTGGGGAGGGCCTGGCACGTTCCAGAAGCTGAAAGAACAGGGCTCTACAGAGGGCAGAGGGCAGGGTGAGTGGAGGCCAGGCAAAGAGTCTGGATTTTACCCCAAGAACAGTGGGAAGCCCCAGGATGGCTGTCCACATACAAACGTGGGTGGAGGGATGCGTATTAGAAACAAGACATGACACCCCCTTCCAGATCCATCGTCACAGTATTAAAGGGCTGCCTTCTCGACCTTCATCGTCAAATTCCCACCAGCTTCAGAGACTGGAAAACACACGTGGAGCATGGAATCAACAATTCGTTAAATACAGGAAAGGTATCAAATCATTTTTAAATTCCCTAATCTCCTACTTCCATCCCATATGCCCAGCAGAAATAGAGAAAAAGAATATGCATTAAGTTTAACAAGGCACAGCATTTTAAATGTCTTTAATCTCTGGAGGGAGGAGTTATTTCAGCAGGCTGAAGCCGATATCTATAATTAATATCTATGAAAAGTTGAACCCAAGAAAGAAAGTTTTTCAGGCTAAAAACCCTCATGTGATTTCTAGGTAATTAACAGTTCGGTCTCCACCACGGTAAAAATAGGCTTCCACCTGAAACTAATTCCCTTCTTGGCTACCAAGGCCATTCTTTGAGTGACGGAGGAGAAGAAAGCTATTTGAATCCATTTACGCAGCACAGATAGGAAGTGACACCTGGTCGAATGGGAGGTGAGCCGGCCAAGTGCAATTTGGAGCACAGAATCTCCTTGTTTGGGTTTCTTTCACTGTTTAGCACAACCTTCTACTTCAGCCAAGTCCGACGGCTCACAAACCTCCAAAGATGAACTTCTGCTTCTGGAGGGGCCCTCCTGAGTCCTGGCCCATCCAGTGGCTCAGCCCGCCCCGGCCACTCACCCTGGTCTGCAGGGAGAGCCCCGCATCACACGTGGGGTAGCCAGGCCACCGAGGGGTGCGCTGGTCCGCCCAAGGTCACAGATGACCAGCGGAAGGCGCAGGCCTGGGACCCTGTTCCCCAAGTTCACCATGACCCCAGCTCTGCTTAGCTGTCCCCTCTCCGGGGCTCTCAACCATCCCCCAGATCCCTCAACCCTCGCCATCCTAAAATCCAGGCATCCATTCAAGACCCCGGCCCTGCAGAAGGAGCTGCCCACCAACCCCCTCGAGGCCTCCTTTCCTGCTTATGCTTTAACCGCTGGGTGCTTCTCCGTTTCATCCATTTGTGCACTGTTGTCACACACACGTCCACACACAACTAGATAATAAGTAACTTGAGAGGAGAAGACACAGGCCTTGGGCACTTCTGTTGTGGGTATGAGGGTCACATCCTTTCACCCACCCCGAGGGATCCGCCTTGTGTTCACAAATGTTCAATAAATATTTGCTGATTCGATATCGTTCAAAGTAGGCCATGGGACTTCCCTGGCGGTCTAGTGGTTAGGACTCCGTGCTTTCACTGCTGAGGGTGCCGGTTCGATCCCTGGTCAGGGAACTAAGATCCCATAAGCCGCACGGCGCGACCAAATTAAAAAAAAAAACAAAGTTGGCCAAATTTTACCTCCAAGCGGCTTAAAAACCTTCATCTTAAGTAAAAGCATGCAGACTCAGGCCCCTGGGAGGGGCTGTTTGTCCCGTGGACCCCCAAGCAGGTCTACAGGCAGAACGACGGACCCGAGAGGCCAAGAAGCAGCCAAGTCGGTTAAATGCGCTTTAAAAATAACTTTCATTTACCTGCAACTCACTACGGACTCTTCCACTCGCCCGTCTGTTCCACAAACATTCACTGGGACCCGCTATGCCCGAGGGATCTGGCACCTGCAAGGCCGCGGGGTCCTCGGGCCCCAAGCGGGGCCACGGTGTCCCGGGGAGATGAGAGAGGGCACAACATTATGGTCTTGAGTGTGGGCTCTGATGGGGGCAAAGCAGGGGAGGCCAGCAGTTAGGAGCCCAGGCTGGAAGGTCCCAGGTTGAGGAGATGCGGTCACAGGGGCAAAGGCCAAGAGAGAAGGGCAGGGAGGGACCTGAGAACAGTCAGTGGCAGCTGCAGCATAAAGGCCAGGCAAGGCTGGTGAGAGAAGAGGGTGGTGACAGGCTGATAACAGTCCCCAAAGATACCCACGTCCTAATGCCCAGAACTGGTACCTATGCTACCTCGTAAGGGACTTTGCAGATGTGATGAGGGATCCTGAGGTAAGCAGCTTGTCCTGGACTATCCAAGTGGGCCCAAAGTACTAACGAGGGTCCTTGTAAGAGGGAGGCGGACTGGACTTCAGCCCGGTGAGACCGCCTGTGGACTTCTGACCTCCAGAACTGTAAGAGAATACATCTGTGCTGTTCTCAGCCCCCGAGTTTGTGTTGTTCGTTACAGCGGCCAAAGGAGGAACCAATGCAGAGAAACGTGGTCTTGGGAGAACGGCCCTAGCCACAGACCCCACCCGTCTGCCCACCAGTGCTGGCCCCAGGTGGACCAGTCCTGGGCTGGGTTTCCACTGGGGGCAGTGCTCACCATTCACAAAGACAAGGCACGCTGATCTCGCCTTCACCTCTGCTTTCTAATGTATGCCTTCACCTGGCGGCAAAGCTGGGGCCGCTCAGCAGTGCTGCGCGTCACCCTGCTTTCCCTGAAGTTCACGAGTCAACAAGACTCACAGCCCAGAAAGCCAGCCAGCAAAGACAGGCATCCTCCGCGTCCATCCGGACGACACCCCCTTGCTTGCAGCGCCGCCTTCTAACACGACCTCAACTCGGTGCTGACCTCAGCTGCTCTCGGCAAGCCCAGACACCCTGGAATGTGCCGTCCCGGGAAGGGGGTGAGCCTCCCGTCGCTGGAAAGATCCCAGCTGGGACTCAGTGGCCTCTGAGCACCCTGGAAACCCTGAGGCCTCTGAGTCCACCCCGGAACTCCTCCTTGGCAGCCATCCTGCACACGGTAGGTGCCCATGTGGCGTCTGCTGAATGAATCTGCCCCGAGGGCCTTCCCACCCAACAGCTGTCCTTTTGGTGGCAGCAGCTGACTTCCTTCTCGAAGGCAAGCGGAGATCCATCTGTGATTCACCTTCTCCTACGAGTCCTGTCAGACACACAGGGCTGGGGATTGGCGGCAAAGACACCAAAACAAAGACTCCAGGCCGACTTCCTGCCAGAGGGGAGCCGAGCCCTGCCCACGGCTTGCTCACCGCAGGGAACTTCGCAGCTCAGGGTAGAGACAGAAATGAAAGGCTGGGAAGGCTGCTGCAGCCACCCCAATCCCTGGAGGCTCAACCAGGGCTGCTCGGGCATCTGAGAGCCTTTCCCAGGGTCCCCCCCCTGCCCCGCCCAAGGCCCTCTGGGTCTCCATCTGGAAAGGGCCCTGGCCTGGGACCCTGCAGACCTGGACTAGCCCCGCTCTGCCACCCGCAGCTTTGGACTCTGTTCAAACCACTCGACTTCCCAGGGCCTCAGCTTTCTCATCTGTAAAATGAGGCCACGGGGCTCTGAGATGCCTTACGACACCCACAGCCCCTGCTTGAACTCAGTGGCTCTTGACTTCTTTGGGTTGAGATTTTGGCAGCACAGGGACGGAGAGACTCAAATCACGGCCGAATGACGGGAGCGCGGGGCCCCTCGGCTCCAGGCCAGGATGACCACACCAGACATGGCCCACTTCCCTGACCGCCTTCTGTCCATGTCACCATCTGAGAGGGCCGCCTCCGGCCTGCCTGGGCTGTCCTGTGGTCCACGTCCAGGGCGCCAAGACCTCGGGTGTCCCAGGAAACGCCCGCCCCTGCCCGGGGTGGCACTGGCTGCCCCCTGCACTTCACCCCACGTCCAGCCACCGCCGCTAGGCCCCAGCGGACCTACGGTGTGCACTGACCAAAAGACAGCACAGGTAGCCCGCAAAGGAGCATCCAAGCGACCGAGAGATGCGGTGAGGGCCACACACCAGGAGTCTCCTCTACTCCGAGCTATGTGGACGCGGGCATGGCCCCCGGCAGAGCCAAGGGGCCCTGGCCGACAGGCCTGGGGCTTCACCGCTCAGCACACCATGAAAAGCAGAAGTGTGGGGCTGCCTTGGCCTTGACCGTGTGGAAATCACGCAGCCCATAACTGACCCCTCTGGGAGTGCAGGGCACTGGGGGAGGGAGCGGGGTGTCATCGGCGGCCATGGGTATTCTCCCAAGGTGGGACGATGACCCTCCAGCGACAAAGCCGGGAGAGACGCGAAGCTGCTGCTGGGCCCCCAACTCACGACAACGCCCTCTGCAGGGCCCTACCCAAAACTACGCTCTCCGTCTAGTCTGCGTGGGTCCAGGGTTGGGGCCCTGGCCTGACAATCAGCATGTCAGCCCTCTGGCCGAGATGATGGGTCAGGGTGGGCATGTGACCCATGCCGGCCAGTGGGTCTCTGTTCTGGACTTCCACTGGGAAGCACTGGCGGACGGCAGCATTCTCTAGCCTCAGGTTCTCAGGGAGCCGTGACCCGGGTGGGCTGTCGGAGAAGGAGGCCAACACACAGGGAAGCTGAGCCCAGAGACAGAGACAGAGGCTGAGGGACAAAGGCTGAGAGACTGCACCTGGGGCCCCTGGAGCCAACCACCCCTGAAGCCAGAACCCTGGACTTTCTGGACCTGTGAGCCTACAAGTCCACTTTTTCACTTAGGCTAGTTGGAGTCGGGTTTCTGTGACTTGTGACCAAGAAGCTTGCTTAACACACCCCCTTCTGTGCACAGCCTTACAGAAGCCATGGGAATGGCAGGAAATAAGAGCACACCACACCCTCCAGTAACCTTAGACCGAACCAGGAAGATCTGACCAATCGGCCCAAATACACCAGGTGGGGACACAGGGTGTGACCAGTACTGCCCATTAGAGGCTGGGGGAGAGCAAGACCCCGGAGGGCCGAGTGACAGGAGCCAGCTCTCACTCCTGGGCCCCCTGCACTCTGTGCTTTCTCTTCTTTCCACAAGAATTCCTCTCCCCACTGGGGGGACGGGAACTCCACCAGGGCAGCCGCGGAGATTCAGGGCACTAAAGGAGACTTAACCACACATACTGCTGGGAACGTTCTTGAAAGAATTAGACAGAAACAGACACCAGATAACATTCATTATATACTTGCACTGCTACAGAAAATGGCCAGTACATTCTCCTCCAGGTGGAGAAAGAATAAAAGGAATTAAGGATTAGCTGACAGAGTCTTAGCCACTCGCCCAGGCCCCCTCCACCTTGTCACACCCACTTCCCTCCTAGTGATCTGGGGACGTGTATGCACTTGGTAGGTGATCCACGCCTTCTAAAAGGCACCATGACATACGAAGGAACCTAGCTACAAAACAGAAACAGACTCACAGACATAGACAACAGACCTGTGGTTGCCAGGGGCGGGGGGAGAGGGATGGACTGGGAGTTTGGGGTTGATAGATGCAAACGATTACATTTAGAATGGATAAACAACAAGGTCCTACTGTAGAGCACAGGGAGCTTTACTGAATATCCTGTGATAAACCATAATGGAAAAGAATATAAAAAAAGAATGTCTCTGTGTATAACTGAGTCACTTTGCTGTACAGCAGAAATTAACACAGCATTGTAAATCAACTATATTTCAATTAAAAAAATTTTTTAATTAAAAAAAAAGAGGGCTTTCACTAGTTACAATTTCTATTATCTCTGTTAAACTCTGAGAACTTTATTTGATTTCTTTGATATAGCATAGATGAAAAACAAACAAACAAAAATAAAAGGCACCATGACAAACGTTAGGCAAGTGACCATCCCAGTGTCACCGCCTGGCTCCTCCCAGGGACTCTCCCTTCTGGATTCTCCTTCCCCCACCCCACCTCAAATTCCCAAACTCACCAAGCTGCAACAACAGGCCCAGCCTTTGCCCTGCTGTTCCCACTACCTGGATGCCCTCCTTCCTCCCACCCTCCTTTCCCAGCCACCACCTCTGGGAAGCCTTCCCAGATTTCTCCAGGAAGGGATGTTCAGGGGGAAGTTTTGTTCCCTGCAGTAGGATGAAGACTCAAAGTCAGAATTTATTGACTTCAAGAAAAAAATGCAGACACATGAAATTTCTTGCACCGTGAGTTTGTGGCCCTGACTCAGCCCTGCTATAAACTTTCAGGTGTTCTGAGGAGCAGAGGGAGCTCCTGGAACAGCCCTGTGGGCACCGAGGTGCTGGCAGCTGGCAGCCCACCACCACCTGCCCCAAAATGTCTCTCTCGTAGGCTCAGGAATGGCCGATGCCACTCAGCAGGTGGCAGATCCTTGTACCCCCTTCCTGGAATAAGAGGGGTGCCAGGCCCAGTGGGGTCTTGACTGGGAGAGGACAGGCGGCCCTGAGCAGCACAGCCACCGTCCCAGGCACTCCCAGGTCCAGAGCAGGACGTCGGACAGAGAGAGGGAGGGAGTAAGCGCCACGGACAAGGGCAGCCTGCCTGCTTTCCCTGAGTGCTCCCCACTGCAGCCCTGCAGAGCACCGCCCAGGTCACCCTCCAGACCTCCCGGAAATGCCACCCCCTCCTTGGGACCCCTCCCTGACCACTAGCTCAATCGGGCCCTTGCTTCCCCTACCCCCGTTAGAGACCCCCATCACCTGTGCCTTCCTCCACAGCAGCCCTCCCACCTGCCCCTGTCCTTGTGTCCCCAGGTCATCAGGTCATTGTCTGCCCCTCTCACCAGGCAGGGACCATGCTTCATCCTGGCCACGTCACCCCTTCCATCTGGCAGAGGGTCTGGCCCATAACTCAATATCGATGAACGAATCAACCACTGCAAAAGCCTCTCTGAAACACTCTGGGGCAAATGCAAACTCAGGCCAAGCCCCCATGGGCATCAACAAAAGCTCTGGATTCGCTGGTGAGTGGGGTCATCTGGCGCTCTGCCCTCCTCCATCACGCTGAAAACAAGGTGAAGATGGCATCGGGGTGAGTTAAGAGGGATGGCAAACACCAGACTAGAAACGCTGACCTGGGAGTTTGGGATCACCTGCACGTCAGGCCAGCCGCCACAGTTAGGGAGCTCTGCCCACCCCGTACCCAAACATGCAACCCATCGGGGACCGAGCCCACCCACAGCATCCCGGCAGAGGGGCACGTCCCGGCGCCTCCAGCAGGCCTCACCGCTGGCGGGCCACCTTCCAGCGGGGGAGGTCCAAGGGCTTCCTACCAAGCGGGGGCATCTGGCCCAACGGTCCGCACAGGCCCCCCCAGTCCTCCCACCCACCAAGCCCAGAAGGATGGGGTGGCGTGGAGGGGCCGAGCAGACGCTGGCCGCCCAGCATGGAGCCGAGCCCCAACACGCACCGGCCTTCAGTCCACAAGGTCCGAGTGGGCCTCGTCACCCCTCTTAGGATGAGAAAGACAAAGCTCCACAGGATTAGGAGCTGGCCAGGGCCACACGTGGCCGAGAGGCGACAGAGCGGAGCGGACACCCCCGTGGAGGGCGGTGGGCGTGAAGAGGGCCTGAGTGTGGTCGGGGGCAGGTGGGTGAGGCAGGCAGGACCACCCTCCGGGCTCTGCCCGTCCCAAGCCAGGGCAGGGGAGCCAGGCGGCCCGCAGACCCAGCCAGCGTCTCGGAGCTCCTTCCCGTGCTCTCGAGACCCAGACCGGGACACGGCCGCAGGCTCATCCAAGAGACTAGAGAAGATTCATCCCCCCCAGAGGACCCCGGGGACCCTGAGGGAGACAGAGCACGGCAATCCCAGCCCGGGGGCCCTGCTCGGCCCCAACTGAGGCCGAGAGGGGACAGAGCCACAGCCTCTCGTCCTTAAAAGGCTGCGTGGGCCCTGCTCGCGGGCTGCGGGGCTCGGGGGATAACGCTGCACGGGCTCTGCACTGGGCACAGGACAGGCAGGGCTGCGGCCCCATCACGTGACAGGAGCCTCAGCCAGAGCCCCGCCCCCGGTCCCCTCCCACCAAGACCCTGCCCTGGCGATAACTCCCCGTCACTGCAGCGGACAGCGTCGCTTGGATATGCTCCAGAAAACAGGACTCTCAGCAGCCCTGGAGAACTGAGGGCAATCCGCTTCCTTCCCCCATGTGCCGTGTGGATGGACCCCAGCCCCACCCTTCTCCCAGGTCAGAGGTCAAGGTGGCCGGCACCAAAGTCGGCCGAGTCTCCACATCCCAGAAGAGCGAGGTGCCAGGTCAGGCAGGGCAGGGCAAGGCCGCCTCAGTGTCCAGGGTCCGTCTGCTTGCTCCTCTGTGCCAGGGAGGGCACATGTGACTGCAGGGCCAGCTCCCCTCCCTGGGGCAGGGGAAGCTGTGGGATCCTGGGGAAGCAAGTCCCAAAGGGCCCTTCCCACCAGACCCGCCCGGAAGGCCATGGGTTTCGGGTTTCCCCTTGGCTGCCTGCCGGGCCTCTGCTCCGTGAGATGGAAAGAAAGTCTGACTTGACCTTAGGAGGTGAGCATTCCAGGCGATAATTCATATCAGGAAACTTGCAAAAAAAAACCAGACGTCAATGAGAAATACTCCCTTTAAAAGTGGGTTCTTGGAGCCAACACTGCTGGGCTTGGCTCTGCTTTAGCAAACTACTCAGGAAATGGGACGAAAATGGAACCACATAAAACTCCGTGGCGGATGCCACCCCCAGCACATCAGTGGGGCCCTGGCCAGATGCCGGGGTGCGCTCCGAGCCCGTGCACCCCTCAGCCCCCCAGGGGTAAGGGGAGGGTGCAAGCACGCAGCCACAGCCTCCACAGGTAGCACCTTCTCAAGCTTCAAAAAGGTAACATGCTGGGACCTCCCTGGTGGTCCAGTGGCTCCCAATGCAAAGGGCCTGGGTTCGATCCCTGGTCAGGAAACTAGATCCCCCACGCCACAGCTAAAGATCCCACACGTGGCAACGAAGATCCCACGTGCCGCAACTAAGACCCGGCTCAGCCAAATAAATAAATAAATAAATAAATAAATTTGTTTAAAGGTAACTTGCTGATGCGACTTAGAAGAAAAGACATCGGCAAACACAGAACGAAGGTGACAAGGACCAAAACCATTTTCGGGGGCCCCCCCCCACCCCAGGGCTGATATCGGAACCTGGGTATCCCCGTGAGGCTGGCCCAGAGGAAACGCTCAGTGCAGGTCTGATGGATGGATGAATGAATGAGTGACCAAGCGAGTGACACTTAGAAAGACACCCATCAGAAAGCCGACCTTCCCAGTTTCCCCCAAGGTGGCCCTCCAGGAAAGCTCCTCCGTGTTTAAATCCACCCAGAGTTGCTTATCTTTGTTGAAAAGCTGAGCCAACCATCTCCTGGGTGCTGTGTTGTGTTTTATGTGAATGAAATGAGGCTGGGAGCAGAGAAGCGATTTAAAAGCGCCAACTTAATTCTGGGACCGATGCTCTCTCCCCACTGAGCACCCTGGCTCCTGGCTGACCCACCCCAGCCGAAGGGCAGAGGCCTGGCCAGGGGGAGGCACGGGGCGCCGTGGCCTGGCTGCACGGTCACTGCTGCCAGTCGAAGCTTCTGGGCAGAAAGCTTGGGGCAAGAAGCAGTCTCTCCATCTCCCCCAAAGTGCTCTTCCCTACGGGGAAGGCTCAGGATCCTCACTGAACACAGGTGGGGACAAATTAGTGCTTTACAGAGCTCCAGAGGTCACATGAGGAGCAGGCAACTGAACAGGGAGGCCAGCTCTGTCACCCACCGGCCATGTGGTCCTTCCCAGATCCTCGGCAGAGAAGGAGGTGGGCCGGGCCTCTGAGCTGATAGCCCTTCAGGACCAATGAGCCCCTCCCATCCTACTCATCTGGTAAGTTGCCAATGTTTACTGAGCATCTGCTAAGCACCTAGCACTGGTTGACAGCAGAGAACAGACAGACCAAAGCCCCGCCCTCCCGGAGTCCACACCCTTAGGGGCCTGTCGGGGCCAAGGAGGGGCTGGGGCCTGGGGGAGACAGGACACTGGGAGCAGGCACGGGGGTGGCGGGTGGCGGAGAAGAGAATCATCCCCACGGGCTCCGTCTGTCCCCTCTCTTTCCCAGGAGCCACGTCCTACCTGGCATTACCTTCACTTCTATCTACTTCACTTCTACTCACCTGTGATTCCCCTGCCAGCTCTTCTGGGACCATAGAATTCAGGGACCCATGAACTTGGGTGGAGAAACAAGACCTTGGTTTATTTTCACCAACTCCAACTGAAATTGGGCGTTTCCTTCATCATGAAGTAGGCAACAAGTCACAATGTTGTCATTAGTACCTGGGACTTTATCACCAACAGAAATCACAGGTGTTTTCCAGGGCACGTTGACAGTTGTTGCCAACCCCGAAATATCGTTTATATTCATCACAACTTCAAAATTGTGGTACTTGCCACACTTGCTGCTAACTCTTGTTGATGTGTTACTAAAGAAATTATTTTAATATTCTGGTAACTTTATTTCCACAGAATTTATTTTTTAATAATCATCCTTTAATCCTATCTATTTTATGTTATGCTGGTTATAAAAACTACATTCTGAGAAGCTTCATGGGCTTCTCCAGACTTGGTGCGGGGGGGGAGTCTGTGGCACAGAAAGAGCTGAGAACCCCTGTGCCAGGATGGGGGGGTCCTTGGAGTTGGGAAGCCCCTCCACGTGTGTCCCGGGGCAGCCCGTGGTGTGACACCCAGCAAGGCACCCAGCAGCCGCCTCAAACGACTCAGAGAGAACGGCTGCAGGAATTAAATAAAAACCCCGAAGCCCCTCAACGGTCCAGTGATAAATCAGAACATAAACTTGGATGGGGTTAAGCAGTATTGATGGGAATAAATTGAGAAAAACATAAGATTTTTTATTGAGTGCTTCATTTTTACGGAGTGAAAATTGAATTATTTAACTGGTCAATGAGCTAGTCAATAGGGAAAAGGGCCTAAAAGCAGGGAGGAAGTGAAGTGCACGTGAACTTGAAATACAAACGGTTAACCTTAGGAAAGGCAGGAGCTCCAGACCACGCCCCCCTGGACCATTTCCTACCCACTCCCCAGGCCCCCCCACCGCCAGACCAGTCAGCCTATTTCTGACTTTCCAACGTTGATAGATCTGGATGTCCTGGGCTCCAAGCAACAGCCCCTCCCCTTGGGTCACACATAGCAGAATGGGGGGTTATCAGAAGAAATCAGAAACAACACCACTCCCACCCACTGTACTGTCTCCCTGCTGTGTCCTTTCCAGGTATGGGATGGCCCTTAGTGCTGTGAATATTTCTCCCCCAAAACCACAGAGCGACGGATTTCTTTGGGATTGCAACCATGCAACTAACTGGCACGTGGGCAAACACTCAAAGCAGACGCAAGAATGATGTCTGCTGTAGTTAAGACCTCAGGCTCAATCCAAAAACTAACACAGAATTCCGCAATCCCACTTCTGAGGATACACCCAGAAGAAGAGAAAGCAGGGGTTTGAACAGACATTTGTACCCCAATGTCCACAGCAGCATTGTTCACAACAGCCCAGAGATGGGAGCAGCCCAAGTGTCCACGGATGAATGAACAAGTAAACAAATGTGGTCCATCCACACAGTGAAATATGATTCAGCTTTAAAAAGGAAGGAAATTCTGACACAGGCTACAACATGGATGAACCTCGAGGACATTATGCCCAGTGACATAAGCCAGTCACATAAGGACAAACATTGTATCACTCCATTTATATAAGGTCCCTACTAGAAAAAATAGCCAAATTCACAAACAGAAGTAGAATGGTGGTTTGCAGGGAAAGGGGGGAGACAGGAGGCGATGGGGGGCTAGTGTTTAATGGGGACAGAGCTTCCATCTGGGAAGATGAAAAAGTTCTGGAGATGGATGGTGGTGATGGTTGCATAACAATGTGAATGTACTTCATGCCACTCAACTGTACACTTAAAATGGTTAAGAGGGTAAATTTTAACTTACTTGTATTCTATCACCATTAAAAAATAACAATAAAGAAAAAAGAGTAAAAATATTTCTTGCACTAAAAAAATAGCACTCAGGGACTTCCCTGGTGGCACAGTGGTTGAGAATCTGCCTGCCAATGCAGGGGACACGGGTTCGAGCCCTGGTCCGGGAAGATCCCACATGTCGCGGAGCAACTAAGCCCGTGCACCACAACTACTGAACCTGCGCTCTAGAGCCCGCGAGCCACAACTACTGAGCCCATGCACCACAACTACTGAAGCCCGCATGCCTAGAGCCCGTGCTCCGCAACAAGAAAAGCCACCGCAATGAGAAGCCCGCACACCACAACAAAGAGTAGCCCCTACTCGCCACAACTAGAGAAAAGCCCGAGCACAGCAACGAAGACCCAACGTAGCCAAAAACAAATAAATAAATTAATAAAAAAAAAAAAATAGCACTCAGGCTCAAGCGTGAAGAATGAAATCACATCTCAGACCCTTTTTAGCTGTGTGACTTTGGGCAAGTCCCCTGCATGCTGTGAACCTTTCTTTTCTCGTCTGTAAAATGAATATAATAATCGTATCTATTTTTTTAGGACTGTCTCCAGGACTAAATGAGTTAATCCCTGTGATGAGCTCGGCACAGCCATGGACACATAAAAGGGGGCTGTGATTATTAACTTCATTATTACTAATCAGAAGCAATATGTAAATAATGAGAAATTGTTATTATAAGATAAAATTACCTCCGAAGGAGAAACAGGGAGGCGATCCTAAATGCCATCTCTCCGGCTAAGGCCTGGAAGATGGTATCTCTACCTCTGACGCCTCGGAAATATGCATGGCACAGAAAGCTCATAAAGAGCCCTTTCTGAATTAAAAGTGATCTAAATAGAAGCAGCCACACTCGGCCTGGCTCTTTTCTTACTTTAATTTGAACTTAATTTATCTCTGAGCATCAGGAAACAGCGTCATGCAAGAGACGTGCCCTGTCGGAATCAAGGCGAGCTCAACATTGCAGGAAATTATCTGCTTTTGCAAGAAAATCACGAAGGAAGGAGGGTGCTGTTATTTTAAGATCTTCGAGCTGGTGTGAGAAGAAACTAATTAAATGATTGTAATTTTCTGTGCAAATGCAGTAACTTGACTACTGCAGAGATGCAAAATAAGAAGGAACTTTTCCACCTCAAAAGAACATTGGAGTCTTAATTTTTTTTTCTTTCCGGTTCTCCAGAGAGAGCTCACATTCAAGTACTCCTATTAAACGTTTAAAACAACAAACAGAGCTTAAGCGGGACAAAGATGACGTGCACACTGTGTGCTCTGGGACGTGTCCTGGAATCACGGGGCTGGAGTAGACACGGTGTTGTTGCTGCCCTCAGTGGGCTGCCTGTCAGTTGCCAGCTCACAGCGAGACTGGGAACAGGTCGCAAGAGTCTGTGCTCTACAACGCACCGGAGCAGGTCAGGGGTGGCCGCATCGTGGGAACCCGCGTGGGGCGGAAGCGGGGCCTTCGCCATCCCCACCATCCACTGGGCAGAACCGGAAGGACCACGGATGCATGTTTCCACGGCAGTTCTATGCCCAGTGTCCAAGCTCACACACAGAATGAGGCTTTCAAAGGGCTCCCCCGGCAAGAGCAGGCTGGGGACAGACCCACACGCATGCTTCACCCTGCAGATGCTGGGATGGAGACCTTGCTGTGACCACGACGAGAGCCAGAGTCCCCCTGCTCCCTGAGCGTCCACACCTGGGCACACGCTGGCCAGGAACAGGGCTGCAGTAACAGCTGGCTTCACGGGTCATCGCATCCCTCCATACTCCATAAAGCACTCGTGCAAACTCGGGAATTAGGAGCGCGAGGGCGAAAAGGGCCATTGGTAAGAATCTATAAATAACTCACTCTTCGGATGCTAAAAAAAAAAAAAAGAAAAATGAGAAAGCTCCCAAACAGAAGGCAGTTTACAAGCTCGCCCTCCGGGTCTTCCCGAAATGGAAACGCTCAGGGGTGCTCAGCGTGTTGCCAGCGCACGTTCTCATGGCTCCAGCTCTGCACTCCCATGGCGTCATCCTTGGGGGCTCAGCCTGCCTCTGACAAATTATAATAAAATAACATGTTAAAACAACAGGAACTCTGAAGAAGGCCTATGCAAGCACTGGGCTGCCTTCTAATCTGAAGGGGCGTGCAGAAGAATGAAGTTAATTTATGACCTCTTTAAAACACTCTCAGGAACCCTCATGCAACCACAAATTAAATAGCCACTTCATTCAAGTAAAAGTAGATTCGTGCAATGTGTTCGGGAACATTATTAACAGGGCTGTTTTTATGCCTTTGAGCCAAGCTTCTTGATTGATGGACTTGTTCATTCTCTGCCTGGTGCTCCGGGCTTTTCAGGACCCCGGGCCTCTCCCTCAGCCTGCACAGTCTCACCATCCCAACCTCCTCCTCAGCCCAGGTGACACTGACGCTACCCACCCTTCAGAGCTGCTCGACCATCACCTCCTCCAGGAAGTCCTCCCTGACCTCCCCAGCACAGATCCTTAAAGCATCCAGAATTCTGTCATGAATTCCTGTCCAGTCCCAATGTCCTGCCAGGACAGGGGCCATGAGTGATTTTGCTCGTCACTGTACTCCGGCACCTAACAGACCCTCTTAGAAAGCCGCTGCTTTGAAGGCTAATATGAGGTCTCTTCTCACCTGGGGCTCTCAAACTTTGTGTGATCTCTCCAGGCACAGACAGAATGCAGAAGGCCCTAGGTGGCCCTGGGCACAGGGCAAGCATACCCCCAAGTACAACACTGCCGCCTTGCATGCCAAGACTTCCCCAGGCTCTGCCCACCGAGCTTACGTGCCCACTGAGCGTCACCCGTCCCACAGCACAGGCTGCCCTCGCTCTCTCATCATTCTTGGTCCAGCCGCCAGGCCCAGGGTCCCCGACAGGTGGCACAGCTGGCTTCCTGGCAACAACTGTGACAGGCACTCAGTGCTGGTCACCGCATCCCGTGACCTCTGTCTGCCTCTGTCCCTCTCTAGGTGGCCACTGGCCGCCCTTGGTGAAGCTGCCACGACAGAGAAGCGCTTCATCTGGGGGCAGAGGCCCACCAGCCAAGCACTGAGCAGTCACAACTCAGCCACCCATGAGCCAGACCGCTCTATCCAACGCAGTCCCCACCCCAAAACGCCGGGAGGCACGCACTCTGGTGGCCTGGAATTCCGAAATTTCTCACGGAAAGTTCAGCAGACTTGGAGCCACCAAGCCCACCCATAAGAGCGGAGTGGAGCTGTCACCACGAAACCACAGCCATCAGACTCAAGGCTACAAATCAGCTTTGTCGCTGGATTCATTCAAGAACCCGAAGGGCGGGCTTCCCTGGTGGTGCACTGGTTGAGAATCTGCCTGCCAATGCAGGGGACACGGGTTCGAGCCCTGGTCTGGGAAGATCCCACATGCCGCGGAGCAACTGGGCCCGTGAGCCACAACTTCTGAGCCTGCGCGTCTGGAGCCTATGCTCCACAACAAGAGAGGCCACGATAGTGAGAGGCCCGCGCACCGCGATGAAGAGTGGCCCCCGCTCGCCGCAACTAGAGAAAGCCCTCGCACAGAAATGAAGACCCAACACAGCCAAAAATTAATTAATTAATTAAAAAAAAAAAAAAAAAGAACCGGAAGGGCTTTCCACAAAGGCCTTCATGGTCTCTGGACGCTGGAGCCTGGCCGTGAGCTGTGAGGCCTCCGTGGGGGGTTAGGGAACCATGTCCTGTCCATCCTCACCTGAACCCTCTCTCAGACCTGCTCTTCCCTCCCTCTGCCCCCCTCCAGGGCCCTGGGCCAGGCCTCACCGTCCCAGCAGCCTCCTCCCTGAGTCTCTGTACAAGGTCTCACCTCCATGGCCCCTCACCAAGCCCACCCTGCACACTGCGCCCGGGTCACTGGTTGAAACTCAGCCCAGCCCTGCTATCACTCCCTGAGCACTTGCTGCAGGCCAGACCCTGTCCGAGCACTTTACGTGGACTATCCTACTGAACCTGCACCACAGACAGACCTACGAGCCTTCACTTCCCCCAAATCTAAGACACTGAGGCCCAGAGGGTTCAGTCCATCCACCCCAAATCTCAGAGCCAGAAAGGAGCGGGGCCGGGTACAAACCCAGGCAGGCTGAAGCTCAAGCACCAATAACCACCACCCCGTACTGCCACGCTAGGCTGTTCAGCCTCATATTTGGGACCCATTAGGAGTGGACTTCAACCAGTTTTTTCCGAACTTCTTTCCTCTGATTTCTCTCCACACACAATGCATTCACTGTCTCTGTGTATGACACAGACATACCTTCAGATTCCCACCTCCCAGACCCTGCTCAAGCAGTTCCTCCCCCAGAATGTTCCTCTCCATCTCCCATATGCTCCCCCTACTCGTTCCATAAGTCCACCCTGATGCCACCTCTTCCACGCAGTCTTCCCTGATTTCCCCACTGGGGAAGATGGTGCTCACCCCTCGTATCCCAACTGTTCACGTCCATCCCTTTTTTCCCCACAGGACTACTCTGAGCTCCCCTGCGTTAAGCTCAGGGAATGCAAAAGTAATTGAGGCCCCTTCCCTGCTGTTATGAGCTGAACTGTGACCCCCTCACCGCCCCCCACAAATCATATATTTAAGTCCTAACCCCCAGGACCTCAGGATGTGACTATATTTGGAGATACGGTCTTTAAAGAGGGGATTAGGGTAAAATGAGGCCATTGGAGTGGGCTCTGATTCACTATGGTTGGTGTCCTTATAAGAAGAGATTAGGACACAAACACAAAGAGAAGACAGCCATCTATAAGCCAAAGAGAGAGGCCTCAGGAGGAACCAACCCTACTGATCCCTTGATCTTGGACATCCAGCCTCTAAAATGGAGAATGCATTCTGCTGTTAAAGCCGTCCAGTCTGCGGCACTTTGTTGTGGCAGCTCGAGGAGGCTAATACACCTGCCCTCAAGGAACTTGACATCTGACAGCTGTGTTAGGTGTGACCCATTTCACACCTTCAGAAGCTCCATGCTTCTGATTTGGAGCTCTGGCTCTCTGGGTATAAAATATGCACAAATATCAGGTTCCTGAAGATCCCTGAGCAGAGAGCATGAATAGTCAGGGCAGAATTACCTCTGCATACAGCTCCCCTCGACATCCTCAACCCTGCAGAACAGCACAGAGCAGATGTGGAGGCGGGAGTGGGGGACATGCCGATCTGCTGACCACCAGCGACAAAACTGAACCAACTGGGCCTGGCTGCAGGAAGTTCACATTCTAGTCCACTGACGCATCAAAGCTGAAGTTCCAGTGCCGTGAGGGAAGGCGTACAGGTGAGTTGTACTTAAGTATAACAAGCACGCGATTTCCCAGAAATGGTAAAATTGGGACAGGGCACAGCACCATCCCATTGGGGTAGCATGAAACCCTGACCTCGGAGGCAGGGACCTGCATTCTGTCATACTTGTCATACTTGTCTCCAAATCACACCTCTGCCTCTGAGGGCAGCTTGGGAGACCCAGAACCTGGAGCCTCTGTGCATGACCCATTCTGGATCCATCGAAGGTAACACCAGTTGGTTTCAATGAAACATTCATTTCACACCTAACAATTCATTTCTACAGCTAAACAACAGACAGAAAGGCAGTGTTTGAACTTCCAAGCAAGTTCCCTTCTGTATCTCCATGGGAGCGGGAAGAAACCAAGCCTTTGGAAGGAAAATGCACATATGTTCTCAGTGCTACAGCGACGGGGCCTGTCCTGGAATAAGCTCGAATCCTGCCATTCCTTTCTGCAGATGCTCTAAAATACCATTTTAAAAAGTCTATCCCTCTCCAAATGCTTTTTTTAACTTTGTAAAACACCTGACATGGTAAAGCAAATACCATCTCTGCTCATGTAGAGCACATCTGCAGAGCGTAGCTCCTTGAGTTCGGATACCTGTGCAAATCAGATGACATAAAATTTTTAAGACTCTGCTCAGCAAATCAGCCTCAAGTTAGTTTCTTTTCCGTTTTAGCTTTCAAAGATGGTGCTTTCAAGCGGAGGTGAACCAAGTGCAGAATCCTGGCTAAAATCCTTAGCCCTGTGACTGCCAGAGGGACCGAAGCGCCTTTCTGAGACACTTCACGTGCGGAGAAAACAATGCAACGCATGCGCGGAGTGCTGAGAAAATAATGGTTAGAAAAAAGGGTTTTACTTGGCTCTCGGTTACAGCTTTCACTCCTCTTGAGTTTTTCCCAGGCAAGTGAAAGCATCTCTTCAAGCATCACCTGCTCCCCAAGTCAAAGGATGATGCGCTTTTCCAGCGAGATCTCCCGTCTCCCTGACTTCCCACGCCGGAGAATGGGTGAGGTGGGGGGGGCGGGGCTGGCAAGCGAAGTGGGAGGTGCTTGAGCCAAACGCCAGGTCAGCGTCTCCAGAACCACAGCTGGTAACAGTGATGAGTACTCGGGCTTCGCCTCCTGTCTGCTGAGTTCCAGGCCACGCCCTGCTCTCCACAGCCACCCCTGCCCCCCATTTCCCAGCGGCCAGGGGAGAGCTGCATCTCTCAAAGCTCCTCCCGGGATCTGGACTTCCCACCGCCCACTAAAGAGAAGTCAGCACCTCCCCACACTCCCACTCCCCACTCCCAAGCCCCCCCTCCAGGCATTCAGCTGCCAGCAGCCAGGAAACAGTCACACAGGAGTCACTCAACTCAGCCACTGTCCCCAAGGAGCAAAGCCAGTTGGGCTCCTCTGCCAGGCCCTGCCCCCAGGGCCCCCACCCCACTGGCCCAGACTCCTCCTCAGTCTCTCCAGGGGAGCTCTGTTCTCAGGATGGGGGTGGGCGGGCTGGGTGACAGTGAGCCCTGAAGGTGCTGGTCCCGCCTGGGAGGCTGCTCTCCACCCCTCTGTCTCTCCCTAACTTCTTTCACCCCTACCGCCCCCCACCACGAAGCTGAAACGAGTGAGCTTCTGGAGGAACAACCTGGGGGGAGGGGGCTTGGTTTAGATGTTCTGGCTCCACTGGTCTGACTGATAGTGTTTACTGGTTCCTTTGAGTTACTGGTGTCCGGGCTACCTTGCAGTCCCTGAGTTACAGCTTACGGTACACAGGACACGATTTGCTCCCGAGTATTGGGAGGGAAGGAAGGAAGGAAGGAAGGAAGGAAGAAGGGCGGGATCCAGCTGCACGTCTGGGGTCTGACCCCTCTCTCCAGATGTACGTGGGGACGGCCCCCCAAGGGCTCTTCGAGGGAAGGGCGCCTGCTCCCCTCCCTAAAGCACCGCCCCTCAGGGCCCTGCCTGCCCCCTGCTGGCCAGCGGAGCGCAGGGGGTCAGCGCCGCACCGCCCCTCCCCCCAGGGCTTCCAGTCTGACTGGAGATGGCAGAAGTGACCAAGGACCAGAGACCTGGCACATGCGTGAGAAGCTGGTTGGGGAGGGGCTCCGGCAGGGCGCCGCGCTCTGGACCAATCAGGCCCATCCAGTGCTGCCCCTGCCCCAACAAGCTCATCCACCCGCCCCATCGCTTCTCCCGAAGAATCCCCCAGCAAGCGGGGCTAGACAGAGGAGGTGGGTAAAAGTGCCGCCCAGCCCAGGCTACACGCCTACGGTGACTAGAGAAGCGCCTGCATCCCCGCCCCTCCACTCCCAGTGGATGCAGGGGCCCTGGCCCAACGCGGCTTCCCCAGAACTTTGGGAAGCCTTGGTCAAGGAGAAGGGTCAGGGGTCAGCCATTGGACAGTGAGTGGACACTGATGGAAAGGAGTGAGGAGGGGCTCCCACCTCTTCTCCCCATAACCGCACACGCACACACAGCTGCCACCTCCCTCCACCACTCCCGCTCCCAAAACTAGAGATGATCCACGTGGGGCTGCCGGCAGGTGACCCCAAGATAGATGGCCACGGGTTATCTGCTCCCGCGGGAACAGAGCGGGGTGGGAGGGAAAGGACGCTGTGGCACCCCCCGGGGAAGAATATGAGGGTATCCCCATGCCCGGGACACACCACCAAAAAGGAAGAGGCGGGATCCAAGAGGGGGCAGGACCCACAGAGCTGGTGGAAGGAGGCGCTGGAGGACCTTAACAGAAGTGTGTTTGCAGGGCAAGGGGTGTCAAACTTCCAGCTGGAGCGAGGCCAAAGTAGCTGCGAAGGTGGGGGAGGGCAGGGAGCCCAAGGAGCTGGCCGCCGCGCCCAACCCCGTGGGTAAGCAGATCCCGGCGCATCCAGGTGTGTCCGGCGGCGGGTCCTCAAGGCAGCCGCGGGTCGCACTACGGGAACGCGGGGAGAGAGGTGGCCCCAGAATCGAGGGTCCCAGAATCGGACGCCGGGCTGACCGGGGAAGTCCTAGAGCCCGTGGAGGTGCCACGAGCGGGGTCCCGGGTACACCAGGTGGAGAGGGTCCTGGAACCAAAAATCCCAAAGCAACGCTGGGTGGACCGGGTGGAGTCTGAAGGCGATCGAGGCGCAACACCGAGTTGTGAGTGATCTTAAAGGGCCTGGGGGCGCCCCAAGGTGGCCGGGGTCCCGAAACCTCCGGAGACAACCCCCCCCCAACCTGCGATCTGGAGGCCAGTGGGGCCGCCCCTGAGGTGGCTCAGGGTCCCGGCAATCAGTGGAAATGCCCCCCGAGGTGAGGCAGGGCGCTCACGTATCTGGTTCCCAAGTAACCAGTGGCCAGGGGCCAGCAGGGGCGCCGCCGAGGTGACTCGCGTCCCCAAGTCTCCGAGAATGCCCGGGGTGACCGCGGGGCCGTCCGGAAGTGGGGGCTCCGAGGTGTCCGGGGCAGGGCCCGGGGTGGGGGGTGGCGCCCGGAGGTCACTTACGCTGCTGTTCTCGCCCGTCCAGTGCACCATCGCCTGGTTGTGCGTCGCGTCCCCCTTGAGCACGAACGACGTGCTGATGAGTGAGACCTGCGCTCGCGAAGCCGCTCCGGCCACCGGCGCCGCCCGTGCCCAGCGCTCCTGGCCCGCGGCGGGGGCGCCGTCCTCGCCGGGACCCGGAGCCGGACCGGGACCCGGGGCGCCGGGCTCCGCGCCACGCGCCTGCCGGTCCTCGCCGCCGCCGGGCAGCGCGCGCCCCGCAGGCGGGCTTGGCGGCGCCCGGGTCAGCCGGGCGCGGGGACCCAGGCGCCAGGATTCGGGGGAGCGCCCCGCCGCCCCGCAGGCGGCCAGCAGCAGCAGCAGCAGCAGGAGTGGCCGCGAGCGCGGCGAGCGCGGCGGCGGCGGCCCCCGGGGGCTAGGGGCTCGGGCGGCGGGGCCGGGGCCCTTCGGGGCGCGCGGGGGTCCCCGGTGCGCCATGGTCGCCGAGGGGCGGCGGCGGGGCCGGCGGCGGGGCGGCGCGGGCGAGGGAGACCGCGGCCGGGAGAGCGGAGAGCGCTGGGGAGCGCGAGCGAGAGCGCAGAGAAAGGAGCCGGAGAGGGGAGGGAGCCGGCGGGAGGAGGGGACTCGCCGCTCCGCCGCCGCCGCCGCCCGCGCAGCCGAGGGCGCACCGCCACCTGCCGGCCGGCGCCGTGCCCGCCCGTGCGAGCGCCAGCCGCTCAGGAACCAGCGGCCGGAGGTCCTGGAACAGGCCGCCACCCTCCAGGGCCACAGGCCACAGACCCCTCTCCTCCCTTCCTTGCTCCTTCCTTGCTCCTTCCCTCCTCTCCCACCCTCTTGCCTTCCTTCCGCCCTTTCTTCTTGTGTTTACTGACCACCTACTCTGGGCCAGCCGAGTTCCAGGCAGTGGGGACATAGGGGTAAACACAGCCAGGTGCCTGTTCCCGCTGCTGAGAGTCTGATGTGGGAGAAAGACCACACCTAAGTGGACACGTTCACGGACAAAATCACCCCAGAGAACCAGAATGAAGCCAGACCGTAAGTGGGGAGGTGGTCTCCAGTAGGAGCCTCTGAAGGAGAAACAGTGGAGACAGGACCTAGCTCCTCAAGGTGAGGAGGAGACCTTCTAGGCAGCCGGAGGGCCCTGCGAATACGCTAAGGCAGCTTCCAGATGACCTACGGGTGCAGCCACTCCTGTGGCTTAGGCTTCAGGACTTGCAGACAGTGGCTTTATGTCCCAACCCCGGGGGCCACCAAGGGGGCAGCCCCTGAACATAAGGACAGATGCCTGGGTGAGGAGAGGGTGTGGGGCAAGGTCCCATTCAGAGCCTGGCAGGCCACGGTGCAGAGTTGGGGAAACAGAGGCTCAGCGCACAAAGTCCCCACCCAAGGTCATGAACCTACTTTAGGTAGATTTCAATATAACTTCATTGAGCACCCACCATGTGCACCACAATGGCCTCAGGGAAAAGACACAGGAGCAGGAGATTCTCTGAGGCAAGGCCAGGGTCAGAGTCAGCTGTGCATCCTCAGCCAGGGGCCACCCCGCCTCCTCCTTCCCCAGTGGCCCCCGCATTGGATAAAAATCCTCAGGCTCGGGCTTCCCTGGTGACGCAGTGGTTGGGAATCCACCTGCCAATGCAGGGGACATGCGTTCGAGCCCTGGTCCGGGAAGATCCCACATGCTGCGGAGCAACTAAGCCCGTGTGCCACAACTACTGAGCCTGCGCTCTAGAGCCCGCGAGCCACAACTACTGAGCCCACATGCCACAACTACTGAAGCCCACGCACCTAGAGCCCGTGCTCCACAACAAGAGAAGCCACCACAATAAGAAGCCCGGGCACCACAACGAAGAGTAGCCGCCACTCACCGCAACTAGAAAAAGCCCGCGCGCAGCAACAAAGACCCAACGCAGCCAAAGGTAAATAAATAAAATAAATAAATTTTTTTTAAAAATCCTCATGCTCAGCATCCCTGTCACACTCACCTCCCAGTTGGGTCTCTTTGCTCCAGAGACAGAGAGAGAGAGAGAGAGCAGAGTGAGAGAGCCTAACGGGGCAGAGGAGCAAAGGCTCGAACATTTGGTAAAGATAGACAGTGGGGCTTCCCGCTGGCCCCCAAAGAGCTGAAGCACCCAGCACCTTCTCTTCTGCTTGCTCACCCAGGCTCACCCGGAATTCATAGCCAATAACAGACTGGGCTTGCCCTCTGCCCAGCGCTGGGGTGGGGGGCGGGGGCTTGGCTGGATACCTATGAAGTCTCCTACCTTGGAATGTGCCCTCGCCCCCTCCGTGGTGTAAATCCCCAATCTGTCAGAGTCTAAATCTCCAGCTCAGGCCCAGGGTCGGGAGAGAAGGGGGAGCCAGCAGCTGTGGGAACATCTGGTCTAGCACAGGGAGCAGAGAAGAACAGAACAGGGTCAGTGCAGGGCTGAAGGGAGGGGAGACGAAACAAAGTGGCAGGCGGGCACTAAAAAGACGCTTACAAGCAAACCAACACTGCAGACAGTGGCTGGCGGGAAGGTGCTCGCTGCACAGCGGTCAGGAAAGAGCTGGGTCTGTCCCACCTTAGACACAAATTCACCAAGAGGCTCCCTGATGCTGGCTGAGCCTCCATCTCCCCGGCTGTAAAGGGAAGGCGGCTGCACAGTCTCTAAGGTCTCTTCCAGTTGTTTGTCTGTTTGTTTTGTTTTGTCTTGTTTTTAAATAAAGGAAAGGGGCTTCCCTGGTGGCGCAGTGGTTGAGAGTCTGCCTGCTAATGCAGGGGACGCGGGTTCGAGCCCTGGTCTGGGAAGATCCCGCGTGCCGCGGAGCGGCTGGGCCCGTGAGCCACAACTACTGAGCCTGCGCGTCTGGAGCCTGTGCCCCGCAGCGGGAGGGGCCGCGATAGTGAGGGGCCCGCGCACGGCGATGAAGAGCGGTCCCCGCACCGCGATGAGGAGTGGCCCCCGCTTGCCGCGGCTGGGGAAAGCCCTCGCACGAACCGAGGACCCAACACAGCCAAAAATAAATAAATAAATAAATAAATAAAGTAGCTATAAATAAAGGAAGGCCTCCAAGTACTATCCTCAAGAAAACTTGACAGTGACACATCATCGAGCACCTACTATGTGCTGGACACTTTCCTAGGGACTGGCTGCGTCCTGGAAAAGAAGATGGGGGCCTCTGCTCTTCGGGTGGGTGATGTTGCAGGTTATCATATTTAACTCTCACCATCAGGCTGTCCCCATCTTACAGACACGGAAACAGACTCAGTGATGACTGCCCAAGGTCACCTGGCCAGAGTCAGAGGCCAGACTCCAGGCACGTTTTCTGGCCCCAAGGTGGCGCTCTTTCCGCCCCACCCTCGTTACTTGCCATCTGTGCATGTTACCCCTCTGAGGCTTGGAGAGCTCAGCCAGGCAGGGAGGTAATGTGAACACACATCACCCCCAGGCTCAGACCGAGGCCACATCATTAGTGATTTGGTTAATGTCCCAACAAACTGGGGAGAGGGTCCAGGTCTGGAATGCTGATGCCACGATGCCTCACCAGTGCTCTTTCCAGAACAACTGGCTGCCTCTGCCCTAATAAGGCCACAAGGCATTCGGAAGAGCAGGACTGATTCATCCCTTTTCTGAATCCAAATCCAGAGACGTTGTGATTCCCCGGATCTCTCAGCTCACAAACATTACTGGACCCCCAGGAACACAGTGATGAGGGAGACAGACAAGTTCCCTGTGCTGGGGAGGAGCGTCCGTCCTCATGCAGCTAGACAGATCCGGGGGAAAACCTAGACAGTGCTACGAACCCAGGAGAAAATAAGGCAGGTGTGCGATGGCGCTGAGGAGGTGCTGGGGGCCAGGTAACTTGGAGCTGAGAGGCAGAGGGCCCGGCATGAGCCTGGCGGGAAGAGCCATCCCAGCAGAGGGGGAGCACGTGAGCCCCAGCCCGGCCCAGAGCAGCTGGGTATTCAGAGGAGGAACTGCCGGGCTTGATTTGTATTCACAGACCGCTGCAAAGCCTCTGGAGGGTTTCAGGCAGGAGAGTGAGACCAGCGGCGTTCTTACAGCATCACTCTGGCCGCCAGGAGAACAGGTGCAGGAAGGCACTTAGGACACGACTGTGCAGGACAAGAGAGGGGCTGTGGCAGCTGGGCACGGGCAGTGGGCAGTGACGGAGGAGGTGGGAGTGGAGGGAAGCCCGCTTCCGGGCGCCTTCCCCACCCGTCTCACCCCCCTACCCCCTGCGCTCACCCTCCTTAGTGACCCACATCAGGGACTCAGGGACGCAGATGCAGGAGAAAGATGCAGGCAAGTGTAGACAGCAAAGGAGAGCTTCCATCAGGCATCCTGTCCGACACCCCCGGTGCAGTGGGGTCTCCGGAGGCCACAGAGGCAGTGTCTGCGGCACCCACCGAGGTGGCCGACAGCTCAGCAGGTGTCTGGGCATGAACACATGGAGGCGGGCCACGTGCAGAAGCCGGGGTTCAGCGCCTGGCATCGGGGTGCGTGCGTGAAATAAATATTAAACCCTCCCCAGGTCTGTAACACCTGACTCTTCACAACAGCAAGATCCTAAGACGGGGAAACCAGCCCCAGTCATCCTCCCTCTTCGCCCCCATGCAGGGCACCGGGCTCCAGACCGAATCAGGCCTGGTCCTGCTCCTGGGGAGCTCACAGTCTGATGGGGGAGGCGCACAGGTGAACAGGGACGTCAGGGAGGTGGGCGATCCCAGGGAGGTGTCTGGGGGCCTAAAGGAAGGGGGAGCCGCCACCTGGCCCATCTGCTCGGAGGGGGTGCTCTCAACTCATCCTTCCAGGTAACAGTACCAATGACAACTGAGACTGCCACGTGAGCGCCTCCTCTGGGCCAGGCACTGTTCCTGATGGAAGAACCCAGTGAACCTCTGACTCCCACAGAGGGTAAGTACTGTTTTCCCCAATTTAAAGGTGAGGAAGGTGAAAGCACACAGGGGGCAGTAACTTACCCAAAGGATTCAAAGGCCCACGTCCTCATGTACCAACTGGGGGTCCTGAGCGTGGCCCAACTTCACCTCTCTGTTTCATAAACTGCCTCACCTGTGAAATGGGGCCAGCACGGCCCTGACTCGGTGGCTCTCCGTGTGTCATCCCTGGACCCACAGCATCTGCATTAATGGGTTGACTTCTGGGCCCACCCCAGACCTACTGAACCAGAAGCTCTGGGGTGGGGCCCCGATCTGTGTCCAACACGCCCTCTGGGTGGTTCTGACACACCCAGTGGTTCTGGGCCCAGGCTGCACAATTCGCATCACTTGGAGGACTTTAGAAAAATACCGATGCCCAAGCCCCACTCCTGACCGCACCGTCTCTGTGGGGCATCTCTCAGCTCCCAGGTGACGCAGATGTGCAGCCAGCCGTGAGCCCCTGGCCTGCAGCACAGCTTTTTATAAGGATTCGTGAGAGGACAGATGCCAAGTGCCTGGCATACGGCTGGACCACAGTAAACAGTGACTTTCCTGAGAGGTAAGGGGGTGCCCCTGGAACCCCAGGCCAAATCTTTTCGTTTCAAGATCCACCCCTGCTTCCCCATTCCATGACAATGCTCTCATCCAGAAAGCAGAAGAAATACTTTGTCACTCCAACTTTTAATCAGACCGCTTGCTCATTAAAAGTCTCAAGCTTTTTTAAATGATCAAAGGTCTCTAGTGATAATATTTTAATTTCTCTTTATAATTGTGACAGAGCCCAACAGATGCGGCTCCCCGAGCAGGCCCGTCTCAGAGACAGTCGAGGAATCATGAGCGATACTCACCAGGGACACTGGGGGACCCAGCAGGAGGGAGACTGAGGGAACAGGCTTTTGGGGTGCTGGGGGGTGCTGGGCTCCACAGAGGGGCACCCCGGCCACTCCCTCAGCTGCCCAGCTCGGCCTCCAGCGACACTGAGAAGCTCTCTGCCAGCTCCGGGGCAGGAGGGCAGCGGTGACTCGCAGACAAGTCTCCTAATGACTGTCAGTGAATAACAAGGGTTAGAGGTTCCGGCTTTGAGGAGAAGGATCGACCAGCGCTACAGCCTCATTACCAGGTTGGCAGGGAGAAGGCAGTGGGGACAGCTGGTCGGGACATTAACTTGGACCAGGACGAAAGTCTGATCCCGCGACGGCAGGGAAATGCGTCCAGACAGAGGAGGAAGACGAGGCCCCACAGCGAGACAGACAGTGGGCTGGCTGCCCCGAGCCCAAGAGGGTGGGGAGACGGGGAGGAAAGGGCAGCAGTTCCTTGGGTGGTGCCTCGCAGGGGTGCGTTCCAGGCAGTGGTGAAGGTGGTTGCTTTTTGGTGGTGGCAGGGATTTCTACCCCCAGAGCGCCAGCGCTGTGGGTCACCAAAGCCCTGACGTGTCACAGGCTAGCCAGGCAGTAGGCCCGAGCTGGACAGAGGGCAGATGACAACTGGCCACTTCCCAGCCATCAGGGCTCTCTTTAATCACGGACACCGCACAGTTAGTGCCTGCAAACGGCTTGGTTCATTTCTTCCGCTCATCAAATGTTTACTGAGCACCTACTGTGTGCCTGGCGTGAGTCTAGGCCCCAGGGAGAGAGCAGGGAATGAACCAGACCAAATCCCTGGAGGCATAAGCAGGAATTGGTGGTGAGACCGGGAAGAGTGGTCCTGGCAGAGGGACCAGCGTGTGGCACGAGCTGGAAGAAGACAGCGCGGGGACCTTAGAGGAACCGGCGGGCGAAGAGCTCCAGGGAAGCTGAGTGCAGGGCAGGGCGGGCAGGGCCAGTGAGAGCGGAGGCTCCACGGTCCCTCGAGCGTCCACCACGGTGTCGGGGGACCAGGCGATGAGCAGAACCAGCGCCCAGCCTCAGGAAGGCCAGCGCCAGCAATGGGGACAAGCAGGTCAAAGACACCGCAGCAGAGACGTAGCTACCTCCCCCGCACGGGGCACCAGCCCTGCTCCAGGCCTCGGCAGGGTTACCTTGCTCCCCACCCCGTAGCTGGGGGGAGGGGCCCGTCACCATCTCCTTTTCACACAGGAAGAAACTGAGGCACAGCATAAGCAAGCAGAGGGGCTCGCCCAAGTTTACATCAGCAGCAAGAAGGTGGCAGAGGGCCACGAACCCATGCTTCCGCACGTGCCAATGAGCTCTGGGGAGTGGGGTGGGCCTGGGGTGCCCCACCTCTCCCCAGGCCAGGCTCCTCTGCCTCAGCTTTCACATCTGTAATCCTCCCGACCCTGTGGGGCTGGGTTGATTGTCGGCTCCACGGATACCCGGTGAGACCAAGGCTCTCAGCGTGACAGTGACCAGCCTAGCCCGTGCAGCAGGGAAGCACAGGCAGTGGGGCTTGAGCCTGGGCCACCCAGAGCCCTGCTGGTCCCCACTCTCCATGTTGCACAAAACACCGTGGAGACACAGCAGAGGCAGGGACCACGCTGGCCAGTGCAGGGAGGGGTGCCACCCGATGCCCCGCTCTTACTGGGTTGGGATGTGGCTCAGAAGTGAGCCCTCAGGGCCTCGGGGCACTACAGTACCTGACCATCTCCTGATGGGCACCAGGGAAGGCTGGGAAAGTAGCCCCCATGGGCCCAGGGAAGTGGGATCCCCTGCCGGTCCCTCTGGGGCCAGAGCCCAGTTTGGTCACCGTAGTGGGCAGGGCAGAGAGGAGGAGGGCTGGACCTGGGGGTGACATACAACCAAACAGAAACCATCCTTGGGGAAGACGGCAGAGGCCGGAGTCTTACCACTGAAGCCAAATGCACAGGCCCTGGGCTACAGTAGGAGCCCAGTGAATGTCTAGGGACCAAAGCAGGGAGGTGGGAAACGGGGGGGGACACAGCCAGCCCTGGGGGGCACAGCCTCCCTCAGCCCCACCCACACGGTTGAAGGCAAGTTCCGCCACCCACCCCCCGCCCCACACACCAGGGTTCACTGGAACTGGGGAGGGGGCAGAACTTGCCAATTGCCTCCCATGTGCCAGTGTTTGGGTGCATCGTTATTTTGTTGTTAGAAACAGAGGAGGAAACAGAGAGGCCCAGAGAGGCTAAGTCACCTGCCTTGGATCACACAGCTGGAGAGCGGCAGCCCTCAGGACAAGGATGCTGATAGTAATGTTTCAGGTGCCGCTGTGAGGACACTGGAACACCTGCCTCACAGGTGGGCGTCCTGTGTCTGAACGCGCCCACCTCATCAGTGTGTAATTAGCGTGCACTGGGGGGAAATGAGCTCAGAGTGCGGGCGGGAAGCGAGGCTGGAGCTGAACTCCGTCCCAGCCCTGCAGGGCTCCAGGTGAGTCACTGAATGTCTCTGTGCCTCTGTCTCCTCATGCGTTCAATAAGAATGGTCATCAGTCGTTGTGCGGATAAATGAGTGTCTGTAAGATGCTCAGAAGGGCATTTCTGCAGAGTGCGCTGCAGAGAGAAGGCCTTCACGGGGGACAGTGACAGAACGACCCACAGTAAGTCCCGTCTGTGTCACACACACCTCATCTATGGTCTGTGACAGTCCACTCTGAAGACTCAGTCCAGACCCCCAAAAGCCCCGGCTGGGATGCAGCGCATATTCATTCATAATGGAAACGTTCCCCGAGGCCGGGGCGGAGCAGTAAGTCCCACAGATGCTCAGTGGATGGGGGTCCCTGACTCAAGGGGCCCCCCTCTGCCTGCAGGGCAGCCCCCTGGGAAGCCAGCTGCCTCAGCCTGGCCACTCAGTGCTGTGTGCCTGGGGCCTCAGTCTCCCAACGGGTGAAACGAGGGGGTGAGCTACATAAGAACTTCAGCAGGACACGAGCCCAATGAGACACCCTCCAGAAATGTACCTGTGGTTTAGGAAATGCCTCTGAGTCTATCCCGTGACATGTACGTATTAAGGACGGAAAAGTTCTGCAGTTTAAAAATCTGTTTGATTTTGATTACTTCAGTTTTTCCCCCAACTTTCTGACCCTGTAGTTCTTTTCTTCTACTTAACAGCACGAACACCCTAGAGAACACGGGCTATTATGGAAATATGAGCACGGAGGAAGAAATGGAGGGAAGAATGTATTCTGCCTGAAGTGTTGGTGTCAGAAAAAAATACATTTGAGCAGGTCTTGAATGATGAGTCGGGACCCAGCTGGAGTAAAACAGAGGGTACGGCTCATACAACGGACAAAGGAATCGGGGTGCCTGGTCCGCACAGTGTGGGCACACGGGCCTGGCCCTGCAGGACGGAGCCGTGGCTACCAGACTGGAGGAGAAAGCGGGCCCAGGAGCTACGGGCTTGTGCCTTCTCCTGAGGTCAAAGAGAACCTTCTGGGGTTTTCAGAAAAGGTTCAACAAGATCAGATTTGTGTTGCGGAAAGCTAACTCTGGCAGCTTCTGAAAGCTGGAGCTTGGAAGAGAGATAGAGAGACCAGCTGGGGGGCCATGGCATTGGTCCAGGAGAGCAATGACGAGGCCTGACCAGGATTGTGGGGAGCAGTGGAGAAGGAGAGGTAGAGGCGGGTCCCCAGAGCCTCTGATTATGCAAGAGGAGAAAGGGGTAGGAGTCAAAGAGGCGCTGAGATATTTGGGAAAGCAAGGATGCCATGTTCCTCATCAGGGAACAAATCTGAAGGAGAAGGTGTCTGTGGGGCATCCTGAAGGTATTAGTCAGGCGAGGCCAGGCGGGGCTGCAGTAACAAAGAGCTCCAAGTCTCAGAGGGGTAACCCAAGAAAGGTGTATCTCACCCATTCACAAAGTCTTACACAGGTCGACTGGGCCCCCTCCATCCTGTGGCCCCGCGGTCTGGGACACGTGACCTCCAGGGTCACTGAGGCAGAGGAGAGAGAGGCACACAAGATGTTTTGTGGGGGTCAGACCTGGGAGGTGCTCCATCACTCACATCCTGTCGGCCAGAGCCTGAGTTCATGGCCTCCACCTACCTGCAGGGGAGGCTGCAGATGTAGGAGCACATGGACATTTGGCGAGCCCTACGTGCCACTGTCACACTGGCAGGGAGGCTCCAGAGGCCCTTGGAAATGGTGATCAGCAGAGTATCAGGGCCTGAGATGTAGATTTGGGCATGATTGTTGAATGAGATCACCCAGGGGAAAAAAAAAAGGAAAAGAGAACAATGGGGTAAAATAGGTAACACCTCCAAGGTTGTATTTGGGAATTCCCAGAGGATGACAAGATTTAGTCCAAAGTCTCTTGTTTCCAAATATCTGATTATTTGTTGTCACGTAGACAAGGTATCCAGAATTCTTCCTGAATTTTTCAGTTTCCATATGGTTCCTTGGCATCGCACAGGCAGCCAAAAGCAGTTGGCAAGTGTTTGAGTACCACACCACTCCATAATGCTTTCTCTGTGTAAGGCCAAGGGCCTCACGAGGACAGATTTGTCTGGAGCAGAGGTTTTCAAAGCCTTCAATTTCAATAAACGTTTTGAAAGAGACCTCACCGTATTCTTGCCTTTAAGATTCACTTCAGAAATCAAAACTTTTGCTACAAAATTAATGAATATGAAACCGATTTTTTTAATTTAAATGCTTTGTACACTTAACATTTTTTTTCAAAAATAAAATTGTCCACCAATAAAATTTTGGTTGAAAATCATGGTTTGAGGGAAAACTCACTGTTTTCCTTGGAAAGTGCTCCTGCCTTAATCAAGACTACCAGAGAAGCAGGGGATGCTTCTTCCAAATGGCTCCTGCAAAGCCTTTTCCTGAGGCTAGGGTCCCCCCTCGGAGACCATAAGCTTCATGAGCCCTGGGACTGGGTCAGCGTTTGTCCTCCACTGATCCTCACCGTCCAGCACCGAGCTGGGCACAGAGTAGGCACTCATTCCATATTGGGTAGAGGGATGGAGGGATGCAGGGATGGATGGGCCTGTTACATTGCAAACCCCTAGACATTCCGACTTCTAAACTACAACTGCTAAAATGAACAGCAATTTGCTGGAAGGGAAAAGCACTGGACTGGGAGTCAGGAGACCCAGGTCCCGTGTCAGCATTCCAGGGACTGAGGTTTGAGAACTTGGGAAAATCCCTTTCCCTGTGGATACTACTCTTTTCCTCCTCTGCTAAATGAGGTCTCACCACTCAAGCCAACCTTTATACCCTCGTATCCCGTCACTTCTCCCCTACCCACATCCTTCCAAGGGCCCTGAACTGTGCCCCAACACTCCTAGTCGAAAATGCACTTCAGGGAGGCAGAACTTCCACTTACGGCCAAGTGAAGAAGTTGGCAAATCCTCTCTCCAAAAGTCAATTATGAAACTGCACAAATTGACCAAAAACAACCATTTCCACACTCTGGAAGTCAGCCAAGAGCATGCAACCATGGGAGAAGTGTTTATGCTTGAAAACGGCTGAACTTCAGGTACAGACACTGGGAGTCTGCAGCCTTCTGGCCCAGGGCTGCTCTCATACCACCGTCCCAGCTGGGGAGACTCAGAGATTCTGCAAGGTGGGGCAGGCCCTGAGGACCAGCAGCTGCCGTGCCACGGGTGAAGGGAAGTCACACAGTTTGGTACAGTGGGTGATGGCCATGCCCAACAGCATTGTCCATGGCAATTACCATCTTGGAGGTTGTGTAGAACGACTGAGGCTATGTGACTCTGGAAAGGGCCCAAGCCAGCCACAGACTCCTAGCTGACCCTAAGGCCATGTATATGCACATAGGAAACATCCAAGGCCTAGTGAAAAGGAAAAGCCAGGCAGACTTGAAAATGCCTAAATTTTGAATGTGCTCCTCTTCTCTCCACACACAGGTCTTTGACCTGTGTCAGATAGATAGATAAAGGCTTACTAGATCAAGGTGTTTCAGAATGACGTCTGACCAAAAACCGGCTGACCTCTAAGCTATGCAGAAACAGGGGCTCAAACGCCAGACTTAAAAATAAAAATTAGAAACTTAAAAAAAAAAAAAAACACCGCAGCAGCAACTGCACACAGCAAGGGAGATGAATTTCACAGATTTAACCCAGACATGTTACTAAACAAACAAACAAATGAACAAGCAAAAAACAGCAACAACCTTCTGGAGGAAATCAAAATCCAGAGTTGCTACAGTATATAACCTAAAATGGTCAGTTTTCAACAACAAAAAAATTATTTTAAGAAATGCAAAGAAACAGGAAAATATGACCAATATCTGGGGGTGGGCAGTCTTTAGAGGTCTCCAGAAATTGGATTTGGTAGTGAAAGACTTCAAAGCAGCTATTAGAAATATGATCGAAGAATTAAAGGAAAGTATGACAATAATCAGTCAACAAGTAAAGAGTCTCAATAAGGAGGAGAAATAATGTAAAAGAACCAATGGCAGATTTAAGATAGCAGGAGAATCAGTGAACTTGTAGAGTAATGCAAATTATCAATATGAAGAACAGAAAGAAATAAAACATTGATGAAAAATGAACAGAGCCTCAGAGACCCATAAAACAACATCAAGCACACCTATGTGTACTGTGGGTCCTAGTGGATAGGAGAGAGAGAAAGGGGCTGAAAAAACACTTGAGAAATAATAGCCAAAAAGTTTTGAAGATTGATGAAAATCCTTAAACATCCCAAGAAACTCAAGAAATCCCAAGTAGGTTAAATACAAAGAGATGTGCACCTAGGCACATCATAACCTGTTGAAAGACAAAGAGAAGAGCATGAAAGAAGCAAGAGAAAACCAACTTACTAGGTATTGAGGAACAATATGATCAACAGGAAAGAAAACAGGACAGACACTGTGGAATGACATATTCAAAATGCTAAATGAAAAAAAAAAAACTGCCACTAAGAATTCTATATCCAGCAAGACTATCCTCCAGAAAAGGTAGATGAAATCAAGATATTCCCAGATAAACAAAGAGTGACACAGTTCATTGCTAACAGACTTGCCTTACAAGAAATACTGAAGGAAGTCCCTCAGGCTGAAAAGAAATGACACCAGATGGTAAATGAAATCGATAAGCAGAAATAAAAAGCACCAGAAATGGTAAATATGAGGGTTAATATAAAATACTCTACAAATACTCTCTTAAATTATTTAAAAGACATTCATAATAATCACAACTCTTGTTGTTTGGTTTTTAACATTAAAAATGTAGTATATATGTGATAATCATACCACAAAGAGGGGGAAAGTTGAAACTGTATTAGAGCAAAGTTTCCACATTTGATTGGAAGTAAGTTAGTATTAATCTGAAGTAGATTGTGACAAATTAAAATGTATTTTGCAGTCTCTAGAGAAACCACTAAGAAAATAATTTAAAATATATAATTTTTTTTAAAGGGATTAAAATGGGACATTGAAAATATTTCTTTGACACAAAAGAAAACAATAAAGGAAGAAGAGAAGAACCAGACAACAACAATAGCAACAACAAAACCCACAGGAGAAATAGAGAAAACAGCAAAATGGCCAGTGAAATGACATATATATATAAATTACATTAAATGTGAATTAGACTAGGGGACTTCCCTGGTGGCACAGTGATTAAGAATACGCCTGCCAATGCAGGGGACACAGGTTCGAGCCTTAGTCCAGGAAGATCCCATGTGCTGCAGAGCAACTAAGCCCATGCGCCACAACTACTGAGCCTGTGTACCTAGAGCCCATGCTCTGCGACAAGAGAAGCCACCGCAATGAGAAGCCCACGCATCACAATGAAGAGTAGCCCCCGCTCGCCACAACTAGAGAAAGCCCATGGGCAGCAATAAAGACCCAATGCAGCCAAAAATAAATAAATAATAAAATAATAAATTTTTTTAAAAAAGAAAACAGAAAGCAATAGAGAAAATCAATGAAACTAAAAGCTAGTTCTTTAAAAAATTAACAAAAATTGACAAAGTTTTAGCTAGATGAAGGAAAACAAAAGAGAAAAGATGCACAAATTACCAAAATCAAGCATGACCACTAATAGAGAAATTAATGCCAACAAATTACACTACTTAAATGAACACATTCCTAGAAATACACAAATTACCAAAACTGACTCAAAGTGAAATACAAAATCTGAACAGATCTGCAACAAAGAACCTGAGTTAGTAATTTTAAATCTTCCTACAAGAAAAGCCCAGACCCACACAGCTTCACTGGTGAATTCTACCAAATATTTAAAGAAGAAATTATCAATCCTTCACAAACTCTTTCAGAAAATAGAGGGAACACTTTTCAATTCATTTATTCCTCAATTTATCCCGTATTAAATTGATACCAAAACTCTTAATAAAATAGCAACAAACTGAATCCAGCAACATGCAAAAAGGATTCTACACCATGACCCAGTGGGATTTATCCTAGGAATGCAAGGTTAGTTTACATCCAAATATCAATTAATGTAATACAGCGTATCAACAGAATAAAGGAAAAAATCACATGATTATCGTACAGAAAAAGCATTTGAAAAAATTCAGTACCCACCGATGATAAAAACTCTCAACAAAGTAGAAATAAAAGGGAATTCTTCGGCCTGATAAAGGACATCTACAAAAGTCCACGGCCAATATTATACTTAATGATGAAAACAAACAAAAAACAACAACAACAAAAAACCTGAATGCTTTCCCCTCAAAGATCTGGGACTAAGGCAAGGACATCTGCCTGTACCACGTTTATTCAATATTTTACTGGAGGTTCTAACCAGAGCAATAAAACAAATAATCAAAAGCGTCCAGATTCAAAATGAAAACATTAAACTATCTTTATTCACAGATGACACGATCCTTTATGTAGAAAATCCCCACAGATCCATAAAAACTCTATTAGAACTAACAAACAAGGTTAGCAAGGCTGCACAATACGAGATCAATACACAAAAAACAATTGTATTTCTACATACTAGCAGCAAACAATCCAAAAATGAAATTAAGAAAACAATTCCATTTATAATAACATCAAAAAGAATAAAGTGCTTAGGAATACATTTCACAAAAGAACTGCAATACCTACACTGAAATCTACCAAACATTGCCGAGAGGGAGAAACTAAACATGCTCTAAATAAATGGAGAAATATTCCATGTTCATGGATTGGAAGACTCAATATTGTCAAGACGGTAATTCTCCACAAATTGATCAATAAATCCCATGCAATCCCTGTCAAAATCTCATTAGACTTTTTAATGGAAATTCATAAGCTGATCTTAATTTTATATGAAAATGCAAAAAGACCTAAAATTGCCAAAACAATTTTTCAAAAGAACAAAGTTGGAAGACTTTTTCTACCTTTCAGACTTCCTATTAAGCCTCAGTAGTTAACACATTGGTGCATTCATGGAAGGACAGATGTATAAATCAATGGAACAGAATTAAGAGTCCAGAAATAAAGCCTTACATTAGGTAATTGATTTTTGGCAAAGGTGCCAAGAGAATTCAATGGGGTAAAGGATAGCCTTGGATCCAGAACATATGGACTCTTAAAACTTGAGAAGACCCCCCCAGAAATAAAAAGCAATTTAAACATAGACAAAAGAATTGAATAGACATTCCACCAAAGGAGATATGCAAATGGATAATAAGCACTTAAAGAAACATTCAACACCATTAGTCATTAGGGAAATGCACATTAAAACCACAATGAGATCCTACTACATACCCACTAAAGTGACCATCATAAAAAAGACAGACGTGAAAAAGATATGGGGAAACTAGAGCTGCACACATTGCTGGGGAGGGAATGTACAATGGCACAGCCACTTTGGGGGAAAAAAGCTGACAGTTTCTTTAAAAGTTAACATGGACTTTGCATAACACACTCAATGCCCCGGAGCCTTACTCTCCTCATCTGTAAAATGGGGGTGACTATAAGCATGCCCACCTCGCAGGGATGTGAGAGCAATTTCACTCCTAAGAATCCACCCCAGAGAAATAAAACATCCACCCACACAAAGAATATACGTGAATATTCACAGCAACGTCACCCATAATAGCCCCAAACTAGAAACCACCCAAATGTCCATCAAATGAGCGGTGGATAAACAAAATATGGCAGATGCATCCAAGGAAATGCTTCTTTATCAATGAAAGGGAATGAATGAACATCTGACGCCTGCTACACCACGGACAAACCTCAGAAACATCATGCCAAGCGCAAGAAAGCCAGACTCCAAATATGACATACTGTATGATTCCATTTCTTTCAAATGTGCAGACAAGGCCAACTTGTAGGGACAGAGAGCAGACCAGTGGTTGCCTGGGGCTGGGGGTGGGGATGGGGGCTGACTGCAAATGGGCACAGACTGGGGTGGTGGCCTTGCTCCCGAGCTGGATGGAGGGATGACTGCACACATCGAGAAACGTACTGAAAGTCGCCGGATGGTACACTTAAAAAGGTGGATTTTATGATGTGTACATTGTACCTCAATAAAGCTGTGTTTTAAAAAGAAAGAAAAGTGCTTCGGGCTTTCATCCTTCACTTGTTTAACCACCATTAAGACATGGAGTGTTTCCCCCATGTGGCCTCTGCTGGCTGCTGGGCACACGGGGTAAATTATAGTACAAGTAGCTAATGGAGACGAGAAGGCCACTGCTTATCTTACCTCGCCTCTCATCCCTCACAAGGGCCCCGTGAGGTGGGCCCTGTGACCCTCACCCCCAATTTACAGATGGGGAGAGTGAGGCTCCCAGCGGGAGTGTTGTGCAAAGTAACCCGATAACCGTCAGGGTCAAGGTTTGAACTCTCACAGCCCTCAGCGCGGCCCTCACTCCCACCCCCTTCACCTCCACCTTGGCCCTCACACTTTCCCCTGTTCTGGTCCAGCACAGCACCACAGAGGCAGCCCGAAAGCCTTCACCCTGGGGGCTGGCCTCCACCCCTGTGGGGGACGACCTCCCCTTGCTCCTCTGTACCTTTGCTCACACCCCTCCCGCCCTTCAGTGGCCTCCCCTGGCTGCCTCCCCCGATTCCCATCTGCTCTTCAGGACCTGCTCCCGTGTCCCTCCCGTCCTGAACTTCGTCCTCCTCCAGCACGGGGTCCCACTCAGGGGGCACACCTCCTTGGCTTGGCCTGACATTGGGGTCCCTGTCTTCCCCACCCCCCCAGACCTTGGGGGCTGGTCTAGGGGGTGAAAGTCTGTAGTGAGTTGACTTCTGTCCCCCAAGAAGATCCGTCCAAATCCTAACCCCCAGAACCTGTCAATGTGACCTTATTTGGAAATAGGATCTTTGCAGATGGAATTAGTTAAGGATCTGGAGGTGAGATCATCCTCGTGGGTTCTAAATCTAACCACCAGTCTCCTTATAAGAGACAGAAAAGAAGACAAAGAAGGGGACGGCCGCGTGGAGATAGAGGCAGAGACCGCAGTGATGTGTCTACAAGCCAAGAAATGCCGCAGATCGCCAGCAACCACCAGAAGCCAGGAGAGAGGCCTGGAACAGGTTCCCTTCAGAGCCTCCAGAAGGAACCAATGCTGCCCACCCCTCGACCTTGGCCTTCTGGCCCCTCAACTGTGAGAGAATAGTTTCCTGTTGTTTTCACACATGCAGTCTGTGGTCATCTGTTAACGGCAGCGCCAGGAAACTCAGACAGGGTCCGTGCCCAATGCGTGTCTGCACCGCCGGCCCTGACACAGCGCTGGCCCCACCTGGGAGAACCAGAAACGTGTCTGAGTCTAAACCTCCTTGCCCCTCTGATTCATCAGTTGGAGCTTCCTCCCTGAGACGGTCAGAGCTGTTCCAGGGATGGTTTTGTCTTTTCTAGAAAATCGGATCCTGCATCCGTGATCCGCGGTCTGCCCTTCTTTACCGTGAGCTCCTCACCACTTCAGAGCAAGAGGCTCTGTCCTCACAGCAAAACCAGTCCAGGACAAAGGCCACTTCGAATGAGAACAGAAATCAGAATGTCATGGTGAAGGGCGGGGGCGGGCACGTGAGTTACAAAGGAAAGAACAAAGAAGCTCAAGGGGGCTCCTGAGGCAGACTCTTCTCCTTCCTGCTCTGGGCGCTGGGACACAGGTGCGTTCAGCCAGAGAAATCACAGAGCCGCTTCCTCATGATACCTGCCCTTTGCAGGCTGTATACTTTACTTCCATCAAACGTTCTACAAATGGAGCCAAGAATTATGAACATGAACTTATTCTGCCCTCTATGTAACAAAACCGTAGATATAATTGGACTAAGGGCTGGTTTTTAGGACCAGTCAAATAGAAGTCAAAGCTTGCAGGGGGTATTTTCCAGTGTAATTTTTTTCTAAGAAAGTTCTGTGATAGCGAAATACAACATCCTTCACTTTGGTTTTTTTTTTATGACTGGCTCACTGACACCCAGAGAGCGGGTAGAACATTACTTCTGGGTGTGTCTGTGAGGGTGTTTCCAGAAGAAATTAGCATTTGCAGCAATGGACGAAGGTAGATGGTCCCCCTGGATACAGGTGGGCCTCCTCTCATCCACTGAGGGCCTGATAGAGCTAAAGGTGGAGGGAGGGGAATTTGCTCTCTGTCTGGCTGCTGAGGCTGGGACATTGATCTGCCCTCGGTGGCCTGGTTCTCAGGCCTTCAGACCCGGACTAGAATCTACACCTCCGCTCTCTGGTGCCCAGGCCTTCAAACTACACCACTGGTTTTCCTGAGTCTCCAGCTGCAGACAGCAGGTTGTAGGGCTTCTCAGCCTCCATAATTGCGTGAGCCAACACCTAGAATGAGATTTATTATAAGATACAATAGGGCTTCCCTGGTGGCGCAGTGGTTGAGAATCTGCCTGCCAATGCAGGGCACGCGGGTTCAAGCCCTGGTCTGGGAGGATCCCACATGCCACGGAGCAACTGGGCCCGTGAGCCACAACTACTGAGCCTGCGCGTCTGGAGCCTGTGCTCCGCAACAAGACAGGCCGCGATAGTGAGAGGCCCGCGCACCGCGATGAAGAGTGGCCCCCGCTCGCCGCAACTAGAGAAAGCCCTCGCATAGAAACGAAGACCCAACACAGCCAAAAATAAATAAATAAATAAGTAAACTTGAAAAAAAGCCACAAGCAAAAAAAAAATTAAAAAAAAAAAAGATACAATATATATTCTACTTGTTCTGTTTCTCTGGAGAACCCCAAAAGAACAGTGAAAGCGGGTCCTTTCTCCAGCATAGTTGAGGCCTTCACCATATCAGAGTGTTCTTTTGGGAGCATCTTGCCGATTCCCTGTTCTTCTGTCATTTGCTGTCTAATAGCACCAGGCTCTCCTTTGCCACTTGCTTGTGACCGAAGCAGTTCCCTGACCTCACCTGCAGGACTTCATGAAACTCTGCACCTTTGCCGAGAGTCACAGCTTGCCTTTGCTGTTGGTCTGCATTGTGTTTCCCTGACTCTGGAGAAGGTCCAGAGTCCAGATATCAGAGAGACACGAGCCACGCTGACTTGGCAGGTGAGAGCGACTCCTGCAGTCAGACACAGGGTGGTGACCAGGGACTACCTTATAAATGGTCAGGTCAAAGTACCGGAAACTTGGGGCTTAAAACAACAAATTTTATTGTCTCACAGTTCCGGAGACCAGAAGTCCAAAATCAAGGGGTTGGCAAGGTGAGCTCCTTCTGAAAGCTCTAGAGGAGAATCCATTTCCTTGCCTTTTCCAGCTTCTAGAGGCACCCACATTCTCTGGCTCGTGGCCCCCTCCTCCCTCTTCAAAGCCAGAAGCCTGGCATCTTCCCATCTGTCTCTGTCTGACCTCTCATTCATCGTCACATCTCCTTCTCAGACCTCTTGCCTCCCTCTCAGAAGGACCCTGGTGATTACCTTAGGCCACCCGGATAATCCAGGACAATCTCTCCATCTCAAGATCCTTAACTTCTTCATACCTGCAAAGTCCCTTTTGCCATATGAGGCAACATCACCACAGGTTCTGGGGATTAGGGTCAGACATCCTTGGGGGGGAATATTCCATATTATCAGCCACCTTCACCCCCCCCCCCAACCCAGCCACCCCCTGCTCCTTGCTCTCCCCTAATTGCCCAGAGCCCACCCCATGTCTTCCTCCTTCTCTGGCCAACCAGCCGCCCGTGCCCTGCAGCCCCGTGCCCTGCTCGGGGATGAGTTCATCCACGCTGAGGACTGGATGATTTCCACCACCAGTCTGTCGCCTACTCCCTGGGTGACTCAGGAGGAGGTCACTGAACGTCCAAATCTCCACCCCAGTCTCTCAACGACAAGTCTCATCTGCCTGCCATGTCCACGGCGTGGGAAGGGACATTTTCCTCTGTTCAGCCCCTCCTTAACCGTCCCCCCCCCCCATTAGTCAAGGTCCAGGCAGGTGACAGGGTCACGTGAACAGGTGGGCAGGGCCCGGACATCAAACGTTGTACAAATCTGCCTGCTGCTTCTGCCGTCCGGGCGGCGGGTGGGTAAATGCTCGGGACGGGGCTTCCCTTGTCCGCCTTCTCCAGCGGCGTCCACAGCGTGGTGAGTCCGTGACTTACAATCAGGAGGAGAAGGTCTCACAGCGGTTTTGACCCCAGACACGTCCACTGCCCCGGCACTCACGGGAACCCCACGTTCCGGCGCTGGACATTCATGTTGAGATGGTGAAGTGGGCTCAGCCCCCTCAGGAGCCCCAGGAGGAGGAGAAGGGCGTGGCGAGCCCCAAATGGTGAATTTCTGGGGCCCTGACTATTCAATAGCATCAAAACCAAAAACTGCTACTCCTGTATCTGCCCACCAGGGCTGTTGTGGGACTAAACGAGACTGACGGGGGCGCTTTGTAAGGGGCATAAACAAAGTACAAAGCCATGATGGACCAAGTGTCCTTCGAACATGGATGGATAAGCAAAATGTGGTCTGCTCATACGATGGAATATTATTCAGGCTTAAACAGGAAGGAAATCCTGATGCAGGCTGCACGCTGAGTGAACCTGGAGGACGTGTGCTTGGGCAAACAAGCCAGTCACACAAAGACAGATACTGTGTGAGTCCACTTGCATGAGGGACTTGGAACAGCCAAGTCCCCAGGGACAGCCACTGTAAAGGTGGTCGCCAGGGGCTGGGGAAGGGGCGCGGGGAGTTGTTCACTGGATACAGTTTCAGTTTTGCAAGATGAAAAGAGTTCTGGAAATAGATGGGGGTGATGATCTCACAACAATGTGAACATACTTAACGATTCTCAACTCTACACTTAAAAATGGTTAAGATGGTAAATTTTATGTTATAGGTATTTTACCACAATTTTTTAAAAAACGTAATGAATTACCACCACCACCTTCATCTTCTTCCCCATCTTCCTCATCCTCATCTTCATTCTCCACTGTGGATTCAGGCTGGGACGGCTAACAGTCTCCACCCACGTGCTGACTGTGATCCAATGGGAGCGTCTGCCTGGAGCTGCCCCTGAGATCAAGGCTTAACAGGACCCTGTGCCTGATCGATGAGTGACGTCTGCTAGGGGATTGTCAGCAGCTGTTTGGTTCATCCGTCCTGGTTTAAGGTGTTGTGCCTCCCCGGGGCATTTCACTTTAACAGGAGGATTTGAGGGTTGTATGTTCAAGGGTGGAATTTGTAGCACAGGTAAAATGGGAGGAGCCATTTGGGGGAGGGAACTTTCCTAGGAGCTCCCACCCACCGACGAAACTACAGAGTGATTTCCAATTCCACGGAGAGGTCAGGTCTGCAATGGAACCTTCCACCATCCTGCAGGACACCTGATTTTCCGTGCCAAGCTGTGGGTGATTTTCCCAGCTTCCTTTTCAAATCGATGAAATCAGATGTGGTTTGACTAGAGAAAGATTTGCAGGGCCGTCGAGGCAAAAGTCAATTTCCATCATCACATGGAGATCCTGATAGGTAAGTGTGCCGACAGGTGACTGACCGTGTGACTGAAACACATTTGTACTAAAAATATTCTAAAAGCCCTTCTCTTGATTTATACCCAAAAGAAAATATTGCAAAGGAGAATGAGTTTTCAACTCAAGTAGCACTTATGCTTGATCTAACTACATTAAGCTCTTTTGAACGGGTGGTTTTGCTCTGTTGCCTGTAATAAAAATAACACTAATGTGCATTTAGAGGGTGTTGCATCCTCTCCAAAGCACAGATCTTTCGCAGTGTACAGTCCCTCTCATCCGTGGGGATGAGCAGCGGGGTGACAGGCAAGGTGGGATGGGGGTTTGAGGACATGAGTTAACAGCAGCTGATCACATTTGGTAAAATCAGCAAATTTCAAATACACAGGAAAGCCAATGTCACAGTGCTCTGAGGCCTGGCGACAAAGAGGCCAGAAACCGGGTCTTCCCCTCGTTATGGACTAAATCATTTTCCCCCCAAAATTTATACGCTGATGGTATTTGGAGGTGGGGCCTTGGGGAGGTGATTAGGTTACATGAGGTCATGAGAGTGGGGCCCACAGGATGGAATTAGTGTCCTTATAAGAAGAGGAAGAGGGACTTCCCTGGTGGCGCAGTGGTTAAGAATCCGCCTCCCAATGCAGGGGACACAGGTTTGATCCCTAGTTGGGGAACTAAGATCCCACATGCCGCAGGGCAACTAAGCCCGCGCACCACAACTAGAGAGAAGCCCGTGCACCACAACGAAAGATCCCGCATGCCGCAACTAAGACCTGACGCAGCCAAAAATAAAAATATATAATTCTAGAAGAAGAAGAGGAAAGAGACATGGCCCTTCCTCTCTCCCGCGGCCATGTGACGATACCGTGAGAAGGCAGCCCCCGCCAGACACTGGAACTTCCAGTAATCTTAGACCTTGACCTTGTACTCCCCAACTTGCAGAACTGTGAGAAATACATGTCTGGTGTTCAAGCCCCCTCGTCTGCAACGTCCTGTTCTGGCAGCCTGAGCTGACCAAGACACCATCCTTTCTCTGAAGTTTGAGCTTGGGGCCCTGCTGTAGGGACATCAGGAGGTGTAGCTTCGAGTCTCAGGCCTGAGCTGACCACGAGCAGCCTCGGGACACATCCCTCGTACATGGAGAGCACTGCCCTCCCTCCGGCTGGCCCACCCAGAAGCCGCACGGGTGAAAGGCAGGGACTGGCCCAACACCAGGCTGTGTGCGGTTCCCACCACTCCTCTCCCGTGACCCACACATTGCTGCCTGACTTCAGGTGGTTCCTATGCACACATTCCCCGGCCCCTTCACCCCGGTTAATTCCTTCTTGCTTAGCTTTTAAAACTGATGCTCATTCAATGCCACCTCCTCCAAGAAGCCTGTCCTGACCACCCACCCCTCAGAAGGGTGACGACCCCCTGCCCTCCTGCAGATCCCAGCACTCACGGTTGTCACTGTCTCTTGCACATCAGCCCCCCACCCCCGGAGCGGGAGCCGTCTGGGGCAGAGCATGGGAGTCACCCCCCAGCCGGCACAGAACAGGCTCGACAGATGCTTCAAGACCTCAGTTTAACGTGAGGCTCGCTGGTCCCCACCTGCAAGCTCAGCCCTGTCACAGGTCTGGGGGGACTTGAGGCGCCTGAAATCTATGCCAAGTGGCTTGTCATTAGTCCACAGCCCAGTCTGCAGTTCAAGGACCTACTATCGTGACTTTGTAAAACAAGCCCCCAATCCAAACTCAGCCCAAGACAGGGACTGGGGTCCAGCTCTGCCCCTGAATACCAGCCCTAAATCACAGCCAGGACCATCTGTGGAGTGAGTCCTACGTGCCAGCCCATGTGCCAGCTCTTTACATGAGTCACCTCCCTCCATCTTGTATGACAAGCATCATCACCCCATTTCCCAGATGAAGAAACTGAGGCTCCTGGAGGGACCTGTTTGGGCTCCTATCGCTGGCAAGTAGCTGGGCTGGGATTGAATCCCACCTGACTCCACAGCCAGAGGTCCTCACCCAGTGTCTGGACCACCACAGGGGCATCTGGGTCCAGGGGAAGAAGGGGGTGGGGCCCCTGCCAGAAAGAGTCCAGCATTTTCTACTGCTCTGGAATGCATGCTCTCCTTGCGGACGCTCTCACTCACTCACAAAGGAACGAGCTCGTCTCTCTTCTTACCCTTGACATTTTTCTTTATATTGAGATTATTTTCATCACAAGCGAGGGCATCCCAGGCAGAGTGCACAGCATGGGCGAAGGCATGGAGGTGTGACACGGGATAACAGATTTAGGAAGCTATGAATCATTCAGGGCGGGGCTGCCAGCAGTGGGCACGAGGCTGGAGAGGCAAGCCCGGGCAGAGTAATGAAGGGCTTCAGATACTATTCCCCAGGCCGCGGGAGTCCCAGTGGGCCCGACACGTTGCCCTTCAGGAAGCGCCCCCTGGTGGCTGCTCAGCAAGGGGGTTGGTGGGTGATTCTGTGCCATCCCTAAATTACTCACCCAGACCTCTCCTCCAAGGAGTGTCAGCCCCAGGGCGATGCCAGGAGTAGCTGACCACAGCCCGGCCCACCACAGCATCTGGGGACCCCAAACCTGGACTCACCACCCTTCCCCTGGGTTTCCAGGCTTTCTTACCCTCAGGCAGCCTCTCTCCCCACACTCCCCATTCAGTGCGGTGATACGGAAAACACAGGTAAAGAAAACACAGGCTGGGACATGAAAGGGCATCAGCTTTCATTACGGAAAACAAACGAGGCCCCGGAATGCCAGGGAGCTTACGCTGCAGAAATTCCAAGGCTCCGTGGATGAATAATATATGAATAATCATATAACTTTGCACTTTTAAAATGCTTTAATCCAAGGGTTTCAGGCCCTTTGAAAATCACACATTTGATTCAGGAAACATCCTCTTAACACCTCCTCTCTAAGCTGGGCGCTGGGTAATCCGGAATCATCCGTGCATTCAGGAAAGACCCAGGGGTGCTGTCTGGGTGCCTCACTCAGAGAGGTGATGACAATGGTTCAGTGAAAGGGCTTTCACACAGGCACGGGCTGGGGTTGAGGGATCCCCACAGGACGATGTAGCTCTCCAGGGTCAACAGCAGGCAGTGTCCCACTCCTCCTAGGCCTGAAGGAGCAAAGGGGCTGATTGTGGACACAGTGACATCTGTAGCCATGAGTGGGGCCTCTGGACAGGAGAGCACAGCCTCTTCCAGGACCGACTGCAGGCAGGTAGGAATGGAGGAGGAAATAGTCCGGCCTCTCTCTCACCTGGCCTTCCAGCCTCCCGCTGGTGAATCCCATTGGCTGAACACGACAGGAAGTCAGAGCCAACTGCCTGGATGGGCACATTCGTAGAGGTCAGCTTTTGGGGCTGCAGCAGGGTTGGGAAGGGGGATTGAGGGGGTCCGAGGGTGGCAAACAGACGATGGCCTGCACAGTGGGAAGGTACAAGGACTCAGAGGTACCAGGGCTGCTGCTGGTCCTCGTGGCATCACTAAGAGATGGATATAATTCTTACTGTCATTTTACAGTTGTAAAGGATGTTATGGGCTGAACTGTGTCCCTCCAAAATCCACATGTTGAAGTCCTAAAACCCCAGCACCTCAGAATGTGACTGTATTTGGAGAGAGTGCCCTTAAAGAGGTGATTAAGGTAAATGAGGTCATATGGGTGGGCCCTGATCCCACATGACTGGTGCCCTTATAGGGAGAGACTAGGACACAGACACACAGGGATGACCATGTGAGGACACAGGGAGAAGATGACCGTCTACAGGCAAGGAGAGAGGCCTCAGAATAAACCAACCTGCCTTCACCTTGATTTGAGACTTCTGGCCCCCAGAACTGTGAGGAAATAAGGTTCTGTTGTTAAGTCAGTGGTCCTTTGTTATGGTGGCCCCGGGAAACGTCCTACAGAGGAACTCACCAAACGCAGCACAGCGAGAGAGTGGGATCTGGGAGGGCAGCCAGGCCTTGCTGCCTCCAGACCTTCAGGCCAATCCTCATCACCATGCTGCCTCCCCGCCCCCATCACCTCCCTCCCCCACATCCTACGTCAAGGGCCTGACGTACCTACTTCCTGCTGAACCCAGGGCGCCTCATTCCCAGTACTCCATAAAAGGCCCTTATTAGGAACGATGTCTGCTACCTCTCCTGACACCATTGATGCTAAGTAGACATGCCTTATTTCTCTGGGACGTGGCACCAGAGCAGTCTCTGCTCCCCCAGGTCAGAATTCCAGGGGAGTGGGTGACCCTGAACCAGGAATCACCAATGAGAGCTCCTCTCTAAACCCACCATGGCCCTTCTGTGGAGAACAAAGGTCTGTTTGGGGCCTCTCCCACCCAAAGAGGTGGTGAGAGTGACCCAAGGAATTGGAGTTGGGGACACAGGTTCCGTTGTTCACCCTAATTTATATAAATCGAAGTACACGGCCCAAGACTTGAACACAAGCCTTTTTTTCCTTAACTTTTCTACTGTGCAGTATTTATTAGTTTCCCAGGGCTGCTGTCACAAAGTATCACAAATCGAGTGGCTTAAACAACAGAAATGTATTGTCTCCCGGATCTGGAGGTTAGAAGTTTGGGACCAGGCGTCAACAGGCTGGGTCCTTCTGAGCCAGAGGGAGGATCTGTTCTAGGACTCTCTCCTAGTTTCTGGGGGTTTGCTGGCCATCCTTGGTGTTCCTTGGCCTACAGATTTCTGCCTTCATCATCACATGGCTTTCTGTGTGTGTGTGTGACCCCATATCCAAATGTCCCCATTTTTAAAAGGACACAGTCATGTTGGATTAGGACCCATCCTAATGACCTCACTTTAATTTGATCATCTGTAGAGACCCTGTATCCAAATAAGGTCACATTCTGAGATCCTGGGGGTTAAGACTCCAGCATATGAATTGGTTGGGGGGGGGGGGGGGCTGCGGGAACCACAATTAAACCCACAGCACAGTCTAATATACACACATAAGAGTACACGAAATGGGAATCTCCAGCTTCACCAGGACTCTCACCCAAGTGACCACAACCCAGGACAAGAAGCAGAACATGGTGGCCCCAGAGGCCCCTGTGCCTTTCCCGAGGTAGCCAGGACCCGACTGTGATGTCACGCAGCCTTGCCGTGCTGTGTGGTTCCGCACCACAGCCCATGTGCATCTAGACCCAGAGCTCAGCTGTTACAACATCACATAAATGGAGTCACACACAGAGGCTAGCTTCTTTCGCTCATCCTGTTCGTCAGGTTCACCCTGTCACCGAGCATGGCTTCCCGCGGCGGGAGACCCACCCAGGGCCCCGTCGTGTGAACACAGCACCGTCTGCATCCATCTCCACCGTGTGGACACGGCACCATCCTCTCGGGCTGTCCGTGCATCCCTGCCCACGGAACGTCAGGGTGGATCTGCTGGATCCGGGGAGACGAGCATCTTGACTTCCCTGGAGAACGGCAAACTGTTTTCCCAAGTGGTGGCGCTGCCCGAGAGCAAGTTTCAAGGAGAGAATGGTGCACGGCATCCAGAGGAACAGAGAACGTCTGTTCTCCAGAGCTGGGTTGCCGGCGTTCTCGGGAGGGGGGCCTTTCCTGGGCACCAGCTCTGGGCCGGGCATCCGTCCGCTTTGTCTGGAATCATCTCCTAACGGCCCTGGAAGGTGTGGTCCACACGTCCCCACTTCCCAGGTGAGAAGTGAGAGGGCTGAGTGACGGATCCAGGGTCACACGGCAGATCTGTGGTTGGAACCCAGACCTGTCCGTGCACGTGTAAACGTGAGGGAACGCACAGAAGGCAGTCAGGAAGAGAGAAGCTTTCAGATCTAACACCCTCATGCCAGGTGTAAGCTGAGAAGAGCAGAACAGGATATGACATCTCTAAACAGGCACAATATCGCTTAATCCTCCCCGGCCCCAAATCCCTCACACTATTAGCTCCTGGACATTCGGGAGCCCGTGCTCTGACTCCAACAAGCTGCCCTAGATGTGTTCAAACCTCGGGGCGATTTAAGTGTGCTTTGTGCTTCATGATTTATAGATGAAGCCCTGGAGAAAGCCTGCTCAGGTGGCCACAGCGCGCATGTTCGTAGAACAGCAGTCACGTGAGTTATTTCTGGTCCGCTGAGCGGGAGGACCGCACTTCTCCCTTCTGCAAGCCTTGGAGGATCTGTCCTGACCAGGGAAATCTCAGAGAATTTATTCTTAGGTAGAATCTGGGCTTTGCTCCCTGCTTTCCTAATCATCTCTCATGCAGTAATTTTCAACCGTTCAGAGCAGTGAGACGTGCCAGCAATTAATCAGAAACATTAATTCTCTGGAGTCCCGTTTTCAGCCCATCTTGGCACCCTGGTGAAATCGTCAACATCAGCTAAGTCTGTCCTCGTGGCTCTGGGCCTCTCCTTCCACGGGATCAGGACCTGTCCCCCAAGCACCACGGTGGCTTCCAACCCAGGATAAGTTACCCTCGGCCAGCACTTTTCAGGTTACAAAGCCCATTCACGGGGAGCGGACATGTGGGTCACCCCTTGGCGAGGAGACAACGGGTGGCCCCGTTTTACCAGATGAGGAAACTGCGGGTCTGGGAAACAAGCCACCCGGCACAGAGCTAACATCAGGGCCGGAGCCGGGACCACACTGCTCTCCTCCACGGCTCATCTGAGCGCTGTGGTCACAGGACCATGGATAGCCCAGTTTCCAATCTGCCTGGGAGACTGACATAGGGGGAACAACTTCTATCGAAGCGGCGAGGTTAACGATGTTAACTGCCTGGGATGGTTTGAGTTGCGTCCTCCCAGAATTCATACACTGAAGTCCTAAACCCTGTGCCTCAGAACGTGACCTTATTTGGAAATAATAAGTTCCACTGCAAGAGTAATTAATTAAGACGAAGTCATGCTGGAGTTGGATGGACCTAATCCAACACTGACTGGTGTCCTTCTAATAAGGGGACATTTGGACACAGAGGCACGCAGGGAGGAGGCCATGTGACGATGCAGTCACAGCTTGGGGTGACGCTTCTGGAAACCAAAGATCACCAGCAAACCCCAGAAGCCAGGGCAGAGGCCTGGGACAGAGGCTCTCTCTCGGCCTCGGAAGGAACCAACCCTGCTGATACCTTGATCTTGGACTTCTGGCCTCCGGAACATGGTAGGCCCCCAGTCTGTGGACCTCGTTATAGCAGGACACCAGGGCACTGCCCCTTGCTTAGCAGGACGTGCAGGATCTTGAGGCTGGAGTCCAAACTTCGGCCCTGCGCTGCCGGCCGGGTGCCCTGGACTGCGCTGCCCACCCCCGTCGGAGCTTCAGAGTCTTTAGGAGTTAAGGTTGCCTTTGACAGCAGATTCTTAAATCTCACCCCCAAATGGCTTAAACAATAAGGAAAAGGTACTATCCTCACGTCACAAGAGGTCTGGAGGAGGGGTCACTCGGGGGCCCTGAGCGGAGACCCAGCTCACCCTGCGCAACCCCCTGGCCCTCAGAACCGGGAGGTAACGAGTGTGCGTGGTTTCAGGCTGCTGAGTGCGGGGTCGTATGTTACGCAGCAGCGGGAAGCTCATACAGTGCAGAACGATGTGAAAACGGAAGCTAGCTCGCGGCCCCTCCTCGTGGGAGCCGGGAAAGCTCATTCAGACAGGAGATCACAATTGAAATGAACTAGATCCATGTGTATCAACACAGATAAATCTCCAGAAACATGGTGTGCGGTGAGCTGGGCGAGTTGCTAAGGGGATAACCGTGTGGCCCTCTAGGTAAATATGGGTGACAGCACGTATCACTACAGCTAAAACGCCCTTCGGTGCAAGTGCCAAGCCTCCCTGCGAATGGCAGCATCACCCTGGGAACAGGGGTTGCTTCTGGGGATGGGAGGAGGGGCAGGAGGGATCAGCACCCACGCTGTATTGGCAACATTCAGGTCCATGGACGGATCTGGAGAGAAACAAATCTAAAACTGCAAACAGTGTCAATGGTGGGTACATGGGTGCTTTTTGGTTATTTTCTGAATTTCTCAGCATGCGTTAAGAGTTTTAAAAACATTTACATTGGTTCTAGTACCTGGGCCTGCCACTTATAATCCAAGGATTTGGCCAAACTTGGAGAAAATCTCCAAATGTCTTGTAGACCTGTGGGTGGACCCATCCCTCCATCCCTTGGTCCAGCACCGTCGCCCCTGCCCCTTGCCCCCGAAGCCCTCTCACGGGTCACTGTGGTGCCCTTGATCCTCCTCATGGAGAATCGGAGCCTTAGATCTCCCTGGGGTTGGCACTGTGTGTGAGGCAGCTCGAGGATGCACAATGCCACCTCCTGGGGTTGTGCAAGGTTCACGCGGCACAGCTTACGGGGCAGCCCAGCCCGTTAAGATCTCTGTCCAACACTAGTTCTAATGGATGAAGGCGGAGGGCCTACCTCATCAAGGCCGTCTGAGAGGCAAGATCAAGCCCCAACCCTCCCACCAGGGGATGGGACTCCGTGTCCTGAGCCCCACCACGGGCCAGCTGCTCCTTGTGTTTTCTGTTCACCCTCCCCACTCCTCCCACCCGGGCAGAGATTAAGCTGCCCCTTACTCACAGCCTCCCCTCTGCCTCTGGAACACCTCCTAAACTGCTCCACCCCACTCCCCTTCTCCCCCATCTGCCTGGCTAAGGCCTCGAAGACTCAGGTCCGGAACCACCTCCTCCAGGAAGCCTGCCCTGATCCCTGAGTGCGGGACTCTGGGCCCCTCCCCGCTACAGCAGCGCTTACATGTCACCCACATGGAATGAAGGACGTCAGTGCGTGTGTCGTCTTCTCCACTAGCCTGTGGGCTCCCTGAGGGCAGTGGCCACGTCTTATTCCTCACACCCGGGGCCCAGCGCGAAGGAGCCCTCCGGGGGATTACGAATGAACGAATGAATGAACGAGTGATCGAAGTGACTTGCCCAAGGTCGCACGCACAGTTAATGGGCCACCCTGTACCCTTGATGCCAAGCGCACCCTCCACCCTCACAGTGACAGCTCAGTAAACACGCCAGCCCCACCGGAGCAGGCGTCCTGAGCAGTCTACTCGCGGCACTCCAAAAGATGCCCGTTCCAGAAGGAACCAGAGCTCCACTCCAGCCGGCCTCCCCGGGCCAGGACACCCAGGGCCCCAGAGGGCCAGCGCTCCCCAGGAGGGGCCAGCCTGGCCATGCTGTTCAGGGTTCCTCTGACCCCGGGGCCTGAGCTGTTGAATGTAGAAGGAATGCATTCCTGTTGAAAAAGAACTCAGCATTCAGATGCATGTAAATAAGCACATAAAGAGTAAGTGTGCCCTCCCCTCCCCCGCCCAGCCATTGTAAACAAGTAGGTGTGGATCCTTCCAGATGTTTGCTCCCTCCCCCCCCCACACACACACCAGTGTTTACTTCACGACGCCTAGATTTCAACATTGACATTCTGCCCTCTAACTCCAACGAAGCCTTGTATGCTTTGTCTAAAAGTAGATTCTAAAACACAGCGTCCACCACACAGCCTTCGTAAAGATGTGGTTAAATAAATATTATCCACTGCCCAGAATCAAGAAAGCATTAAGACGCATAGAGAAAAAATGTAATCCAACGTCATTAAAACCACCACTCAAAGAGACTCTTCTTGGGTCAATGAGAGAGAATCTTCTTTCATTCTTTCATGGAACAATATTTATCGAGTGCCTATCACGGAGCGGATGCTTCTCTAACTGCTAGGAGGAAGCAGCACACAGCAGGAACCCCTGCCTTCTTGAGCTTATTCTCTAGTGGAGGGAGGGAGACCATAAACAGAGAAATAAACAAACTCTACAGTGTGTCAGACACTATGTTCCAAGGGAAAAAACAAAGGCAGGAAAGGGAGCCGGGGGTGCAGCGGGGGTCTGACCACAGATCCTGGGCATCGCTCCAATCACTGGCCCGTCTCCTGCCCCCCTCTCTGTTGGCACCCACCTGTGCCCAGGGCCCAGGCACTTTCAGATTGGAGAACACATCACACCCTGAGCCTGGGATCTGGGTCCCTGAATGGCCAGGGAGGGCTGGATGAAACAACACAGAACTGTGAGTGGATTAACTCCCAGGACGTGAACCTAACCTGTGAGAAATGGGATGGAGAGAAAAGGTAGGCAGACACATCCCACCTCTGTGCTCTCACCTGTGGACTCCCCCAAAACACGACCCCTTCCTGCAAACTTTCTGGAGAATTCCTGTGCACCAAGCGGCCTCCTGTGCATCGCCACGGTTCACCGTGACACCCCGTGACACGGTGGTCCCTTCCCCCATCCTCGCTGGTTCCCTTCCCCTCATCCTCACCAGCCTGGACGGCCACCTCCCAAGTGAAGCACGAACACCGCAATCCTAGCCTCAGGCTCTGCTTTCTTTAGGACCACAAGATGCAGTTTTAAACATTCCAAAAGCACTATCCTCACTAAGAAAGGACATTTGCCAAAAGCCTCAAAGAGGAGAGAGAAGCAGCCACGCGGATATTTGGGGAAAGAGCATTCTAAGCAGAGGAAACAGCAAGTGCAAAGGCCCTGAGGCAGGAGCATTTCTGGTGGTTTCTAGAGACAGCAAGGAGGCCAGTGTGGAGGGAACACGTGAGCAGGCAAGAGAAGCAGCGGGGGTGACGTCTGAGTGAAGTGGGAACCAGCTGGAGGTCTCTGACCGCGGGGTGACTTGATCCAGCTCAAAGTTTTAAAAAGGTCACTCTGGCTGCTGAGTTGAAAACAGACTTAGGGGGATGCAGCAGGGAGGCAGGGAGACCTGATAATTCAATAATCCAGGTGTCAGAGGGTGGAGGCTTGAATCAGGATGGAAGTGGCAAGAAGAGGAGAGACTACAAGAGGGATTCTGGATATATTTG